>NC_064627.1:290471005-291154934 GCF_023864275.1 Schistocerca cancellata
TTGTTTCACCTACAGGCTCTGCTGCCAAGGCAACTTACAGCTTACCCAACAAGGATGATACAGCTTACCCAACAAGGATGATATGCACTCATTGCAGGATGAGTGGCAGGCTGTTACACGGTCGCATCGCTCCAGGCAGAGACAGTGCAAGAGCCAAACCCATGTGGTGCTGCAAGCAGAGTGCTGCGCAGCAAAGTGACACAGAGCAGTACTGAAGGAATCAAACATGTCTGTCTCTGAGAGCAGCAACCAGAGCATTTGAGTGACTCTGGCAACACAGGCAGCATGTGGCTGTTGCTGGTGCCAGCAGAGTAGTACTGTTGCTGGTGCTTGTGTTTCTTTTGTTGTTCTCTTGAGAAAATGGCACCACTGGATGCTATGATAGCAGCTATTTTACTCATTGTCCTTCTGTCCTTTATGGGACCAATGAGAAAACAATCATCATTTATTCATTTTGGACAACTTATGCACTGATGTGGCATCAGAATTACAAACTACAAGTACAAAATACATTCAATTCTCTCTTATTTCTTTCACTTTCTTAAGATGAGAGGCAATAATAAGATTAAAATAGCATAGCTGACAAACTCATCAAAATCATTTTTTGTATTGTGGGAGAAAAAGTTTGCAAAACTGTCCTTCATTTGGATAGCTACATTTGAAGTTCCCTTAAGGGTTTGTCCTGTCTGATAGGTGCCGTGCATAGAATGATCAATTTGTACTGTATGTTGCTTATCGACACTCAGGGATCCTTCTAGGTCAATTCCAGGGTTGTGCTAAACATATATATATTTAGCAAATTGTGATGAAGTTTCTATTATCTTCCAAAATATGCTCCACTTATTGCTCATTATTCCAAAAGTGCATTCAATTGATCATTGTGGTCTGGCAAGGTGTTAGTTGACATATTCTTTCCCCATATATAAAATCTGTTGACTGTAAGATTTGATAAAATGGCTCAACAATGGATACAGCTCATCTCCAATGAATACAAAAGGCAATGCAACTGATATCTCTGACAGTGGATAATCTGGTGTATACTACACTTCCCTCCTTAAATCAAGAATAAGAAGAATAAAATATACCAACATCGCTTCACTTCCTGTATCCTCTAATATCTATTAAAACGAATTTCTCATGAGCAGAGCATCTGCAACTGCTTATAGTACGATTGAATGAAAATGTTTGTATCTATAAAACACTGTATCAAAATTTTCTAGGCATTTTAGATGATTGTGTTTTCCAGTAACATTGCTCACTGCGAAAGAAAGTTCTGTATGATATATAAATCATTTACAGTGTTAAGAAAATCACTTGCAGAAGGCATTATCATGTGGAGAGAACAGAGGCAATCCCACAACACTTTGCTAGTTGAATCCACAACTGTTACAATTGCTGTGAATCCTATTGTGAATGACAGAGTCATGTCCTGTGAAATACTTATGGTCTACTAGGAACCTGTCACAATTCTTGTTTCACCAGCTGTCAATGACCCTTAAAAATGACATTATTATTCTGAAAAATATCTGTAAGTACTTGTATTTCACACTCGATAAGGAAGTTCACACACAGTAACCGTATGCCACCATACTCTCCTCTTTGCGGGTTATCATTTGCCAAAATCTTGTTTCGATATTTCATACTGTTTACGAGATAAATAGTGCCATGAATATTTAATTCTTGCTTTATTGTTTAAATGGGAATGCTATCTACAATCATTTTTCTTGAGAATGGTGTGAGTTATAGATAACATCCCAAGTTTAAAGAATAGTTCCAAATTTTAACTACATTTGGTATGCAGCAGCACATGACTAACATGCACCAAACGCATTCTATTTTTCATTGCAAACTATTCGAATTTCTTGCAGTAGCTTACTTAATTTTGAATTATCACAATAATTAACAAAATGATCACCAGTTGATCATGAAGCTTATTATGTTGTGCTGCTCCACTGTACTCTGGGCTTAGGGAAACAGTGTCCAGGACTTGAAAGAATTCCAATGTGTACTTAGTTTGTCTGCCAAAGGGGAGTCTGCAAGAGATAAGGGGAGTCTGCGCGTTGTTGCTCATGTTGGCACCAATGACACCTGTTGCTTGGGTTCTGATGCTGACCACAGTTCCTATGGGTGACTGGTGGAAGTAGTGAAAACTGCAAGCCTTGCTCAGGGGTTCAAGCAGAGCTCAAAATCTGAAGCATCATGCCCAGAGTCAGGGTTTGGAGGTGAGTAGACGGTCTCAAAATATTAAGGGGTGAAGAACTGTAGGTCTCCTCTTGATAGGTGAGGTGTGTACTACGGAAAGGAAGCAGCTACTCAGGTAGCATAGTACTACTGGAGTGCATATGGGGCATTTTACAATGAGCAGTAATTTGAGGTCCTCAAATGAATGCTTGCCAGTCGATAAGCAGATAGTGAAATCAGATTGCTTACAAAGCACACACACTTCGACTGCCAAAATTTTGACAATTGTCAAATTATTTGTAACAATGTTAACAAAATTACTACCTTCCAGGGAAGTTGTCATGCTCAAATTATTCTTGGAACTGAGAGCTGACTGAAACATAAAGTAGAAAGCTCCAAAATATTTAGCAAGGTATAGAACATACATTGAAAAGACATATTAGATGCCACAGGAGGGGGAGTCTCTGTGTGTCTATCAAGGTTGAACTAAAGTTAATTATTTGATTCCATCATAACAGAAGTATGATCATTCGAGACCTTGTAGCTACAAACATGCCTCTGTTATCAACAGTTTCAATACAGAGAAAGGGATTAGTGATCACGATGTCACCATGGCGACAACGGTTACTAAAGGTAATAAATCAATCGAGATAGCTAGGAGAGTATTTATGCTAGAAAGAGTAGATAAAAAGTTGTCAGCATCCCACTTCGACAATGAATGGTGATCATTTAGTTCCAATATGATGGATGTAGAGGAATTACAGGCAAAGTTTAAACTGGCTGTAAATCGTGCTCTGGTCATGTATGTGTCAAGTAAGTGGATTAAGAATGGAAAAGACCCTCCGTTGTCTAATAACCAAATTTGGTAAATGCCGAGGAAACAACTTCCACTGTGCCAGCCGGAGTGGCCGAGCGGTTCTAGGCGCTTCAGTCTGGAACCGCGCGACCGCTACGGTCGCAGATTCGAATCCTGCCTCGGGCATGGATGTGTGTGATGTCCTTAGGTTAGTTAGGTTTAATTAGTTCTAAGTTCTAGGCGACTGATGACCTCAGAAGTTAAGTTGCATAGTGCTCAGAGCCATTTGAACCAACTTCCACTGTCATACCTCAGCAAATGATCTCGTCGTGAAATCGATACAATTCTGATCGTATGAAAAATCACAAAGCTGGTTGAAGGTTTCTATCCAGTCACTTGCTGACCAGTCTGGGGTGGTAACAGAAGCTAGCAAAAGGAAAGCTGAAGTTTTAAATTACATGTTCAAAAAAACATTCTTGCAGGAGTAATGTACAAATATATTACTGTTTGACTGCCGCACTGACTCTCGCATGGAGAACATGGAAATAGGCATCCGTGGAGTAGCGACGCAGATGAAAGAGTTGAAAACAAATTAGTTACCGCTTCCAGAAGGAATCACAAGTCAATTTTACAGAAAGTACTCTGCAGCATTAGTCACTTACTTAGCTTGCATTTATTGTGAATCTCTTGTCCAGAACAAAGTCCCATCTCACAGCAAAACAGTGCAAGTGACTCTTTTATATCATAAAGGTAAAAGAATGGAACCGTGTGATGACAGACTAATATCCTTAACAGCAGTTTGCTACAGAATTTTTGAACAGATTCTAGGCTCAAATATAACAAATGTCCTTGAGTCTGAAAAGCTTCTGTCCACAAATCAGCAAGGATTGTATGCACACACAGACCAATGGAAGAGTTTCAAGAAAAAATTATTGTAGCAAGGATTTAGAAAACATGGCCTGTGTGAAACTAAGCTTGCCCTTTCCTCACACAATATCCTATAAACCATGGATGGAGATCACAGGCGTAACCTGTATTCCTAGATTTCTGGAAAGGGTTTGACACGATACACTGTAGACAAAGGTCCAAGCATATGGTTTACATTCCCAGATATGTGAGTGGCTTGAAGACTTTTTAAGTAATAGAACGCAGTATGTTGTCCTCAATGGCAAGTGTTCATCAGAGAGAAGGGTATCGCCAGGAATGTCCCATGTAATGGGAGTGATAGACCCACTCTTATTCTCTACGTACATAAATTATCTCAAATAAAGTGTGAGCAATTATTTATGACTGTTTGCTGGTGATGCTGTCATGTATAAGAAATTGCTTTCATTAAGGCGTAATGTTGCAAAGCGATAAGAAGTGGAATGAGCAAGTCAGGTTGGTAGTAGGGAATACGAATGTCGGACTTAGTTTATTGGGAGAATAACAGAAAAGTGTAGCTCAGCTATACACGAGGTGGCATAAATAATGTTAGTGTGACCCATTCTTGTGTACTGCTTAAGTGTTTGGGATCCCACCATGTCGGATTAAAGGAAGATGTCAAAGCACATCATAGGTATGCTGCTAGATTTGTTACTGGGAGGTTCGATCAACACCCAAGTGTTATGGAGATGGTTTCTAAACTCAAATGGGAATCCCCGGAGGAAAGGTGACTGCTCTATTTGTGAGGCACTATTGCGGAAATTTAGAGAACTGGCACTTGAGGCTGACTGCAGAATGATTCTACTGCTACCAATGTACATTTAACATAATGACAACAAAGATAAGATGAGAGATATTAGGGTTTGTACAAATGCTTATAGACTAGTTATTTTTCCCTAAATCTATTTGTGAGTGGAACAGGAAAGGAAAGGACTAGTAGTGGAACTCTCCAGCACACACCATAAGGTGACTTGCAGAGTATGTCAGTAGATGTAGAGATGTATATGCTCCCCTGTCATGGCAGCAATCCACACACAGCCATTTGTGTTGAGTTGTTAATGGCGGCCTAGGCATGGCACGGTAATTCCCTAGTTCGTGTGCTATTAAGTCTCCAACCAATGGTGCAGGATTACACAGAATGTTGCAGGGAGTTCATTACTTGTTCTCAGATGGTGGGCACATATGTCAAGAAGTTACAATGCGCTTGCTGCATAATATGGTGATCCATCCTCGTTGTGGTCAGACGTGACTTAACAGAACCTTGATTGCAAGTTTGCCTACCCTTAGGTTCTCATACAGTTCAACATTGGGCAGCTGCCACATTCAAATGTCCCACAAATCTGGATATTACACAATTTGACCATCCAGCTAAATGGAGACCCACAATCTTTCAATCTCTTGTCAGGAGCTCATAATGCTGCCTGATTAAAGTTTGCGACAGCTCGATGTCCTTGACAGAAATCAACCAATGTTGATGCTGTTCTCACCCCTACCACCCCCTAGGAGGCCTGGTAACAACACTAAACACAAAAAATACTAGAGAATTCTGATGACCAGTCTGCCTGTCACAAAGAGTTGCAACTTCATTTCCATACCTGCCAATGGTGTGTTGTTATTGTTGTTGTCTTCAGTCCTGAGACTGGTTTGATGCAGCTCTCCATGCTACTCTATCCTGTGCAAGCTTCTTCATCTCCCAGTACCTACTGCAACCTACATCCTTCTGAATCTGCTTAGTGTATTCATCTCTTGGTCTCCCCCTGCGATTTTTACCCTCCACGCTGCCTTCCAATACTAAATTGGTGATTCCTTGATGCCTCAGAACATGTCCTACCAACCGATCCCTTCTTCTGGTCAAGTTGTGCCACAAACTTCTCTTCTCCCCAATCCTATTCAATACTTCCTCATTAGTTATGTGATCTACCCATCTAATCTTCAGCATTCTTCTGTAGCACCACATTTCAAAAGCTTCTATTCTCTTCTTGTCCAAACTATTTACCGTCCATGTTTCACTTCCATACATGGCTACACTCCATACAAATACTTTCAGAAATGACTTCCTGACACTTAAATCTATACTCGATCTTAACAAATTTCTCTTCTTCAGAAACGCTTTCCTTGCCATTGCCAGTCTACATTTTATATCCTCTCTACTTCGACCATCATCAGTTATTTTGCTCCCCAAATAGCAAAACTCCTTTACTACTTTAAGTGTCATTTCCTAATCTAATTCCCTCAGCATCACCCGACTTAATTCGACTACATTCCATTATCCTCGTTTTGCTTTTGTTGATGTTCATCTTATATCCTCCCTTCAAGACACCATCCATTCCGTTCAACTGCTCTTCCAAGTCCTTTGCTGTCTCTGACAGAATTACAATGTCATCGGCGAACCTCAAAGTTTTTATTTCTTCTCCATGGATTTTAATACCTACTCCAAATTTTTCTTTTGTTTCCTTTACTGCTTGCTCAATATACAGATTGAATACCATTGGGGAGAGGCTTTCCCAACCGCTGCTTCCCTCTCATGCCCCTCGACTCTTATAACTGCCATCTGGTTTCTGTACAAATTGTAAATAGCCTTTCGCTCCCTGTATTTTACCCCTGCCACCTTTAGAATTTGAAAGAGAGTATTCCAGTCAACATTGTCAAAAGCTTTCTCTAAGTCTACAAATGCTAGAAACGTAGGTTTGCCTTTCCTTAATCTTTCTTCTAAGATAAGTCGTAAGGTCAGTATTGTCTCACGTGTTCCAATATTTCTACGGAATCCAAACTGATCTTCCCCGAGGTCGGCTTCTACTAGTTTTTCCATTCGTCTGTAAAGAATTCGAGTTAGTATTTTGCAGCTGTGGCTTATTAAACTGATTGTTCGGTAATTTTCACATCTGTCAACACCTGCTTTCTTTGGGATTGGAATTATTACATTCTTCTTGAAGTCTGAGGGTATTTCGCCTGTTTCATACATCTTGCTCACCAGATGGTAGAGTTTTGTCAGGACTGGCTCTCCCAAGGCCGTCAGTAGTTTTACTGGAATGTTGTCTACTCCGGGGGCCTTGTTTCGACTCAGATCTTTCAGTGCTCTGTCAAACTCTTCACGCAGTATCGTATCTCCCATTTCATCTTCATCTACATCCTCTTCCATTTCCATAATATTGTCCTCAAGTACATCGCCCTTGTATAGACCCTCTATATACTCCTTCCACCTTTCTGCTTTCCCTTCTTTGCTTAGAACTGGGTTTCCATCTGAGCTCTTGATGTTCATACAAGTGGTTCTCTTATCTCCAAAGGTCTCTTTAATTTTCCTGTAGGCAGTATCTATCTTACCCCTAGTGAGATAAGCCTGTACAACCTTACATTTGTCCTCTAGCCATCCCTGCTTAGCCATTCTGCACTTCCTGTTGATCTCATTTTTGAGACGTTTGTATTCCTTTTTGCCTACTTCATTTACTGCATTTTTATATTTTCTCCTTTCATCAATTAAATTCAATATTTCTTCTGTTACCCAAGGATTTCTACTAGCCCTCGTCTTTTTACCTACTTGATCCTCTGCTGCCTTCACTACTTCATCCCTCAAAGCTACCCATTCTTCTTCTACTGTATTTCTTTCCCCCATTCCTGTCAATTGTTCCCTTATGCTCTCCCTGAAACTCTGTTCAACCTCTGGTTC
Organism: Schistocerca cancellata; assembly: GCF_023864275.1. Lineage (NCBI taxonomy): Eukaryota > Metazoa > Arthropoda > Insecta > Orthoptera > Acrididae > Schistocerca > Schistocerca cancellata. The sequence goes on from NC_064627.1 coordinate 290,478,571, forward strand.
TTTCAGTTTATCCAGGTCCCATCTCCTTAAATTCCCACCTTTTTGCAGTTTCTTCAGTTTTAATCTACAGGTCATAACCAATAGATTGTGGTCAGAGTCCACATCTGCCCCTGGAAATGTCTTACAATTTAAAACCTGGTTCCTAAATCTCTGTCTTACCATTATATAATCTATCTGATACCTTTTAGTATCTCCAGGGTTCTTACATGTATACAACCTTCTATCATGATTCTTAAACCAAGTGTTAGCTATGATTAAGTTGTGCTCTGTGCAAAATTCTACCAGGCGGCTTCCTCTCTCATTTCTTAGCCCCAATCCATATTCACCTACTACGTTTCCTTCTCTCCCTTTTCCTACACTCGAATTCCAGTCACCCATGACTATTAAATTTTCGTCTCCCTTCACTATCTGAATAATTTCTTTTATTTCATCATACATTTCTTCAATTTCTTCGTCATCTGCAGAGCTAGTTGGCATATAAACTTGTACTACTGTAGTAGGTGTGGGCTTCGTATCTATCTTGGCCACAATAATGCGTTCACTATGCTGTTTGTAGTAGCTTACCCGCATTCCTATTTTCCTATTCATTATTAAACCTACTCCTGCATTACCCCTGTTTGACTTTGTGTTTATAACCCTGTAGTCACATGACCAGAAGTCTTGTTCCTCCTGCCACCGAACTTCACTAATTCCCATTATATCTAACTTTAACCTATCCATTTCCCTTTTTAAATTTTCTAATCTACCTGCCCGATTAAGGGGTCTGACATTCCACGCTCCGATCCGTAGAATGCCAGTTTTCTTTCTCCTGATAACGACATCCTCTTGAGTAGTCCCTGCCCGGAGATCCGAATGGGGGACTATTTTACCTCCGGAATATTTTACCCAAGAAGACGCCATCATCATTTAATCATACAGTAAAGCTGCATGCCCTCGGGAAAAATTACGGCCGTAGTTTCCCCTTGCTTTCAGCCGTTCGCAGTACCAGCACAGCAAGGCCGTTTTGGTTATTGTTACAAGGCCAGATCAGTCAATCATCCAGACTGTTGGCCCTGCAACTACTGAAAAGGCTGCTGCCCCTCTTCAGGAACCACACGTTTGTCTGGCCTCTCAACAGATACCCCTCCGTTGTGGTTGTACCTACGGTACGGCTATCTGTATCGCTGAGGCACGCAAGCCTCCCCACCAACGGCAAGGTCCATGGTTCATGGTTCATGGTGTGTAGATATACAAATTTTCATTGAAATCCAACCACATCTTCTGTTTGCTTCATTTTTTTCTGTCAGTCAGTGTATTTAAGGAATTCAAAACATGAAAACGAATGTAAGTGAATGCACTGCTTCTCTGACTTTTAGGAAACATTCCCCATTTTCTGTTTTCATTTAAGAAGCATGATACACAAAAAAAGATCAAAAAATTTAACTACTGCCTAAACTTTTCATGTGGGATACAGTAATAATTTCTCAACAGTCCTCAGAAACAACACTAACAATGTGACTAATCTCACTGAAAATCCGTGATTAAGAAGTTGTCATCAATAAAACGGTCATTATGGATAAAGCACTAGGATTTGGGCAATTATGCTGAAGGAAATCAGTTGTGCTCTATTCAAAGAAGCTGACTCAGCATTTGTCTCAAATAATTTAGGGAAATCACAGTATACATTAAACAGTGCAATCAGATTGGAATTTGAACATTACTCACTTTGAACACAAGTTTAGCATCTCAGACCACAATTCTACTTCACTCTGCTTCTAATAAGAACATACATGAAATAAAGGAAAATTTACAGATAATTAGTAGTTGGTATAATGCTTGATGATGATGATTAGTGGTTTAGGGCACTGAACTGCAAGGTCATCAATGCCTAGCGTAATGTTTGAAAGTTGACTAATTGTAGTCCAGTCAAACTTAAGGACAAAAATGGATGAGTTGGTTGGTTGATTGATTTGGAGGAAGGGACCAAAGAGCGACGTCATCGGTCCCATCGGGTTAGGGAAAGGTGGGTGGGGAAGTCGGCTGTGGCTTTTCAAGGAACCATCCCGGCATTTGCCTGAAGTGATTTAGGGAAATCACGAAAAACCTAAATCCAGATTGCCAGACACGGATTTGAACCATCATCCTCCCGAATGCAATTCCAGTGTGCTAACAGCGAACAATCATCCCCTAATTACTATAACCTCACTAAAAATAACTATTTTAATGTCACTTTGTGAAAATAGCAGTATCAATGCAATAACAGCTGATCTTATATTAGAGAAAATAAATGTCAAATTTGAGTAAATTGGCAAATTCATACATGAGTGTTATTAAAATGTCTGCAGTTCTCATCAAATGAGAAGACTGACTACCATAAACTGAGAATATTCATTGGAGAGTTGCACAATTAAAAACGGTCCATATGACAATGACAGTACTATGGAGATATCAAACACACCTTAGTAGGAGGTCCTTCAACAAGAAAAGCACTCTGGATTGTTTGATGTATTAGCTTCAAACTTCTATGAACCTGTCTTAATTGAAGATTCCTAAACATACCCCTTCTACTCCACTCTGAAAATGTATCATGTAATGACAGATAAAAGTGGAGTGATTATCGAACTGTGGAAATATTCAGGCACTGTTTTTTTTCCAAACAATATCTTTGAGTGAGACAATATTTGGCTCTACTGCATACTCAGAAATTCCTTTTCTATCTATACTTAATAATTGTATCAAGTGGTGTGATCTGTTGCATGATTCTGACTTTTTTTTATTTTTTAAAAACTGAAAAATTTTGTGCAGAGGAAAATATAGAAGCATATGCTTGGGACCTTAAACTTAATAATGGTACTTTTATAATTATGTACATGCTTGAGCACTGTCCTGCAAAGTGATGGTCAGGCCTGCAGAAAGTGTCATCACTTCCGTCTCATGCTGTTCATTTTTGGAACACAACCTACGACCGACTTAGAGACAGAAGTGATGACACTTTCTGCAAGACCTGACCATCAGTTTGCAGGACAATGCTCAAGCGCTTACAATGCAAGCTGTTACTGATTTGTTTGACTGATGGGGCTGCTAAGTGCTATACCACCTACTGTGCTCTCTTGTGAGTTCAGCTCGTTTTCTAAACTGAAGGAAACACTCCACAGCATTCACTTCAGAACTGCTACAAATTCATCGGGCAATAGACTGTGTCACTCAACCTGTCAACACAACTGGCACTGCTAAGAGTATCCTATGACTTCCATATCGTTGGTGACGGGTTATACACAATGCTGGTGACTACTTTGAAGGTCAGTAAAACTTTGAAACACGTATCTATTTTGTATGAGCTGTAAATAAATAGTTGCCACTATTAAAGTTCCAACCCTCGAATTTTAATAATCATTTTTTAAGTTTCACAGAGAAAATAGGATCTACTTGTTCATTAGAAAATGTAAAGCTGTATATGGAAGAGGATACTTAAGCAATCTGATAATACTGAAATTCAACCCACATCTCCTACTGAAATTAGGAGGATAATAAATTCACTCAAAAGTAAAAGCTTCCCATGGAATTTATGGCACTTCCAACAGAGTACTAAAAGCTTGTTCCCAACAGATAAATAGGATTCTAAGCCACATATGTAGTAGCTCACGGCAACAGAACAATTTTCCGGATAGACTGAAATATGCCATTGTTTAACCATTGCATAAAAAGGAGGATAGGCCTGATGCTAAGAATTACTGCCCAATCTCACTGCTGACATCTTTATCAAAAATTCTTGAAAAAGTAATGTATTCATGAGTAGCATACATATTTGTAAAAATGAAGTAGTAACATAATGTCAGTTTGGTTTTGAGAAAGGCTTTTCAATAGAGAATGCTATATATGCCTTTACTAATCAAATATTAAATGCTCTGAATAACCAAACATCATCCACTGGGATTTTTTGTGATCTCTCAAAGGCTTTTGGCTTTCTGCATCGTGAAATTCTTCTAGATAAGTTTAAGTATTGTGGTATGAATGGGACGGTGCACAAATGGTCCAACTCATATTTAACTGGAAGAATGCAGAAGGCTAAAATTAACAGTACAGACAATCTGCAAACATCAGCAGTCCTCTAACTGGCAAGTTATCGAGAATGACATCCCACAGGGTCTTCGATCACTAATAGTTCATAATATATATTAATGACTTGCTACTCTATATTCATGAAGACAAAAAGCTAGTTCCTTTTCTTAATGATACAGTTATAGTAACCACACCCAATGAACAAGAATTAGCTGAGTAAATTGTAAATAATGTCTTACAGAAAACTATTAAGTGGTTCTCTGCAAATGGACTCACACTACATTTTGAGAACAAGCAGTATATACTGTTCTGTAGAGTAAATGGCATAACACCATTGATAGACTCTGAACAAAACATGCCAAAATATTTCAAATTTCTGGGTGATGGATTGATGAGAAATTGAATTGGAAGAAACACATCCATGATCTGCTGAAATGCTTAAGTTCAGCTACTAGTGCTATTAGGGATATTCCGAAGTTTGGTGACAAAAATACTAGTAAATTAGCCTACTATACCTATTTTCATTCACTGCTTTCATATTTTGGGGTAATTCACCATTAAGAGAAAAAGTACTCATTGTACAAAGGTGTCTAATCAGAACAATAGCTGGAGCCCACCCAAGATAACTTTGCAGAATTTATTTAACGAACTAGGGATATTCACAGTACCTCCACAATATATATACTCACTCACAAAATTTGTTATTAATAACCTGCTCCAATGCAAAAATAATAGCAAAGTGCAGACCTACAACATTAGAAGAATGGACGACCCTCACTATTTTGGATTAAGTCTGATTTTGGTACAGAAAAGACTGAATTATGCTGCCTCAAAAGGCTTTGGTCATTTTTCAAATATCATTAAAAGTCTGTCAGATAGCTAACCAGCATTTGAAAACGAGCTAAAAGAATTTCTGAATGACAACTCCTTCTACTCAATAAATGAATTTTTAGATTTGAAGTAGTAATTGTAAATAAAAAATACCATAATTTTTTTCTCTTTCTCTCTTTTTTTAAAAAAAATATAAATATTCATCTACTGACAAGGGAAACTCCTGATCACACCCCCTCAAATTTAGTGGTAAGATGGCCAAGTGGATAGACCATCAAAAATTGAACATAGATCAAGCATGAAAACAGGACAGAGGTGTATTGAACAGAGGAAAAAAATCAAAATAGTATGGTCCAAGAACAACAAGTGCAATAAAGAGCAGCCCGAACAGCAAAGGCGTCATGGGTAAGTGATCAGGGAGGTTTGAACATGGCTTGCCTGCTTGGCGGTCCAACATTGCAACCAGGACAGGACAGCTTTTCGCTCTATGGCTGCTCTTACTGCACTTCTTGTTCTTGCACCATTCATTGTTTCAATTTTGCTTTTTTTTTTTTTTTTTTTTTCCACAGTCCAGCTTTCTTCCCGTTTTCATGCTGGATCTGTGTTCAGTTTTTGAATGGCTATCCACTGGGCCATCTTACCACTAAATTTGAGGGGGTTGCGACGGTTTCCCTTGTGAGTAGGAGGAGTTGTCATTCAGAAATTCTTCTGATTTGTTTTTAAATGCTGGTTGGCTATATGTCAGACTTGTAATGCTATTTGGTAAATGACCAAAGACTTTTGTGGTGGCATAATTCACTCCTTTCTGTGTAAATGTCAGATTTAACTCAGAATAGTGAAGATCGTCCTTTCTTCTAGAGTTGTAGCTACGTACTTCGCTATTATTTTTGAACTGGGAGGGGTTATTATTTCACAAGTGAATATATGTATTGTGAAGGTACAGCAACCAAATATTTGTGACAAGCAAGATTATTAATTTCACTCTTGAGCAAGTTAGCAGACACACAGCAGTGAAATTGATAATTCTTGCTTGTCAGAAATATTCTGCTATTTTTTTAATGAATAGGTTGTGATTTCCAATGTTGTAGATAGGCTGGGACTCAAGAGCACTGACTAAATTTATAATCTTAATTGTCACAAATATATGATTTTTCCCCCCTGTACGTCAAGAATTATGAGACTGTGGTCAGGTTAGAACATGACAGTTTGGTTATGAGTTGACAAAGCCATCAAATGTAAAAGCTAAAAACAACTTGATTGTGATGATAGACTGATCTGAGGCCTAGGTTAGATCGGAATACACCAATTTTACTCGCATAAATTAATTGCCACATGTATTTTCTTCTTCTCAAGTCACACTGCATTAGTTGCAGCTTAATGAGTGTCTAGCCTCAATATTCTTTCAACTCCTCAATGCAGTGAGTAGCAAGGAAGAATTTGTTTCCTGTAAAACATTATTTTGAAGTAGCTAAAGAGTTATAGTATAAGGAATGAGGAAGGCAGACCAAATCTGATATTGGAACTCAGCCTGTAAAATCTGTACATGGATAATGTTGGTTGAGCTGATGGGATATGAGTAGCTTCTGGATGTCTAAAACCATGGTGGGTACTATGCTGATTCAAAAAGATCATGGAAGAAACAGCTTGTGAATTGTTCAGCATTAGGAATTTGTTTATCTGGATAATTTTGTGTGACAGCTATACTACTATACTGTCTAACAGTAATAGCAGTTAATATGTTGAAATAAATGAACTAAAACATAACTGGTTGGCTTACTGTATTATATTCACGCTATATCTCATCAGTCAAACTGAGAAAGGAAATAGCTCTAAAAGTGTAAATGTATTAGCAAGATCTTCATTGTGTTCTTCACAAGACGCGATATTCGATAAAAGGAAAGTAAGACAACACTTACATGAAGAAACATATGACTCACCTGTTTTCTTCCTCCTCCTTATTTTCACTGAGTTCAGGTAATCTGAACATTTCATCTTGATCATTATGTTTCTGTATCCTGGCAGCATTACCCAAATCGCTGTTGCCAAGGGCATTGTTCACTGCCTTATGCTTAATTAGATTTGTAAGTATTCTCTCCCTAAGACGCTCAGCATCTGTTTCTGCTTTATTCTTCTTCTGCTGTCGAGCGGCCTGATCAATAAAAGAAAAATGTGAAACAGCTGACTGTTTCAACTCCAACCAATTCATAATCCTCGTAATGTACTAAAGCAAATGCCAGTTTGATTACATGGTATAGTAAGCTGAGTCATTTGTTTCAATACAATTACGTAATTCAATTTTTATCCTTTGTTGAAACACAGAAGAATAAATTATTTTTGTATCAAAAATGTGGGAACATTTTTCTACACTGTGCAAGGAAATGCAAGACACTGTCTGTCTTCCCACAAAAGCACATAATTATCATAATTCAACACTCTGAAACAAAGACAGGAAGTCCAGGTCTACTATAGAATAACCTTTTACTGATGAGGAGCTTAATTACAGCAAGGGTCGTGAGAAACAACTACGTGAGGAACTTACCACAGTCTGCTTCTTGAGGTGAGGGACACCACCATCAAAGACAAATACCGGCTTTATTTTATAAAACAGCAGTTTGCAAATGCGATGAAATAATCCCAGGAGATGAGCATTAGGTAAGGGATTTCCTCTTGTATCCTGGAAACCTTTTACAACTTGGTGCAACCAGATAGAGACGTCTATTGTGTGTTAAGGTATGTGCCATATATATATAATGTTAACTGTCATTGTGCTAGTAACAATACAGTCCAGTCAGATTAAAAAATATTGCCAATTTTAATTGAGTTTGGAATTTACAAATTAGAAGTCAAATATAAAGGAAAAACACAATATTTATTTACATTCTTATACAGAATCAAAATAATTTAAAGCGAAATATATTGTTTCAGAATCTTTGGGATGCATTTAATCCATTAATAAATAAAAATTAATTTATCTCTGTAGTTATATCTATTCAAAAACACATTTTTTTAAATCACTGAGAACATATTTTACTTTGCCTAGCACTAAGGCAGTTTTCCCAAAACAATTAGCTGTTCTACACATTACTGATTACTGAACAATAATTAGTAATTCTTTGAATGTAGACAAACTTTACCTTACATTTACTACCAAAAAATACTCCAAACAAAAGAGAAGGAACTGAGTAAAAGGATACCAACAGCAAGAACTTTATTTTCAAGTGTCTCCAAAGGCACTATTTTCCCTGATGGCTCGATAAGATTCCACAGTCCATGTACACCCATTGCGCATGTTTTTAAATCTGTAAACCCATTCTGTTTAAACAAAAAGAAACAGAATTATTTTCTGTATCAAAAGAAGTAGCATGAGCAACACTGTTCACAAACAAACAAAGTAAACACATCTGCACAACTGTTAAGCCACAAATTGGCTACTTAAGAAAAACATCTGATTACTACAATCTTAGGTCATTCATGCCACTGAGAGAAATGCATGAGTAAGAGAAGAAGAATAGGGTGGGGATGGTGGGAACAGGCAAGTTGCTTCCTTGGCCTTGTAGTTGGAGGAGAATGAAGTTCTGCTTGGAATGTTTTCCCGTGGGAAATGAATGCCAACACTTGTCTTTCACAAAAGAATTTGTGGAGCAGAAGGAGAAGGTGAGGAATATGTATACAATGCATACTTACTTTCAATTTTAGGTGTTAGGTATTTAATTAACGACACAAAATAGATCACTTCTGTAACTTTCATGTGAAACAATAACACTTGCATTAAATAAAAGTGGATTCAATGAAGTTCATTACAATACACAGACTTAAATACTTGTTACTATGATGTCTGTTTATACTAGAAATTAAATTTACTTTAACAACAGGAAACAGAACTTCTACAATAATTACAACTTTGATAATGATGAATAACATATTTCTGTTTAAAATTCTATTTATATTATGTAACATTATAATATTATTCGTATCTACATGGTAAACACTTCAGTGTATCCCATACTGAAAGTGGTCAAAAAGTTCAAAAGTAAATTAATTGAACATAAAGAAAATGTAAGTTGGAACATAAATAAATTAGGTACTGGTTGTTGTACTTACGAGGCATAAAAGTGCGATAACGGTATACTGTATAAAACCTTCATCATAATTACACACAAATAAAAACTTGTCACATATGAAATGCCCGGTAATTTTTTAATAAAGTCTGTGTCCCATTTGACTTGAAAATTCTTAACTACTGGACTGAACTTCTCTATTGGCCTCACGTACTCAGCAAGATTTGTAATAGTTTTCATACACTATTTTAACAGATGAAAACATCAACGTCCTCCGCAATGGGATTTTTTTTTAATCGTCCTCTCAGAATTATGTCTTTTTAATTTTTAAACGTTCTTATGAATGTACCCCGCTCACTACTAATATACATACTCCTGGCACAAAATTTGATTCCCACTTACCAATAAGTAAAAGCATTTAACTTGTTTTGATGATCTTCGTCACTGCTAGCGTTAGTGTTTGTTTACATAGGTACTGCTTTAAAGAGTTAAAACAAAACACAGATTTGCAATTACCAGCTCGTAATAGTATATTATAAAGTGACGTACACTAATTATTCCATAACTTTATACCCTGAACACTCAACATTCCTAATTAATCATCTTGCAGTAACCGCACTCTTCAAACAAAACAAACTGTCAGTCGATTGCAACAAAACAAACAAACTTGTGAAATGATTTTTTTTATCGTATGTACACCATATCCGGAATGTTGGCTGCACCTTTCCGTGGTCAATGTTAGTACAGGTCCTCCACAAAGAAACGAATCACGTAATTCAACAAATAAAATATGTTGTATTTGGGCGTAGAAAGGGATTACATTAGCTTGTAAAGAACATCTAAATTCCTGTAATGTGGGAATGACTCTGCAATGACACAGTCACACTTTTCCGTTACAAAGCATCATCTAGTTTCCTTTGTTGTATTCTTGTTTTTATTGATGTATCTGTACTTCCCACACAGTTGTCAGCGTCTCTCGTCACAGAAAGAGTTTTGGTAAAAACCTGGAATAGTATAGCGATAATTCATCTCGAATGATTGTAGATTCTGACCACAATTTTCAAGGTTACTAGCTCAAGTATATCAACAAAGCCATATCTACGTCTCTTGCCTCGAAATTTACACTATAGAACGAAAGCTTGACGGGGAAAGCTGCCATTCATATGTTGGCAAGCGCCGACTTGCGTGGGAAAGGGGCCGTGGGAAATTCTCATCATGAGCAGGTGTCTGTAGAATGATGTTTGTGAAGGAAGATAGTATGGCTTTCCAGTTCTACAAATCAATGATTTTGTGCCACCTCTAAGCTGGAAATGGTAAGTTCAGCATCTTATGTTACTTTACTGTATACGTCATTTGTGTACATGCGCTGCACTGTTTACAAATAAACAGAAGGTTATGTTTAAGTAGCAAAAGTAAGCGGCAGTTACGAATCAAAATAATATGATCACAGAGTAATAACGTTGTCTTCAATGCTTCTTTGATGAGATGGTAGAGAACGTGTTGAACCGTTTCGTACGTGTAGTCTGCTCAAGTTTGAGACAAATCCCACAGCTGCTGTGTGATTCGAAGAATTTCATTTTGTTTCTCCCTACTTTGTTTGGACTTACTATTTTTGTATTTGAAATCTACACAGCATTGACCTTGTCTACGACAGATTTCGGTGCGTACATATTAGATGAATCCTATGTACGTTTTAATATTTTTCGTTCAGAAGCGGTATTTTAGAATACCCAGTAAACGATGACATACTGTATATTGATTGTATGAAAACATTGATGTTTGAGTATCTAAGTAAATATATCTATGCCATTAATATCCCAAAGTTAAAAAGTAAAAAAAAAAAAAATGTTTCTAGAAATTGTCACTGCTCTCTGTATGTTTAACGAGACTGTTGACAGATGACACAAGCTTTAGGGAATAATTATACGGCATAAAAAGTTGATCTAGTGTACATATGTTATAGTTATTTTGTCTACCTGAATGAAATCTTTCTAAATCTAGGCATTGTGATCCATATGTCGCAGCATTTACCACTCTTTCAATTTTTGCCTATTTTTCACACAGTTGCTATTAAAACATTCGAGAAAGTGATGAACTTGCCTTTTTACCAGAGTTTTCTTTTAAACCCATTGAATTATCATTGTTGTGAACATCTAAATCACTAAACTGTGTTTCATTCAGAAATCTGTGTTTTCAGCTTTGTGAAAATTGTTATTCCAATAATGTTTATCACTTGTGTCATTGGCAAGATTCCAGGAGATGAATTTAAACGTTGCTTCTATTCAACTGACTTAGCTAATTCTGTTGATGTCCCTGCGGTTTGTAAGTAGGAAATATACTAAACATACTAAAACCTCTGATGTGACATTAGTAGTATACATAATTTTTTCTCAGCTGCGGTAGTAGTTCTTTCGCAGTCCCAAGTTTGCAGAAAAATAAATTGTTAAAGTATGTTTGGTCTATAAAATGACAAAAGTAATTTTAGTCATAGATTGTAATAGTCAGAAGTGGGTCGATGTTTATTACAGTCAATATTTATCAGCGGCATCAGCCTCAGGAAATTATAGTTAAATTTGAAGAATAAGATGGGGATATCTGGACATTACCAGAATCTACATAGAAAATACAACTTGCGGATAAATAGAATCCTACACTAGTCTTAAATTCACTTCAGCAGTGGTGACAGATTTTGTAGCAGAAAAAAAAGATGTATTAGAAGGTTTAGAATTTGATAAAAGATTGTTAATTTTTCTGAACGAAACATTCTAGAACAAGTTGTTTTGATTCGCAATCGAGAGGTCATTAAAATTCCCTTTTAGCCATCCAGATGTAAATCTTCTGTGGTCTGTGTAAATCTTTTAAGGCAAATACCGGCGTGGTTCCTTTGAAAAATTTGTTCCCCAAGCCGAGTTTCTGCACAGCCACTAATTACCTCCCTTCTTTCCTCCTCATTATACTAGAGTGTCAAGTGATTTGCAACACTTGAAATCATTTGGACCACGCTATCTTAGAATTATCATCGACCAGATTATCATTACCAAAAGACGGTTTAATCCCTGCTCGTACTTGTAATCGGAAGGAACGAGTTCTGATCTCCGTTCGATTCTCTGAATTTTAGATTGCAGCAGTGGTATAAATTATTGTGTTCGACATAACCCTGTGCTGGTAAAATTAGTGTTAAAAGCTTATGTAACAACGTATATGATAAGACAAAAATTGACGATGTACATTGACGTGCCTGCTGTTCAATAAGATCAGATGATCTATAAAATGTGTTATGAGACGAATAAAATATAAGTTAATTTTCCTTTGATACTGCGTTCATCCCAAAACACATTAGATCCTAATAGATAGATACATATTTTCCCTGGAGATGAAATATTAGTATGAAATTAAAGTTTTCCTCGATGATTTGTCTAGTGATCGTGAATCCGAACCGACTTGCGCACATGTGAGTGTGTTTATAAATAGTTTAGTTCAGTATCGGTCAGTTTGTTCTCAGCTTCATTTAAAGGCGGTTGATGCAGCTCTCCCTGCTAGCCTATCCTATGCTAGTCACCTTCTGTGCGTTAAGTAATGCAACCTCCAGTCATTTGAACCTGCTTCCTGTATTGAAACCTTGGTCTCCCTCTGCAATTTTTACTCATCATGGTACCTAACTAATTTTAAGCCGGTGCAAGTTGGCTTGAGGACCAGATATTATAAGGCATGCATAAAAACAAAAAAAATTTCACGCTACGCCGACGTCACAATGTTTTTTGCTCCATTTTAGAATTTTTGTGAGTATTAGGATGTACATAGTTTCTATATCGCCATTTAAGATTTCATCGGCATCAGGTACTCATCAGTTGCTAATGAAGACTAATGTATTGTGAGATGATGCTCCGTTGAATGTTTGGAGAAAATTATGCTCACTGTATTCTCAATTTAAACATGCGATGTTACAGAAATTACTTAGGATAATACTAAACGGAACTGCATTGTATAGCATTTGTCACTTCTGCCATTTGCACACTTTTAACGATCTTTTATTTGTTTATTTATTTAGGCTTTAGGCGACTTTGACCACACAGCCAGCATTATTTATAACTGTACAGAGTTAACGTGAGACATTGAGTTAAAGTATAATGGCAGGATGATCTCACAATGGGATACAACATGTTAAGAAGATTACATTACCTACGAGGTACAAGTCTGTTCTTACACAAGGAGCGCTCTCTCTCTCTCTCTCTCTCTCTCTCTCTCGCTCGCACGCTCCTTAACAGAAAACAGCAAGTCTCTGTTCGGTAGTGACCCTTCGGCACGACACAAGATGATGAACAACCTTTACACAATCAATGATCGTATTCAATAAGGTCATCCTTTGGGGATCCTGCGACAAATAATTCTCTATATGCACAAATATCTTACAAAAATTAGCGCTTTCTCATTTGTCATTCTCCCGAGGCCACGGTTTATCAAATTTACCTTGATAAAGGAACTCTGATAGCGCTGTTGAATGTAACACTGGAACAGGCTACGTGTATATTCTGGAATATTCGATGTTTGTATAAATAGGAGCACTCTCCGTCCAGGTGTTTACATTTGTTCTGGCAGTAAATTGGTGTTCGTAAAAAAAAACATGGTTTCAGTTCTATGCACAGCACTTCACTGATGACCTTGATGTTGGATTTGAACTTGTTACGACGTGACAATGTTATAACGTGATCAGATATCCCCTTTTCACAATCGGACTCATTGCCTGTAATACTGGCGGACGATTCGTGGATGGTTGAAATGAAATGGGCCTTTTTTTTTCTCCGTGAAGGTAGTGGAAGGTTTTAATTTATCCCCGCAGTAGGGCCATGGTGTTCGGGCTATGTCTGGGGGATCCCCAACCCTACTTCTTTCACTTAAGCTACTCTTGTATCCCTCTTTTTACTCCGTTTTAATCGCTTTTAGATTCGGTTTTCCTCCTTTCTGCCACACCTAATCTTCTGTTCTGGGTGACGCACTCTATTGAATAGTGGACGCTCTTGACTGTAATGGATCAGTGGTGGGACAGCTGTTGGTGGGTTATTTCCTGTCGCATGCAGGCCTCGGGGATCCGGGGACGCCCACCTGCGGACTTCCCTGTTTCCTTCATCATGCTTTGATTATCGACGGTACAAAAGATGTCCATTACGTTTTTAGCCTTCTCGCTTTCACTGTTATGAATCTCGCGACTAGGTCAGAAAACGATCTCGGTGGACGTCTCTACTTCTGGTGCACCACTTTTGGATCGAATGAATGGTGATCTCGTTGTTTGGCCCCTTACGCCATCTCGTAATAAACCAACCAACCTTTTCACAAAATTTCTCAGGTAACGCAAAACCTCCAGGACCGGGGTTAAGTTTTATTTGGCGATCCCGTATATGTAACAGTATATACAAACTTTTCATCCCTATCCAAAATAACAGCGAGAGCAGTTGTAAAAATTTGAGTTCTCCGTTAAATCTCAGTGAGCTGTGAGTTAACCAAAAGGATTCCCGATACGGATTACTAAGTCAAGCATTGGTCTTACAACCAAGGAACACTTTAGTTGAAGCATTTATGAGCAAAGTACAATACAGGATATTGTAGCGAGTTGTATGCTACCTTATTATGATCCAAGCCGACAGTTAAAAAATATTTATCAGCACTCTTCACGATTTTAAAATACGAGGCGTAGTCATTAAGTTTTTATTATTTGCTGCGGAAAAAAAGTTACGACATTGAAACTTATTGGTGTTAATCATTCTTTATACAGTCATAGTATGAAGGCTTTCACGACCGGATGACATATCTTCTGGTAAACCTTCCGGGATGTAAGGTCGTGGTCCATGAAACTTTTCAGCTCCTAACGTTTCGTCCAGAGCTGCGCTGGATATCTTCAGAGGGGTGTTTCTCCTCCGGTGAGTCTTGCCGAGTCGGCAAGGAGGAGAAACACCCCTCTGAAGATGTCCAGCGCAGCTCTGGACGAAACGTTAGGAGCTGAAGAGTTTTATACAGTCACTTTCAATGCGACACTATTCCTTGCGTCGGATGACTTGACGGAGACCTTGGTTTTAGAAATCAGCTGCTCAGAAAACACTCCAAGAATAACTTGGTTGTCATTCTAGAAATGCCTGCCACGTGATGGCATCGAAATTGAACGATGTCACTGTGTGCTGTGTCAGGAAGATACGTTGGCGAAACAAAATTTGATGGTTCAAAGGAGCAGCATGTGTGGTTGTCATGTGCGGAATGAACTGCGGCGTTGTCGTGGAGCGAGATGCCCTCTTCAACAGATTTCCGCGAGGCGCTGTCTGGAAGGTCTCCTGTAACCGAATCAGAAGATTTCAGTAGAATGCTCCTCTGATGTTTTATCACAAAGGTGTTATAAATTAAATGTAAAAATATAGGAATCCCTCTTCTGTAGTTCCCGAGGTAAAGGGTCATTTGTTTGAGAACATTTGGTTTCTCAGAAGTTGTAATTACAAATTAAACTAAAACATATATTTAAATAGAAACATCAGTAAAAACGGAGCAGCACTGTAGTTACCATCATCATCTACACTGCCCACATTAATCTTCTTCCTCCTCGTCAAAGATCATGCCTCCTTGGTCACTTTTTGGACCTGAAGCTCAGCTTTGTTGATTCCCTCTTGTCCAGTTCACCCAATATGGTTTGAGTGTTCCAACTAGTCTTCACTCCCAGCTTTTCCAAGATTTTCAGCGTACCAGTATTGCCATCATTATATGCGTTGACAGCATTGTACATACCAAACCCCCAAATACAATTTTAGGTACATTTGTCCAGTGAATGACACATTCACATTTTGTGTTTTTCCTGTCGGCAAGGTCTACAATAGATATGAATTTGCCAAATCTCTATAAACCCAAGCAACGTGCGATAAATAGTTGTTGTGCGCGAACTTTTCTAAAGTTAAAGCCGATACATATTTTTTATATTTACACCATTCACCTGAACGGAGGTCGTGTGGATCGGTTTGTCGTCTATTGATATTATATGTAAAAAGGTTGTCTAGACAGCGTTCTTCATACCCCCTAGGTTAGTTGCACTGCTTCTTATGGCCGTCCGTAGTATTCAGGTAGTTAATTGATGGTACTGTCTAGCAGACGACTCCTAAAACATAGTCTTGCTGTCAGTGTCTTCTACAGCTCTGCCTTCTCCGTTATACCACGGGTATTGCATGCATAACGTAGACAAGAATCACAACTGTTATGCCAGTTCTACCAACTAATGCAGAAAGGTTTCCACTAGAATTTATATCATACAACAGCCTTCTAGACTTTATGGTTCCAGCGACCTTTTAAAATCTCGAGCCTGAAGCAACGAATGAAAATTTACACCAAGGACGGGATGGAAACCAAGGTCTCCTGCTCATTATGCAGATGCGCTAACCATTACGTCACCCTGGCACAATGGTTTTGCACGTCTGCACGCACTACCCTAGCACGCCTCCCTCCTGAATCCAATTCCCATTCACGCCTCAGCCCCTCATGGTACTACTCCTAATTTCGAAAAGCATTTTGAATAAAATAATTTTGGGTATCGGGCTGCATCGACGTTTCGACCCCCAAGTATTTTCGTTCGTCGCTTCAGTCTGCATATATACGTCGTAGAAAACACATGAACGCAGGAGAGTTGGGTTGTTTCGGGGGAGGAGACCAAACAGCGAGGTCATGGTCTCATCGGATTAGGGAAGGAAGTCGGCTGTGCCCTTTTCAGGGAACCATCCCGGCATTTGCCTGAAGTGATTTAGGGAAATCACGGGAAACCTAAATCAGGGTTTGAACCGTCGTCCTCCCGAATTCGAGTCCAGTGTGCTAACCACTGCGCCACCTCGCTCGGTGAATGCTGGAGATTCTACTTCATATATGGTCTGCGCCATTTCGTTTTCGATCGTCAACGGCCTGCTACGGTCGTGTGACTGGGGCTTTGGCTATCAGGCGCTTTTCTGCCAGCAATGAAATATGGCATTTTCAAGGCGGGGCACGCGATCTATTATGCACACACTCTTATTTACACATGTCTGGACAACATATGGCAAATAAATTACAGTTAACCAGTTATAATTCTAATGAGTAGTCGACAGAACCAAAAAATCGACACAAGGCAAAAATGCAAAAAAAATAATAATTTATTAAAAAGTTCAAGGTAAAGCCGGGTGTCTGAAAGAGTCGAAATTGGTTGTTTACCATATTCGATAAGAAATTTTTTAATAAAAATGAGTAAACAAAAAATAACTTTATTTTTCGAGGTGATGCTTAGAACCAGGACTTACCTGTCCTGCTTTACAGAGTGGACAAGCCTCCGACGTTCACGTTTTGTGATGAGATGTGAACGTCCAACAACTTTCCCCTTATTCTTGTTGTCAGTCGTTCTTTAACCACTTTCCTTGGATGCTGACGACAGTAACAAACAGCCAACCTGCTTCGCTGTTTAGGAGACGCTCGTTCAAGGCCGCGGGCCATACTAATCTACTCTTTGTCAGAGTTGCATACATAAGTTAATTTCCCAAATTTGCGGCTCGTGTTGTCGCTAGAAAGATTCCACAGTCATCCCTGGTCCGCTTACGTACTTTCCTTAACGCGTCTCGCACCCACAACGCCGCCAGACGCGGCCTTCAGTATCGCAATGGACAGCGATCATATTGTTTTGGTTCATCAGTGTATACAAGTGACAATAATCATCCGTCCTTTGGCGGGCATATTAGGTTAGATAGTCGTGTGCGCCAGAAAATAGACAACGCCAGTCCATAGATTGAAACGATCTCCGACGCCCTCACAGGGTTGAGTAATCTCGAGTATCTCCGACGAACAAACTAAAATAAAAAAGAGAGGGCTCCTGGAGAAATTTGGTGGGATGGCACATACCGTATGACCTAGGGATGTTAGACGATCATCGATGTTGGGATATTAGAAATCGATTTCCGGTGTCGATAATGAAGATTTTGTAACACCATAACATTTACATCCACTTTTTCGCAAACAACCATGTTGTGCATGGCTGAAGGAATACTGATGTTCATTCTCTTTTCTGTTCCACTCGCAAGTGAAGAGAGGGAAAAACGGTTATCTATATGTCTCCATAGGACTCGTGACTTCTCTTAACGTCTTCGCGGTCCTTTCGCGAGTTGTTTAATAGCGGTTGGATCGGTCTGCAGTCTGTCGCAAATTCCGATTCTGTAAACTCTCCAAATATTATTCCGCGAAAAGAACTACTTCGTCCTTCCAGTGATTCGCATTTGAGTTCACATAGCATTCCCGTAATATTCGCGTTTTAATAGAACCCAAGGTACAAAGAACGGGATAATAGAACCTCCCATAAAAAATCTGGCAGCATGCATCTGAACTGCTTTGATGTTAAAGATAAAATACCTACCTTCGATGTTGGGCAAAAAACTAGGCAGTGTGTTACCTCTGGAATATCTTTTTTGTCATGTCATGAATCGTTTTGTGAGCATCTCTCACTCTCACGACACCAGCGCAACACTTTTGCAATTTGTCAGACGTAGCCATTTCTTATCATTGTTCGTTCAGTTCAAGTTTGCGTGGAATCAAGTAGTGTGCATACATAGTGCTTGGAAATCTTTAATTGCAAAAAATGAGCAAATTATGTAAATTTTTCCATTTACGTCAGCTTGCTTACACAACGGAAAACATTGTATCCTTAGTTCAGGCGAATGGGGCCTCCGGGCCAACAATGCCATTCGATCATTTCGTTTTTTCAGTGTCTATTGTCTATCGGTTCTTTGTAATATAAACACTTAAAAAGTCCCTCACATTTTAATGCTGTCTGTGTTGACATTAAAGGTGGTTACGAAATTATATTCGGTGTAGGAGCGTCGTCAGCACTTGTTGATACATTATTTTTTAACACTTGCATTGCTACGAACACACCACAAAAATGGAGAATTCCGTGTTAGATTAAATGTTGTACAAGGAGTAAGATCAGTTCATACGGGGTTCATTATGGGAACGAGTGACAGATAAAAAAATTAGTGCGTATACATATATTTGTGGGGCATGTAATGATAACTGTTGCTATAGCCTTTGGAATAATAAATATGTTAGATGTATTTGTGTGTTGCTTTTTACCCCACTCTATAAGTCTATAGATGAAAAGTATCCAGACACTTGTCAGTGCACATTAATATGGAGTGTGCCCACTCTTCGCCTTTATCACAGCTTGAACTCTGTTGGAGACACTTGCAGTGAGGTGTCTGAAAGCATGTGGATGAGTGGCGGCCCATTCTTCCGGAAGAGCCGAAGCCAGAGGAGTGCTATAAAGTCCAGAAAGTTTCGCAGGAAAGCTTCTGTGAAGTTTGCAAGATAGGAGACTAGGTAGTGGCGGAAGTAAAATTTTGAGGATGGATCGTGAGTTGTGCTTGGGTAGCTCAGATGGTAGAGCACTTGTCTACGAAAGGCGGAGGCCCCGATTTCGAATCTCGGTCTGGCACATATTTTTCATCTGCCAGGAAATTTCAAGGTAGTGATGTTGGACGCTGGGATCTGGAGCGATGCCGCCGTTGTAACTTATCCCAAAGCTGATCCATTGGGTTCAGGTCGGGACTGTCGGCAGGCCAGGAATGTTATTATCCACAAACCATTGCGTAACATACGATGTTTTATGACAGGGTGCCTTGTCATCCTGATGCAGTCATCTTCTCCGAACTCCTCATCTACTGTAAGCAAATCACAGTGCTGTAAAAATACACTACTGGCCATTAAAATTGCTACACCACGAAAATGACGTGCTACAGACGCGAAATTTAACCGACAGGAAGAAGATGCTGTGATACGCAAATGATTAGCTTTTCAGAGCATTCACACAAGGTTGGCACCGGTGGCGACACCTACAACGTGCTGACATGAGGAAAGTTTAACCGATTTCTCATGCACAAACAGCAGTTGACCGGCGTTGCCTGGTGAAACGTTGGGATGCCTCGTGTAAGGAGGAGAAATGCGTACCATCACGTTTCCGACTTTGATAAAGGTCGGCTTGTAGCCTATCGCGATTGCGGTTTATCGTATCGCGACATAGCTGCTCGCGTTGGTCGAGATCCAATGACTGTTAGCAGAATATGGGGATCGGTGGGTTCAGGAGGGTAATACGGAACGCCGTGCTGGATCCCAACGGCCTCGTACCACTAGAAGTCGAGATGACTTATCTTATCCGCATGGCTGTAAAGGATCGTGCAGCCACGTCTCGATCCCTGAGTCAACAGATGGGGACGTTTGCAAGACAACAACCATCTGCACGAACAGTTCGACGTCGTTTGCAGCAGCATGGACTATCTGCTTGGAGACCATGGCTGCGGTTATCCTTGACGCTGCATCACAGACAAGAGCGCCTGCGATGGTGTACTGAACGACGAACCTGGTGCACGAATGGCAAAACGTCATTTTTTCGGATGAATCCAGGTTCTGTTTAGAGCATCATGATGGTCACATCCGTGTTTGACGACATCGCGGTGAACGCACATTGGAAGCGTGTGTTCGTCATGGCCATAGTGGCGTATCACCCAGCGTGATGGTATGGGGTGCCATTGGTTACACGTCTCTGTCACCTCTTGTTCGCATTGACGGCACTTTGAACAGTGGACGTTACATTTCAGATGTGTAACGACCCGTGGCTCTACCCTTCATTTGATCTCTGCGAAACCCTACATTTCAGCAGGATAATGCACGACCGCATGTTGCAGGTCCTGTACGGGCCTTTCTGGATACAGGAAATGTTAGACTGCTGCCCTGGTCAGCACATTTTCCGGATCTTTCACCAATTCAAAACGTCTGGTCAATGGTGGCCGAGCAACTGGCTCGTCACAATACGCCAGTCGCTACTCTTGATGAACTGTGGTATCGTGTTGAAGCTGCATGGGCAGCTGTACCTGCACACGCCATCCAAGCTCTGTTTGGCTCAATGCCCAGGAGTGTCAAGGGCGTTATTACGGCCAGAGGTGGTTGTTCTGGCTACTGATTTCTCAGGATCTATGCACCCAAATTGCGTGAAAATGTAATCACATGTCAGTTCTAGTATAATATATTTGTCCAATGAATACCCGTTTATCATCTGCATTTCTTCTTGGTGCAGCAATTTGAATGGCCAGTAGTATATGTTTTTATCCTTCTGAATTTAGCGTTTTCTTAATCGCTATACAAGTAACGAGACTTTGGCTAGGAAACCACGCGTACCGTAACCCCACCTTCTCTGTACATCAGTGTCGGCTCCACGCATGTTGACAGGTAACGCTCCAGGTATTCGCCAGACCTAAACTCTCCCATCGGATTGTCACAGTGTATAGCACGATTCACCACTCAAAATCACTCGTTTCCAGTCATACATCGCCCAGTGGTATCGCTATTTACACCACCTCAAGGATGGCGTATCGTTGACTACAGAAATTTTATGAGGCGCTGCTCGACCGTTGTACTCCATTCTTTTTAACTCTGCACAGTCATTGTGCTGGCCGGATCGCTGGCAGCACTCTGGAGCTCACGAGTGATTCCTTCCACTGATGTCATCCGATTTTTTACAACCACTCTCTGCAGCATTCGACAGATTCTGTCCATCGGTACATGAGGTCTTGGTTTAGCCGTGGTTGTTCCTTCGCGTTTCCGCTTCACAATCACCTCACCAACAGTCGATTTGGACAGCTTTAGAAGAATTGAAATGTCCATGACGAATTTGTTACTCTGGTGACATTCATTAACTAATCCACATTCGAAATCACTGAGTTCTCCTGAGCTAACCTTCCTGCGATTACTGCCATAGACAAACAAAACATTAGAAAGACAGCGCACATGTTACCATACGGAAGACCAAACGAAGTGGTGCAGTGGTTAGCACACTGGACTCGCATTTGGGAGGACGACGGTTCAAACCCTGATTTAGGTTTTCCGTGATTTCCCTAAATCGCTTCAGGCAAATGCCGGAATGGTTCCTTTGAAAGGGCACAGCCGACTTCCTTCCATCCTTCCCTAATCCGATGCGACCGATGACCTCGCTGTTTGGTCCCCCGCTCCCAGATGAGCCAGCCAACGATATGGTAGCATAAAACGACAGCAGCTCTCCTTGTGGCCAGTCAGTGAACTTTGAATAAGAGAAAATATGGCGCGAAAGTCCTTATTTGTAATTCAAATTCGCCATTTAGGTCATAATATTTTTCATTTACATTTGATGGATGTGCCTCGTAGTCTAGTAGTAAAATGTGTACCTGGAAAGCGAAAAGTTTTTGTCAGCTTGTGAAGTAGTGTATTGCAGGCCTCAATCAAAAACTAAGGTTAACTTCTCTCTGCCATGTAAAATTTTGTAAATAACAATGTGCTCGCTTTTTCATTGTAAAATTATTTGTAAAATCCAGTATTCCAATTTTGACCGTCTAGTCATTATCAAGTGGAAGTAATTGTGCGCCTAAGCACATGTCAAAACCTAAAAATCTTGTGATGTGACATGACACAGGAGCTGGTTTCATCACATTGTATTCCTGATTACGATATTTTGTGTGAATTGCATTGTAAATATGTTGCTCATATTCCGCTTTATTTTTGCGTGCATCCATAATATCGTGCGGAGTATGATTCCATGGTTTTGTTTTTGTTTCATATAAAAAAAAACGGGTTTGGTCGAAGAGTGTGCTGTGGACTCAAGTGCCTTTGTTCTTGCATACAACTCCGTGTGTGAACGATTCGATTTAAATGCGTTGTAAATATATCGTTAGTATTCTACTTTATTTTAGACTGCATCTGTTTTTCATACTCTCTTGGATTTAATGGAGAACTCCATGTTAGCAGCTTTAGACAGAATTGGTATTCAAATTCATTACATCTTGTCACGGAATGAGTATGTATTTCTACTTTCAATGATGTTGCTTTTTGCCAGTGAGTACGCTTTGTAGTCTTAGTGACTAAAGCATTCTTCCTTGAAAAATCTAAAAATGGAACAGCAGTCACGCAGATGTTTTGAGACGTTATTAACAGGTACGTCAAACAATACATTTCATCACAAATCAGTGTAATACAATCATCCTACGCTCTAGTGACAATTTAAAAGCGAACAATACACACTCTAGCGCTTTCATCATTGGATCTACTAGTGAATTCTGTATAACTAGAGTTTACTAAATGCAGTAGTATTCATTATGGTGGAAGTACGGTTACACTGTATCACACACTCTCAGAAACAAACATGCAATTCGATATACAATATTGTTGCTGAATAACAGTACCTAGCATAATAACTAAGTACTCTTGCCACTAATACTACAAATCATACTCAGCGGCAGTAAGCAACAACATTGAAAGCAGAAATACATACTCATTCCGTGACAAGATGTAATAAAGCTGAATACTAAATCTATCAAAACCTGGAAACATGGAGTTCTTCATCAAATGTGAGAAAGTATGAAAAACGGATGCGAAGAAAAATGTAGTAGAATACGAGCAATATACACTCTAAGACAAAAGCAACGCATCACGAAGATGATATCCGAATGGGACGGACGTGAACGAACAAACATGATCACAATTTCAGAAAAACTGGATGATTTGTTCAAGGGAACGAGCTTGGCAAACTGAGCTTGTCAATAAAGCGTTGACCCACCTCTGCCCCTTATGCAAGCTGTTATTCGGCTTGGCGTTGATTGATGGAGCTGTTGCATGTCCTTCTGACGAACATCGTGCCAAATTCTGCCCAATTGGCGCGTTAGATCGTCAAAAATACCGAGATGGTTGGAGAGGCCTGTCAATAATGCTCCAAACGTTCTCAATCGGGGAGAGATTTGCGACGTGGCTGGCCTAGGTAGGGTTTGGCAAGCGCGAAGACAAGGAGGAGAAACTCTCGCCGTGTGCGGGCGGGGGTGGGGGGCATTATAATGCTGACTTGTAAGCCCAGGATGGCTTTCCATGAAGGGCCACAAACAGGACGACGTACCGCTGTGCAGGAAGTGTGCCACATATGACAACGAAACTGGTCCTGGCTTTGAAAAGAAATGGCACCCCAGAGCATCACTACTGGTTGTCGGGTCGCGGAATCTCACTGACTGGAGTAAAATTGCCTTCGATGATGAGTCCTGCTTCTGACTGAGCACCTGTGCCAGCGAAAACGTGTGTGTAGACGCTCCGGACAATGGTGTTTTATCAACCTGACTGTCGTCTTCCATACGGCCTGACAACCAGGAGTGATGGGCTGGGGTGCCATTTCTTACAGCACAGTGGTGCGTCGACGATGTTCTACGTCTTGTTTTGTAGCCCTTCATGGCAAGCCATCCTGGGCTTTCATTTCAGCAAGATAATCCCCGGCCGCACACGACGCGAGTTTCTGCTGCTTTTCTCAGTGCTTGCCAAACACTACCTTGGCTAGCAAGGTCGCCGGATGTCACCCAAATTGAGAAAGTTTGGAGCATAATAATTCAACAAATTTTTCTGAAATTGTAATCATTGGTTTTTGTGTACATGTACATCACATCTACAGATTTTCGTCCCGTTCGATAGTTCCTTTGCGGTGCGTCGTTTTGTATTGCCTTAGAGTGTACTTACAATGTTTTTAAATCGAGTAGTTCACACACTGATTCTTAAGCAGGAACAAATAGTACCAGAGTCCACAGCATGGCATTTGACGAAACCAGCTTCTATTTGATATGAAACAAAAACAAATATGGAATCATTTACTCCAGTCAATGTTACGGATGCTAGCAAAACTCAAGCAGAATACGAGCAACATATTCGAAATGCAATTCAAAGAGAGCAGTACGTGCGAGAAGTCGTAATCAGGAACACAAGGCGATGAAACGAACTTCTGTTCACTGTTGTTGTGGTCTTCAGTCCTGAGACTGGTTTGATGCAGCTCTCCATGCTACTCTATCCTGTGTAAGCTTCTTCATTTCCCAGTACCTACTGCAGCCTACATCCTTCTGAATCTGCTTAGTGTATTCATCTCTTGGTCTCCCTCTACGATTTTTACCCTCCGCGCTGCCCTCCAATACTAAATTGGTGATCCCTCGATGTCTCAGAACATGTCCTACCAACCGATCCCTTCTTCTAGTGAAGTTGTGCCACAAGCTCCTCTTCTCCCCAATTCTATTCAATACCTCCTCATTAGTTATGTGATCTACCCATCTAATCTTCAGCATTCTCCTGTAGCACCACATTTCGAAAGCTTCTATTCTTTTCTTGTCTAAACTATTTTATTGTCCACGTTTCACTTCCACTTCACTTTCAGAAACGGCTTCCTGACATTCAAATCTATACTCGATGTTAACAAATTTCTGTTCTTGAGAAACGCTTTCCTTGCCATTGCCAGTCTACATTTTATATCCTCTCTACTTCGACCATCATCAGTTATTTTACTCCCCAAATAGCAAAACTCCTTTACTACCTTAAGCGTCTCATTTCCTAATCTAATACCCTCAGCATCACCCGACTTGATTCGACTACATTCCATTATCCTCGTTTTGCTTTTGTTGATGTTCATCTTATATCCTTTCAAGACACTGTCCATTCCGTTCAGCTGCTCTTCCAAGTCCTTTGCTGTCTCTGACAGAATTAGTGTCATCGTCGAACCTCAAAGTTTTTATTTCTTCTCCATGGATTTTAATACCTACTCCGAACTTTTCTTTTGTTTCCTTTACTGCTTGCTCAATATACAGATTGAATAACATCGGGGATAGTCTACAACCCTGTCTCACTCCCCTCCCAACCACTGCTTCCCTTTCATACCTCTCGAGTCTTATAACTGCCATCTGCTTTCTGTACAAATTGTAAATAGTCTTTCGCTCCCTGTATTTGACCCCTGCCACCTTCAGAATTTGAAGAGAGTACTCCAGTCAACATAGTCAAAAGCTTTCTCTAAGTCTACAGATGCCAGAAACGTAGGTTTGCCTTTCCTTAATCTTTATTCTAAGATAAGTCGTAGGGTCAGTATTGCCTCACGTGTTCCAACATTTCTACGGAATCCAAACTGATCTTCCCCGAGGTCGGCTTCTATCAGTTTTTCCATTCGTCTGTAAAGAATTCGCATTAGTATTTTGCAGCTGTGGCTTATTAAACTGATAGTTCGGTAATTTTCATATCTGTCAACACCTGCTTTCTTTGGGATTGGAATTAAGAAATGAAAACAAATTATTTAAATGAATTAAGAAATGAAAACAAATACACTGCCGAAAAAATTAGTTCACCTTCTTAGTTATTTCCAGTTCATTAAAGATTTATTATTGCAACAGTGCACATAGAGTACATGAATTGATTACATTTATAGATCATTACTACAAGCAGTTCTAAGGTACCAGGAATGGTACCATGTTGAAACAACCAAATTAGTACGTGGTGTAGCCTACACGGGCGGCAATGCAGGCACTACCCTGGCATCCAGTGATCGTACAGCTGGTGAATATTGTCCTGAGATATGTTATGCCACGCCTGCTCGACCTGTTCACGTCGTTCTGTAAGAGTTGTTGGTTGATGAGTCGCACGAATCTCTCGTCCCAACATATCCCACACGTGATCGGTTGGAGGAAGTGTGGAAATCGTATTCGCCAGTGAAGTTGCTGCACGTCTTGCAGAACACGTTGAGTTTCACGGACAGTTTTGACGAGAATTATCGTGTTGGAACAACACATCAGCTTCCTGTTGCAAAAACGGCAAAAAAAGGATCGAACAACATTCTGCACGTACCGTGCACTGGTTAGCGCTCCTTCCAGGAACACTAAAGATGAACGATAGAAAGACAGTTGTAGCTTATCGCGAAGTTGACCATAAAGTCTGGGATGGGGGTAGTGGGTCTTAGATGAATACACTTCCAAGACAGCACACACCAGGTCTACGTCTTACGTGCGAACGAACTTCACTTGCATGTAGGTAGAATCTACTTTCATCGCTGTAGACCAAGGCTCGCCGTTCTATCATCAAAATGATCCTCTGATGGAATCAGTCGAGCCTTACATGTAGATGCTGCGGTGAGAGTTGAAGACGGGCTAGAGGTATGGAGTGCCCGTAGCCCCACTTTGTGTCGACACGTTTGGGCTCACAAGCCCTCTTACCTGTGCTGTGGTAGCTGCACGGTGTGCCACTACTGCCCTTACAAAACGACGTTCCTGGCGGGCAACTGTGCTGTGTGGACTTTCAGAACCTCGCCTACGGGTCAGAGAATATTCACGTGACCACTGACACCAACATCGTCGCACAACTGATGCAGCACGTCCAACTTGTGGCAGTTCTCCGTAAGGACCATCCAGCCACTCGGAAGGCCACAATCTGACTCTTTTCAAACTCCCTCAGTTGGCTGTGGGAAGCACATGTGCGTCGCCGTTTTCATGGTTGCCTGCTTGCGTACCATGTCTGCACCATACTGAGCCTTCTGGTTGTGAACATTCCCTGTGGCAGTGTACACACAGAGGACGCTCTGGCAGGTATACCACTACGCAATCTGTTTGTGGGCGACGTTAAAACTATTATTATACCGACTGTCTCCCCCAGGTGGCTTATGCCGTCATCGGATCAAAATCGACGTCTTTCCAGGTGTACCAGTTGTTCTTTCGGCAGTGTATGTAAGACTTTAAAATGATCCAGCAAGAAAACTTTGTGTTGGGAGTGCCTATATTGTTGGCGACACTCCAAATCGATTTCGGCTTCCCGACCAGTGTTCGGTTTTTGCTGCGGATCTTTACGTTGTTCTTCAGGCTGTCCAATACATACGTCGCCATCAGCGGATACAGTATGTTATCTGCTCAGATTCGCTCAGCTCTCTCCTCGGTCTTCAAGCTCTCTACCCTGTCCACCCTCTGGTCCACCGGATTCAGGACTGCCTCTACTTGCTCCACTTGGGGGGGGGGGGGGGGGGGCGTCTCTGTGGCGTTCCTCTGGATCCCAGGACATGTTGGTAACTGTGGAAATGAGGCGGCCGATATAGCGGCCAAGACTGCAGTCTCTCTTCTTCAGCCTGCTATTCGCATGATTCCCTTCGCCGATCTATGGAGTGTTTTATGTCGTCGTGTTGCTCTTTTATGGCACGCACATTGGTCGACACTTCCCAATAATAAATTGCGGGACGTGAAAGCGCTTCCCTGTGCTTGGACCTCTTCCTCCCGAACGCGTCGTCGGGAGGAGGTAATTTTAACTAGACTCCGGATAGGGCACTGTCTTTTTAGCCATCGACATCTTTTAAGTGGCGATCCTCCCCCACTCTGTCCCCACTGCTCTCAACTGTGGACGGTGAGACACCTTTTACTTGAGTGCCCCTATTTTACTGCGTTACGCGCCCGTCTACAGCTGTCGCCTGATATATCTTCCATTTTAGCAGATGACACGCGCTCAGCCGATCGCGTTCTCGAGTTTATTAGTGCCAGTGAGATGACGTCAGTCATTTGAAGCTCTTTTTGGGAACAAACAACCCCCCTTCTATAGTGGTTTCTTAAACTTTCCTTCTGTTTTTAGTTTCCCCTTTTTTTTTGAGTTTCGCTCCCATTGCTGCTGGTTTCCAGTTTCGTTTTTTTACCTTTTCATAAGTCACAGACTGGGCGCTAATGACCGTAGCAGTTTTGCGCCCTAAAACCATAACAAAAAAACTTGAAAATGGATTGATAAACATGGAGCGCTTCAAAAGGCCTGGCAACGGAAAATGTAGTGTTACCGCAAGTCCCAATATAAGTTTTCATCCCTCCCCCTGGTTACTGCTTCTCTACTAGAGCCAAAACACTCCCCGCCTCGTTTCATACTGGCTGGTCCGCTTCTCGTTACATCCAGTGGTCGGTTCAGCATTAGATAGGGTGTCCGGCTAGTTTTGATCAGGTAGTGTATCATTTAGCATCGACGTCAGAACAAGTTTTTGGGATCTATTATTATCTGCCAGCGATGTTTAGATGTCGATTACGAAATCGAAATCAGTATCGATAGTTTGACGAACGTTCTGATTTTAATAATCTTGGCCTCCGTATTGTGAGCCCTCAGGAGACGTGTGCACGTGAGGAGATCGCCAGGCTGAAAGAGCCGTCTAGTGTTGTTTCCCGTATTTGTGATGCCGTCAGCGGTGAAAGAGAAGACAGGCGCGTGAAGTAGGCAGGCGGGCGATGCGTGTTGGGTGGCAACTAGATGCAGCAGACAGGCGCTAGGCCGCGAGGGTCAGAACGTGGCGTGGCGTAGCGGAGTGATGGAGAGGGGGCGGCACGCTGGGTCCCCGCTGGCTGGCGGACGCGGCTATTGACAGCCGCCAGGGACAATGCGGTCGTCACAGCGCGCTGCGTGGGGCGTGCCGCTGCAAACAACTACTGCCCCGTGGCCATTTTGTGACCACACATCATTCCTCGCCTCTTTATTTGTCTATGCATTTATTTCACCTGGCGAGATCAGGTCGACCTGGTCCTCTTACATTTAACCAGACATCCTTAGGGGGCCCTCACACGATCAATAATATTGTCAAACCCTCATTACACTGAGGCGACAAACTGCATGGGATAGCCACGGCTATAGTATCGCGTACACAGGGTATAAAAGGGCAGGACTTTGACAGAGCTGTCATTTGCAGTCACGTGATTCATGTGAAAAGGTTCCGAAGTGATTATGGCCGCACCACGGGAATTAAGTCTTCGAACGTAGAATCCCGAATGAGATTTTCACTCTGCAGCGGAGTTTACCCTGATATGAAACTTCCTGGCAGATTAAAACTGTGTGCCGGACCGAGACTTGAACTCGGGACCTTTGCCTTGCGCGGGCAAGTGCTCTACCAACTGAGCTTCTGTAAAGTTTGGAAGGTAGGAGGCGAGGTACTGGCAGAAGTAAAGCTTTGAGGAGTGGGCTTGAGTCGTGCTTGGGTTGCTCAGTTGGTAGAGCACTTGCCCGCGAAAGGCAAAGGTCCCGAGCTCGAGTCTCGGTCGAACGTAGAATGTTAGTTGCAACTACACGTATGGGACATTCAATTTCGGAAATAGTTAGGGAATTCAGTATTCCGCGATTCATAGTGTCAAGAGTGTGCAGAGAATACCAAATTTCAGGCATTACCTCTCACCACGGACAACGCAGTGGCCGACGGCCTTCAGTTAACGACCAAGTGCAGCTGCATTTGTGTACGGTTGTCAGTGCTACCAGACAAGCAACACTGCGTGAAATAACCGCAGAAATCAATGTGGGACGTACGACGAACGTATCCCTCCGGATAGTGCGGCGAAATTTGGCGTTAATGTAATATGGCAGCAGCTGACCGATGCAAGTGCCTTTGCTAACTGGACGACACCGCCTGCAGCGCCTCTCCTGGGCTCGTGACCATATCGGTTGGACCCTAGACGAAAACCGTGGTTTGGTTAGATGAGTTCCGATGATTTCAGATGGTAGAGGCTGATGGCAGGGTTAGAGTGTGGTGCAGACACCACGAAACTAAGGACTCAAGTTGTCAACAAGGCATTGTGCAAGATGGTGGTTGCTCCATAATAATGTGGCTTGTGTTTACATGGAGTATACTGGGTCGTCTGGTCCAACTGAACCGATCATTGATTGGAAATGGTTATTTCGGTTACTTGGGGATCATTTGCAGCCATTCATGGACTTCATCTTCCCAATGCGCCATGCGAGAACATTCTGGACAGTTAAAGAGAATGATTGGGCCATCTAAATCGCCCTACATGAATCCCATCGTACAATTATGGAACATAATCGAGAGGTTAGTTGACGCACTACGTCCTGCATCGGTAACACTTTGGCAGTTCTGGACAGCTACAGAGGCAGAATTGCACAATATTTAGGCAGGGGACTTCAAACAACTTGTTCAGCCCATGCCACGTCGAGTTGTTGTACTACACTGGGCAAAAGGAAGTCGGGCACGATATTTGGAGGTATCGGACTTATGTCATTTCAGTGACATTACCACTTTAGGATGGCCAACGGAGGGTTTACAATGATACTGCTATTAATCGTGTTTGCAGATATTATAGAACTTCAAGCATTCAAATGACATGCCGTCGCAAGGAATCTCTCGTCGACAGCGATTGATCCTTCATTAATGTACTTACTTCTCTATTTTATTATGTATCGACATTAATAATTAATTCTACTATGCAGGCAGGACTGATCAGAAAATATTTTATGAGATCTTTCGAGAACGTGATTCTGATTTCAGTCAGTAAATTAACATGCGACAGGTTGCTCCCTTTTTCAGCCATTTTTTGACCATTTCCCCATTTCCGTTGTTTTTTGACGTTACAGCTAATATAATTCTGGAACACTCTTTCCTTACGACGTTCGACATCTTAACTCTGTAAAATCGCTTTGCCATCTCACAGTATTGACAATACTATTGATGGCGTGTGGGTTGCTTGAGGATATTGAAGGTTTGGCGAACTAGTATTGTCAATAAATATTGACCATGTGCAGGCCCCTTTAGTGAGACAGCATTGCAATTTGTATAGTACATGAGTTACGTAAAATGTTAAGAATAATAGCCATAATGCCACTGTAAAAGGGCAAAATCTCATAGTGAAGGTATGTAAATAAGTGGACAAACTACGAAGTGCCACCTGCCAGAAGCCTGCAGATATCTATACTAAGACGCTGAAAGAACGTCCCTGACAGCCGGCTGCAATGTTGCGAACGCTACTATGCACCTCTTTGTTATTACGCCGCGTCGTCGTACTTCTGCGAATATCAGATCGGAAAATTTTAGAGCCGTTGCAGTATCGTACTGCTAACACCTCGGGGGACCGAAGCACCAACTCTTCGTAATTAAAAACGAAAAGTGTGGAAATACGTCGAGATCAAATAAGGATTGCAATTTTTATTGCCGGCCGCGGTGTCCGAGCGGTTCTAGGCGCTACAGTCTGGAACCGCGCGACCGCTACGGTCGCAGGTTCGAATCCTGCCTCGGGCATGGATGTGTGTGATGTCCTTAGGTTAGTTAGGTTTAAGTAGTTCTAAGTTCTAGGGGACTGATGACCACAGATGTTAAGTCCCATAGTGCTTAGAGCCATTTTTGAACAATTTTTATTATAATACATGTTTGAATGCGTACAGGCATTTCTTACCGACGTTTTAGGTAAGAGGGTAAATTCCGCAGTCTTCCAGAGTGTGCCACCATTATCCAAATATCTGATGAGACTTTCACTGTCTTCAGCACTTCTGCTGCTGCTATCATCCCCTAATCTCCCTCTTCCATCCTTTCTTACAGGGCAACTACCTCTTGCCAAGCCTGGTAAATTCCAACGTCCGATTCCACCCGTCGTCTTTGACCAGTGACGTAATTCGCGGCTACGTAATTAATCGCCAGAGCTGTGATTTTATCGCATGTATGTGTATTCTTTCCTGTAATACATTCCTTTGTTTATGACTAAGCCTCTAGATTACGTATGACGTCACTGGTCAAAGCCGACGGGTGGAATCTGACACTTGATTTTATCCACCATGCCTCTTCCAAGGTGTGCCACGTGTTTGACATTATTGTTCCATTTTGTGGAAGTAATATAGTCTAGTGTCTCAGCACTAAAAATTCGAAGTCTTTTAATTTAAATCTTTTGTTTGTGTCTGCAACATACGATTTCACATGAGCCCACAAGAGTTCTGTTACATTACAATGGCAGAGAAGTGGTGGAAGACGCCTCACTTTCATTCTTCTGCAGTATGGTCAGTATCGTAAATGATATTACGTGATTTATACTCTTTTTACGATTTCCAGAAGTTCTGAGCTTTTCATTTCCCTATCAAATGAATGTATGCCATTCTTCTCCAGCCAGACCACCATGTCTCTTCTTGCTGCTGCATGTTGGGGCTTTGTTTAATGGAACGGAGGGCTTTGTTCAACTGAACGTAGTGATAATTGCATTAGCCAGTATTACAGTGGAGTTCTTTTCTGTGTACGAACCAGTCCTTAAATTTTGTTCCGGTCATTTCAACGCGGTATTTCCCAGATTTCTTTGATGTTAACAGCAACAAAGCATTCGGCACGATCTCACCGAATGTTCCCGCGTATACAGGGTGTTACAAAAAGGTACGGCCAAACTTTCAGGAAACATGCCTCACACACAAATAAAGAAAAGATGTTATGTGGACATGTCCGGAAACGCGTAATTTCCATGTTAGAGCTCATTTTAGTTTCGTCAGTATGTACTGTACTTTCTCGATTCACCGCCAGTTGGCCCAATTGAAGGAAGGTGATGTTGACTTCGGTGCTTGTGTTGACATGCGACTCATTGCTCTACAGTACTAGCATCAAGCACATCAGTACGTAGCATCAACAGGTTAGTGTTCATCACGAACGTGGTTTTGCAGTCAGTGCAATGTTTACAAATGCGGATTTGGCAGATGCCCATTTGATGTATGGATTAGCACGGGGCAATAGCCGTGGCGCGGTACGTTTGTAACGAGACAGATTTCCAGAACGAAGGTGTCCCGACAGGAAGACGTTCGAAGCAATTGATAGGCGTCTTATGGAGCACGGAACATTTCAGCCTATGACTCGCGACTGGGGAAGACCTAGAACGACAAGGACACCTGCAATGGACGAGGCAATTCTTCGTGCAGTTGACGATAATCCTAATGTCAGCGTCAGAGAAGTTGCTGCTGTACAAGGTAACGTTGACCACGTCACTGTATGGAGAGTGCTACGGCAGAACCAGTCGTTTCCGTACCATGTACAGCGTGTGCAGGTACTATCAGCAGCTGATTGGCCTCCACGGGTATACTTCTGCGAATGGTTCATCCAACAATGTGTCAATCCTCATTTCAGTGCAAATGTTCTCTTTACGGATGAGGCTTCATTCCAACGTGATCAAATTGTAAATTTTCACAATCAACATGCGTTGGCTGACGAGAATCCGCACGCAATTATGCAATCACGTCATAAACACAGATTTTCTGTGAACGTTTGGGCAGGCATTGTTGGTGATGTCTTGATTGGGCCCCATGTTCTTCCACCTACGCTCAATGGAACACGTTATCATGATTTCATACGGGATACTCTACCTGTGCTGCTAGAACATGTGCCTTTACAAGTACGACACAACATGTGGTTCATGCACGATGGAGCTCCTGCACATTTCAGTCGAAGTGTTCGTACGCTTCTCAACAACAGATTCGATGACCGATGGATTGGTAGAGGCGGACCAATTCCATGGCCTCCACGCTCTCCTGGCCTCAACCCTCTTGACTTTCATTTATGGGGGCATTTGAAAGCTCTTATCTACGCAACCCCGGTACCAAATGTAGAGACTCTTCGTGCTCGTATTGTGGACGGCTGTGATACAATACGCCATTCTCCAGGGCTGCATCAGCGCACCAGGGATTCCATGCGACGGAAGGGTGGATGCATGTATCCTCGCTAACGGAGGACATTTTGAACATTTCCTGTAACAAAGTGTTTGAAGTCACGCTGGTACGTTCTGTTGCTGTGTGTTTCCATTCCATGATTAATGTGATTTGAAGAGAAGTAATAAAATGAGCTTTAACATGGAAAGTAAGCGTTTCCGGACACCTGTCCACATAACATATTTTCTTTCTTTGTGTGTGAGGAATGTTTCCTGAAACTTTGGCCGTACCTTTTTGTATCACCCTGTATAAGTATGAGCCAACTTCCTTTTCCAACTGGAGCTTCCACTGTTCCTCGTGCTATCATCAGTTCATGCAGTTGCTCCGGAATGACGATCATTTACCCAAGTTTCGTCAAACCAAATGTTTTTGTGAGGTTCACACCTTGTTACTTGCCTTAGAAAATGATATCTCCATGCAACGGTATCCACGATCAAATAGAACCATTATTATGGAAAAAGCTTTTCATGGATACCCTGTGTTCTTCAGTAAAACTGGAAGCAACTGAAAGACTGATTTTACCTAAAAAAAAAATACTATCCGATAGAGAGAGGAGCCATTTCTTCTGGGTTAGATATTCTTCCCACCCGTTTCACGCTCTCTGGCTTTCCTAGGAGTCGAAAGAGTAGCAGTTGCCTCCTGTAATCTCCAGCACACTTCTCCCTCGTTATTTTCTTCACAGAAATCCTTCCAATTTTCAGCGCAGCAGCTATTCGTTCAACGACTTCCGACATTAGTATAAGAGGCCCGATTCTTTGTCCGAATGGTGTCGTACGTTGTATAAGAGATCACGAGACTGGCTCTTTGAGCTAGCACCCTTCCTGCTTTCCGTCGGGTAGACTAAGAGTTCATATCACATACGTTTTAAATGCATTCC
Organism: Schistocerca cancellata; assembly: GCF_023864275.1. Classification (NCBI taxonomy): domain Eukaryota; kingdom Metazoa; phylum Arthropoda; class Insecta; order Orthoptera; family Acrididae; genus Schistocerca; species Schistocerca cancellata. The sequence continues at coordinate 290,513,656 of NC_064627.1, forward strand.
TACACCGCACCATTAATACGAACTGAATCCGTTACCCACGATCCGCGACAGAGGCTGTGAAGCCACTGAGCAAGCACGGCACCGTGCGCTACCTTGCGTGGCAACCATGACAACGTTTACAATTCTAGAGCTCGGATTGGCGCTAGAGTATCCCCTCCACACGTGCATGAGGTGTCAGAGACGCTCTTTTAGCGGTCGGCCAACTTCTGCATCTACACACATACTCCGCAAGCCACCGTATGGAGCGTGACGAAGGGTACCCTGTATCGCTACTATTCATTTCCTGTTCCACTCGCAAATACAGCGAGGAAAAACTACTGTGTGTACCTCCGTAGGAGCCCCAACCTCTCTAATCTTATCTTTATGGTCATTATTCGAAATGTACGCTGTCGGCATTGGACTAGTTCTGCAGCAGTCTCAAATGCCGGTTCTCTAAATTTTCTCAATAGTGGTCCTCGACAAGAAAGTCAAATTTCTTCCAGTGATTCCCATTGAGATCCCGAAACATCTCCATAATACTTTGGTATTCTCTGAACCTACCGTTAGCAAATCTAGTCGGCTGCCTCTGAATTGCTTCGATGTCTTACTTTAATCCGACCAAGTACAGATCCCAAACATTCGAGCAGTACTCAGCAGTGGTCGCTCAAGTGTTCTATATGCGATCTCCTATATAGATAAGCCACATTTCCCTAAAACTCTACCAATAAACCGAAGTCGACGATTCGCCTTCTCTACTACAGCCCTTACTTACGTGCTCATTCCACTTCATGTTGCTTTGCAACGTTATGCCTAGATATTTAATAGACGTGACTGTGTTAAGGGGCTCCGGAACGCCCTATACTTGCAATGTTAAAATAACGCTTATAAATTACATCTTTCCTCACAAAGTATTTGAGGTAGGAAGTTGAACTTTTTACAGATTATTTATTGGAATATGGGCTACAACTTAACACAGGGATTTTACAAAATTTTAGTTCAGTTATTAAAGATGATTTTTTTCAATTGTAATGAAAATTCACAACTTTTTTGCAATTTTTATTTATATATTCAAAAATACAGTTTTTTGGAAAAAGGCTGTGTTAAATTATGCAGAAGGTACTGTGTAACATTTACTGAAAGTTTGAAACAAATATGTTTGGAAGATCCTTAGAAAACATGTAATTAGTATGAGAAAATAAAAGTTTTGGGAATCGAGCGACAAAGATTGGATTAACTTTTTAGTGCATTCTAGGTCCATAGGATGGATTATCTTCATCCTCTGCAAACTCCTCCTCCAGCTTCCTCTTGTTCCTCCTCCTGTTTACTCTTGCTTGTATTTCTAGACTCTTTACAGCCCTGTCTGCAGCCCGAAGGCGTTCCTTGTCTAAAGCAAGCATCGCTCGTACCATGTTAGAACCTATCTTCATTCCCATATTTCTAAATACCTTGCACCTTACAATGTTGCCATCATTGAAAGTCGCAACAGCATCATACACACCAAAGTGAAGTGTTTCTATTCCAACAAATACAGTCTTGGGGATTCTCGACCATATAACACTATTTACACTTTCATTGGGGTTTTGAGTTTTTCCGTGAATACACTTTTTCAACAGTTCAGGTGCTGCTAAGTCTCTGAAAATAGGTTTTATCACCTCCATTATTGCATGAGGCAGACTATGCTTATGAGTACACTTCACCAGTTAGCAATCCTTTGTTATATTTACACCAACTGTCTTCTTCTTTGGGACACAAGCTATGTTGGGGATTTTCATCGGTTGAAGAAGTATGAAAAAAAAAGAGAGCCCAAACAGCCTTCTTCATTTCGTCGACACTGTGTATTTTGCCTAATAGCCATTCCATAATAGTTCTGTATTTTGTCAATTACACTGTCAGTTAACCTTCCCTTCCCATCCAACCCTTTACCATCACTGAGTTTTTGTTTTTTGTACGAAGCTTTCAATCGCCGAAGTCTTGTTCCCATTCGCTTCTGTACGTGTCCAATACACTCAAATTTCTGCACTACAACATCATCACCATAGGGCTTCAGTCCTTGAACATGTTTGAAACTTTTAGAATCACCAAGGTAATTAACATATCGCACTTTATCACACGCCTCAGAACGCTGGAATATACTGGCAACACCAGCCACTTCCATTCCTCCACTACTGCCACTATAGTTAGCTTTGCAATTATTTTCATGTGTACCTTTATATTTTTGTGGACATCTACAATACTTTGATATTACTGCTACATCTAAAACTTTCCCTGTATACATACTGGTGGCAGATACTACACCATGAAGAGATGTGTGTCCCCGTTTATGCCAGGTACCATCGAACGCTGCAGTCAAATCTCTGTTACCATTATTTTCCATTACTGCCTCTTCCACAGCGTTCTTCATAGATTCTATACAGACATCTTCTACTTTAGACCCTATTAATTTATTATAGGTCGTAAACTTGGTTGGGGCATTTGGAAGATTCATGATGCCACAGAAAATTGCACCTGCAGTAGCAACCTTACCAACTGAACGCAAGGAATAAACAAATCTAATGTTGTGTTCGTAGATTTTGCTACCATTTTCTTCAGTTGCAGTTACTGCAACACTGTTCCAAAAGGTGATCATGTATGAACACTTATCACATTTCAGTTGTATTTCACTAGCAAGTCCTACGTGCTTTATTATGGAGAGTTCCAGACCAACTTCACTACAATGAATACATCTTACACAGTTTGAAAAAATTTCTTTGAGAACCGACATATCAAATATTTCATTCACATCCGATTCGCCCATAAAACATTCATAGTTTTCACTCATTGAACCAAGCTTCTTCTGTGAAGTATTTTCTTTCCCACTTTGACTGCTGTGGGCAGGTGTACTTGAGAGGTTAGGTTCACTCACTTGGTTATCGTCTTTATTGTTTACAGTAATAACACATACCTTTGGCTTTCCAACATTTCTCCTTTTCTTAAAAGCCTTCAGAGGATTTCTAATAACTTTACTTTTACTCATTATTATACTTCAACAAAACAGAGACTCAAGAAACAGAATTAATTACGAATATTTTCGAGATAACGACAGAGTAAATAAACATGAAACAATCGACAATCACACCAGCGATATATATTGAACCATCACAGGTTAGCCACAACACATACTTTATCTCACATCACTAAAATGTACCTGATGAACACGGACGTTAATAATAACACCATTTGACAGCAGTTTAACAGCGCCACAGTGGGTCACGCCCATGTAGAACACATTTAAAAAAAAATTTAAAAATAGTTGTAGTATTCGGAATTGAATAAATTATATATCTATTAAAAGGTAATAGTCTGCAGATTCAGAAAACGCAAAAAAGTAAAAATTGAAATTTTCATGATTTTGAGCCTTTCCGGAGCCCCTTAAGCAGACACTGCCTGACTGTGGAATTTTTCATTTGGTTAATATCAAGCAAGAGCATATAAAAAGTGTGGTCTGTACTTGCCCAGAAAAGCTGGCGGCAGCTTTTCGAGAAGATTGAAGACAAAATAAATAAAGATAGGACCTGGTCTAAAGAAGGCAACTGCTGCACAGAAACAAGCCATCAGAACTAACGCCATCAAAGCCAAAATCGATAAATCAGGAGAAGCACCAAGGTACAGGCTCTAAAAAGAAGCTGATGAAACAATTGACCACAAAGAACCTGATTAAGCAGTTGACCATATTTTGATTTGTTGCAAAAAGACAACTCAGCGTGATTGCAGGCACAGGCACAATGATGACACGAATGATCCTCTGGAACTTGTGCCAAAATCTCCATCTGCTGGTGACAAGGAACTCTTTGGACCACAGCTAGAAAAAGTTGTCGAAAACGGACTTGCCCAGTTAGTGAGAGACTACTGACGGGTCGACTGGTGGAACAAAATACACCAGCCATCACAGTTGTAGAGAAAAAGAAAAAGAAAAGGATCGTTGCCATTGCCATCCCAAGACATAGAATGGAAGAAACAACTCGACAAGCTCGTCAGATACGAGGACTTGATAATCGAAAAACAGCGTTTCTGGTTTAAAGCAGTGAAAGTGATCCCATTGTTTCTCGGCACACAGCGAGCGGTACCAAAACTTAGTGGGCACTTGAAAACCATTGTCATTCATAAAATATCCATCTGCCAACTGCAAATAGCTTCTTTACTGGGATCTGTACGAATTATTAGCCTACACATTACGCACTCCAGAACGCTTGGGAAGTGTCAGGCATAGTGAACTCATTTGCTGTGTATATTGATATATAACGAAAGACAGCCGGCAACTATACGATGCATATAAGGAAAAGTATGAGGAGAACCCATTCTCTGAAGAAACTCTTGAACTTGCAAATGCACTTACCGACCAGCTAATCGAGAAGCGCCGAGAAGAATGGCAACATCTAATTGAAAGTGTAGACATGAAACCTTGTAGCCGGATTGCCTGGAAGACAATTAAGAAGCTAAATAATGACCCTAAGCAGCAAACGGAAGCACCAAGAGAAACAGCCAACCAAATAGTGCACCAACTCGTTCTTAATGGGAAAACGAAGGTTCCAGCAAAAACCATCCCAATAAGAAGTGGCGAAAGTGACACGAACTACTAAAGCCGTCCATTTACTATCGAAGAGCTAGAGACCGCACTTAAATCTCTGAAATCTGCCAAAGCAGCTGGGCTAGACGACCTTAGGAATGAACACATCCTTAAATTTGGCGAGTACACGAAAAACTGGCTGCTCCTACTTTTCAGTACCTGTATCCGGGTAAACAACATCCCGAAAACCTGGAGGAAGGGCAAGGTCATAGCCATTCCAAAACCCGGCAAACCATTGGACGAGCCAATAAATTTCAGACCGGTAACATTACTTTGCTGCTTGTACAAGGTGTTCGAGCCCATGCTGCTGAATCGACTTGTGCCTAATATTGATCATCAGATAATTCCGGAACAGGCGAGGTTTCGCCCTGGGAAAACTTGTACTGGACAGGTCTTTAATCTTACCCAGTTCATAGAGCATGGGTACGAGAACCGTCTAATTACTGGAGCCGTACTTGTCGACCTCTCATCCGCATTCGACACTGTAAATCACAAACTGCTGCTCACTACAATATACGCTATGACTAATGATTTCGGGCTGATACAAATTATATCAACTCTTCTCAGCAACAGACGGTTCATCGCAAACCTAGGAGGGAAGCGAAGCCGATGGCGTATCCAGAAAAATGGACTACCCCAAGGCAGTGTCCTCGCACCCACTCTTTTCAACATATATGTGAACGATCAACCAGTTGCACCAGGGACTAGGAGCATTGCTTACGCGGACGATCTTGCGATAGCCATGCAGGGTCGGAACTTTAACGACACAGAAATTAGCCTTACGAATGCCCTCAACGGTCTAACGCCATACTACGAAGCCAACTGCCTACGCCCGAACGCAGCAAAAACATTATCCTGCCTATTCCATCTTCGAAACCGAGACGCCAAACATACCCTAAACATCACGTGGAACAACCAACGGATCGCGTTCAGCAGCACTCCTTGTTATTTAGGCGTCACCCTTGATCGCACGCTTACTTACAGACATCATGTAGACAAGGTCAGGGGCAAACTATCAACAAGAAACAACCTCCACAAAATGGGGGTGCCGACCCACATACTTTACGTACGTCGGCACTTGCACTCTGCTACTCGGTTGCTGAATACGCTGCCCCAGTTTGGGGAAGATCGGCGCATGCGAAACGAGTGGATCCTCTGCTGAACGATGCCTGTCGGGTAATCACGGGATGCCTAAGACCCACCCCGGTTAGCCAACTTTATTTGCTTAGTGGCATAGCTCCACCCAACATCAGACGAGCTATAGCAAGCGAAGCAGAGCGCCTCAAGCAGCTGTGCGACCAGCGCCATCCTCTCTTCGGTCAAAACCCTCCACACACACACACACACACACACACACACACACACACACACACGTGTCTAAAATCAAGACGGAGTTACCTCACCTCACCTCAGTTCAGCCGCCAAAACCTCAAAATAAAAGGCCAGATTGTCAAAATGGCAAGCAACACTGCCTACGGGAGACCAGGCACCTCCAATCTCACCCAACGAACAGTTGGCCTCTGGAAATGAACTAAAATGGCCATTATGGAGAACCCTCAACCGCCTACGAACTGGGATGGGCAGATGCAACGTAAACATGTGTAAATGGGGACACCGAGACGGGACGGACACGTGCCAGTGCGGACAGACCCAAACAATGGACCGCCTCCTGGAATGCAGCAACATGAGGGAAGTGTGCAGGAAAGAAGATCTGGCAAACGTTACGGCTGTGGCAGTTAAATGCGCTGAATTTTCGCGGGACGTCATATATATATATATATATATATATATATATATATATATATATTGTAATGTGACTTCTCATTTTGGGTTTGTTCTATTTATACTTGTGTGTATATGTAATATGTGGGTTGTCTATGGCTTGGACACGATTAAATAAATAAAATAAATGACGATGTGTAACAATGAATATCCGAAATTTACGAAATATCACTCTTATTAATGTAAAAGAATTTCTTCAATGGGTTTTTGCTAAATGAGTGTAGTGACAATCAGCACAGAAGAATCGTGACAAGCAGTACAGAAGAAATTAGTTTGAAGAAGATCTCCCGGGTTCGATTCCCGGCGGGGTCAGGGATTTTCTGTGCTTCTTGATGACTGGGTGTTGTGTGATGTCCTTAGGTTTAAGTAGTTCTAAGTTCTAGGTGACTGATGACCATAGATGTTAAGTCCCATAGGGCTCAGAGCCATTTCATTTGAACTTTTTTGAAGAAGATCTAGAAATAATAGGGCAAGATTAGCAGATATGGGAGGGGAAAAACAATAGGGACACAGAGGTATAAGAAAAGGACAGATAGCTTACAGTGTGGCAAGGGCACTAGGACCTGGTTGAACAGAAAGAAAAAAAAACTGTAGTATGCTGAGTGGAAGCTACGCCGATGAAGCTTTGAATCTCCTCTTGGATACAGGTTTGAATAAGACACAGGTTACAGGGCAGTTTGTTCCATAATCATATGCCTGAAATGGAGGAGGTGTCGGAAGAAAGATTCGATGTTATGCAGAGGTTCAGCTAAGATGCTAAGATGGCGTCGCAATTTTGGAATGTTGATAGGTACTTGATATGTGAGAAGACTAGTGACTTAATGAACCGGTGAAGTGAACAGAGCATGCGGAAGTCACGCCGCCTATCCAACCTAACAGAGTATAGTGACGACTAATACCATCAAACAATCGAATTTTGCACGCACATCTCACTCCAGTCTGGGATTTACATTATTTTTGCCTTGTTAAACTGCACTACTGACTGAAAACTGAACTAATAGCTGTCTAATTTGAGGTGAGGATGTTTTTTTCTTAATTTTCGGGTTGCATGTAGGTGAGAGGGATTTCCCGAAGGTTTCAGTGTTCTTTCAAATTTAAATTCCCTTTACTTGATAAACAATTCGGTGACATCAGCACTATGTCAGAGAAGTCACCGAACCTTCTTTACTTTTGCACAATTGCTGTTACATCCCTGCTTTGAAGCTGTCGAAAAACCTTATCTGTGTTGCCTTATTTCATTTCCGAAGTTATGGCTGATTTAAGCCATACTGTCGGGGACTGATAGGTGGCGTGTGTTTGGGTGCACGATCGTCTATAGACATCGTAAATAACTACAAAGATAATATGGAATTGTGGGCGGATACGGAATACCACTCAATCCATGATACGAAGATTGCAGCAATGCATTGATATCAATGGTCAGATTACCTGTACTGTATGCATCCAATGTTTAATATGCGAGTACTTAGTTACTTGTAACTAACTTTAATTTCATATCTTTTCTTAACTTTTTCTCTCTGTTAGATCATAGTTACGTTACGTTGCGCCATTTTACACGCCACAATTCGGAGCCTTCTTAACAGCAGAGCGCTGCAAATATGTAGACTTCAGGAATAAAGACGTAGAGTGGTAAAACGTTTTATTTAAAAAGCTCCAAGAGATTTCACAAAAATATTCAAATAAAAAATTCGGAGTCATTACTTTTCAGCATACCCTCGTAATACGACGCTTGAAGCTGTTTTATAACGGGAGTTCGATGCTTCACAGAATCGGGGTTTACTGGTGCTTTAGAATCGGCCACATTAGCGCCATGATGGAAATTTCCTTTGCATATGCACTGGCCAGAACACTTCCCACGAATCTAACTGCTCCATTCGCGTTCCCTAATACTGACTTCACGCGATCGTCCCTTGCACAGCGTATCTTATCATTAACCCTAAATACTTACACAACGTGACGTGCTCAAGATATTCACCGTGATCTTGTAAGTTACTGCTTGTGTACTTGATTATCGTATCCGTTCTCTTTGTTATAGTCACTATCTTACTTATATTCACAATTAAAAAAAGCTGTCATTTGTTACGCGAAGTTGAAATCTTGTCAAGTCTTTCTATATTTCTTTGCGATCGTCCAACAATACTTCCCTGTTGGTGACTTTATCGCCAGCGAACAACATAGTACTACTGATCCTATTTGATAAATCGTTTTGAGCTCGTTGGAGCTTCTATTACGCTTCCTACGGACACACCCGATGTTACTCTCGGTGGTTTTTTTTAATCCGTCGTCCAGTGTAACGTACTGGGTGGATTCTGTTAGTGATACAGTGGGTCCAGCGAAGGAGCCCTGATTTAAAAACTAAATACCTCGGGGACTGATATCGACAGACGAATGCAACAAACTGTATGTTTATTGCGAAAGTTGTAAGAATTTTATACAGAAGTTTCGAAATAGTTCGACAAGCTGCTAACAGATTTCGCTGTAATAGCAATATGTAATGCTTACAAATTGTGCGCCGCAGCTCAGAGCGATAGGTTTCACCATTGAAACATGAAAGAAGGTTAGCGTACCGAAGGAAGAGGTTGAAATACTGTACTCCGTTGAACAATGGGTGTTCTGATACTGGAATACTGCAGTGGCTGACCTAGCGGAGAATGTTGGCTCGAGGCAAACGGTAGTTACTAAAATGTCGTCACGGTTTCTGGAATTATTCAGCGAAATTCATCTGGAGAACTGCAGCAGAGACTGGTTCGAAGCATTTCAGCATGCAGAAAACGCAGAGGCAAAATCCAAAAGCACCAGGCCATACCTGTCCGAACTGTGCAACAGAGGGCTAACTTTGTGAACCAGATTCTCGCAGTGATTGATAACGAAGGATTTGATGATGGCAGGGTTTGATGTTGGCTCATCTGGTTCACAGATGAAGCACACTTCCACCTGAATGAAATCGTGAATAAACGGATCTTCCGATTCTGGGGTTGCGAAAATCCCCATTTGTGTGAAGCGAAACCACTATATTCTCGCAAAGTTACTGTTTCGGCTGCGGTATGCAGCAGAGGCATTGCTGGCCCATTTTTTCAGGCGAAAAACTATCACTATTGAAAGTGGCGCTGCACTTTTGAAACAGTTTGTGGCCACACAGTTTAGAGGATCGACCGGGCACCGAGTGGTTCGTGCAAGATGGGGCCAGACCACATCGCACCGAACAGGTGTTTGACAGTCTGATAAATATTTCGGGAACAGGTTCATTGCGGTGGATTATTGGAAATTTATTGGTGCCGGGAGACTGGCCTCCATATTCGGCCGATCTGACTCCTTGTGACTACTTTTTGCGGGGAGCATTGAGAGACATTGCCTACCAGAACCATCCCAACACGCTGGACTGAAACCTACAGGACGTGACAGCAAATTTCAGTGTTCTTGTGCGCGACCTCCGTACTGCGATTGGAGGACATTTCGAAAAGATTGTGATATGATTTGCAAAGACTGCTGTCAGAGGACAAATTTAAGTATGCACGCGGTACTGTACGAGCTGCTTTGCACATAGCGCACAACGCTTTATGTTAGCAACTATTCGAAACTTCTGTATAAAATTGTTACAGTTTTCGCAATAAACATATCTCTTGTTCCACTCGTTTTCAGCCTTAGTTCTCGAGACATTTAATTTTCAAATAAGGGTCTCCTTCGCTGGGCATGCTGTATATTCCTCAAGAGAATTACTTATTGCGAAGCTACTCCGTATGATCGTATCTTGGTTACTAGTCGACGATTTGGTGCAGCGGCGTCGCCTTTCGAAAATCTAGGAAGGCTCATTCCAGCGGTTCACCTGCATTTATTGTTTGCAATGACATTTTACTAAGGGACTCGTAATTGTTTTATTCTAATTAATACGGAGAACACGACTACAGTCAAAGGTGGATAAATGGAAATAATTCCTAGTGGTTAACACCACCCTCTCGCTTCCGCGTGTGCAATACATAATTCAGACTTCGCGTCCATTTTTAAGTGTCTCTAGAGTGGTAATAAGCATATTGAACCGTAAATTTACATTCAAGACCTTTTCTTAACAAGTGTTTATTTACTAACGATTCATCAAGAACACATTTAATCACACTATGTCAGCGTGGAAGTAGTTGCCAGTGGGTAACTGATGAAAACAAATTAAATTTCAACAAATGGAAATTTTATTCCTAAAAACCCTTTCTTTTTTAAAAAAAATTGAAAAATTATAATCAGAAAGCACCCTCTAAATTTCAAGTTACAATTTATTCAGAGGCAGACATCACTTTTTTTTCTTTTAACAGTATGAGCATTCGGGCTGACAAGCTTGCCGCTCCCTTTTAACACGGCCGTAGTCACGACCGCTCACAACAACCTCTGAAAGACTACACTGGTGCAAATCTGCGACACACCAGGTTAAACTAAAAATTTCAACAACTCACACAAACATTTAAACTATGCACCCCCTAGGAGAAATGGAAATGGTACAAAACACTCACATAAAAAAATACTTGCCACCGAAAGTGCAACTTGTTTTTAAAAGAAAACTCTTACGATGAAAGGGTGGCAACTTTATATACTAAAATGACCGTTTAAATAAAAACCCATGAAATACAGTCTTACATAAAATATACAAACATGCTCTACATTACACATATACCGTCTCTCAAGATGATAGGCAAGATAAAAACATATTTCAGGAATTCGGCAATAAATTAGTTAACACCGAATCCGAGACACACGACATAGGCAGCTATTAACGTACGGCAGACCGAAACTGCCTAACAAATGCGGACGGGAGACAAACGACCAAGCTGGGGACGAGAGACTGGCCAAGAAAACAAGTAGAATTTAACAAGTCAATGAAACAACATATCACGAATCACTTAACTTCTATAAAACTGCGATGTCTGGCGAAGACCTGGCGCAGCCCCCCCAAAACGCTCTCCCGAACCGTCCGCTGCCAGCCGCTTCAACGGACGCAGGAAGGCGCGACGATCTCCCGTCTCACGGCGTCGCAGCTCGCACTGGCCAGACCGATGTCGTGGGTTGGCTCCTGTTGCTCTCGTGTCTGCCGCGAAGTCACTACCCCTCGCTATACGGCGCGGCCCACTGGACTAACGTGGCGACCTCACATGCGCCGACGCTCAAGACGGACAAGTCATCTTGTGTCCCGGTGCGCGACCGAACAACCGATCGAACCAACCGACAATGACCATTGCCTGAACAACTGGAGCAGACCGGCGGCCTAACACATACTAGCACTCCGGACAACAGACGGACACTGACTGCCCCACACTGTTTCAGATGACCAACTGACTAGACTCCTCAGACTGCACCGACTCCGACTGACCAAATGCCGAGCTCATAGCGCCCCTTGAATGCACATGAACAGGCAACCTTTCCCCTTTCCCACCAGAGGGAGACAACAAAGTTGCGATTGCCACAGCGGCGCCACCGCCAGAAACGGAAGGTGACTGCTTTACACTACGCGCTGCGGCGCGCTCTTCAAAACAGAAAATTTTACTACGGCTCACATATGAATCGTACTACTTCAGGTATTACATCGACGTGCCTATAAATATGGGTAAGCACAATTCTATGTGGCTTTTTCTTAGCAAATCAGAGGGAAAAATTAGTCACCCGCAGCAGACATCATGCTAATGCCATAGACCACCACCTCCAGCCTTGATAATGGCTCTAATTCGGCGAGTATCAGGGATCGCAAGTCTGTAGGTATTCCGAGACTTGCAAAGCAGTTGTTCATGCTAAGAAAATCAGTTGTTTGCAACATAAATAAATATAACCTAATGAAATAAATAGACGAAAAAAATTTCTTTTGTCGTAGATTAGTCTCTGCAGTCAGTGACAACCGTCGAATATCTGGCCCGGGGCGATTTAATGCGGGTTGGCCATATAAATCTGGATGAGGAAGGGGTAGTTGTCGGAATGAAAGTTATTGGAAGAATCCCAAGTATTGACTAGGAAAATAAAATTATAGAAAGTCGGCCTTTAAGGGTCGCGAATGGAATAGTATGTTTGAACAAGGTGGAGGGGAATTTGTACGCGCCTCCACAGTCGTCGTAGTGTAGTGGTTAAAATACTGGACTGTTGCATGGAGAGTCACGAGTTCAAAACTCACCTGAACTGTAAAATTGGAAACGTCCTTGCCGCAGTGGATACACCTGTTCCCGTCAGATCACCGAATTTAAGTGCTGTCGGGCGTGGCCGGCACTTGGATCGGATACCATTCGGGACGCCATGCGCTGTTGCCACTTTTCGGGGTGCATTCAGCCTCGTGATGCCAATTGAGGAGCTACTACTCGACCGAATAGTAGCGGCTCCGGTCACAGAAAACCATCATAACGACCGGGAGAGCGGTTTGCTGACGACATGCTCCTCCTATCCGCATCCTCATTGAGGACGACACGGCGGTCGGATGGTCCCGATGGGCCACTTGCGTCCTGAAGACGGAGCGCAGGGTTCCGACACACTGTATGGTAGTTGGCGATGGTTCGAAAACGGAATCTTGTGAAACTGATCACCAGTAACGAACAATTACGCGACTCTACAGGAAACCGTCGCTGGCGACGGCTGGTGAAGACAGCAGGCCTTTTGTACGCGGCTGGTCACTTGGAATGACTGATCAGGAGCAGACGTATTTGACGCAAACCACACGTGTAAAATAATTCCAAAACCAAAGGAGGCAGGTACTGACAGCTGTGAATATTACCGAACCGCCAATTCACTAAGTCGTGTTTGCAAAATATTGACATGAATTATTTACAGAACAATGGAAAAAATGATAAAAGCAGACCTTCGGAGTTCAGTTTGGGCTGTGGAGAAATGTAGGAACACATGAGGCAATACTGTTCCCGTCTTCTTTAGTGTATCTACCCTACGATAGGTTTCAACTGTAGGCTCTTCATCGTGCCCTATTGTGAACATTTTCCTTCATATATTAGAAAGCGCTCCTCTTCTAATGTCGTCCATCATTCCAGTTCTCTTCCTAACCCTTGCTCTCAATCCTTCCACATTTCCCTCCATAATTCTTTGTAGCTAGCAATTCCTAACGCGCTACATTTCGCAGCCAAGACTTTTTCCTCTTTCTGATCACTTCTAGAAATCTTTTATCTTCCCCAATTTTTTTCAGTACTTATTCAGTCTTAACTCTGTCATTCCACTTTACCCTGAAGCATTCTGCTCCATAGCCGCATATCAGAGCATTCTAAATATCTTTCTTCTCTCTTTTTGAATTGCCCACGGTGCACTACTGTATAACACTACACTCCACAAAAACAACATTTAGCAGATCTTTTCCTAAGCTGCATTAGAATTCTTCTAGATGTTAGTAATCACGTCACCTTTTAAAATTCCCTTTTTCCCATAGGTACCCCCTTCTTATTTCTCCTGTGCAGCTTCCTTTCCATGTCCTTGTATTTCGCAGTTACAGTATGGATTTTACTTGTCCTGTCTTTTATTGTCCAAGAATACATTATCTGGAGCTTGCTTGTGGCACTGCATACGCGCGTTTTATATTCTTCCAATTACACTCCCTCTTGCGTCCTTCGTGCGTTTACCAAACAGTTGTTCTCCGGATACATGTTAAATACCATCGGTGACTGTGAGCAACCATGCTTTACACACATTCTGGTGCTACGTTTATAACTTTTTTTAGATCTAGGAACACCACATACACCCAAGCCCAAGGTAGGACTCGAACCTCCGGCGGGAGCGGCCGCGCAGTCCGTGACATGACGCCTCAAACCGCGCGGCCAGTCTGCACGGCTCGAGATTGTCATTCAGTCAGACACAGTAAGGGACTTGGGAGATCAGCTGAACGCAATGGATGGTACCGTGAAACGAGAGTATAAGATGAACATAAACAAAAGTATAACAAAGATGATGGAATATAGTCGAATTAAATCAGGTGATACTGAGGGATTTCATAAGGAAATGAGACAAAATACGTACATGAGTTTTCCATATTTGGGCAGCAAAATAACTGGTGATGGTCGAAGTAGAGGGGATATAAAATGGAGACTGGCAATATATATGTGTATGAAAAAGTCACATCTAGTATCAGCTTAAGTGTAAGGAAGTCTTTTTTGAAAGTATTTGTTGGGAGTGTGCGATAAGCTCTACATTTTCTTTCCTTTTACAACTCCCTAGCCGGCCGCGGTGGTCTAGCGGTTCTAGGCGCGAAGTCCGGAACCGCGCGACTGCTACGGTCGCAGGTTCGAATCCTGCCTCGGGCATGGATGTGTGTGCTCGAGCCATTTGAACCATTTTTGAACAACTCCCTACAATACCGTTGTTTTCCATCTGCTTGTATTAATTTGAATGAATTACTTTGTGACATTATGGATGTACACATTTTATGTTTAATTTGCAATAACACATTTCGAGCCCCTGTAAATCTGCACCATTTCGTTTGCAAATGATGGATAGTATCACACGAATGATCTCGGCGAGTCTAAAATTCTTACTTTTAGACAAATACACTCGGGGAAGATTAATGAATTACTAGCCCTTCATAATATATGGGTGTATTACATCTGACAGCCACTGTATTTATACTTGTTTTGTCTGAATAGTTTTTTTGTTGTCTCAACGAGTCTTCAGGTGGCATTTCAGCGACAGGTTATCTGGGGTTTCATTTGCTAAATTTATGTTTCAATTTTACCTTGATCAGTTCAGTCATTAGTGCGCCAGAACTTATGGAAATGATGTGCACTATGTGACTTAGCCTTCTCCAAGAATGTCAGTTTCTGTTGCAACGTGTTGACTGAAGGCGGCGTGATATGAAAATGGCGCAACAAAAGCTCTGCCGCTTGCTCGGAACGGGGGTCGTGTCTAACGAACAAAGCTCTGCGGTCTGGTTCATATTGTCCAATCGGGACTGACCGACCGCGGTGTCATCATGTGTCCATGGCGTCGTCATTTGCATGCGGTATAGAGCGACGTGAGGTCAGCACACCGCTCTCCCGGTCGTTTCCGGCTTTCTTGACTCTGGAGCCGCACTTCTGCGTCAAGTAGCTCCTCAGTTGGCCTCACGAGAGTGAATGCACCCCGATCTACTACTTCCACAAAGGGAAAATATTTGACAGTACCAGGAATCGAACCAGGGTCCTCCGCATAGCAGCCAGACACGTTAACTACTGAACGACGAAGGCGGGCGGAGGTTCATAAGCGCGTTGAAAATTACTGAATTGTGGAACTGATCACAGTTCATCTGTTAGTGAATCTTAAGTTTCATGGTGTTAACAAAATTTCGTGTATTTTGATTTGTGAGTGGAAGAACTAAACCATCTCTGTAGTTCAGTACGAATGGATGTTCCGCGGTAACAATCTTTGGTGAACACTGCCGATGAGTAATTTCGTTGGTATTAATTGTATACATTCGGCTTAAGTTGATTTTGAAGATGATGGCGCCAGATGATATACTTTGGCACAACAAACGCTTTATTGAGGTTTAAGGCTGTGTTGCAGTCGGGAGATGCCAACAGTGTCTTTTGAATAATCCTGATGATTACTGACCTGACAGGAAACTTAAGGTGTGAAAAATCTGATGTACACCCTGCTTTCACCTTAAATTGTGTTGTACTCGGTCATCCAAATTCATTGTAAATGATAAAATGATTTGTACAGCGTGGTGAGTTCCAGTTGTTTTGGAAATACCTTCTGTTTCATTCAGTGTTCTGAATTGTGTAGTCTATAGAAAAGTATGTTACATAAAGTGAATTGCGTTATATAAAAGAATTACGATGCGTAAACGATTTAGTGGAACGATAGGCTGTAATTGCTTGTAACATTTTTTACTTTCAGATATTTTAATTTATGATAATCGTGTAGTCGTAGCTTGTTAACGTCTGCCTCTCATGTGGACTATTATCGGTTAAGGTCTACCTGATGTAGTTTATAACATAATTATGTTCCGTAATACAGATAAGTGTGTGCCCAACAAACTATTCTCTCTCTGTTTATTTTCTTAATTTTTTAAATTCTGATATCTAGAGAAAAACAGTATCGTAGCGAATTGGGTTGCGACTTCTGTTAATGCTTTCCGCACAATAGTTAGGTGTAAGGCTATCGTGTAATGTTCGTATATTTGAAGAAGGTTTCTGTCCGGGGGACACCTTCGAGCACAGTCGCTGTAAGTAGACTAACTGAAAATTTCACAAGTACACTGCATTAATTCTTCTATAACAATAAAAATATAGTGAAGCAAATGTGCAATTTGGTTTAAAGAGTTCATAGTAAGGTATTGTAAAATTAGAGCTCATTGTATGTTCGAGGCTTCTGTCATTAGTAGGCGTTAATGTGATGTGTTTAAATTTCGTGTAGTAGGTTTCGTCATTTTGTAGACGCAGTGTTATTGTTTATAAGGACGAAATCGGTGCAATTGTTCACTGATTTCAACTACACTCCTGGAAATTGAAATAAGAACACCGTGAATTCATTGTCCCAGGAAGGGGAAACTTTATTGACACATTCCTGGCGTCAGATACATCACATGATCACACTGACAGAACAACAGGCACATAGACACAGGCAACAGAGCCTGCACAATGTCGGCACTAGTACAGTGCCGCAGCAATGCAGGCTGCTATTCTCCCATGGAGACGATCGTAGAGATGCTGGATGTAGTCCTGTGGAACGGCTTGCCATGCCATTTCCACCTGGCGCCTCAGTTGGACCAGCGTTCGTGCTGGACGTGCAGACCGCGTGAGACGACGCTTCATCCAGTCCCAAACATTCTCAATGGGGGACAGATCCGGAGATCTTGCTGGCCAGGGTAGTTGACTTACACCTTCTAGAGCACGTTGGGTGGCACGGGATACATGCGGACGTGCATTGTCCTGTTGGAACAGCAAGTTCCCTTGCCGGTCTAGGAATGGTAGAACGATGGGTTCGATGACGGTTTGGATGTACCGTGCACTATTCAGTGTCCCCTCGACGATCACCAGTGGTGTACGGCCAGTGTAGGAGATCGCTCCCCACACCATGATGCCGGGTGTTGGCCCTGTGTGCCTCGGTCGTATGCAGTCCTGATTGTGGCGCTCACCTGCACGGCGCCAAACACGCATACGACCATCATTGGCACCAAGGCAGAAGCGACTCTCATCGCTGAAGACGACACGTCTCCATTCGTCCCTCCATTCACGCCTGTCGCGACACCACTGGAGGCGGGCTGCACGATGTTGGGGCGTGAGCGGAAGACGGCCTAACGGTGTGCGGGACCGTAGCCCAGCTTCATGGAGACGGTTGCGAATGGTCCTCGCCGATACCCCAGGAGCAACAGTGTCCCTAATTTGCTGGGAAGTGGCGGTGCGGTCCCCTACGGCACTGCGTAGGATCCTACGGTCTTGGCGTGCATCCGTGCGTCGCTGCGGTCCGGTCCCAGGTCGACGGGCACGTGCACCTTCCGCCGACCACTGGCGACAACATCGATGTACTGTGGAGACCTCACGCCCCACGTGTTGAGCAATTCGGCGGTACGTCCACCCGGCCTCCCGCATGCCCACTATACGCCCTCGCTCAAAGTCCGTCAACTGCACATACGGTTCACGTCCACGCTGTCGCGGCATGCTACCAGTGTTAAAGACTGCGATGGAGCTCCGTATGCCACGGCAAACTGGCTGACACTGACGGCGGCGGTGCACAAATGCTGCGCAGCTAGCGCCATTCGACGGCCAACACCGCGGTTCCTGGTGTGTCCGCTGTGCCGTGCGTGTGATCATTGCTTGTACAGCCCTCTCGCAGTGTCCGGAGCAAGTATGGTGGGTCTGACACACCGGTGTCAATGTGTTCTTTTTTCCATTTCCAGGAGTGTAAATACAGCGCAATAATTACGTTGTATGAATATACTACTGTTAATGCTCTAGAACGGTTGTTCATACACGTGACAATTGCATCATTAGAAACAGAATAACTTTGGTCGGAGCTAATATATTTTTGGTACAGTGTATTTTGATATTGCCACATGCTGTTTCGTAAAGTTCCGCGAATAAGCCTCATTACATTGAGAAAACAACGCTGCATGTGTCAGTAATATGCAGATCATTGTCTGTTGATGTAGACCGTGTTGCATTCTCTTTAGTACAAAAAGTTGACTGAAGACCGCAAAACGACTATTACTTCATAGCTATTATGCATACGTGATCAGATGTATCGACTGCAAGTTATATAACAAGGTTGCCGGGTATTGTTTCAGTGCCGGGTAGGAATCAAATTGCAGTTCGTTTCCCATGCGTTCCTAAGATGCTATTCGATCTCACTAACGATCTTTCGTACACCTTTCACATCCTTTTATAACAGACATAAAAGTAATCTGCCGTTGTCAGCAATCTCCCGGTAAAACAACTGACAGTAGTTTTTACAATTAATCACATTGTAAAGAACCACCCATACAACGTTGCATTTGATAACTGGAAGCTTAAACGTTATTTTCATAGAGTTGGTTATGAGTATACAACAATTGACTAAATTTAAGCTCTTCAGACATTTAGTTCTAGTGGAAATTCGTGACTTGTTCTGGTTAGGACATCAAACAAGAGCCCCTAGGTTAATTTCCACATGACAGTAACGATAGCCGGCCGCTGTGGCCGAGTGGTTTTAGGCGCTTCAGTCCGGAACCGCGCACTTGCTACGGTCGCAGGTTCGAATCCTGCCTCTGGCAGTTAGGTTTAAGTAGTTCTAAGTCTAAGGGACTGATGATCTCAGATGTTAAGTCCCATGGTGCTTAGAGCCATTTTGAACTAACGATAATTTTGAGGCAGGCCGATGATGGGCTGCAGACGATAACGCGTTTCATTAGTTTTGTCGATTCATAGTACTTATTTCGTTATTAGTATTTGATTCAGTTAATTTTACTAGTCTCATTGCTTGAGGATACTTCAATAAAGATAGTATTGGGACACAAAACATCGATTGTGCGAGTCACCTTGTAAAGAATACAACACTTGACCGTAAACTTCGCATACTGGTTGCACAATACAAAATATCTTTCACGGACTTTACTCTCGCGATGGTGCTAAAATTATGTTCGATCGTTGTATTCATTCGAGTCTCCAGCGAACACTTTCAGTAGTGACGTAATATTGAGACATTGTCGAAAAGCTGCCTACACGTCTTCTCAAATTATTCTTGTGTGTCCCAGAGTAGCTGAGGATTATGTTTTCCGTCTGTTGCATACTTTTCACAAAGCAAGACCACATTCGTCTCCCATCAGTTAAGTACAGACGCTAATGACTTCGCTGTTGAGCGTCCTATGCATACCACCACTACCATCACCACCAAATTATTCTCCCGTAGCCCTCAATGAAGACTCTGATATATTCTGTTGTGAATGCTGCCCACGAACGCTTTGTAGAATGACCCGCTTCCATTTTACATAAGGATTATTTTGCTTTTGGATAGAGATAATAGTGACATGAGACCAGGCGGAAGCAGTAAATAGGCTGGGGAAGTACTGGATTCAGGGCTTCTGGACGCGTTATGAACGGCCACTGCGTGATCAAGCAAAATTTGACTCTAGCACCTTATGGAATGAGCATGTAAGGATTGTAGTAGGGAAGGCGAATGGTTGACTTCAGTTTACTGGGAGAATTTTAGGAAAATGTGGTTCATCAGTAAAGGAGAGACTGCATATAGGACACTAGTTGGACGCATTGTTGAGTACTGTTCGAATGTTTGGGATCTACACCACTTCGGATTAAAGGAAAACATCGAAGCAATTCAGAGCCGGGCTGCTAGATTTGTTACCGGTAGGTTCAAATGACGCGCAAGTATTACGGAGATACTTCGGGAAGTGAAATGGGAATTCAAGCACATACAACATGGCTAGATACCTTTTGAGTTACGTTTACAATCAAAGTTTTCACTTACGTTTCACATAGCTTTAACGTACGCTCCTCCAGATGCACAACAAAAAATTAGACGATACCAAAATAATATTCTCACTCTGCTGCGGAGTGTGCGCTGACGTGAAACTAAGAGTCGTACTTAGGTAGCTCGGTCGGTAGAGCACTTAGCCGGGAAAGACAGGGCTCCTAGACGATAATCATACACTGAAGTCACTGCATTCGCTTCTGTTGCAATGCGGCATCGCAGTTTATCCAAAGGGTATACAGATCGGTGTAACGGACCTCCCACAAAAAATCACATACTGCGAAATCAGGTCCTGTGGATTTGTGTCACCTTACCCTTACAGCCAAGCGTTTGTTTGTAAGCAAGACGAACAGCACTCATTCCTCTTTTTCCCTCTCGCGTGACAATTCGCTTAGCACCGTTAAAATTGATCGGCGATTGTTTTGAGTGAATTGTATGTGATAGAACTAACACAGATTATTTCCATGCGGGTAGCCAGTACGATGCAGCACCTAGAACAGTAGTCAGCATGTTGGTATTATTCATGCTGCGGATTCGAACTGAGTCACAGCATACAATTTTACATCCGGGAAGAACGGGGCGCCTAGAGCAAAAAGCTAGACTTGGCACGTAGGGTTTCCCTTTTACTCATCCTGATGGTGCACAAGTCGTACTTCACGGTGTGGTAACAGCTTAATGGCTCGACAGTAACCTGTAACGTGTTGCTCATTAACGTTGTATGTCCCTTGGCTGCAGGTAACAAGACAGGCAGCGTGTCTGTTTTGAGGATTCGCCTCGCACCAATCACTGACGGAGTGTCTGTCTTCACTGACTTCCCCTTCTGGAAAAGAAAGAAATACCTACTCGCCTTTGAGGTAACCTTCCCGTGTTGCGAGCACAGCCGACTAAGACTGAACGCGACGGCAGTTTGGGCCAGCAATGGCTGTGATCGTTGCGTCAGAGGAAGTAGGAATGGCACGTAGTTCGTAGTCGTCGTCACGCCACGCCACTCTTGTCTGGAGAAGCCAGTCATTTCGACCGTGGAAACCGGATGTCTCGTAGCGCGGACAGTACATTACCCGTAAAGAACAGCCGTATTCAGACGGTATACCCTGCGATCCACGTTTTTGCTCAACTTTCGTCTACGGAAGTAGACAGAGAAGGCGAAGAGTACATTAGGTAAGATACCACGATGCTTTCGCGTCTCCCACGCTTCTGCCGGTTGTCTAAACCGCTGTATCCGATACTTGTAGCGCCATATATGCACAGCTAAAGGCCAGCTTTGCCTGTATTCTTAGTGGTGGTGGTGGTCAGGGTCAGTTCTCCGCCAACTTTTTCGTAGTCGTGTATTAATGCATTGACCTTCTCGAGGTCAATTAGAGGATTTCTTCTTCCTCTGGTCTTCTTCCCATTCACCATACCTTCTAGTGCATCCTTTATGTTGCAGTCTCATCTCTTCCAATGTTCTAGTCAAACTGTTTACCTCCTTGTAATTGCGTTTAGTATTTTTAGGGTTGCGTATCTAAATCGGGATCATTTTGTTGTCTCTCTGTCTGTCTGTCCAACTGTTAAGGCACCTTTTTCTCAGAAACAGTTAGACGTACCAAGTTGAAATTTGTCATGTACTGAGGTCTAAGATCCCTTGGCAGTGTAAAATATTGAAGCTTCTAACTCAACGCAATCAAAAGAAACCGCCATTTATGAAAATATTTTCACACTTGCAAACTAGCTCATCAAAACATTGAGGGTAATTCCGCAGGCCTTTAATCATGAAATTCGGCAAAAAGAAAGGTTTCACAGTACAGCAAAAGAAATAAAAACGAAAATTGTTAATCTTTAATTATCTCACCCGAAAAGCCACTTCTTTTGTCATCTGTTATCCGACGTCAAACTTGAAATTAAACAATCAGTAGTTCTGCATTCGGCCTGACTGTATTGTGGTGGTAAAAGTCAAACATCACGCAAAGAATGACTTTATTGCTAATTTGACGCGTTGCCGAATTAGTTTGGGAATGTTCGTTTAACATAAATTTGAAGCGCCATTTCTATGTGCTATAACCTCTCCTGGATGTCTGATGGATAAATTCCGAAACGCGTCATTTGAGCAATAAGGTCATTCCTTGCCTGATGTTGCCGCGCGGGATTAGCCGAGCAGTCTTTGGCGCTGCGGTCATGAACTGTGCGGCTGGTCCCGGCGGAGGTTCGAGTCCTCCCTCGGGCATGGGAGTATGTGTTTGTCCTTAGCATAATTTAGGTTAAGTAGTGTGTAAGCTTAGGGACTGATGACCTTAGCAGTTACGTCCCATAAGATTTCACACACATTTGAACATTTTTGCCTAATGTTTGACTTTACCATTGGAACCCGGTCAGCTGGAATGCAGAACTACCGATTATTATAACAACGGTCGCTGGCCTCCTGCATGACTTTGTCACATTTATATTATTGAAATTAAATCATTCTCTAAAATCTTGGAATCTCTGGAACCGATTTCTTGTCAGTATCTGTATCGATAGCAGGCAAAAATGGTAGAGGTTCACGATTCCCGTAAAGGATCAACTGTCTGTAGACATAACTGAGTCCGTACGGAACCCTCATTGCATAAGTCCTACTCTCACCAGGCCAGTTTATTTTCTTCATTTACCCTTTATAACACTTCCTCATAATTTTGTCTGTTCCATTTCCAATGTTCCCCAGATGAAAATCTAAAAAAGCTCTTAAGTATTTCTGCTCTCTCCGTTGTAGTGTCCATGTTTCGGCAGCATGCAGGGTAACACACAGAAAATATTTCAGAATTCTTTTACCTAATTCTTTAATGTCAAACAGGAAAGACCCCTTCTTTTGTAAAACATTTATTTTGCAATAGCTACTCTTGTTTTTATTTCTTTTGCGCATGTCTTGTTACTCTTTACTCTGTACCTGAAGCAGTCAACGTGTTCCACTAATTTATCGCAAATTCTCACTTTTGTCATCCTTGCTGGCGTTTTGAAAGTCATTGCCCTAATCTTTTTCACATTTGTCTTCATTCCATATTCCTCGCAGCTGGTATACTTATTTCACCATATTTTAATAGATTTTTCACTTACGACGATAACAGGAAAAAATCGTTGAGATTCTCAAGTCCCAGAATCGATGAACTCTCTGTATTTTTATTCATTTTTAATAATAATAATAATAATAATAATTATTATTATTATTATTATTACAATTACTAAAGATAACAGAAGTATTCAGCAATGATATAAATATGGCTTTTGGAACAGACAAATGTAAGAAAAAATAGCATAGTCAAGGGAAAACACACTAAACAAGAAGATTACATATTGGATAACCACAGCGACTGCATAGAAGCTATGGAAAAAACAGATGCCTATAAATATCTACGATACAGACAAAAAATAGGAATAGATAATACAAATATTAAAGAAGAACTAAAAGAAAAATATAGACAAAGACTAACAAAAATACTGAAAACAGAATTGACAGCAAGAAACAAGACAAAAGCTATAAATTCTTATGCTATACCAATATTGACCTACTCATTTGGAGTAGTGAAATGGAGTAACACAGACCTAGAAGCACTCAATACACTTACACGATCACAATGCCACAAATATAGAATACATTACATACATCCAGCAACAGTAAGATTCACATTAAGCAGAAAGGAAGGAGGAAGGGGATTTATCGACATAAAAAACCTACATTATGGACAGGTAGACAATTTAAGAAAATTCTTTCTAAGACTAGCAGAAACTAGCAAAATACACAAAGCAATCACGCATATAAATACATCGCCTACACCACTGCAATTTCATAACCACTTCTACAACCCTCTAGATCACGTAACATCAACAGATACGAAGAAAGTAAATTGGAAAAAGAAAACACTACATAGCAAGCACCTGTATCATCTAACACAGCCACACATCGATCAAGACGCATCCAACACATGGCTAAGAAAAGGCAATATATACAATGAGACGGAAGGATTCATGATTGCAATACAGGATCAAACAATAAACACCAGATATTACAGCAAGCATATTATTAAAGATCCCAATACCACAACAGATAAATGCAGACTTTGCAAACAACAAATGGAAACAGTAGATCACATCACAAGCGGATGTACAATACTAGCAAATACAGAATACCGCAGAAGACATGACAATGTAGCAAAAGTAATACACCAACAGCTTGCCTTACAACATAAACTTATAAAACACGTTCCCACATACAAGTATGCACCACAAAATGTACTGGAGAACGATGAATACAAATTATGCTGGAACAGAACCATTATAACAGATAAAACAACACCACATAACAAATCTGACATCATACTCACCAATAAAAAGAAGAAAGTAACACAACTAATCGAAATATCCATACCCAATACAACAAATATACAAAAGAAAACAGGAGAAAAAATTGAAAAATACATCCAACTGTCTGAGGAAGTCAAGTACATGTGGCATCAGGATAAAGTTGACATTATACCGATTATACTATCAACTACAGGAGTCATACCACACAATATCCACCAGTACATCAATGCAATGCAGCTACATCCAAACGTATATATACAACTACAGAAATCCGTAATTATTGATACATGTTCAATAACCCGAAAGTTCCTAAATACAATGTAACATATACCATACAGTTAAAAGGAAGTCACGCTTGATCAAGGTCCGCGTCACGTTCCATTTTTACCAGACCTAAGGTCTGAGAAAGGAAAGAAGAAAATAATAATAATAATAGAAATAAAAATAGAAGAAGAAGAAGAAGTAGTAGTCAAATGGCACAGTAGTCTGGAGCGCCACCTATGGGACTTGCGTGTCCCTGTACCAAGGGCACCCGGTACTCCAAGGCGATCACCCATCCAGGCGCTAACACAAACGTCTATCCTGCCGTACCAAATGTAGGCAAACTCAGGTACAGTTCGTATGTTTGTCATTATTATGACTGTCGTATCAAGTGCTCAAATTGTAGTAATGGAATGGAGTCTTTACGAAATACTCCTTTGGCTGAAGCCACTCGCACGTTCAAATTGCCTCATATTGACGTCTCAGTTGTGTGTAAGCGATACTAAAATGTTTGCATTTGTCTCACCAGTTGCTCTTCTTTTTCGTTTGGGTATTTTATTCTTCAGACATCCATTCTGTTGATTACCAAGACAGATCATGAGTGCCTGGCACACTCGGTATACACTATATGATCAAAAGTATCCGGACACCCCCAAAAACATACGTTTTTCATATTAGGTGCGTTGTGCTGCCACCTAGTTCCATTTACTCCATATCAGCGAACTCAGTAGTCATTAGACGGACTTCGAACGTAGTCAGGTGATTGGGTGTCACTTGTGTCATACGTCTGTACAAGAGATTTCCACAGTCCCAAACATCCCTGGGTCCACTGTTTCCGATTTGATAGTGAAGTGAAAACGTGAAGGGACACGTACAGCACAAAAGCGTACAGGCCGACGTCGTCTGTTGACTGACAGAGACCGCCGACCGTTGAAGAGGGCCGTAATGTGTAATAGGCAGACATCTATCCAGACAATCACACAGGAATTCCAAACTGCATTAGGATCCACTGCAGGTACTATGACAGTTAGGCGTGAGGTGAGAAAACTTAGATTTCATGGTCGAGCGGCTGCTCATAAGCCACACATCGCGCCGGTAAATGCCTAACGACACCTTGCTTGGTGTAAGGAGCATAAACATTGGACGATTGAACAGTGGAAAAACGTTTTTGGAGTGACAAATCACGGTATACAATGTGGCGATCTGAAGGCAGTGTGTAGGTATGGCGAATGTCCGGTGAACGACGTCTGCCAGTGAGTGTAGTGCAAACAGTAAAATTCGGAGGTGGTGGTCTTATGTTGTGTTCGTGTTTTTCATGGAGGATTCTTGCACCCCTTATTGTTTCGCGTGGAACTATCATAGCACAGGCCTACATTGATGTTTTAAGCACCTTCTTGCTTCCCACTGTTGGAGAGCGTTTCGGGGATGGCGATTGCCTCTTTCAACTCGATCGGGCACCTGTTCATAATGCACGGCCTGTGGCGGAGTGGTCCTGTAATGGACTGGCCTGCACAGAGTCGATGATGATGATGATGATGTTTGGTTTGTGGGGCGCTCAACTGCGTGGTTATCAGCGCCCGTATAATTTCCCAACCTTTGCTCAGTCCAATTTCGCCACTTTCCTGGATGATGATGAAATGATGAGGACAACACAAACACCCAGTCATCTCGAGGCAGGTGAAAATCCCTGACCCCGCCGGGAATCGAACCCGGGACCCCGTGCTCGGGAAGCGAGAACGCTACCGCTGCACAGAGTCCTGGACCTGAATCATACAGAAAACGTTTGGGGTGTTTTGGAACGCCGACTTCGTGCCAGGCCTCACCGACCGACATCGATACCTCTCCTCTGTGCAACACTCCGTGAAGAATTGGCTACCATTCGCCAAGAAACCTTCCAGCACCTGATTGAACGTATGCCTGCAAGAGAAGAAGCTGTCATCAAGGCTAAGGGTGGGCCAAGATCATATTGAATTCCAGCATAACCGATGGAGAGCGCCACGAACTCGTAAGCCGTTTTCAGCCAGGTAAACGGATGCTTTTGATCACAGTGTATTTTTCAGCATATAACCACACCGCTGCCCGTAATAATTTTGCGTAATCCGTCATAAACGAAAATAATAGTTTTTCGAATGTCATATACATTCTGAAAATGTGAATAGCTTCACAAGCAAGTTGTCTGATCGTTACAGTGGCAGAGCATAGGGTGACGGGCTTCAAGCGGACAGGTTCGCTTACGAAGCGTACGACTTTCATGTGTGCTTGGATTTGGTACACCAGAGCAGACGTTTGAAGACACCTTCTGCCGACTGCGGGACAGTGGTTTTGTTGCGTTGTTATCTTCTTACTATTTGATAAAATTTCGCACTCGTTATGTCGTTGAAGTCTTGAAGTACCGCTTGGATGGCTCTTTCCATTGCCACAGAAAAAGTATATAGTTACATTTTTTTAAAAAAAGTCACAGTTTGACAGCAGTAAACGCTATATGTTACCTAAACGCTAAACGTTACTTCCGTATGTCGGTAAATTTGCCATGTTATCCCTTGTAACGTAGCGAAAATCGCATCTACCCTATACAGGGGTTGGACAGTACGTCGAACTGAATGTCGCACTCGCGAACCCTGTCAGTACCAAAACAACATGTAATGAGTTCCATAAGCAGCGAATTGCAGGGCGAGTTGGTATTCCAAAATTATTCATCAGTGATGGAAATGCCCGTAACAGGATAATATCGTGTCGAAGCCATAAAACCTGGACTACGGGGCTGCGGAAGAAAGTAATATTGTAGGATGAGTCTTGTTGAAAAATATTTCGAACTACTGGCCTAGTTTACTTCCCAGGAGTGAAGGATGACGGAGGTTCTCTGATGATTTGGGCAGCCATAACGTGGTATTCCATGGACCCCATGGTTATTGTACAATTCCATATTATTGCCAAGGATTATGTGAACATTTTGGCCATTTTTCAATCCCACGGTGCAAGTTTGTTCGCCAAAGGTGATGCCATGTTAAAAGACGACAGGGCCGCTGTTCACACAGCTCCCATTGTCCGGGAATGGTTTTGGGAGCACGAGGATGAATTCATGCTCTTGTTGTTCTGAACTTCATTTTACTGCCAAACTGAGATTTACGTTAATGTGTCAAGAATGAGTAATTACAACAGGGTTTAAAGCTCCCTGAAACAACTCTGTGTGAAATGTAATGACGTAAAAGTACGCAATCGGTATCCTCCCCACCGATATCTGTGACAGTGCGACGACGATACAGTTTACACTTGCTTCCACATATATACATAGCAAAGCACTGCACAACGCATGAGCTTTTCTGTTACTGCCCATATTCTAACGTTGACCGGTGATTTAAAGGCATCTGTAGTAATTTGTTCATACAATCTGCTTTAAATATGGTCATCCTAAGGCAGAAGGATGGGATCTCTCGTTTACGGTTGTAATGTGAAGCTGCTTAGTTCGTTTAGACGTTTCGTCACGTGATACGAAAGGTAAATAATAGGTACCGGGCATGTAGATAATTCGTTTTCCGGCTGTGTACAGAAAGTGGATAACTGATTTAGGTGACTTGGTCAGAGAGGTGATTGTGATGGCTAACGAGCTGGACTGGGTATCAAGGTAATGGCGAACATCATCACATATTTACGCTTTCCCACTATTATTATCTCTGGGAAGAACAACTGGGCTACTGTAAGTAGGTGATACGATATTGTTTACTTCTGAGCATTTGGTATCGTCAGTCCTCGGTGACGCTCTCTAAAGTGAAGTAACTGCAAAATGTGGTGCATTTGACAGCTGCAGTGCTCTAGAAACTATTATTATTATAATTTTATGTATAATCAATGTTCTGCTTGACCAGTGTATGTACCCATGCGGCGTATAGAAATTTCTGCATACGAACTTGCTCGATTTTTGTCCATAAAATTATCTTAACAATTGCGAACAGAGACAGTCGAAACCAAGCGCGAATGTTCCCAGGTAAGGGTATTTTTATGTCTGGCTGCAGAAAAGGTCGGAGCAGATGCAGAAATTCCACTTCGCCGTTTTCCACTAGTTAGTAATGGAGGCTGTTTTCCGCTGCCTTCCTCTGAACTGTTCGTAGTGCCAAGCGAGTACCGGTGTTATGCGGATGATTGTGATGACCGTTTGTGTTGTAATGGTATGGATGAACAGCAGGGTAAAACAGGGTGTTGGCACAAGCTACTCCTCTCGAACAGGACCAAGGACTCGCATTCGGGAGGACGACGGTCCAATCCCGCGTCCGGCAATCCTGATTTAGGTTTTCCGTGATTTCCCTAAATCACTCCAAGCAAATGCCGGGATGGTTCCTCTGAAAGGGCACGGCCGACTTCCTTCCCCATCCATCCCTAACCCGATGAGACCGATGACCTCGCTGTCTGGTCTCCTTCCCCAAAAACAATCCAATCCAATCCAGGACCAAGGGGATCGCCTAGTTTCACGTCCCCGTCCCATGGAAGGATCACAACCAACAGTGCCATGAGAGAGAAGTGCGGAGAGGTTTGAAACTTGACCCAGAACATTGACACGAATTATGGTAGTCAAGAATGGTGCGACACTAGCTGACCTATTTTTGCTGGTCAAATACTAGCGGTGAAGATTTTCTCTACCACCGGGATTCGAATCGAGTACCATCGTGCAAGCGATTTCTGCTACGAAGGCGGATCTACACTGAAAGAGACGTTATTTTTGCAATGTATATAATCAAAACAACCGCCACCACAATTCCCGCCCACATTTTATCGAGGTTGTTTAGAGAACGCTGCTTAGTGGTTTGAGAGGCTTTAATGTGAAATAAACGTAATTCGTCACTGTATGTAGCGCCTGTGTCATTCAGTTCGAAAGAAGCAAAGGTGCGGTCTAAAGGGTAAATAATAAAGAAGAATTATTGCATTGTACTGAATTAGCAGTTAAGAGCCGTTATTTATAAGATCAAAGAACCCTACCTCGTGTCGTTGGCAGGATCTCAGACATCGTAGAACGGCGCTCGGCGCTCTTCTCGATGATCGTAGTTCCTTGTTCTAACATCTGCAGACATATTTACTAAGGGGATAAGTCTCTGTAAATAGAACTGTGGGAACCAATTTCCGAGTATTATTAACAGTTTAATTAAAGTTATAAACAGAGGGATGCGAATATTGTGTTCTCAGGACAGATAGCGTGACCTTTATTTTTACTTTTTTACGCATTCTGTTTGATATCTGAGATTCTCATTGGCAGAGGGCAACAGACGCAAATTGGAAAGGCTTTGGGCTTTAGGAGACGTTGTTTTTTAAATCTTCGTCTCTTCTTTGTATTACCCTGCCTCATAATGTCTGTACCGGGAATGTCGCATTTTAGGGGAAGGAACATATGTGCTATCTGCCCAGAAATCGTGAACACTCCATTCGAAATGTTTTGATTGTCTGTATGTAACCTTTCTGATGTGGTCATGGCATTCACGTTCAGCATATTTTGTGAGTACCAACTACAAAAGGTTTCTCTGACAGCGATAACAAGCATTGTTATTGTATTTCATTTTCTAGAGCCGTTGAATGTCCATTAAGAAATGATACACCGCTCCAAACGAACATATCTGCTACAATACCTCGGAAGAGAGAGAGAGGAAACACAGACTTAACTATAGTATTTCAGGAAAGGTACCGGTATAGATACAAATATTTTAATCTGGAGTTGGTGTTAACGTGGGCCACCATTTCTGGTGCACGTAAGGGTGTGTGCCACCAACATAAACGAACGTTAACAATACTTCTTACTATGAGTCAGTGTCTAATGATCTTTCGGCACGTTGTTCTCGGTTTCGTTAATTGGAACATACGCTCAGGCTGTAGTAGTTCGACAGAGTGAAGCATGCGTCTAGAGGTATTATTTTCGTATTAAAAGGTTGCACTTTATTCAATCACCGACCGAGGTGGCGCGGTGGTTAGCATACTTGACTCGCATTCGGGAGGATGACGGTTCAAACCTGCGTCCGGCCATCCTGGTTTAGGTTTTCCGTTATTTCTCCAAATTGCTTCAGGTAAATGCCGAGATGGTTCCTGTGAAGGGTGACGGCCGACTTCCTTCCCCATCCTTCCCAAATCCGATGGGACCGATGACCTAGCTGTTACGTCCCCTCCCCAAACCAACCAACCAACCAACCAACCAACTCTATACCATCTGTATTGTTATGGATAACCGACAGACGAAAAAGCCGATGGTCTGGGGTGCAGTCCCACTCGATTCCGAACCTTTTTGTCGCTCATCCTTTTCCTTTTCCCTGCCACTGGCAGAAACTTGTACGTGAGAAAACAGCACAGTGGTCCCTGTCATTCGGAGTCGACGTTAAGCTGTAGACCCTTGATATCTGGCTGGGTAAGTCAGTCCTATAGGAGCATACCGAGTGAAGTGCTGCTGTGTTCGAATCAATCTTCGGGTTGCGGATAGTTTAACTTGCAGCTCGTAGGTTCCGTCTGAAGGTCGATTACGAAAGGATAAGCGACATAGAGAGCTATTTTAATTGCAGTACTAAGAAATGTCGAAGTATTGGGCTGAGACGCGCGTTTATTTCGCTTTGAACACCATATAACGTATGTAGCATTCAACTAAAGCAACGCCCTCTAACACCCGCTTAACCCCACCCTCAACCCCCTACCACCCCAAACGCGCCCCCCCTCAACCACTTAACCTTTTAGCCTCCATCCTTCAGCCGGCCAGGGTGGCCGAGCGGTTCTAGGCGCTTCAGTCTGGAACCGCGCTGCTGCTACGGTCGCAGGTTCGAATCCTGCCTCGGGCATGGAAGTGTGTGATGTTCTTAGGTTAGTTAGGTGTAAGTAGTTCTAAGTTCTAGGGGACTGATGACCTCAGATGTTGAGTACCATAGTGCTCAGAGCCATTTGAACCTCCACCCTCCACCGTGAATCCCCCTCCCTCCGTAACTCCACTCCGCAACATGTCATATGCCATTCAAAGAATGTTTGTTTGGACTGACCTGACCAGCAACAAACACAGTGAATTACGTGAAGATTGCAGTAAGTGGAAGAGATAGTTTCCCTGTCTGGCTGTACTTGCACAACTCACCGTTAACCTACCTACATCTGACTATACAGCGTGTTTCAGAGGAATAGCAAGTATTTTATTAATTAAAAAAAACATTCCATAAAACATGATTCCAATTTTTATTGGTTACACATATAGCTCTTAGAATGTAGTGCAAGGCACTGAGAGACAGCAAGGAAAATTAATAGTTCAAAGTCGATTTTCATAAATTCCACCTCCGATTTCAAAGCCCTTTAGGATTCTCTTAACACCATGTGTCACACTTTTGAGGACGCCGTGGTGTTATTTTACTCCGAGGTGGCATACGTCAGCCGGCCACTTTGGCCGAGCGGTTCTAGGCGCTTCAGTTCGTAACCGCGCGACTGCTACGGTCGCAGGTTCGAATCCTGCCTCGGGCATGGAAGTGTGTGATGTTCTTAGGTTAGTTAGGTGTAAGTAGTTCTAAGTTCTAGGGGACTGATGACCGCAGATGTTAAGTCCCATAGTGCTCAGAGCCATTTGAACCATTTGGCGTAAGTCATGGGATAGCGACACACACATGCAGATGACGGTAGTATCGCGTATGCGACGTATAAAAGGGCTATCATTTGTACTATATATGACGGTAGAATCTGTTCCCGAAAGAGCAGTTACCTTGGATGACCATGCAGCTTTGCTAGAAATGAAATGATGATTAAATGGGCACCCTAGCTGCAAACAGGCGTTGATGTACTTCATTGGGGACATGTTGAAAATGTGTGCCCCGACCGGGACTCGAACCCGGGACCTCCTGCTGACATGGCAGACGCTCTATCCATCTCACGGGGAGCGTGCAAGGGATAAGTCCCTGCAGACGCACTATCCTCTGTGCCCATGGTAGCTCAGATGGATAGAGCGTCTGCCATGTAAGGAGGAGGTCCCGGGTTCGAGTCCCGGTCGGGGCACACATTTTCAACATGTCCCCAATGAAGTACATCAACGCCTGTTTGCAGCTAGGGTGTCCATTTAATTATCATTTCATTGCTATCATTTGTACTCAAGTGATTAATGTGGAAAGGTTTCCGACGTTATAATGGCCGCATGACGAGGATTAACTGATGTTAAACGCGGAATGATAGTTGGAACTACATGCATGGCACATTTCATTTCGGAAATCGTTAGGGAATTTAGTATTCCGAGATCCACAGTGTCAAGAGTGTGCCAAATTTCAGATGTTACCTCTCACCACGGACAAGCAGCACCGCAGAAATCAATGTGGGACGTACGACGAACTTATCCGTTTGGACAGTGCGGCGAAATCTGGCGTTTATGGGCTGTGCCAGTAGACGACCGACACGAGTGCCTTCGCTAACAGCACACCTGCAGCGCTTCTCCTAGTCTCGTGTCCATATCGGTTGGACTCTAGACGACTGGAAAACCACGGCTTGGTCAGGTGTGTCCCGATTTCAGTTAGTAATAGCTAATGGTGGGGTTCGAGTGTGGCGCAGACTCGACGAAGCCATGGACCCAACTTGACAAGGAGGCACTTAGCAAGATGATGGTGGGTCCATTATGGTGTGTGCTGTGATTACATAGAATGAACTGAGTCCTCGTTTATGTTCCGCTACTTGAAGATCATTTGCAGTCATCCGTGGACTTCATGTTGCCAAACAACGATGGAATTTTTATGGGTGTCAATGTGCTATGTCAAAAATTATTCGCCATTGATTTCAAGATGGTTCAAATGGCTCTGAGCACTATGGGACTTAACATCTGTGGTCATCAGTCCCCTAGAACTTAGAGCTACTTAAACCTAACTAACCGAAGGACATCACACACATCCATGCCCGAGCCAGGATTCGAACCTGCGACCGTAGCTCCCATCGAACATTTATGAGACATAATCGAGAGGTTAGTTCATGCACGAAATCCTGCACCGACAGCACTTTAGCCAGATATGGACGGCTGTAAAGGCAGCACGGCTCAATATTTCTAGATGGGAATTTCATCCACTTGAGTCCATGCCACGCACAGTTGCTGCACTACATGGGGCAAAAGTAGGTCCGATACCATTTTCAGGAGGTATCCCATGAGTTTTGTCACTTCCGTGTACGGAACTTGTAGTCAAATACCACTTAGACATAGCAATTGTAAATATTTGCGGCATACTTAAACGACACCGTGAAATCGTTCAACAAATCACAATCACAGCTGAAAAATTCAATTATATGAACTGAAGGAGAACTTACGAACAAAAATAATTAGTAAATAAGCCCATAGCACATGGAATCACAAACATGTGAAATGAAACTTATTTCAGTAACAAACAAAACCTGGACATAGAAGTCTCATAATAAGAAGGAGCGATCTTTATGTGCTCATACTTTTAAAAAATGCCATTGAGTTGCACTGTGTAGCCCAAGTGAGAAGATTCCAAGATATGCTTCACTCGTCATGTAAAAGTATACCTTGGAAAATGTGCACTTTCACTATATATTGTGGATTTTAACAACTAACAAGCATGAAGGGAGTGCTACGTATGTAGACATGCCAAGTTTTAAAATGTGCATTTTAGCTGCGGATATTTTTGGTTGTGACAAATATGTTTGTCATTTTTATTATTGAGAAACTGTGGAATGTGCAGTATACTAAAATATTAACATGGCATGAGTAATGAACGCACAATGGAAAATGACGTACAACCAAAAAAGTTTTTAAGGATCTGAAGGTGCAGGCTTACCTGTCGAAACTGGTCAATAAGATATTGCCTATAAAAATTTCTTTAAAAATTGAACACGTTTTATATTGAATATCTGGCCGTATTAGCCTATTATCTCCTAAAATATTTACTCTTCCTCCGAAACATCCTCTATATTCCATAAGCAACAGAGTGAGGGAACAGTTACTGGCTGTACCGCTCTGTAGGTGCACTAATCTCTCTGATTTTACTCTCATGATCGCCCACGCTAGATAGAAGACGGTGACAGCAGAATGATGGCGCAACCGTCCTCAAATACCGGTCCTCTAAATACGCGCAACAGGGCTTCTCGAGAAATACGTCGTCTTTCTTCTGCGGATTCTCAAGTTTCTCAAGCATCTATCACAATTTCGTATGGGCTAAACTGGCTGATCAAAAGTATTCGCAGACCTGTTAGTGGACATTGGTTCAAATGGCTCTGAGCACTATGAGACTTAACATCTGTGGTCATCAGTCCCCTAGAACTTAGAACTACTTAAACTTAACTAACCGAAGGACATCTCTCACATCCATGCCCGAGGCAGGATTCTAACCTGCGACCGTAGAGGTCACGCGGTTCCAAACTGAAGCGCCTAGAACCGCACGGCCACACCGGCCAGCTAGTGGACATTATTAGAGCATGTGTTCGCCCTTCGTCTTTGACAGTTTTGCTCCAGCTTTCGGACAGGTGTCTGAATGTCTGAAGGAATGGTAGGCCATTCTTCCACTCGTTTCCAGTAATCCATTACCCACTGGTATAGTTCTTTACACCACCTCAAGTGCCAATTAGCGAAATAAGTGGCCTGTAAGGAGCTGCGCGACGATTGTGACACACACTTTTTTTAAAACTCCCTACGCACAGTCACTGTTCTAGCTGGACTGCTGCTTCTTTTTACAACACCCTCCACAAAGGAATCAACGGTCCCTGTTCGTCAGTAAATGAGGTCTGCCTGATGTTGGTTCAGTTATGGTTGTTCCTTCGCGTTTCCATTTCAGCCACATCACCAGCAGTCCGCGTTTCCACTTCAGTCCCATCACGAGCAGTCAACTGGGGGAGCTTTAGAAGGGCTGAAATGTCTCTGATGGATTTCCTACCCAGGTGACATCCAATGACTAGTGTATGTTCTAAGTAACTGAGCTCTCCTGAACGACCCTTTCTGCTATTACTGCTTCTCTACCACCAACACAATACCCCTCCTCCTCCCCTCCTACCTCCCCCCCCCCCAGCGCCGATCTCCTTTTATACTAGCAGGTCCGCCTCTCGTGACATAATAGCGGTCAATTCCACATTACTTAGTGGTGTTCGGATACTTTTGATCAGATTGTATATACTGACAGCATAGGATTTGTTCGATGTTCATGAGGACTTCAAACACTGAAACAGTACTCTTCAATTGGGCACACTAGCGTCTTGTGTGAATTTTCCTTTACAAATGACATCAAATTTTCTCTGAAACTTTCCATCAATTGTATCTAACATTCGTCTTCCCTAATACTGATTTTACGTTATCGTCCATTGTAACATGGCTTCTTAAATTATCCCTAAATACCTGTACTTATACCAAGTGACGTGCGCAAGATGTTCACTGATCTTTTAATAGGATACAATCTGGTTCTTTCTCTTTATTATAAGGTATATACCGCATTTCTCACCTTGTGACTTACACCATCTTCGAAGACAGCAATCCCTACATTTCTTTCCCCTGGTAGCCAGTGGAGTAAATCATGTACACCATTTTAACTGACGTACTCTCTAAATTAACGAGGTGCAGCATTGGTCAAGACACTGGATACTTATTTGGGAGGAGTGCAGTTCGAATCACAGACAATAGTTTTACCTTGTTTTCCTACATGATTTGAAGCAAATACCGTAGTGGTTATTTAAACAGAACTGAATCAGATTTGCTTCACCATACTTGGCCACTAAGAGTTCATGTTGTCTTTGATTACTTGGATGTGAACTGATTAAGTTTCTTTCTTCCTTTCTTTCCATTTACCTGACAGCAGCGTAATCAACACGTACCTGTACCTGTAATACTTATTTTTTTTAAAAGTCAGTCAGTGTAGGATAGACTTTTTGAAAATATTTTCTAGTTGTCGGTAGGTGACTTCGTAATTGAACACCTTAGTAATACCGTTTTGTTGTCACATAAGACCTGTTGTGGATGATTTTCGTGCGTGTGTTGTCTTGCCAAAGGTAAGGATTGGGTTAATATTGTTAACATGGACATAATATGTAATTTGCTGCTAATCTGCAACCTACGTTACCACGCAGGGTACACTCCAATCAGGGATACACCACTACAAAGAAGCAAAGTCGAAGAGATTTGGTCCAGAGGTCCTGATTTTCCTCCTGTTGTGGTCCATTCCTTGTCATTCGACTCTGATAGTGTTTCATTTATTTAAATCATCATCGTGCCAGTTTCGTCCTTGCAGGTTTATATGACTAAGTTCATGTCTGTCAAGTAGAGCATTTACTACCTTTACTATTGTAACATGAGCATGCCAAGATTGGCATGCAGTTGTAGCTTGCTTCAATCATAGTTTTCTGTCTTATATTCCTTAGACTATTTAATACAACATTCGACTGGTTTTGTTGTCCGAATCGTCACTACCAACACAACATATTTATGATGCGATACTCCTCCAGACTACTGTGAAATATCATACGATTCAAGCTTTTTAGAATCTCTCGTTTTCGATAATCTCCCCTTCAGGAAACATTAAATGGAACAAATTTGTCAATAGTCGCAGTATAATGTGTCAGTCTTTCATGAAACATGGAGGGCGCTGCCAAACAAAGTAAGCATTAAACTATTATGTTTTCTTCCAGGCAGATTGTAATTAGCTTATATAGCGCAATACTTATTTAGGAGTTTACAGTGCTCATTACTGGATCGATCATTCCGTGATATACATGGTCCGCCTCTGAAACTGCATGTTTTTGTATCGTGTAGTACGGCCGAGCGATTGGCCTCGGAGAGAGGAGGCCGGCCTCGATTTGCCCATTAAGAGTTGGAAGTTTAGTTGTCGCGATGTCGTCGAACGTGAAGCTCGTGCGTTCGCTCCCCGGTGATTTTTCTTAAATACTCCCATCTGCAGACGTCTTTCGGGGGGGCCTTGTTGCACTTCGGTAAAGTCACGCTTGATGTCATTATGAATTTTGTGATCTTTCGAGATGCTAAATTGCGGAAGTGATTTTTGTAGACGAATTAAAGAAGCGGCTCATTACATCCTCAATTGTTATTTTCACTGCAATTTTAGAAGTTACTGATGCCTGTATTATATATGGTAGTGTGAACCTCGAAACTTTTGAAGAAAATGACCCCACAGTAGTCTATCTAAATGGTAAAATTGGCTGTAATGGAAACAAAGGAACCGTGGCTTCATCAGTGAATTTCAGGCATACGGTCACAGAGGTCTTGTGTAGGAAACTGCTGAGAATTCACTTTTTTATTGCGAAAATTGCCGCCAGATAGCGGCATGGTACGGTGTCCGCGTTAAACTCGACGCAAGTAGGGAAGTACCTTGAGAAATGATTCAACTGTTAATATTTAAGACTGAAATATGTAACACCAAAGCATAATTTGACAAATACTCTCTATATTGTCAATCTGTTGCACATACCGGTATTATTGAAGAACTGCATCAGTGTGTCTGAAGTTGTCCTAGTAGTTTATTGCTACTGATAAGTATTACTGAATCTGACCTTCAGACACGCTCCAGAGATTTTTCTATCTCACCAGGGAGAAAGACAGGGGCCCGTTTAACTTATTCGAGGTGAGACATCAGTGATGTAATTAGTCACAACTAATGCTTAATTTAACTAACTTCTCATTTCCTTTTTGTGTACATGATAGGTGACCAAAGGTCATTTTTCTCAAATACCAGTTACCCATCATAATCCTAAAGCTTGGGGCACGACTAATGACAATCTATAGAAGCATAGTAGCCTGACCTGACACACAGAAAAAACGTGCAGACGCACAAGGGCGTAGCATGCCATAGATTATTTTTCCAGATAGTGTGATATTTTCTTCCCATTTTACTCGAAAATCGGCATTTACAGAATTCTTCAGTTCAGTATTCATCAACATTTGGAAACTGCAATGAAGGTACTGTTGCAAAATTTTGAAACGAGTTGAAAGTAAATGGCAGATGTGTGATGTTAACATAACTTCACATTATACTGGTATAAAGAATGATTTTCAAAGTTTGTCAGCTCAATTCAGTCACCTGAAACTGGTATTTCTGAAAAAAAAGCTCTTTAGTCACCAGTTTCCAGCAAAAGTTGTATACCTATCATATACATAGAAACGAAAAGAGAAGTTAAGTTTAGCATTAAATGTGACTGATGACTTCCGTGATGTCTCACGACGAGTAAGTCAGAATGGCACATCTCTTCCTCCTTGGTGAGACTGAAAAATCTCTGAAATGTGTTTGGTTCAGTAATCCTTACTGGTAGTAATAAACTAATACTACAACTTCAGACACACTGATGCAGTTCTTCAAGAATACCGGTATGTGTAATTGGTTGACAATATGGATGGGTTCTGTCAAATTATGCGTTGGTGTTAGATATTTCAGTCTTTAATTTTAACAACTGAATCATTTCTGAAGGTAAATTCCTACTTGCGTCAAGTTTAACGCGAATACTGTACCACGCTTCTACTTGCCGGTAATTTTCGCAATAAAAAAATTTACTTTCTCATCAGTTTCCCACACAAGACCTTTGTGACCGTAAATCTGCTATTATCTGGCTGACCTATGATTCCTTTGCTTCCATTACAGCCAATTTTACCATTTAGAAGACTACTGTGGGATCATTTTTCTCCAAAAACAGGCAGGTTCACACTGCCAAAGAAAATTAAAACATCAATAACGTTCAAGATCGCAGTGAATTCGTCTGCAAAAATGGCTACCGCAGTTGATCGTCTCGAACGATCACAAAAGTCGATACACAACTTGTGACGTCTTCGATACAGCGTGCACTTGTGCAGTGACGACAACTTGACTTCACCAGGGTGCAACAAAACCTACCCATCTGTTCCAGACCGAAACACCATTTTAAGATGGGTTGAAAACTTCCAAAACCACCTGGGACTGTCAACACAGGCCGAGCGAGGTGGCGCAGTGGTTATCACACTGGACACGCATTTGGCAGGACGACAGTTTAGATCGCCATCCGCCCATCCACATTTAGGTTTTCGTGAGTTCCCTCAGTAGCTTAAGCCAAATGCCGGGATGGTTCCTTCGAAAAGTCTCTAATGACCTCGTTTTCGACGGGACGTTAAACTTTAATCTCCTCCTCCTCCTCCTCCTCCTCCTTCGAAAAGGACACGGCCGATTTCCTTCCCAGTCCCTTCTTAATTGGAGTATGTGCTCAGTCCTTAATGGCCTAGCTGTTGACGGGACGTTAAACATCATCTTCCTGTTAACACAGCACAAACGCCCAAATACAACGGGCGAGTTACTGGTGTCTGCGATACAGAGCCCTAAACGGTCAGTTCGCTGGCGTGCTGCGAGAGCTACATTACGATGCTCCAAACCACCACCTTCCCAGACCTTCGTCGTCGCAGTAGGACACTGAGAAGAGTATGGTTTCAGCAAGATGTAACTACTACGTATACAGTTCGTGATTCAGTAGCTGTCTTACGGAATCAGTTCTCAGGTAACATTAGCTCCGAAATGGTGATCTCTGCTGGCCTCCTCGCTTCCCTAATCTAAACTTATTTGACTTCTTTTTTGCTGGGACATCTCAAGCCCCTGTTACACACTGACTTGAAGAACCGAAGATGACAGTCGAGCAGGAAAAAGTTCATATTCCACGCCAGATGTCGATTGATGCTAGTCTGGGTTTTCAGGACCGGCTGGAATCATCCATAAACGTAAATAGCCAACATCAGAGCGACATGATTCTGTAAACATAAATTGAGCAATGAAATTGCCGCGAGAAACTACGAATTATAAATAAAAATATTTTTAGCAAAACTGACTACGTGTATTTTATTTGAAAATTATGCGAATCCCCTGACCTCGTTTAATAAGACTAATCACAAACTTATACACCACTCGGTTAATCTATCTCTAATGCATAAGACAGTAGAATCTTACGTTGCTCGCACAAAGTCATAAGGGTCGACAGATACGTTCGTAACAAGGAAGCGCAATTTCGAAACTCTTGAGCTTCTTCCGCTAAGCAGCGGGTTTTCCCACTTGACGGCCATGAGCTTAGGCGCCCTCGTACTTCATAATCTCGTGGCGCACCAGTAAAAGATTACTTGCAAGTTACCAATGTTAACATCTATATTAACCGCTTCATTCAAAGGTAGTCTTGTTAACTGTGGTTCAGAGAATTTGTTACATTATTATTGATAATGGCGAACAGCTTAATGTACAACGTACTATATCCTTCAGAGCAAATTTGTGATGAGTCTCATATTCATCAAAGGTAATACAGTGACATGACAAAGGGTAGAGCTGCCTCAGAATCAACCCACCAGTATAGCTGCGTTTGTTAGACATGGTACACCTTGGATGGAACTGAGATTCTTGATGCGTGAAGAATAACTATCACCGAAAAACACCATTACTTATTTGCCTCTTAAGTGCCCTAATTTCTGTATATTTTGGGGTGATGCGTGAAGTGCGGGAGCTTGCAGACGTTCTGATCGCAAACGTCGAAAATATAGTCTCTCGGAATGCAGGAAGTATTAGCTTAGTACATAACTTCGTAGCGTTTATTCTACAAGTTTAATGAACACAGCAGATACACATAACAGACTTTAGTCAGCAATAATAGATTCGTCTTCACTATTTACAAGTCTGTCAACGGTGGAGTAACTGTTAGACTCCGCGACTGTAGAAATCACGTGGTTTTGAGGCGAAGAACTCAGAACTCGTCGAATCGTATTCGGAGCTAATTTTCATCCGGAAGGGAGTTTCCTTGGAGGTTCTTCGAAAGACAGTGTAAAACGTGAAAAATATAAAGGCACAAGATCAGGTTAATAAGATGGGTGCGGAATGACTTCTCCACCCAACTCCTGTATGTTGTAAAAACAGCAGTCTGGCAGAATGTGGGCGGGCGTTGTAATGAAGTAGCATCACTTCAAGCAGTCTTCCTGGTCGTTATTCTGGGTTTGTGTCTGCGAGACTTCTCAATTATTGACAATAAATGTCAGCTGTGATGGTTACACCTTGGGAAGCAATTCGTCGCTGTTCCATCAGATGTACGGGGAGTTACTGCTTTGTTCGGTCTCCGCCATTCCTTTCTTTTCCCTATGTTAAAATAAATACACAGTTTAGCGTCACCAGTAAAGATGCAGGACCGTGTTGTTCACGAGCCAACTGATGACGCGCAAGCAGAGATGCTTATATGGCCACACGTAGATTTTTTTTATTTTGGCTTAGAGCATGCGGTACCCATACACCCGATTTTTGAACATTCTCCAGTGCATGTAAATGTCGCACGATGGTGGCATGATTACAGTTCACCACGTTTGCCAGTTCTCGCGTATGCTGATGTGGTTCACTGTGGATTAATGAGTTTAAACGTGCTTTAGCAAACCCCGAACGTCATCCTGGACGTGGAGACTCACTAATGTCAAAACTGTCCCCCTTAAAACGAGAAAACCATTTTCTTGCCTTACTCTGTCGAATGCCGTTATCCTCATACACGGCGCAAATGTTTTTGGCTGTTCTGCCGGTGCTATTACCCCTATATTGAACTGAAACAGAAGAATATGTCGGAAATGTTCCGATTTCTCCACTTGGCGCTTCATTTTCTAGCGTCCATTCGCCATTCACTATCTACAAATGAAAAATGATAATATGTAAACTCAAAAAGCTTCAGCGAACTAAAAATAAGAAATGATAATAGATAAATAAACCTACAGCGACC
Organism: Schistocerca cancellata; assembly: GCF_023864275.1. Taxonomy (NCBI): domain Eukaryota; kingdom Metazoa; phylum Arthropoda; class Insecta; order Orthoptera; family Acrididae; genus Schistocerca; species Schistocerca cancellata. The sequence goes on from NC_064627.1 coordinate 290,556,134, forward strand.
AGAATACCAACATGCAAATAAAGAACGCTACGACCTTATGCACCAACCTAATTTTTAGTGTGATTTCCGTAGTCTTTACTACAGCTTCCGTGTTAATATGAATCTCGTGTTATGCAGACACACTTTTAAAGCATTTTCTAAAATTACCGATGTAATGCACTTCAATATTACTCTATGTGGAACGTGCAAATGTTCGCAGATTTTCTACTCAATGTATGCATTCTTGGAATTCTGTAGTTTTTATTCTTGTGTGTCACGCCAGTTACTTAAATTCAGTGCTAAACCTACTTCTAATTACTAATTTATTTGTAGTCATGATCATGTGTAAGTTAATAGAAATTGTTACACTTTCTCTTAGTGGACTCAAGTTTGGTTTTTATTGCTTCCTGTCACGAAAGACGTGAACATGAAGAGTATGGTCTGTGGTGTAAGATAACGTTTTACCACTCCAGTCATATTGTAGATAGACCCCGTGCATTGTCCTCATCAAGCAACATTAACACAGGGCCACCCCATTTGCAGGAAAGTGGTTTATCAATTTAACAAACACATTTCAGATATTTCGCCATGTTTACTTCTGTTGATCAAAATATTCCCCACTTTCTTTTAGTATGTGTCCTGGTACAGAAAAACCTGGGTATTTTGTAAAAAAAAAAAATAAATCTGTAGGTTAACTGGGTTTTGTTGTGATTCTTTCGTATTGACTATTTAATTTATCCAAAACATTAACCCACTCTCACAATTGCTTTGTTGTAAATATGTAGAAATTTTTACAGAGCACTGTGAAGAATTCCCTGTCAACATTAGCAGTCTCGTATAATGTCATAATTCGTAGCGATGCCATTCATTTCTCGGACAATTTTCACAGATGTGTAGAGTCCTTGACTTCTTCAGGCAGACAGTACAAATGTTGTACAAGTTATCGACTATATCGTACTTCTAGGAAGTTCTAATGTGGAACCCTGTAAGAACATAACAAAAAAAGAAAAGAACAAACGCTAAAACGTTTCACTATATTGTTAATATGTTATAGCCGAGAGAGAGAGAGAGAGAGAGAGAGAGAGAGAGAGAGAGAGAGAGAGAGAGAGTATTAATTGCATGATAAGAAGAAAGTGCAGTAAACTGGCTCGTAGAAATGCAGCCAGTGTGGATTGCAAAGTTTTTTTTTAGTATTGCTGATTCAGATTATTTTCCTGACACTACGTTTTCTGATGCAGTTCTAACGCATCTGTGGAAGATACTGGAGCTGAAAACAGCAAAAAAGGGAAACTTACAACAGGATTTATTACGTTTGTGCGAAGCGTCATTTCTTACCCTGCCAACGCTGCATCCATTGAGAGAATCTCAACCTACGGGCTTGTTTGGTCAAAATTAAGAAATAATTTAGGAGAGAAAAGAGCCGAGAAATTAGTAAAGATCTATAAATTTTTACGTGCTCTAAGAAAGAATTAAATTAAACTTTACAATTATTACGGCTCTCCATCAAGTTAAAGTATTTTTCTGAAAGTTTAAATGTTACTTAACTGTGTTCCTTATGTTGCAAGAAAGGATAAGACAGTTTTAATAAAATAAATTCTTGTGAAAGTAAATATTGTAGCTAAATGTACATAATTTGCTATCCTTGGGTTTGGTTTTTTGGCGGTTTTTAATGTTTATTATTTTTTTGGTCGCGCTAATTTATAACAAACATGGTTCTAACACCGAATTAAATACAGTTCAACACCTTGTTCACAAAAATCTAGTCGTCACAGAAATAAAAGTTGAGTATTTATTACTGTGCTGTGTTGTGACAGTAAGCTTATAAAGATCGCCGGTAGGTTCAACTGTCAAATGTTTTTAGTCGTCCCGAGCAGCTCTTGAATGCTGCAAGAAAAGCACATTCGTGCTTGAATCAAAGTTTTGGTTGACAACAGAATTTCTTTGTTTTGTTATGAGAGCTATTACTAAATCATCAAACAACTGAGCCAGCCATTCTCTGGCATGTTGATCTTGGCACATCAGCCAGAGGCCCTCAGTCGCCATAACCTTACGCTACGCATGGCCGCTTCTCTGGCCAGAAGCCGAGCGGCCGTTCGCGAGCGTTCCTGAGATTGCTAACAGTCACCTAAGTTTTGGCGCAGTACGCCTAGTTTTAAGCGATGTAACTGGTTCTTGCCTGGTAACTACATGGTAGTGAAGACATACTAGTTTGTGTCAGTGGCAAACATCAGCTTCCATTTTACCCGAGCTCTTAACCGAATTTTCTCTCACAGATCAGCAGGTTTTTACATTGATATTCTGTCTCCTTTCCCCGCCCACACCGAATTGCGTAGTTCGGCAGTAAAACTATGTGTTTTTAATCACAAGTAGACATGTTCTTGCCCTCTTGTTCTGCTTATTTTCATAACGTCTGCATCTACATACATACTCCGCAGACCACCTTGGCGGAGGGTATCTTGTACCAACCTACTAGTCATTTCCTTGGAGCGTTGTCTTCACTCCAGGGATTCATATTTGAGTTCACGTAGCATCTGCATAATACTTCAGTGCTGATCGAGCCTACCGGAAACAAATCTAGTAGTACGCCTCTGCATTGTTTCGATGTCTGCCTTTAGTCCGACTTGGTGGGGGTCCCAAAAACTCTTACAGTACCCAAGAATGCGTTGCACTAGCGTTGTATAAGCGACTTCCTCCATGGATGAGCTACACCTTCCCAAAATTGTCCCAATATAAAGAAGTCTAGCATTCACTTCCCCTAGTACCAACCTGACTCCAATCGTATTGCAACGCTAAGCCTGGATTTTAATCGACATATTGTGTCAAGATGCACCTTAATAATAATATATTCGAACGTTGCAGTGCCCGCATCTCGTGGTCGTGCGGAGGCGTTCTCGCTTCCCACGCCCGGGTTCCCGGGTTCGATTCCCGGCGGGGTCAGGGATTTTCTCTGCCTCGTGATGGCTGGGTGTTGTGTGCTGTCCTTAGGTTAGTTAGGTTTAAGAAGTTCTAAGTTCTAGGCGACTGATGACCATAGATGTTAAGTCCCATAGTGCTCAGAGCCATTTGAACCATTTGAACGTTGCAGTATTGTTTTTGCTACTCATCCGCCTTAATGGTTTCATTGTAGACTCATAGTTCTTTTAGTCTTTGAGTTTAATACTTCACTGTGCAAAGTCGTTCACAACTTCCTTTTGAGCATTTTTAATTCCTTTTTTTCTTACCAGGATCATCCATCGATGTTTAAAGTTTCTTTACCAAATAACTCTGACCTTTTGAAAAAAGGTTTAGTACCGGGAGTTACAAAAGACGAGAACTCAATGTTTGTAGAGAAAACTCGCTTCAATGAAAAATTTACGTCTTCAGGTTTTATTGTTTTCTACTTCCTCTCCTTTCTCTGCTTACAACATCACCTGCGCCGTATTTAGCCTAATCTCCTGAAAACATCACCAAATGATAGAGGCACAGTTTCAGGACGTAAATACCAAAGATGGCTAAAAAACGTTTCGCAGCATCGATATAGATTTCCAGGTTACTATTTTGGCTGTTGATCAGTTGACGCATTAATAAGATGTCGTGATAATGTGTTCTGGTGACGGACATGTTTGCACATACGTATATTCGTGCAAAAGAGTTCCACTCCACATGAGAGTTTGAACTGATGTTGAAAGAAATGATCCGGAAAACGTCAGTTGCCTTTTTCATCTATGTAACATGACATACGGCTCCTGCTGTGCAAGACGGTGTTCCATCCTTCGGAATATCACCAGAACCGCTCACTTTTAACTCCAAAATCTTGTAGCCATCATCTCGCGTTTGTTTCTGGGTGGAAAATTGGTCGTAAATAACAGTAAGTCGAAAATTATTAGAACTTCATTAATACCTGTTAATACAGTCCCCTAAGCTGTGGCTAAAACATTTCTTAGCAGTATCCTTTTTCCAGTGGTGCTAGTTTCTCAAGGCAAGCAGGAAAGGATCTGTGTAGTTTGGGAGGTGGCAGCTGGTCGTAGGTTGTGTTCCTAAAAGAACAGCATATAGACAGAAGTGATGACACTTTCTGCAGGACCTGACCATCATTTTGCAGCACAATGCTCAAGCGCGTACATTGCAAGCTGTTACTGATTTGTTTGACTGATGGGGCTGCTAAGTGCTATACCACCTACTGCACTCCCCTGACTTAAGCCCTCGTGAGTTCAACTCGATTTCTAAACTGAAGGAAACTCTTCATGGCATTCGCTTAAGAACTGCTACAAATTCGTCGGGCAATAGACCGCGCCGCTCGAACTGTCAACACAACTGGCACTGCTAAGAGTATCCTACGACTTCCACATCGCTGGCAACGGATTATACACAATGCTGGTGACTACTTTGAAACACACACCTATTTTGTACGAGCTGTAAAGAAATAGTTGCCACTAGTAAAGTTCCAACCCTCGAATATGGGGTGTCTGTTCTTTTGGACATGTATACATAGGCCTACATTCATTTTAATTTCTTTTTAATACTCATGTTTTCACGCAACTGCTAATTAAAAAAATATATTTTTAACAAATTAAAACAATAGTTAACCCGAAGGTTGTATTCCAAACCATGCTGTAACCATAATTTTTCATATCAAGGAACATTGCCAGAGGTGAAGAATATGATAATTGAAAGGTAAACATCTTTGGAGCAGCAGAGGATCAAACTGGAGGCTTTTTGCTCGCTTGTCTGGATCTTGCCGCAGACTCACAATTTTAAAAACATAGTAATTAGTATTTGTTAATTACCATCTCAGTTTGATAATACAGAATTCAGACAAATTTAAATAGAAAGTTGCTTTTAAGAAGAATCGGACCAGCTACCAGTTACATGAATAGGACGCTATGCACACAACACAGGACTTCGTCCTTTCTTGTATTTAAACAGCGCTTGGAAATGTTAAAAGTATTTTTTTTTTATTATTATTAAGGAAGCGAGTCGCACTGCTTTGAGAAATGTCCAAGCAGGGACCCTGAATTGCTGTAAGTATGAAGAAATCGAATAGGGTCAGTCCGTAGAGACTTCCAGCAGAGTGGAAGCTGTGTATTGCGCCTGACTGGGTAGGCCGACGTCTGTACTGGAGGCACAGTAAAACCGAGCGGCGGCGTTTTTGCAGCGCGGTTTGTGTTACTACTAGGCGCATGGCACTTACGTAAGGCGAGCGGGGTCTCGTTGAGTCCGATGTGCCATTCGGTCTGTGGCCGAGGCGAGCGCGGTACTGCCCGCGAGAGCTTGGCCGCAGCGGCAGTGTGGCTACCGCTCGCTGAGGGAGGCTTGGCTCCTTAGCGGTCGCCCGCTACCTGCCCACTGGCACAGTCGAGCCGCAGCGCCCTCGCCGTGGACAAGAGGCCCGGAATGAAGAGCGCAGCGCATTAGGCAAGCTTCGGACGTGGATTAGCCGCGCAACAGGTACGACTGCTGTGCGTAAACACAAGTCTCGCTCAGAGCGGAAGCGTCCTATCTTTAAATATCATTTTGGCGTCGTTGTCGTCATTCCGAAGACTTGTTTAATGCCACTCTACTCTATGCTGTGCAAACCTCATCATCTCCGAATTGCTACTGCAACCTACATTCTTTTGAACCTATTTACTGTATTCATCTCGTGGTCCCCCACTACAATTTTTACCCCCACACTTGCCTCCAGTACTAAGTTAGGGATCTCCTGATGTACCAGAATGTGTCGTATCAACCGACCCCTTCTTTTAGTCAAGTACGCCATAAATCTCTCTTCTCCCCCATTCTGTTCAGTACCTTCGCATATTTTATAAAGGGGCCCATACACGAGCGATAAATCGTTACCAGTCAATCGCTCGCGTCGATTCCGCAACACACGAGCGATTTACCTAGTAATTTCAATCAGTATTTCGAGCGCAACTGTGTTTCTAAGTTCTTCTGTAGAAATTGCGCTATTAGCTGCAGTGTAGTTTCGTCTTTTTTATGTTGAATACTGACAAGGAAAAATGTAAGCGTGCATTGAGATGTGTTAAACGGTTTGGGAACAGTAGCTGTGTTACTGAAATACTTTCCATTTTCATGTACACCAAGGGTATTGTGTACGTTGCATCTTTCCTGTCTGTATTTTGCAATTACATTTCAACGTGTTTCTTTTCTCACTTATTAGTCTTATAGCTTAATTACAGGTATTTACCTTCTGGTTTTGCAGTTTGAGTGCATCGATAGAAATGTTATCAAATAGCAAAACTTGTAGTTTCCATGACTCATTTTATAAATTGTATGGGAAATACGGAAGCGTCCGATCCCGCCCGTCTGCTTTGACCCATGACGTCACAAATATGGCGGAAACAAAAACAAAGACACACACTTTCCACAAGAAGCCTAATGACACTAACGGGACAAGCGCGGGAAATGGGGTATTTTGGGTGGGGGGCAAACTAAATATAAACAAATTTAGACGTCTTGTGTAGCTACAACGTGTAAGTGAAGACAGCCATGCATGAATACCCGCCCACCTCCCCAGGGGTCGTAACCCCTTCAACCCATAGAAGATAAAGATACTTCAATAGCTGATTAGTGTTTTTTGTCTTTTAAAAAAAAAATATCTCAGGGGATAGAACGAACAGATCAGAAAGATAAATATAATAAACTAAAACAGAAATTGGAGGAAACAGATAATTAAAATAAGTAATAAGTGTTTTTAAATTTAAAAAAAATCTCACGGGATAGAACGAACAGATCAGAAAAGTAAATAAAATAAGATAAAACTGAACTGGAGACGGCCACACTCAAACTAAACTCCGCGCCGTCATGACGTCACACACAACACCCTTACGTCACGGGTCAAAGCCGACGCGTGGGATCGGACGCTTCTGTCGACCCATTGTATGTGACGGAATTAAATTACGTGGAATGATACGGGAATTTTAAGTATTTGTTGTTATTGTTGTACGAAGACAATTGATGCAGCTAGTCAGTCGTGAGCTATCACTTTATCTCTGCACAACTACAGCAGCCTGCAGCCATTTGAACCTACTGATTATAATTCAGCTTTGGTGTCCTCCTAGAATTACTCTCCTCAAACTTCCATTACCAAACAGATGATCCTTTGGTGCCTTGGGGTGGATGTGCCTAATCAGCCTGTCTGTCTTTTAGTCAAGCTATGCCATAACTTCTTTATCTTCCCAGTTTGATTCAGTACCCCCTGATTAGTTGTTCGGTTAACACTTCTAATCTTTAGCCTTCTTCCATAGCGCCTCTTTTCAAAAGCTTCTGTTGTCTTCTTGCCAATACAGTTCGTCGTCCAAGTTTCACTACTGCACAAGCCTAAACTCCAGACAAATATTTCTCAGAAAAGATTTCATACCACTTTAACTTTACATTCGATGTTAACAAATTTATCTTTTCTGGAAACATTTTTCTTGCTATTGCCAGTCTCCATGTTATGTCATCGTTACATCTGCCTTCGTCAGTTATTTTGTTGCTCAGGTAAATAAACAGATCTATTTTTGGCGTCTCATTACCTAACCTAATTACTTCATTATCACTTGATTTGACTGGAGTACAATCCATTACCAATGTTCTACGTCCTTGATGTTAATGTTATAACCTCATGACGACGTCTATTGCTACTACATCTGCTCTTCAAAGTAATTTGCAGTCTCTGACACAATCACAACGTCGTGGGCAAACATCAAATTTTTAAATTACTTTTCTACCGGATCTTAAATTGCCTTTCCAAATTCCCCCATGGCTTAGTTTACTGCTTCCTCACTGTACAGATTGAACAATGTCGGGGATAGGTACAACCCTGTCTCACTACCTTCTCAACCACTGCATCTCTCTCATGTCCCTTGACTTATGTAACTGCACTCTGATATCTCTAAAATTTGTAGATAACTTTTCACTCACCGTATTTTATTTCAGCTACATACAGAATTTCATAATGTATTCCAGTAAGCATTTCAGAAGCGTTCCCTAAACCTACTAACGCCTTTCTTCAGTCTATCTTACAAGGTAAATCGTTAAGGTCACATCACGTCCTGTGTTCGTACATTTTTGCAGAATCTAGCCTAACCTTCCCCCGAGGTCGTCTTATTTCACTTTTTCCATTCTCATGTAAATAACTCATGTCAGTATTTTGCAACTACGTTTCGGTAATACTCAAACCTGTCATCTCCTGCCGTCTTTGTAATAGGAATTATTACGCTTTTCTTGAAGACTGAGGGTACGGTACATAGCCTGTCTCAAAGATTATTGCCGTAGAAGTATTTTTTTTAAGGTAATATACAGAAGGTTCATCTTAAACGCTTAAATTGAAATGTCCACTTAATGTTATCTCATTCTGTCGGAAGTTAAAAACAATAAAACATCTAATTGTTTCATAAATATCTGCAAATACAGCAGAGGAGGTCCAGTATCTTACGACTATTATCATGAACGCCCCATTACATTTACTTCTAATGCGCTAGCTTCAAAATGCTGCTTACTGCAAAAATCTAAGCGAATGAATGTTTTCATATTTGTATTCCTTGTTAAAATAATCGGCAACATCGCCTCCAGCTTAACTTACCCGAGTGGTTCGTGCTCCTTGAATAAAAAAAAATCTATTCTGAAGCAAAGTTAGTACTCTACGCAATGAAACCTAAATAACTGAAGTACTAGACAGACGAGTCTCGAGACAAAGAACCATATTGCCACGCGTAACCTTTGTTGTATGCGATACATCGTATTGCTTTGGAACTGCTAGCGATCAGCGATCTACCGCTGCTATACTCACACACGTGTGCTATTTACGGACATATCACAATGCTTGGCGACAGATTGTGGGGATCCGTCGCTCGTGCGTAGGTCACGCAAGAACCCTTCTCCTTGCCCCCCTCCCCTAAGTTTACGTTCACTGAGTTGACTTGCTTTTCCTATAAGCATGGCACGTGCCGGGTCTGGCCTCGTTGTCCTAGAGGCTGGCAATGTGGACGCCATGCGAGAGCAACTGGGAGACGGCGGAGTGGGCATTCCCGACGGGAGTCCGCTGTCTCCGTCGTCTCCCCACAAATGCATTTACCTTTTAAAGTGTCTAGTATCTGTATCTCAAAACTGCTGGTAGAATAAATGTTATGAAATTTTATTTACTTGCAGTCATATACGAAGCAGATCAGGCGGAGAGAGTTGAGAAATGTGGCCATCTGAATATGATTGAAATTAGTCTAACTTCTTCATAGCTACACAAAGTGTGTTGAGAGTATGACTGCAATAAAAGTTATTTCATAATTATTGTCATTATGCTGTTCTTTTCTAGCTGTAGCTGACGTAAATAAAGTGTTAGTTGTGCCGCATGTTTTGTTTATAAATCATCCCATCACTAACGGGATACGATCCAGGTAAGAAATTCTTCATATGGGTCAGTGCTCACTAGAGCAAATAGGCTGCTGACGCATCTTTTAATGTGGAGTTTTGTAATGTAGTGTACCTATTTTTTCCTAATGTCATCATAGCTACCTAAAATCGCTAGCAACATGCATGCCAGCTGGCCAGTGTGCTGTAATGTCGATATGTTGATTTCTGTGGGTCATTTTAATCAATTGCTAACAGAAATCAAACGCGAGACCCACTTGGGTTGCTTCGTACCTTTTTAAATAACTGGGACCGTTCAGCCTAGTACGCCTATAGTTACGTTTGTGTATACAATTCATCAACGTTTTTCACATGATGTTGCATTTGAAGTGATACGTTACAAAGATTATTGTACTAAATTTGTATCGGCTCGTACCGGCTTTGAGTTTCTCGTCTGGCCGCTTGTATTTCACTATCTCACCGAAATAGCAGCACGCTGTTGCTGGGCTGTCCAGTACGGTTTATGCAAATAGAGTACTGGTAAGATTGGTGCCGTACGGCGAACCAGGCATTTTTAGGGATTCTCTTCACTGCAATCACGGGAGGAAAGAAAACAGCTTTTACGATTGTTGGTCCAATTAACGTTTAATTACGTATATTTCTCACATTGTGGGGTTCCTGCCGTCAAATGAGAGTAGCGATATACTGATACGAACAGACGAATATAGAAACTGTACCGAAAGACTCAAATCGAGGGAAGAAGTTAATTGGTCTGGGAAGACAGAAAAGTAATCAGGAAAATTTATCAAGAACGAATCAGAGAAAAAGTTATGTGGGTTGAAAGAAAAAAGGAATGCGCTATAGGTGAGTACTGGACAACAGGGCTAATAATAATTCTCCTAACAGCTGTTAAACACCTGGAAGCAGCTGACAGGAAAGCTGCACCACTCTTAACAGGAAAATCCTAACCACTTAAAGAATGCAGCGTGATTTCGGATCAAGTGTTCAATGTCTCTAAAACCCTCCATGTCGACAGCACTTGAAAATCTAATCCTTCCCCCGTATCATTTTAACACAGAAGTCGGTGTGGACCCCAGATGATTAGCTTGTAGCTTCCAGATCTTAGCCCCATCTCTCTGTAACCGTGGAAACTAGGGTGACATTTTAACGAAATTCTTGTCTGTTATTGTTTTACTGTGTTAACAACACAAATGACAGCGCAACGTGAATAATTTTTACGTGAGTGTGACTATTACACTTCATTCTCCATTTCCACCATTGCATTTTATAACATCCAGAAGCAGTGTGCTTTAAATTGCGTAACAATAGACAAATTTTTAATGACAACTCTGTAACATTAACATAGTTTACGTGGTAGGAATATTCCAGCAGATCGTGCAGATAGTGAAGACAGTTGTTTATAACACACGTACATAAGTGTATTAACTTTTTGTATCCTTCGTTCGTCGTGTATCAAACATCGTCGAGATTAGCGCTAAGAATGAGACAGCATTGACATACAGAAACCATCGGAGACTTAATCTTGATTCGACGGTACATCCAGTTAGTTTCTAAATCTTCAAAGTTTCACAAAGAACGAAGATGACTACAGGTGATACAGATTGCTAGCGTGGAAGTTTCCATAGAAATAATTCTCTTGGTGTGTCCGAGTCTGTACCATAAAATCGGTATCTGTAGTAGTTGTAGCGTCTAAATCCTGTTTGTTACTATTCACTATTCTCGAAGGCAATAGAATGATCAAATAAGAACCATTTAAAACTGTGCTTTCTCAGATTGTGCACACTTTCTTGTGAAGGAAGGAATATTCTGGTTTAAAGTCCCGTCGAAGACGAGATCAGAGAGGCAGAGCATATGGTCGTACTGGGTACGAATCGGGAATGAAATCGACCATGTTCTTTCAGAGGAACCATCTTGACGTTCATCTTCGATTTAAGGATGGAGAACACCACGGAGAACCTAACTCTGTATTACCGGATGAGGATCCGAACAACCGTCCTGCCGATTGTGAGTAAAGTTTCTTAATCGCTGCACTACCTAGCTTGGCGATTTCCTTTGGAAGAAACTGAGTTGTTTGGTAACGGTCTCTATGCTAGTCACGTCCTCTAGTGCGGACAAATTGTTTCAGAATCACAACACATTAATTCGAATAAACATTAGTATTCAATCGTGACACGACAATCGGCGGATGTAGATATCTAGATTCTTTTTTTAGTCACTGTGGGCCATTGCAGAGGTCAGGATAAGGAAGATTTTCTCCTTTGTCTTAGATCCAAAAACAAAGATTGAAACTAGATTAGCATTATAAGGTATTAGTCGCCACCCCCCACCCCCGTACAAGAGCACAATAGTTAATTTGGAGCGTTGTAGATGGTGTATAACTGTTGCAAGGCGGTCCTATGATTCTCTGCCACTGACGTAGGTTAAAATGGTGTGTATTTTGCAATGGTTTAAAATGCATCAGTGCAGTAAGGTTGGTCGATATAGAGCTGTAGCACGACGACAGAAAGAAGCTATTGTGTTGCGACGTGTCATGACCACAGTGAATGATACTGTCCGCATTGTTGGGATATCAGTGAGGCTTGTCAAACTATGTACAAGAAATGGTGTACCGTTCTCAGCCATGTAACACTGCTTACGAACATTAGTCACGAAAAGAAGCAAATCGACAGGAACCGGAGAAGAGCGTCACGCCGTATCAAAGACAGTCGGTTTTAAACCCACCTTGAATTGCCGCTGGCAGTGAATGGGGAAAAAAAATGGTTCAAATGGCTCTGAGCACTATGGGACTTAACATCCGAGGTCATCAGTCCCCTAGAACTACTTACACCTAACTAACCTAAGGACATCACACACATCCATGCCCGAGGCAGAATTCGAAGTTGCGACCGTAGCGATCGCGCGGTTCCAGACTGAAGCGCGTAGAACCGCTCGGCCACACCGGCCGGCTCAGTGAATGCAGATCCATCTAAACAAGTTTCCGAGCGTCATTGCGAAGTGAACTGCATCCTGGCTAAAGGCCATTGGTGATACCGACACATATAGCTGTTAGCCTTCAGGGGACGAAGCAATGCAGAAACCAGACAGTGTCTGACCCGGGGCGTCTAGTGTGTTCCGACGAGCAGTGTTTTTGCCCCTTTTCAAGTGATGTAGGGCGTAGAGTGCACTGACAGCCCAACGAGGCGTTTAACCGCCAGTGTGCAGGATATAGTTAAGGTTGGAGGTTGTTGTGTCATGCTAATGAGGACCATTCTTTCAGGTTCCGCTGAACATGAACCAGGACGACTATGTCAGCACTCTCTGTGACCAAATGTTGGCCTTTCTTCTGCATCTTCATGATGAGTATGTTGTGGACACTGTCACCTTTCAAGACAACAGCCATTTCCAAAGGACTGCACGCATACGTTCCCGGTTTGACGAATACGGAGGCACGCTGTCGCACCCCAACTGCTCAGCCAAATCACTCGATGTAAATTCGATTGAACGTACCAGAGACTATTTTCAAATAAAACAGTCTTCGTTGCGAAAATACTGCCTTTGTAGGGCATCATCAAATTATTATGGAATGAGAGACATTTGTAGAACTATGCATGTGCTTCTGATACATTAAATCTCAGTGAAAAAAGATGTTTGCATTTCTGTAAGTGTGGTCCTATCGCTGCACCACTGCACCTGCAGTTATGACTGTATCAGAGGCAACATGCCCCGGTTAGCTCGATCTGTGCGTGCGCGTAACAGTTCTACGAATGTGTCTCAATCCTGATAATCTGATGATACCCTACAAAGGCGAAACGCGTCGTTAAAGCAATATTTTCGCCACCAACACTGTTATATACAAAAATATTTATACGGTTTTTGTGCCAGTCGGCCGGATGCAGTGGGAGATGTTTTCTTTCAGAGATTAGTTGGAACAGCGAGTGTCACGTAGCAAATAATATGCCAGCAGTTTGTCAGCTGTCCAGGATCTAATCGTGAGTGGCTTGCTGCAGCTCGATTTGGAGTACTAGAAGACTCACTTCATCGCCGAATTAAGGCCGTTATCAAGTTACATGGTATTAACGTGAGGTCTTCTGTGCTGGCGTGAAACACTGACAAGGAGACGGCACGGCCGTGGGGTCGGGAATTTGTCCGCAATTTTGTCTTAACACCTCACGTGGTTAAAATATTAGGACGCACTACCCGGAAAATCCCTGGAAAAATCAGTCCAAAGTTCTTTAGGTGCCTTATGGGTACAAAATGCCAGTACACTGCCGAGCCGCCGTCTGGCCTAGGTGTTCAGGGCTCAGATTCTTACGCCAGAGGTCTCGTATTCGATTCCTCCTCTGGCACTTTTTTTTCTTGTTTCATTTTATTTGGTTATTCCATCAGTTATTCAGAAAGTTTCCCAAACCTACATTATCTTTAACAAATTAGTTTCATTATGGAATAAAAATTATTTTATTTTTGTCCAACACAATTCTTGGCGGTGGGTTTTACATTTTTCATTGTAAAGTATACGAGGAGAAACATTGCCTTTTTAATCAGAATAACAAAGTCGATTGGAAAACATCCAATTTTTACACATATAATAATTGTAAACAAGAACCGCAGTGGTAATTATCGTAAAAACAAACTAAGCAATAATTTTTGCGACATATTGCGCAAGATATAGAAGCGGATTTTTTACGATCACAGGGCGTTTGCTATAAATCTGTACAAAAACATGCCCCATTAACATTTACGAAAATGTTCAGAGTTTCTGACAATTCTGAGTCAAACCAGGCATATTGAATCATGTCTTGGCATATTGCTGACGATAATTGATGGTGAATTATAGAATGAATTTTTGTACAATCTTCCCGGGAATTAATTTCACGATTCTCCTGTAACAATGCGCTGCAATTTTGCAAGCAACAGATGAGAAAAAAAGTGTCGGAGGAGGAATCGAACCCGAGACCTTTGGCGTAAGGGTCCGAGCGCTGACCATGTAGGCCAGACGGCGGCTAGGCAGTGTACTAACATTTTACACTCATAAGGCACCTAAGAAACTTTGGATCGATTTTTCTCGGGATTTTGCGTATTGCGTCCTAATATTTTATCCACGTGAGGCGTTAGGGGTCCTCTTTCACCACACAAAATTGCGGACAAATCCCCGACCCCACGGTCGCGCCGTCTCCTTGTGAGAGTGGAGAAGTACTCGCAGTGCTTGTGCGTTTCCGTTCGCACCGTTTGGAGTTGTGAGGTGGCGGTGCGGCAGCGACCGGCTCACCACGTGTCCCCCGCGTCCTGAAAAAGCAGCCTTGAGGGCTGCAGCGGCAGCGGCGGCGACGCGACCGCGTTCCCACCGGACCTCGTCCGTATCTGGCCGCTCCCACAGCTGCGCTATTTTCGTGCGAATTAGACGCGAACACTTCTCGGGACGGGGTCCGGCCGCTGACAGACGGCGCTGCAGCTACACCGTGCACTCGGCCAGTGACGTGTCAGTAGAATAACTTTATTTCCTTCAGTGACCACAGAACGTTTGGTACTTAGACTACCGGTTACGGTCAGTAATGACTATCTTCAGATCTGTTTTATAACAGATCATAACAATTCCATGTGGCAGCATCACAGAACATACACAAAATCGGTTTCGCATCGTCGCACATATTTAAAATATGGCGTTAAACTTGATCACAGTGCCGGTGGAGTTTTATTGTCAATGGCGCTACTGTTCATAACAAACTGCAGTAGTCAGTTGCTTGTTCTACGCTTCCTAACTGACGTTTTTTTAGTCAGCGAGCATGTCGCAGTTTGTGAGACATCAGTATTCAATGCACCATATCAGTATGCGGTTGGAATAATTGAGTGGAATCTTCAAAATATCTTATCTTCGGCGGATACGAATTTCGGTGTCATTAGGTTGGAACTCCAATCCTTCACAGGGATTTTTTTGCTTTCTCTCTTATTTTATGTGACTTTCATGTCAGACAAGACATTACATGAAGGTTGAACCGCAGCTGCACTGATAACTTCCGGAGTTTGTTCTGGTATATTTTGTAACTTTTTTGGCATAAGGTCTATCTTCATATTTAATGAAATAATTTTTTTTTGTTCATAATTCTCAAAAATATCTTTTGTGGTACCTTGAGAATAAATAAGAGAAAAAAGTTAGACTGACCATGAATTTAAGTTTAATTTCTTAAACATAATCTTTTATCGTCTGTCGGTTGTCCATTAGCACTCGCTTTCGTTGTCATAGTTATTCTAATGAACGAGCCTGTTTGCAAAAACGATTCCAGGCTTCCGTATAGTTCTATGTACATCAATAAATTAATCGTTACAGACTATTTGTTTCAGTTTTTCACATTCTGCTTAATTTTCTGAGATAATCACATGCAAACGACACGAGGTCCGTAGTACAACTCAATACTGGAAGATGCTACACATGATATGAATATTCTCGCCAAAACTTTACTCCAAAGAACGTACGTCAACGAAAGTGGTTTACTCATATTGAACATTCTTTCGATGTTTTATAATATCTTCCAGTAATAATAATAATAATAATAATAATAATAATAATAATAATAATAATAATAATAATAAACCCCGTGGAGGCCCGGGAAAAGAATAGGCCTCCGGTATGTTCTGCCAGTCGTAAAAGGTGACGAAAAGAACAAACCACTAATAGGGCTAACCCCCCTTTAGTGTGATTACTTGGTTCAGGACAGAACTAAAGAAGCCTCGGACAAGCGCCGTCATGGTCGGGGAAGACGCTTGAACCCTATGCCCGCCCACAATGGTAACGACACTGCTAGCCAACTGGAAAATGATTTAAATCCAAATAAAGGTGTTTTACAGGATATGCTTCCTGCAACCACCCTAGAAGGAAAACAGACAGAGGATGAGATGGTCAGATGAAGTTAATCGACACCTCATGTTCTGTTATTACCAAGCAACAAACCTAGGAACCAACACAACTGGATACAGATCACAAGTATACACAACATTTATTACCAGATACCAGGAATTAAAATTTTTAACAGAATAACGACTAGCTGATCAGATCCGTGTAATAATAAAAAATAACAGGATACCCCAGTCAGAATTAGAAAACATCAAACAACAAGTACAACAAATACTGGAACAAAATAATGTGCAATTAGAAGAAGAAGAAAATACAGTAATTGAATCAAACATCCCAGAGAAAACAAACAAAGAACAAAACGCGTCAATTAAACAATCAGAGGAAAACTAAATCTTAAGACAGACACCATCACAAGCACACATGTTAGATATAGAAGAAAAATTTCAGTTGACATATATAGAATACAAAGACACAAATACAGACATTAGATCATTCTTGCATAGATCACCAAATAACCCACAAGTCGAAACAACAACTACTATCAACACAATCATACACAACAAAATAAATGAAAATACAACTATGGAAGAGTTACAACTACTAGTTTATGTAGGAGCACTCACTACACTAAATATACACACTAGGCAGAGATCACAACCAACCAACACACAGAAGAAACCCACAAAACCAGCATGGCAAAACAGGCTACAGATCAGAATAGAAAAACTGAGAAAAGACATCGGACAGCTAACACGATTTATAAGAAATGAAATATCAGACAGAAAACGAAAAAGGTTAGGTAAAATCTCACAACAAGAAGCAATAGAGCAATTAGATGAAAAGAAGCAGAAATTACAAGCATTGGCCAAACGACTTGGAAGATACAAAAAAAGTGAAAATAGAAGGAAACAAAACCAAACATTCAACACAAACCAAAAGAAATTTTACCAAACAATAGATAATGCACACATTAAAATAGACAACCCACCAAACATAACAGACATGGAACACTTCTGGAGCAACATATGGTCAAACCCGGTACAACATAACAGGCATGCACGGTGGATACAAGCAGAAACAGACTCATACAAGATGATACCACAAATGCCTGAAGTGAAAATTTTGCCACATGAAGTCACCCGAGCAATTAATTCTACGCACAATTGGAAAGCCCCTGGAAATGATAAAATAGCAAATTTCTGGCTAAAGAAGTTCACCTCAACACATTCACATCTAACTAAATTATTTAACAGTTACATTGCAGACCCATACACATTCCCTGATACACTTACACATGGAATAACTTATCTGAAACCTAAAGATCAAGCAGACACAGCAAACCCAGCTAAATATCGCCCCATAACATGCCTACCAACAATATACAAAATATTAACTTCAGTCATTTCACTGAAATTAATGACACATACAACACAGAACAAAATTCTAAATGATGAACAAAAAGGCTACTGCAAAGGAGCATGAGGATGTAAACAGCAACTGATAATAGATGGAGAGGTGACATATCAAGCTTAAACTAAACAAAGGTCACTACACTACGCATACATTGATTACCAAAACGCTTTTGATAGTGTACCCCACTCATGGTTACTACAAATATTGGAAATATACACAGTAGATTCTAAATTGATACAGTTCCTAAACATAGTAATGAAAAATTGGACAACCACACTTAATATCCAAACAAATTCAAATAATCACATCACAGCCAATACAGATTAAGCATGGAATATACCAAGGAGACTCATTAAGTCCTTTCTGGTTCTGCCTCTCTCTGAACCCACTATCTGACATGCTAAACAATGCAAATTATGGATGCAATATTACTGGAACATACCAACACAAAATCACACGTTTGCTATACATGGATGATCTAAAACTACTGGCAGCAACAAATCAACAACTCAACCAATTATTAAAGATAACTGAGGTATTCAGTAATTATATAAATATGGCTTTCGAAACAGACAAATGTAAGAAAAATAGCATAGTCAAGGGAAAACACACTAAACAGGAAGATTACATATTGGATAACCACAGCGACTGCATAGAAGTTATGGGAAAAAACAGATGCCTATAAATATCTACGATACAGACAAAAATAGGAATAGATAATACAAATATTAAAGAAGAACTAAAAGAAAAATATAGACAAAGACTAACAAAAATACTGAAAACAGAATTGACAGCAAGAAACAAGACAAAAGCTATAAATACTTATGCTATACCAGTATTGACCTACTCATTTGGAGTAGTGAAATGGAGTAACACAGACCTAGAAGCACTCAATACACTTACACGATCACAATGCCACAAATATAGAATACATCACATACATCCAGCAACAGAAAGATTCACATTAAGCAGAAAGGAAGGAGGAAGGGGATTTATCGACATAAAAAACCTACATTATGGACAGGTAGACAATTTAAGAAAATTCTTTCTAGAACTAGCCGAAACTAGCAAAATACACAAAGCAATCACGCATATAAATACATCGGCTACACCACTGCAATTTCATAACCACTTCTACAACCCTCTAGATCACATAACATCAACAGATACGAAGAAAGTAAATTGGAAAAAGAAAACACTACATGGCAAGCACCTGTATCATCTAACACAGCCACACATCGATCAAGACGCATCCAACACATGGCTAAGAAAAGGCAATATATACAGTGAGACGGAAGGATTCATGATTGCAATACAGGATCAAACAATAAACACCAGATATTACAGCAAGCATATTATTAAAGATCCCAATACCACAACAGATAAATGCAGACTTTGCAAACAACAAATAGAAACAGTAGATCACATCACAAGCGGATGTACAATACTAGCAAATACAGAATACCCCAGAAGACATGACAATGTAGCAAAAATAATACACCAACAGCTTGCCTTACAACATAAACTTATAAAACACGTTCCCACATACAAGTATGCACCACAAAATGTACTGGAGAATGATGAATACAAATTATACTGGAACAGAACCATTATAACAGATAAAACAACACCACATAACAAACCTGACATCATACTCACCAATAAAAAGATGAAATCAACACAACTAATCGAAATATCCATACCCAATACAACAAATATACAAAAGAAAACAGGAGAAAAAATTGAAAAATACATCCAACTGGCTGAGGAAGTCAAGGACATGTGGCATCAGGATAAAGTTGACATTATACCAATTATACTATCAAAAATAGGAGTCATACCACACAATATCCAACAGTACATAAATGCAATACAGCTACATCCAAACTTGTATATACAACTACAGAAATCCGTAATTATTGATACGTGTTCAATCACCCGAAAATTCCTGAATACAGTGTAACATATACCGTACAGTTAAAAGGAAGTCACGCTTGATGAAGGTCCGTGTCACTTTCCATTTTTAACCAGACCTAAGGTCTGAGAAGAATAGAAATAATAATAATAATAATAATAATAATAATAATAATAATAATAATAATAATAATAATAATAATAATTGGAATTTTGATGCAAAAAGAGCCAGAGTTGGAACTGAAATGGCTGTTCATTTTGGACTACGCCCAGTCTCAAAGCAACCCATGCACAAAGGTCAAAGTTAGAGTATATATCGAAATACATGTTTACATTTAATACGAGTACAAAGCAGAAACGGATAGTATATCACAAGCAGTACACACAAGCGTTTGCCAAGTAAAATGTCCGCCAAAGTTGCAGTAAACAAAGTGCGTACAATGCGTATGGCCACAACTAATGTTCGGTAACGAATGATACTAGTCCAGTTGGAAGCTACTAGGAAACGTAGGAGAGGTGGCACCGTCTTCGGGTCGTAAATCTTTTATTTCGGGAAAGGTTGTTTCCGTAACAATTCGCAGTGGTTAATTCACTGGACTCGCATTCGGGAGGACGACGGTTCGAACGTGCGTCCAGCCATCCTGATTTAGGTTTTCCGTGATTTTCCAAATCGCTTCAGGCAAATGCCAGGATGGTTCCTTGGAAAGGGCACGGCCGTTTTCCTCCCATACTCCGATGGAACCGATGACCTTGCTGTTTGGTCCCCTCCCCCAAATCTACAAACAAACCATAAAAAAAAAACAAGCGGTGTACGAAACAATTACGTAATCGAGCGCACGCACACACGGTTTTATAAGTGTGCTTATTTACACACACGAAATACAATGTAATACGGAGAGCTAACTTACATATCCAGAGAGGGTAAGATCTACCTGCCATATGGCATGAAAATGTCGATACATTATCATAGAATTACAATGCTACATTGTAGCTTACAAAGCGTTGCCATTTCGTAGCATAGTTGTGGCGAAGATGCCAAACATTAGCTTAAACCACACATAGAATCTTTAAACAAATTTTAAAAATGTGCCATTAAAAGATATCGACAAGCCTAGTCGTTTTTTACACCATCGAATTAAAAATGTACCAGTCTCCGTCGTGCATAAATAGATACAATAGTAGGATCACATACAGAAGTAATTACATAAAGTAAACAGTGATTGTATAAACAATTGAATCTGAGCAGTCAGTACAGTTAGCAGTAAAGTACCAATGCAAGAGGGTGGGTGGGAGGGACGGGGGTTAAGGGAAAGTGGGAAGCGGATAGGGAATCAGTACGGAAAGGAAGTGGATGAGATGATGGAACTAATGTGTTAGAAAGGAGGGGAAGATCTCAGGAGAGGCGGGTGACAAGGTGGAAAGGGGGAATCTAAATTATTGTAGCAAAGTAAGATGTAATAATTATTTACAAATGAGCAAACCATTGATGAGCGTAAACTATAAGCTGTAATTATTTTTGGAAAAACTGTATACCATAAAATTATGAGTAACTATAAAGGTTAAAAATATCATGACACTTTTTTCCAAGTGTCTTGATGTCATTAGCTTTGAGTGATTCATGTCCATTAGGTTGTATAGTTACTGTAGTGTGCTATTTTACTCACCTTAATCTACTGATTGTAGCCAATTTGTAATACTGAACCTTAAGTGTCTGTGATCTTCATTCTGGATGTCTTTTGGACTTATCCTCTCCGTGTGTCTTTCGTTATTTATAATTTTGTTAGTTACTTTAATCATTATTTACATAGCTGTGGGTGCCTCTTGCTAAATCTACTTTTGATGAGACTAAGCCTTCTCTAAAAGATTTGTGTGTTTACTCACACAACATTGAGGGCATCCACAATATGTTTGTAAATATTTGTCCTGTGTGCCTTGAGAGTGGCCTGTGCCTGACAGAGTTAAATTCCATCCACTATTTTCTTCCATTTTATTTTATGGTATACAGTTTTTCGAAAAGTAGTTTTACATATAATTGTGGAAATATTTATTTTTACCTCTCTGCCTACGTTATGCGATGAAGTATTCCATTTTCAAATGTTAGCGAACTTTTGGGTGTCCGTGTATTTCTTTTGATTTTTACGCTAATTCATTCACGGTATTTGCTTTAAGAGTAATGCATTTACTCGTATTTTTCTTCGATAAGTTCACATCGGTACGACTCGGTTCTGTCTATAATTTTCCTTCAGGCTTGGGTGTATGTTACCAGTGATAAACAGCAATACGGATGGGTTTAGTGGTGATGATTTGGCTGGTTTGCACCTCGCGTAAGGACTCGCCGAATGCAATGGAAGACGGGCACGACGGCCCCGTTCTGAGCTGTCACCATAGCTTCGGCAACCGTATCACAGTACTTTTGTATGTGAGGTTTGTTGCGTTACTTGGTATTTTATGTCGTACGTTTTATTGATTATATGTTAGAGGCTTTTTCATTGTCGTTAAACTGTTTTCGTAGAAAGTAAGGAAACTAGGATAACAAACCGAATTAATCATAATTGCTTTATTACTGTGTAACGAGCCAACGGTTAACAACGGATCCATAATATCATTTTATTCAGAAAATGCCCTAAACAACCTACGATATTTTATCGTTGGCTTTAGGGTTGTTCCTGTATATTTCAAGGAGCGCCTTTGTTCGTATTCCTTGTGAAACTACTATACGTCACCATTTATGCCATTACAGCCATCAGTATAAAGGATTGAGATGTTTGATACATGACCAATTCACTTTATTTAGTGGTTCTAAATCCCCATCTTCTTAAACGTTTTTTTGTTTATACTTTTTGTTTCATTTTTTATATATGTGGAAGAACTATTGGAATAGTAAAGGCGAAATACTCTGTTATTCGGGCGCGGGGTAGCCGCGCGGTGTAGGGCGTCCTGCCACGGTTCGCGCGGCCCCTCCCGTCTGAGGTTCGAATCGTCCCTCGGACGTGGGTGTGTGTGTTGTTCTTGGCGTAAGTTAATTTAATTAGTGTGTAAGCCTAGGGACCGATGACCACAGCAGTGTTTAGAAAGTTACTGTGTTAGCAGCCCGGGTGTAATGTTACAGAATTAAATGTTGGGCTTGGAATTCCTGGTGCGGCCGATATTATTGGCTTCTGAGCTTGTCATTCCCTTCGCTGTAGCAGTGGTCTCTCTGTATATGAAAAATGCCAGGTTTTGCCGTGATTTGTAGTAGATTCCTAACTGATGCCCCTCCCTTTCGTCCGTTCCCCTCCATGTTAGTGGCCGGATAGGTTAATTCATAGGTCGGGGGGTGGCCCAACACTTCTGGACAATGCCTATCAAACCATAGTGGTGGTTAAAAAACTAACCTGCGCAAAACTTTTGAATTGAGACTTTTAAATTGCCCCTACCCTAAAATGGCTTCGATTCGCTTTCAAGAGGGATGATGTCTTACTCAAGGCACTGAACTCGTGTTCCCCACGTGCCAAGCTCAGTTCCTTGTCCGATCATCCAGTTTCTGGCTTTCCGTGACTTGCATTAATCACGAAAGCCACATACCTACGATGGACTTCTTGAAGGTCCACTTAGATTTCCTGTCCCATTCTTGCCAAATCCGAACTTACTTAGTCTCTAATGATAGAGCTGAATTGCATAGTGGAGTGTGGAAACTGAATGCAGTATGCATCAGAATATCATCCAGCTTATTCAGTGGTCGTTTCTACGACGTCAGGAAAATATCGTCTTCCAGTGGAACTATACCCTTTTAAACACTTCTTGCGTTCCTCTTCGCGATCTCGAAGTACTCTCCAGAGCGGACATCAGACCACTCAATTTCCCATTGGACATGGACGGGCCTCGTCCGATTTGCGTAACGTTTAATAGTTCTTGACTGATATATGAAAGTACGCCAAACGGAGATGAAACAGATGGGGAAAAAGATAAGTAAACTTCTCATTATTTCAAAAGTAATCGCCATAAGTGTTTAAACAGATATCACATTGAGAGACAAGCCGGTCGCTGCCTTCATATGGGCCCGCTCACAAGTTGTCAAGATTGTTTAAACTACGCTGCTAAGGTTTCACTGGGAAGCCGTTACACATCATCCATACAGTCCCGATGTCTCTCCAAAAGATTTCTATATGTTTGGAGCTCTGAAGAAATACATTCGTGGCCGTCGATTGGCTTCGGACAGAGGTGCACGCCTGGGCACAATCATGGTTCCGTAAACAATCTCAAATATTTTTCCATGAAGGCATCGACTGTCTTGTCTCGCAGTGTGATAAAATTATTAACAGTTAAGGTGATTAATTTTGAAATAGTAAAAAGTTTTTCTTGTTTTCTCATCTGTCTCGTTTACATTTGGCTGTCGCTTTTATGCGGCCAGACTCAATGAATGCAAATGTTTTCTGTAGACAGAACAGCGTCAATTTGTAAAATAATTGCCGTTTAACTGGTGAAACGGTTGCAGTGACCTTCCTCTGAATCTGCTAATGAAAAACTGGTGTACCAAGTTGGCGATGGCCCCTTGCAGTTCACGACTTCTCTATTTGGCCATGAGAGCATGTGCTTTCCCTTCCGGTATAACATGACTAGGCAGTGAGGCGGCGCTAATCGTAAGCTCACGATGGCCTCAGACTAAGATCGATTTGTTAGAGAATTCATGGAAACAGAAATAGTCTGTGAAATCAAATTATTGGTTAATTTAAAACTACCATTTTTGTAACTGGTTGGCTGTCCTTTATTGTTGCTGTTCTGTAACATTCGCTGTAGTGCAGCCTTGTTCAAAATATTGAAAGCAAATTTGTTTATTCAGTTCAGCATCTGGTTTAGATCGTTACCAGACTGATATGATTCATCAGTAAATAAAAATTGTAGCCATCGTCACAAAATATAAAAACTGAGGTGAACAGTCAAGGCCCGTGATGTAAGGCCATCGTGAAGCTGTAAACATAGTTTTATTGTGCTTTTATGTTTTGTGACGCTGCCAATCATTGCTATAATTTTTATTTACTGATTTTGCTAAGTTTGAGGAGAAAGATCAGTGTGATAACGGTCGTAACGATCGAAACCAGATATTAAATTGAATAAACGACGACATATCTTAGAAGATAAGTTAAGGAAAGGCAAACATAAGTTATAGCATTTGTAGACTTAGAGAGGAATTCGTGGCTGGCTGCATCAAATCTGCCAGAAGACTGATGACAAAAAAAAGAGAAAGCTTTCAACAGTGTTGACTGGAATACTCTCTTCGAAATTCTGAAGATAACAGGGGGTAAAATAGAGAGAGAGATGCTACTTACAACTTTTATAGAAACCAGATGTCAGTTACAGAGAGTCAAGGGGCGTGAAAGGGAAGCAGTGGTTGAGAAGGGAGAGAGACAGGGTTGTAGCCAATCCCCGATGTTGTTCGATTTGTACATTGAATAAGCAGGTAAAGCAAACCAAAGAAGTAGAGTAGGAATTAAAGTTCAGGGAGAGGAAATAAAGCTTCGACGTTGGCCGATGGCATTGTAATTCTGTCAAGAGTCAGCAAAGGACTTGACAGAGCAGTTGAACGGAATTGACAGTGTCTTGAAAGGAGGATATAAGGTGAACATCAAAAAACGCTGCCTTTATATCGCGTGCACCATAGCCATTCCTGCAGAACACGTACTTCAGATGGTTAATCTCGGACCTTAAGTGCTCCTCGTCAGAAACAGTTTTTGCTCTATGAACCAACGTGTTCAAAACGGCTCTCTTCTGAGCAGGATGATGGAAACTCTGTGCCTTCAGGTATAAATCGTTATGCGTCGGCTTACGGTATATAGAGTGGCCAAGACGCCCGTCCGCCTGTCGTTGTACTAAAACGTCTAAGAAAGGCAGTCTCCCTTCCTTCTCCAACTCGACAGTGAACTGGATGTACGAATGTATGCTGTTCGTGTGTTCCGTGTATTGTTCGAGAGCTTCTGCGCCGTGTCGCCAGATCATAAATGTCTTAGACATCAAAATCACCGTTCTTAAAGCTTTGAAAAGATTCTCTGTACGCTCTTCCACTAATAGTTCCTTAACCATTGGTATTACCCAGCATTTTAAGAGAAGCAGATTTCGTCATGTTAAAGTAGAAAATTAAAACTTCCCGCAAATGGCGAGAAATGGGTACGTAAGTTGACATACTTAATCGAGAATAACCTTATGATGCAATCACAAATCGACTAATATGTTTATGGCATTATATTTACAGATGCCGAAGCTTATTGTATTACACGTATGACCAACCACATGAGTCCCACTTGCCGCTACTGCCGTCTATTGCAAAATGGCGGAAGCAAAGTTGTAGACCTAATAATTTATCTGGTCGTTTCCTAAGTGTAACAACACCTAAAATTAATCGTAGGAAATTCAGATGCCGTACTTATGCAGTCACCGTCAAATATACGGTGATGCGGACGAAGATGTGCAGGTCAAATGGAAAAAATTGAAAGGCATCATTCAGTATGCCCTAGACAAGTATGTTCCGAGTAAGGTTTTAAGGGATGAGAAAGATCCACGTAAACAAAGAGCACGTCATCTCAGATTCAAGAGAAGTAAAAATCTAGCTGACAAACAGAAGCTGAATGAAGCGAAAATGAGCGTAAAGAGAGCAATGAGAGAAGCGTTCAGTGATTTTGAAAGTAAGACGTTGTCAACCGACATGAGTTAAAACCCTAAGAGATTTTGGTCGTATGTAAAATCAGTAACTGAGTCAAAATCATCTATTCATTCTCTCGGCGACCACAACGGGACCGAAACGGAAGAAAACTGAGAGAAAGCCAAGTACTGAATTCGTTCTTCCGAAGTTGTTTCACCACGGAATCGTAACACTGTGCCTCCTTTTAATCGTCGTACGAAGATCGAAACGGCAGATATCGAGATAACCAACCGCGGAATTGAAAAGCAGCTACAATCACTTAGTAGCGGAAAGGCTTCAGGAGCAGATGAGATACCTTTAAGATTCTGTAAATATTACGCGAAAGAACTTGATCCCTTTCTAGCAGTAATTTGTCGTAGACCACTTGAGCAACGAAAGGTACCTAACTACTGGAAAAAAAGCGCAGGTCATTCCTGTTTTTAAGAAAGGCCCTAAGACAGATCCACACAATTATAGACCTATATCGTCTACGTCAATCTGTTGTAGAATTATGGAACATGTTTTATGCTCGAGAATTATGACATTTTTGAAAATGAACATCTCCTCTATAAAAATCAACATGGATTTCGCAAACGCAGATCCTGCGAAACTCAGCTCTCTCTATTCCTCCATAAAATCCACAGCGCAGTGGACAATGGCGCTCAGGTTGATGCCGTGTTCCTTGATTTCAGGAAGGTATTTGGCACCGTCCCGCATTGCCGGTTAATGAAAAAAATACGAGCTTACTGAGTATCGGAGCAGGCCTGCGATTGGATGCAAGACTTTCTTGCAGATAGAACTCAACAAGTCGCTCTTAACGCAACTAAATTGACAGATGTAAAGGTAATATCTGGAGTACCACATGGAAGCGTGATAGGACCGTTGCTGTTTACAAGGTGGTCCATTGATAGTGACCGGGCCAAATATCTCACGAAATAAACTACAAAGAACGAAACTCGTCTAGCTTGGAGGGGGAAACCAGATGGCGCTATGGTTGGCCCACTAGAGGGCGCTGCCATAGGTCAAACGGATATCACCTGCGTTTTTTAAATGGGAACCCCCATTTTTTATTACATATTCGTGTAGTACGTAAAGAAATATGAATGTTTTAGTTGGACCACTTTCTCCGCTTTGTGATAGATGGCGCTGTAATAGTCACAAACGTATAAGTACGTGGTATCACGTAGCATTCCGCCAGCGCGGACGGTATTTGCTTCGTGATACGTTACCCGTCTTAAACTGGGTCGTTTACCAATTGCGGAAAAGGTCGATATCGTGTTGATGTATGGCTATTGTGATCAAAATGCCCAACGGGCGTGAGCTATGTATGCTGCGCGGTATCCTGGACGACATTATCCAAGTGCCCGGACCGTTCGCCGGATAGTTACGTTATTTAAGGTAACAGGAAGTGTTCAGCCACATGTGAAACGTCAACCACGACCTGCAACAAATGATGATGCCCAAGTAGGTGTTTTAGCTGCTGGCGCGGCTATCCGCACATCAGTAGCAGACAAATTGCGCGAGAATCTCAAAAACGTCGGTGTTGAAAATGCTACATCAATATCGATTGCACCCGTACCATATTTCTATGCACCAGGAATTGCATGGCGACGACTTTGAACGTCGTGTACAGTTCTGCCACTGGGCACAAGAGAAATCACGGGACGATGACAGATTTTTTGCACGCGTTCTATTCAGCGACGAAGCCTCATTCACCAACAGCGGTAACTTAAACCGGCATAATGTGCACTATTGGGCAACGGAACATCCACGATGGCTGCGACATGTGGAACATCAGCGACCTTAGCGGGTTAATGTATGGTGCGGCATTATGGGAGGAAGAATAATTGGCCCCCATTTATTCGATGGTAATCTAAATGGTGCATTGTATGCTGATTACCTACGTTATGTTCTACCGATGTTACTACAAGATGTTTCACTGCATGACAGAATGGCGATGTACTTCCAACATGATGGATGATCGGCAAATAGCTCGCGTGCGGTTGAAGCGGTATTGAATAACATATATCATGACAGGTGGGTTGGTCGTCGAAGTACCATACCATGGGCCGCACGTTCATTGGATCTAACGTCCCCGGATTTCTTTCTATGGGGAAAGTTCAGGGATATTTTCTATCTTGATCCACTGACAACAACTGACAACATGCGTCAGCGCATTGTCATTGCATGTGCGAACATTACGGAAGGCGAACTACTCGCTGTTGAGAGGAATGTCGTTACACGTATTGCCAAATGCATTGAGGCTGACGGACATCATTTTGAGCATTTATTGCATTAATGTGGTATTTACAGGTAATCACGCCGTAACAGCATGCGTTTTGAGAAATGATATGTTCACAAAGGTACATGTATCACATTGGAACAACCGAAATAAGATGTTCATTCGTACCTACGTTCTGTATTCTAATTTAAAAGACCTATCTGTTGCCAACTGTTCGTCTACAATTGTGAGCCATATGTTTGTGACTATTATAGCGCCATCTGTCACAAAGCGGAAAAAGTGGTCCAACTAAAACATTCATATTTCTTTACGTACTACACGAATATGTAATAAAAATGGAGGTTCCTATTTTTAAAAAACGCAGTTGATATCCGTTTGACCTATGGCAGCGCCATCTAGCGGGCCAATCATAGCGCCATCTGGTTTCCCCCTCGAAGCTAGACAAGTTTAGTACTTTGTAGTTTTTTTGTTTTACGCTTACTTCGTGAGATATTTGGCCCGGTCACGATCAATGGACCACTCTGTATATAAATGATCTGTTAGAAAGCCTCGGATGCTCCTTCAGGCCGATGATGTAGTTGTCTGTACCAAAGAAGCAACGCCAGAAGATATTAAGAACTTGCAGAAAGACCTGCAGAGAATTGAACTGATAAATGGTGCAGGTTCTGGCAGTTGACCCTGAACGTAAATAAATGTAACATATTGCGCATAGATAAGAAAAGAAATCCACTATTGTACAGCTACACTGTTGATGACAAACAGCTAAAGACAGCGTCTGCCGTAAAATATCTAGGCGCAAGTATCCAGAGCGACCTTAAATGGAATGACCATATAAAATAGAGGGTGGTAAAAGCATATGCCAGACTGCCCGATTCTTGCGTATTGTTCATCCATCTGGGATCCCTATCAGATAGGACTGATAGAGGAGATAGAGAAGATCCAACGAAGAGCGGCGCATTTCGTCACGGGATCGTTTAGCTGGCGAGAGAGCGTTACGGAGATGCCAAAACAAACTGCATTGGCAGACGTTACAAGAGAGGTGCATCACGGGGAGATTTACTATCGAAATTTCGAGACAGCACTTCTCAAGAGCAGTCGGACAACATATTACTTCCACCCCCCCTCCCCCCAATACGTCTCGCGTAGTGACCACGAGGAGAAAATTCGAGAAATTAGAGCTAATACAGAGGCTCACCGACAATCGTTCTTCCCACTCACTTTTCACGAGTGGAACAGGGTTAGAGGTATCAGATAGTGGTACCGAAAGTACCTTCCGCCACACACCATTAGGTGACTTGCGAGGTATGATGTAGATGTAGCTGTATTCGAAGAATCTTCTGGTAGTGTTGTCCACCCGCTAAGAAGGTAGCTTAGAAGAAGCTCTTTTGATCTGTCCTTGAATACAGCTCGTAGGTATTACCAGATACGATTGATACAAGAAGAGATCTAAAGAAAGAGAGCACGCTTTGCCATAGTAATAATCGTCCAACACCAGTGGAAGACGCTCTACGAAATACGTTGTGTATCACGGTGTGGTGTGCTGTTAAAATTCCAAGAGCTTGCATTCCTTGAAGAGTCAATCAATACACTGCTTGCTCGTACGTTGTAGAATACCACGCAGGTAAAATTATAGATTAGAGCTCAAACAGCGGCGTATCAACAGTCGTTCTTCCCGCGCACTATTTGCGACTGGAACAGAAGAGGAAGTAAATGACAGTGGTACACGGAGTATCCTCCGCCTCACACTGAAAGTGGCTAGCGTGGTATCGATAGTGATCTAAAATAATCAGTGACTCTCGAAGTGCACGAGCAATTAAGCTTCTCCCAAATATGTGGTCTTATAGCGTCGGGCTTTAGAAACCATCTAGTTGGTTCATAACTTGCCATTGTGTTTATCGACAGAACGGCAAAGGATAATACACATGTTCGGATCTCGGGTAAACAGAGCGCCCTTCTGAGAATATTCTCTGAGAGCGAATTTCAAAACCAGCGGGGGCTTTCAGACGCATTCCATTGTAAGAACGCCTAAGTGGTCTTGTAGCGCATGTCAGCTTAAGAAATCCTCCCATTAGTGAGCGAGCACTCCTTGTTAGACGGGAGCTGCCTGCGACGAGGGAGAGGGGTCTAATACCTGCCACTTGGCCAGGGAACCCATAGTTTGTAGTCTTGTGACCAGACAGTCTTCGGCGAACTAGGGCTACCCACTACCAGTGAACAGAGTTCTAATTGACGCTTACCATTCTACCAGTCCTGCTCTATCTAAATTCAATGAACTAAATTGCTGCTACAATAGTGGCTGCTCCCCTCCGCATTGCTCGAAACCAGTTCTAGATTCTAAGGAAGGAAGATAAGTTCTTAACGCAACTCACCCCCGCCCTCTCCTCTCCTCTCCGCCCCTCCCGATCCGCGTTCTGCATACTCGAAGAGTCATTACAACCATGGATTAGAGAAACGGCGGGAAGAAAATGGTCCGCTATCTTCTCAGAGGAACGATCCAGAATTTGGTCTTAATTTCAGGAAGCAATAGAAAGCCTAAATCAAGATAAACATGGCGCCGTCTCGCTCGATTTAGAGATTGGAAAACTAAGTTTTGCATCTCGCCATATGTTTTTAACAAATATGGGGCGCTGCATTTATTTCCAGTTCCAGTCCACTTCGTTTGAAATATTTAGCACACCCTGGAAAAGAATAAGGAACAAATCGCTGCTTTATTATTGTATTTCCCGAGTATTTTCTGCGTTCGTCCAGCCGAGCCCGTATTCGTGCAGAAGTGCGGTGTGTTGAGAGAGTACTGAATAACCGTGAGGCCTGATATGGTCGGGAGACGGCGGTCTTAATGTGGTTTATTAAATAAAAAACTTTTAAAAATAAAGGCTTCTAATGCCTAAACCGCACTTTTCCTATCGCAATTAAAGTTTGATAACTAGTTTCTAACTTTGAAGTCAACAGCTGTTTAGTAGTCCTTGCATATTTTCGTACTACAGCATTGTCTGCATTAAGACCCAAACGTTCTAGATTTGGTCTGTTTGATTTAACCGCCTCTTTATCACATAACTGTCTTGTTAAAGACTCCAGCAGCACACCATTAACCACTAGTCTTACTTTGAAAATGAGACCAACATATATAATAAATGAAAAGCACCAGTTTGCTTTTGTTCTACAATATTATTTTTATTGCTAACCGGTTTTCGGCTTACAAGGCCATCTTCAGACATTTACTGAGTATTATCACCAAAGAAATTAAATGTTAGCAGACAACATTGGAAGAGAAGTAACACATCTAGAGTGAAGTAGAAACATACAGTGAGTAACATCTTTGCAATGAAATAGTGAAAACTGAACAGTACATAAATAACAATGGAGTTGACAGGAAAACCTTTAGCACAAAATAGGAACAGCATGTCTACATAACAGTTTCTGTTAATAAACAAAACTAATAAGATAAGATAAAATTAGTACTAGACAAGGCTGCATCAAGAGGTGTGAAACATGGAGAGTGATACACAATCAATTAAAAAAGAAGAGACAGTTGTCAATGTAAATACAGAATACACGAGGAACTTAAGCAATATCAATAAGATAAACAGAAATTAGTAAATGCAGGAAAATTCAGGTGTTTGAGGGAACCTACAGTTTGAGAGTGTGGTGGTACTGCATTTTAACATTAATATTATAATCAAAGCAGTGGCTGTATACCAGTTTACATTAAATAAATGAGCTAAGTGAAATATGAACAGTATTTGATGAGAAAACTACAAGGGGATTTAAACATGGACAGTAATACAAGTTAAAAGCAAACCCTTAACTATTGAAACTACAGCATATGTGGAATACAAAGACAACTGCAACAAATAAAACAACTTAATGACTACAGGAAAATGGGAATACGTAGGAAGAGAGAGTGTGGGAAGTAATGAACAACAAAGATGATTATATGAAGTTTAGGAGAGGGGAAGTGTTGAGTTGTGTCTGGTCATTTAGGATGAGATCTGGACTGTGAACAAGATGTTTGTTAATTTCCAGGGCTTCCAGCAGGTTGAGTTTATGGCCTTTGTTTGCTAAGTGAAGTACACGGGACACTGGCTGGTAGTTGTGACCCTCACTCCGTACATGCTCAGCAAATGCAGAGTCTGAATTCTGCAACCTCTTGTGTTGTAGTACCAGTCCACATACACAGGACATCATCTACATATCTAAACCAGTATTTATTGTTTGCACTCAAAGGCTCTGTTTTTAGAAAATTTTGTTCAAAATGGTCCATAAATATTTCAGCCAACAGTGGACTAAGAGGGGAACCCATAGCTAAGCCATCTAATTGTTTATAAATAACTAGGCTGGCTGAACATGAACGCAACTGGAGGTTGCAGAATTCAGACTCAAACATTAGTAAGACTGTTTCACTGTTGTTTCACACAGTGAAAGAAGAATTTTGCCCTATTGCAATTTGAAAAGAACAACAGCAAATATGTACCGACAATTGTGAAAAAATATAAAATAAAAATAATGGCACTATATATTGTCATTTTGATATAGATGCATCGGTGTAAAATATATAATGTACGTATCGATAGATTTTGGAAAAAATATCGATATTTCACAAACAGTCCTCGTGTGAAACCGAGCTCGCTCTGTTGCTCAACGAGACAGAAAGCAGTAGATGCCGGCGCCCAGGTTGATGCCGTGGTCTTTTGATTCCCACAAGCCGTTCCGAACAGTTCCGCACTGTACGAGCGTACGGCACGCGCACCAGCTGTGTGAGTACAAAACATCTTTCTTAACGAAACAATCTTCAGATGTAAAAGTAACTTCTGGTGCACCCCAAACGAGTGTTAAGCCCGCTCTATTGTTTCGAGTGTGGAGTTCTGAATTTTCGAGTATGCTGCACATATGCATGCACTGTAACGAGGGACTATTGCGGCTGCTTCTAACATCAGAAGTTAAACTATTCTATCCGAGCTCACTTCTATTACAGGAATGGATTTTGTGCTTCTATGATGTGGTGTTTACTTTGTTTCTGTGACAAATTGAAAAGTTTCACAAGGCCCTGGTATTTTTCCCACTAGTGTGACGAGACGAAATATCTGAAAGCAGAAGAGAAAAAGTCTACACTATGCTCAAGTAAATCCGTAAACACACAAACTTGTTTCAGTGAAAATTGTTTCAACGGTGAAAAAGATAGAACTGTTTGAAGACCAAATAAAAATAATATTCGTTGTTATGTGGCACTTAGCAAGAAAACAAGATACAAAAGGTAAAGCCGTGTGGGATAACGTCGGACGGAATTTACAGACACATGTGCAGGGATTGGCATTTGATCCTCAACATAAACAAATGTAACGTACTGCGCATAAATAGGCAGACAGGTCTGTTGTTGTATAATTGCACGATAGCAGAATAGTCGCTGGAAGCAGTCACACCCATTAACCAGGAATACGCGTACGATGCGATTTAAGGGGGAACGACCACATAGAATTAATCGCAGGTAAGGCAGATGCTAGACTTGTTCACTGGAAGAATCCCCAAATAGTGTAGTATGCTCGGCAGGTACAATTGATAGAGGAATTAGATTAGACCCAAATAAGAGCAGCGCGTTTCGTTACGGGTTCATTTCTAGCACGAAAATGTCACGGAAATGCTCAGCCAACTCCTGTGGCAGACGGTGCAAGAGAGGCTTCCCGCATCACTGTTAAAATTCTGATAGCGTACGTCCCAAGAAGACTCTACCAGTATATTCATTTATATTACATATATCTCGGTAAAGATCATGAAAGTATAATTACAGAGATTGGAGCTATCACGTAAGCTTACCTACAATTTTTCCCGCGGACCATTCGCAACTGGAACAGGGAAGGGGGAAGTGACAGTGGTACACAAAATACTTCCACCACACAGTATGTCGTGGCTGGTGGAGTTAGATGTAGATATGCAGAACGTATTGTTTGCATAATAGGCACGAGCCTGGAAACTATGGTGGTCGCTATAGAAATGTGATATTTCTTACATATGTTTTCCAAGATAGTAAATTACTACTATTAAAAAGTATTAAATTGGTGTTATTAGTTACAACTTTTTCCCTAATTGGTTCGTAACATAGTGATACATCTGGATGTTCGATTTTAGCACAATGCACTTCACTGATGCGCGCGTTTAAATTCGACTTTTTTAAAATGTGAGGTGGTAGGCGAGGTGAAACGGCTCCCGTCTCAAACAAATGACAAGGTAGTAGGACTCGCGCACTAAGGGTTCCATACAAACTTAATAATAGGCCTATATAGTTGTGTGCGTATTGTACCGGGGACCTAGAAACGACGGAGAGGCTTCGTCCCGTCTGTGGCCCTCAGTGGTTTACAACCCAACAAGCCACAGCAGTCCACCCACACCACCGCCGCCCCACACTGAACGCACGGTTATTGTGCGGTTTGTGAATAGCACCAACTGTGACTGCGGAGAAGAACTCACCTGACGATTCACGGACGGTTGAAGTCGTTTTCAGTTTTGTCCGTGGAAGGTTTTAATCTACATTCGGAGCAGTGCCAGGGTGGGGCGTCTCCTGCTGGTGCTAAGCTAGGCTAGAGGATCCACGAATCTGCCTCATTGACCAGGCTACTCATCCATCCAACGTTTACTCTGCTTTGATCGTTTTTAGATTCAGTTTGCCCTTTTTCCGACGCGCCCAATTCTCTGTTCTGGGTATCGCATTTGGTTGATTAGTGGGCGCTCTCGATTATAATGGATCAGGTGTGGAACAACTGTGCATTTTCTGCGTTTCCTGTCGCATGCAGAGCCCCGGGGATGTCCACCTGATGACTTCCTTACCTCCTTCATCTTACATTTATTACTTACTGTACTAAAGATGTCCACTACGTTTTTAGCCTTCTAGCTTATGAATCTCCCGACCAGATCAGAAAACGTTTTCGGTGAACGTCTTTACTTCAGGGTGCGCCACCCTTGGATCAAGGGAACTGATGACCTCGTTGTTTGGTTTCTTACCCCAACCAACCAAGAACACGCAGTGGAACTCCTACTAGCCCATCAACTATGCCCTGTATCTTACACAGATCATCTGTTCGCTACTCGTAGAGCAATTGACGTTGCAAGATTTTGGACAACAATAATGTAGCTTAATTATTCTTTCTCTCTTCCGTTTTTAATTTTCTTTTATTGTATTTGTTTCTTATTCGAACAAATAATATTATAGAAAAATATTGCTTTTATAGTTACTGTAAATGTGCTATCTTTGCGCCACATACGCGTAATTCAGCAACGTTTAGGCGGATCCAATTTGCATTACCACGAGATTCGTCTTCTCGTAGTGCAGTAACCTGACAGGAAACCTACGGCATCAGCCGATTTTGCAACACTTAAGTGGCCCGCGAGCAACTAACTACCATCGGCAGTACTATTTAGAGCTGTGTTCTTCCCAGACGTTTTTTGCCCCGGCGTTGTCAGTCGGAGAAAATTGCGGCGGAGTCAGCTGATTAAGTCCGCGGTTTTGAATGAGAGGAAGTGAGGTGCGCGTGTTGTGTGAACTCGGAAGACAAAGGCGAGCGAAGAGAGGTGGCAGCAACAGTAGGAACAGCAGCAGCAGCGGCTGGTCCGGCGAGCCCGTGTGGGAACGCGGCGCGACGGAAGTGGCTGCTGCCGGGCCGGGCAGGGGCTGGCTGGAGCGCAGTGTAGCGGTGTTGCAAGCGCAGTGGCTGCTGGCTGCCTGCTGCCGTCTCATTGAGGCGCGGGGCGGCCCCCAACTTTCCCACGGTCGCCGCCACAGCGCCGCACGCGCGATAAGCCGCAGGTAATATCGCACACTGGATAAGCCCGGCGCCGTCTGGCGGGCCAATGGGTCCACTCCCACTGCCAGCACGTGGCCAACACGCTATCGCGATGGCACCATCTCTTGCCGATACGGTTCATATACACACTGCCTCGAATAGAATTCAAGGGAGCATTTGCCAATTTCCTGACCAAAATTATGTGTAAAGCTTTATGCCATTATTACATGAATACCATCCCTCCCACCTCCCCCTTTTATCGCCGGGGCTACACAGAAAGCAAAATGTTAGGTTAATACGTAAGTTCATATGGTTTTTATTGTGCATGGAGATAGTGGGTGCAGTTGTGAACACTAGAAAACGGAATGCCAAGTGGAAAAATCGGGCCGGACGGAGTGGCTGTGCGGTTCTAGGCGCTACAGTCTGGAACCGAGCGACCGCTACGGTCGCAGGTTCGAATCCTGCCTCGGGCATCGATGTGTGTGATGTCCTTAGGTTAGTTAGGTTTAGTTAGTTCTAAGTTCTAGGCGACTGATGACCTCAGAAGTTAAGTCGCATAGTACTCAGAGCCATTTGAACCATTTTTGGAAAAATCGGAACATTTGCGACATAATTTTCTGTATTGAGTTCAATAGAAGGCTGACAGCAGCGGAGGCAGCCAAAGACATTTGCGCCGTGTATGGGGATAATGCCATTGGACAGAGCACGGCAAGAACACGGTTTTCTCTTTTCAAGGATGATCGTTTTGACACTAGCGACTCTCCACGCTCAGGAAGACCTTCGGGGCTTGATTAAGATCGTTTATCGTGTAATCCACAGCGATCTCCGTCAGTGTACTAGAGTACTTGCAGATGTGATGAACTGCTGTCATGCCACCATTGTGCTACATTTGGGTGCAATGGTGAAGGGTCAGAAATATGGTGTATGGATACAGAGTGCTCCAAGCCAAAATTACAGCGGGTGGCCATATGCGCATCTCTGCTTGCTTGGCATCAGTTTGCTCGTGAACAGCACCGACCTGTATAGTTACTGGTTACGAGAAATGGTCTCTTTATGCTAACATAAAGGAGAAAAAAGGAATGGTTGAGCCTAAATAAAGCAGCAGCTCGCTGTACAAAGACCTGTATGCATCTGGCGGAACTGCGACGGCGTGGGCTATTACGAATTGCTTCCTCGAGGCACAACCGTCACTGTTGATATTACTGTTAACAACTGACACGTCTTGGAGATGCACTCCAAGAACAACGACCAGGAACACTGCGTGAAGTGATGCTACTCCATGGTAACGCCCACACTCTGCTACACTGATAAAGAGCAGTCATTCTGCATCCATCTCAAAATATGGTTCAAATGGCTCTGAGCACTATGGGACGTAACATCTGAGGTCATCAGTCCCCTAGAACTTAGAACTACTTAAACCTAACTAACCTAAGGACATCACACACATCCATGCGCGGGGCAGGATTCGAACCTGCGACCGTAGCGGTCGCACGGTTCCAGACTGTAGCGCCTAGAACCGCTCGGCCACCCCAGCCGGCCACCCATCTCATTCACATGATATTGCTCCCTCTGATTTTCACCTTTTCCACCCTCTATCGAACAAAGTTAAAGTAACTTGCTTCCGCCGCACGGATTGGCCGAACGGTTTGAGGCGCCGTGTCACGGACTGCACGGATTCCAGAGCGGCTGTCATATGATCTTAAGTAAAAAACGTGCTGCTGAGAGTGGGACGTAAACCACTTCAGTACTTTTGGTTATAGCGAAAACCGCTCGGTGTGGCTTCACGTGGCATCGGGTGTCCCGCGCGAGCGAATTGTAGTGTGGACCAAAATTTGTCAGCGAGCGAATTGACGCACAACACGACATCACATGCGATGAAATAATGTGCGTATTTCCCATCCTCCTCTGGATTCGGACCTTGAATTGGATCTGTCTACATTTGAAGTTTGTTATAAAGTATTGCATATTATTATGTTTTACATGAAATGTAGAATTAATTTTAGGTAACAAAGCTGAATGCATGGTTACGATATCATACAATCTATCGTAATTATAATTTTATTATTTAATTTCGTTATCAGTTGACATTCCATAAATAGAAAAATAGAGAGAAAGATGACCAGAACTGGATGTATAACGGATGTTTATAAACTGGTTATAAAAGGAAATTGTTTACAGCGTACGAAGTTGTGTACGGGTACGAAGACAAACAACTTGATACAAGACACTTGGGTTCTATCAAGCCGCGAAGCGTCCTCGTACTGGCCTACAAAAAGCCTCAAAGCTTCAGATCATGCGCGCCGCGTGAGATTTTTAATATCCTGTCGCCCTCTTATGCCACAAGCTCCGTCGCGCCCTTGCAAATTGTAAAGTTGACTTTAGTGTGAATGTTAACTGACGATTTTGAGAATTTTAGTAGCCTAAAATTAAGTTACATCATTTCGTTTCTCTGACCTTTTTACTTCGAGACGACTGTATTTCTAACGGTTAAGTTTAGATCGTATTGGAAAGATAATTAGTTTCTGGATAATGTGTTCCTTTCATTTCCCTCAAAGGAAATGTTACCTTACTAATGTTAATGAAAGCCATTGGAATGAAATGTCTAGAGAATATTAAAAATCTCGCGCGACACTCATGCGCTTTACTTTAGGTGACCAATTTGAGATTTGTTTCGCGGCTTGATAATGACAAGTGTCTTGTATCAAATTGTTCGTCTTAGTATCCGTGCATCGCTGTGGTACGTTATACAAACAGTTATCTTGTGTACCCCCCGAAACGTATCGCCAGAAAATGAAAGAAATAAAGAAGGAAAGAATTAAAATTGATGGGATGCGTTGCATTTTATACATCTACGTTGATTATACAGAATAGCTTAAAAAATTTGTCTGGTCTTTAAGTGGGGACACGCTGGCATTGGTCCGTCATGTTCCAGATCTCAGCGTTTGGGGGGGTACACAAGATAAATCTTTGTATAACGTACCAGAAAGTTCACAATATTAGAAAATCAAGAGTTTACAGACAGAAACGTAAGGGTTATATTAAATCACTTCTCTGTAGGGGCTGTAGTTTGCATAAGGTCGTAAT
This sequence comes from Schistocerca cancellata, assembly GCF_023864275.1. Taxonomy (NCBI): domain Eukaryota; kingdom Metazoa; phylum Arthropoda; class Insecta; order Orthoptera; family Acrididae; genus Schistocerca; species Schistocerca cancellata. Next base: position 290,595,340 of record NC_064627.1, read on the forward strand.
AAGACAGCATATTTATACTTTTACAAAATTAGCTCAGATAGTTTATTTCTTGTTTGTGAATAGATACACGACAAACTTCTTTTGGCATGTGTGCCATTTCCAAGTGTTCGTCCAGATGGAGTGACTTCCATAAAACACCGAGAAACGTGATTTCTTTTATTTACTGCACTTTTAATATAGGTCACGTATTTACCTTCTATAGAAATTTCGTGTTATTTTTTTACAGTTGCCCAATGACAGGCCGTTCCGTTGGTGTGTTATACTTACAGTGGACTATTATTAAAGAACTGGTTTTGAAGAAAAGGGACATTTTCTGTAGGCACAGTGACGGAACCGGATTACAGTCATTACCAGTTAGGACTATGTAGATGGCCATTTTCAGAATACAGGGTGATTCAAAAAGAATACCACAACTTTCGGAATTTAAAACTCTGCAACGACAAAAGGCAGAGCTAAGCACTATCTGTCAGCGAATTAAGGGAGCTATAAAGTTTCATTTAGTTGTACATTTGTTCGCTTGAGGCGCTGTTGACTAGGCGTCAGCGTCAGTTGATACTAAGATGGCGACCGCTCAACAGAAAGCTAACGGGAAAGTCAACCGTCACAATGTCTGTATATGGGGCACTGAGAATCCGCGGGAAACAACTCAGTATGAACGTGACTCGCCTAAGGTGAACGTTTTCTGTGCCATTTCAGCCAATAAAGTTTTTGGCCCCCTTTTCTTCGAAGGTGCTACTGTAACTGGACTACAGTATCTGGAGATGTTAGAGAACTGTCTGTTCCCTCAGCTCGAACAAGAAGCACAACAATTCATATTTCAGCAGAATGGAGTGCCACCACATTGGCACTTATCTGTCCGTAACTACCTGAACGTCAACTACCCGAGGCGATGGATCGGCCGCCAGGCAGCCCGTGAAGAGCACTTCATCACTGGCCTCCAAGAAGCCCTGATCTTACCCCCTGCGATTTTTTCTTATGGGGGTATGTTAAGGATATGGTGTTTCGGCCACCTCTCCCAGCCACCATTGATGATTTGAAACGAGAAATAACAGCAGCTATCCAAACTGTTACGCCTGATATGCTACAGAGAGTGTGGAACGAGTTGGAGTATCGGGTTGATATTGCTCGAGTGTCTGGAGGGGGCCATATTGAACATCTCTGAACTTTTTTTTGAGTGAAAAAAAACCTTTTTAAATACTCTTTGTAATGATGTATAACAGAAGGTTATATTATGTTTCTTTCATTAAATACACATTTTTAAAGTTGTGGTATTCTTTTTGAATCACCCTGTATATACGTAACAGGCGGCATATGGCAAGCAAAGCGACCACGACTGTTTCTAGACGATTTTCAGTTTATGTTGCAGACTGCCTAAATGTCTCCACTCATTTCGTACCACAACTGTGGCGGCTGAGCCTGAGTTGTGCATACATAGCAGGGTACGAAGATTCCACTATCCAGCGTGAATACACCACGGACAATACCAACTTCATGGACGACTCGTTGTGTAAAATATGCATTAAAGAAAGGAAGGAATCGAGATTTGCGTTTAACATCTCGTTGACGAAGAGGCCACTAGCGGAGGAGCTCATGCTGGAACATGACAATAATTACTGTCTCCTTACCAAAGGAACTGTCAGGTGTTCACCTTCAACGATCCATGGAAAGAACGGAGTAGTTAAAGCTGGATCGTCGGACGGGAAAGACTTGCGTCCGTGATGAAACTGATAAGTGATCATACTTTGTAATGTGGAGGTATGAATTAAACAACGCCTTAAGTCACAACTTTTCTTGTTTTATTAACTACGCAATGCATTCAGTTGTAATTTGTTGTAATACATGCGTTATTTTATTTCTTGAATGAGGTGAAATGCATATTCCTGTCACTAAAAGGTTTGATGTTAGGTGATGAACTTCGTAAGTCAAACGCGGAAAATATGTGCGAGATAGTGGGAAAGATGAACAGTGTAAACTTAACCATATAATCCAACATGCGTACACAAGTTTGTAAACACTCCACAGATGTTTTTGTACATGGTGTGATCAAAGATGAATTTATTCGTAGTGCTAAAGATATAATTAATTATTAAACAGTTGACGCATGCAGGAAATAACTTTACAGTAGGTCTTAAAAAATTAATGAAATAACTGTGGCTTGAGAAATCTGTCTTCATTTAACTTTATTTTATTTATTTTTTAAGTTAGCGATTTATTGTGATATGGGGCCCAGGTATGACATACTGGCCAATATTTTCTCTTCTTTCACAGTGTGGTCATTCGTTGTCGTATTTTTGTATATTTGTCTGTTTAATTTGTCATTTGTTTTGGCTGTTTAGCAATTATTTATGGCAATGCGCTTTATTGGTTCAAAAATGGTTCAAATGGCTCTGAGCACTATGCGACTTAACTTCTGAGGTCATCAATCGCCTAGAACCTAAAACTAACTAAACCTAACTAACCTAAGGACATCACACACATCCATGCCCGAGGCAGGATTCGAACCTGCGACCGTAGCGGTCGCTCGGTTCCAAACTGTAGCACCTAGAACCGCATGGCCACTGCGGCCGGCGCGCTTTATTGTATCTATCTCATTCTTGAGGGTTTTTCCTTCTAAATCAAAAGATCGTCGTCAAATGGCAAGTTTAGTCAAGGACGAAGTTAGTCCTTTTCTAGAACATATTGGGCGGTGAATATGCGCATCAAAAGATTTTACTGTAGCAGTTCAAATCTTATTAAAGTGCCGTGACGGATGTGCGTCTTTCTCGCTATGAGAAATACTGTAAATTAGCATTTAAGAAGTTGTTTCACCCTAAAGATGGATATGAGGAAGATGGAGGAAATCCCTTTCGGTATATTACCTGTCACTTCCAGCTAATTAACTGTTTAATAATTGCGGATGACTTATTTTTTGCGAACAGAAATTAGCAATCTGACTTTATTTCTGGCCATGAATCTTCTATTGTAGTTCTCAAAACGCTTTAAGGCGATTGTTTCCTAACGCCAAGTCAGGTTACTGCTGATTATCGTTTTACCTTTATAACATCGCCAACAGATTAACCTCGCTAGCGTATAACTTTTAATAATGTGACACCATATTACAGACCTATTTGAATGTGCAATCAAGGCGATGCGAATCAACTTCGGAAATTCTGCATCTGTGTTAGCCCAATCCAAATGAATTCTTTAGCCACCTTATCAATGCTTCCCCAACAGTGCTACGGTACTGGGACGTGGGAATGTATACCAGGATAACAGACATGTAACTTATAAAAGAAATCGTCATTTTTTTCGCAGGTGATAATTAGAATTTACACAACTCCTCGTACGCTGTGCAGAAGTGGCCGCGCGCAAGTAGTGATTGTCTTGCTTGATACGTCGGTAGCAAGTGGCGGGCAGCGCCTCTGTGCTGGCAACCAGAATTACACGTCTGCCAATCTGGTCGCCGGCTTGAAGGTCTTATCTGCGGCAAAGACGTTGATGCCCTACGGAAACCTTTAGTCGTTAAGAAATCACACGTAATGTATGCTTTGTTACAAATGTAGTCTTCAAGGGATACAGTGCTACAAAATTTGTACTATACACATATAATTGTCCGTGCATTCAAAATGCGCTAAAGGCAACATTTAGATGCGCTAGTTGGAGCAAATTCAAATGAATTTCAGATTGCAGTGCCGTTGCCGCAGTGGGTATGGGTGGCCTCTGTAATCTATTAGGGATCTACATGAAGTTTCAGATACCTTCCATGGCAGGCCATTCGTCATATTGACCACGTGATTACACTGACATTGTCTACAGTAGTTAATAAGATGTAGCAGTAAACAACGATAAGTGATACAGCAGTTACCCACAATATTGTATGCGTACTGAACACTTTTTTTTTCTTCCCAGTGTGTCGACTCGTTATATTGTTGCGGATCAACATGGCATATAGAAAAAGTTTCGTGTGCTGGCCATATTTGCAAGTAGTTCAAAAGAAATACACCTTCTTTTTACGTTAATTTTTTTATTTATCTCGTGCACCCAGACGCGTCTCGCCATAGTTAAAGGCATCTTCAGTGGATGTCACACTCAAAATGGCAGTGTTATTGCTATACGCTGAGAAAGGTGGTCAAAAGGAAAAGTGCAACTCAACCAGTTTACCACCTGAGCGAAAGCTGTTTAGCTGAAAAATAATGAATTAGACGCTGATCTGACACCCGCTGAAGATGCGTTGTAAGTAAGGCGAAAAGCGTCTGTGCGCATAAGATAAAAAAGCTTAATACACGGCATGCAAAAAGCGTTCTTCTTTCGAACTACTATAATTTAATGACGTTTAGAGATACGGTAGCAAAGCCAACTTTCGCAGACGGTATGTAATTTTGATTTAAGTCGAATTTTGTGTTTAGTATACTATTAGTACACTCCAGTTAATGCTGTAGTTGAATGCTTACTATTACATTCCACGCCATACTATTAGTGCTAATATAGTCCATCTGTCAGATATATAATTGTTCCACACGTTCGAATGAACTGGTACTTTCAGCGTATTCATTTTCGATACCGAACCATAAATCAAATTGTTATCGTACTTAGACTGTTACCTCGATTTTTATTTCCCGAGTTGAGTTATCAGATTTCTGTTGATATGGATTTCACTCTTAAGACAACATAAAGCTTTTGTTAACGTAAGTTAGAAGTATATTACATTATGGTATAGTGTTAACCTTCACCACTCTTACTAGAATGGAATGAAGACAGTACATTCATTGGAAAATAAATCTATCGTATAGTATAGATTAGATAAATCCCTTAAAGACGACCATCAACGGGTCGTTCATGTATTTCGATTTAATACACTATTTATTTACATTTATTTACACTATTTATTTCTCAGAATATTTTACACTAACTCTCATTCCGTGGCATCTTCAGGACTATTAAGAAATTACAATCTCTATCTTACAGAGAAAGCTGCTGGAGTGGTTAAGACTCTGTATCTAATTAGTCAGACGTATGGTTGGAATCCATGTCGTGCCGTTTAGATTTAGATTTTCCGTTGTTTCACTAAATTACAATCCGTGAAAGGGTGGATGTGACCTTTGAAAAGGCTAGTAATTTCCTGGACATTCTTGTCCAGACAGAGTGAGTCTACGGGACGATGAACACTAATCGTACCCTCACTTCTTTCCACTGTCAAATTCACTGGTAATAAGTCTGTGTACTAATTTAGAGGGCATATCTCTCGAATAACAATTACTGCTGTTCGGAATGTATTCTGGCGTCTGAAACTCATTAACATGACGCAGCTGTATGGTCACGGCGGTTCTTTGCCAACTTCTTTGGTGAAATATTGTCACAGCTGCCGAGACTTTTTCTACTTTTTCGTTTTCCACAGAGTGACCTATCGGCCATACGAATGTCATTCGAGATAAAGGATAGGTGCACCTGTTGTTGCGTGGTCTGGAACGGGATGCCAAGGCGAAACTACTGATGCCTGTGTTAGTAGTCCCTGTGTTCCATATATTCGATGAATGTAGCTCCTCAGAATATGCAGCGTGTAAGTGTACAAAACGCCTAACATTTTCTCATTAAGTACAGCACACTGCTTCGATGCAAAACATTACTCCCCGCCCCTTATTAGCCAGACATATTTTTTCAGTGTTTCGCCATCTTCAGTGGCCTTCCTTTTTCTGAATCAAGCGAAGAATATATACGATCATTCGCGGTTTAAGGGCCCCAACATGAATCGTTTCCACCTGTTTATAGAATAAAAATCCGCTTCAGTTGCCATTAATTTCTTAATTTATTGCACGACCGGTTTCGAAGCATAATGCTTCATCTTCCGGTGTCACCAAATAATTATGGGACCATAAATGTGTGGCAGTCGGTCCAATCAGTCATGGGGGTTCGCATCCACGTTAAACAAACGCATGGAAACGTGCGACCAGCAACCACAGCGTCCGCCTGGTGACCACCATACGATGTGGTTATTGTCTCTGTTCAGCCAGAATATGATGAACATGGAGCTACTATCGATATAAACCCGTCCAGGCGATATTAGCGTCACATGGCGAGGAATGACTGCTAGTCAGACACACACTCGGTGCATGTAGTATCGGTGAGCGTGCTGTCCATGTGTAGAATGGGGAAGACGCGCAATCTATCTTGAGTTTGACCGAGGCCATATTCTGATGGAGACTCGGCACGAGCATTTCGGAAACTGTAAAACTTTTCCGTTGTTCGAGGAGTGCTTAGGTGAGTGTCTTCAACGCCTTGTGATACCAAGGTGAAACCACATTCCCTCATTACAAATGTCGGAGGTGGTAGGCTGGGCAGACTGATTAAACAGGACGGGCGGCGATATGTGGCGGAACTAACATCAGACTTTAATACGGGGTGTGTCCGAATACAAAGTGCACCGAACAGGGGTGCAGCTACTTGACGCCTGTACTGCGATACGAAGACAAGCTGACGGCGGTTCCATTAGGTCCGGGGGTCATTCATGTGGGCATCCATGGGTCCAGTGGAGCCCGTGCGAGGCAGCACGACGGTCAAGGAGTATCGTACACTGGTTGCAGACCATGTAACCCCTTCAAGATGATCATGTTTCCTGACGGCCGTGGCAGTTACAAAGAGATAATACTCCATGTCACAATGCCAGCAGTGTGATGGAGTGGTACGAGGAACACAGTGGCGAGTTCTAATTGATGTGCTGGGCCCCCAACTCACCGGATCTGAACCCGATCGAACACATCTTGGTTGTGATCGAACGTGGTGTCAGAGCTAATCGCTCCCTCCCCGGAATTTACGGGAATTAGGTGACGTGTGTGCAGATGTGCTATCCACTCCCTTCAGCGACCTACCAGGGCCTCATTGTTTCCATGCCACGACGCATACCCGCTGTTACCGTGCCAAAGGTGGACATACCACTTATAAGGTTTGTTGTAAAAACTTGTGCCGCTTTGTCTGCGTCCTATGACCTATCGTGTCATCCACCTGTAACAGCCTGTTGCAGTTGTTACGGCCGGAGATTTGTGTGACACGTGAAGCGATACTTTAAGCCAGAAACTCAAAGACAGAGAATCTGATGATCAGTTTCTGTTGCTCCCTCAGTTTGTAAGCAACACATCCGTTTTATAATACAGGGTGTATGTAAAGTCTGGGAACCCTTTCAATTATTTATTGCACAAGAACTAAATATTGTACAGATGTCGTAAATATTGCATTTTGAAGTGAAACACTGATTTTTTTTTTTTACAAACATTAGATATGCGAACCATCAGTGACCCGTCAGACGTCAATACGGTAATCAAATTCTTGCCACACCCCGTCCCAGCATGGCTTCGTCGACTGTGGCAGTCGCTTCCCGTATTCTCTCCCGGAGCTGTGCTACATCACGTGGTAGAAGCGGTACATACACCAGATCTTTAATGTGTCCCCACAGAAAAAGAGTCACTCGGAGTGAGATCTGGTGTTTTTGTCGAACTCCAACACACAGAAAGCTCGCTCCGTACCTGAACTCGCCATGTTTGCGACTAGCGGTGACCAAACTACGCTGTGGCGGTATACATGAAAAAAAAAAGAAACTTTTCAGGGTTTCTCTTCAAAGTGACATGTATGATATCTGTACAATGTTAGGTTCTTGTGCAATAAATACGTGAAAGTTTACCGGACTTTATGTACACCCTGTATTTAGGCTTCGGACTGGTTGGCGGGTAACGCTGTTAGTGGCTTAACAAATGTGATCATGGTTTGATTTCGAACTTTAAAATGTATATTATTAATGAAAGAAAATCTTGTAATAAGAACAGTTTTTATCCTCGAGTTTCACTATTGTTAGAGTTCATTTTCAAATAGTCAGTTAATACGTACCCCTTCGAAATCTCATATATTTAACTATACCATTCTATCTTTGTTAGTGATAAGTGCATTAAATGATATCATTTTATCATCGTTCTGAAAGTTAACTCAGCGTGAGTTAGGTTTGTTGCTTGTATCACGCGCGATCAAAAAACGTCATAGCCGATATTTTAAGTATATTCAACAATACACTGTATAGTTTTTGTATGCGAGCACCGATCGTTGAAAATATCCAGTTAAGCCCATGGATCCTCGGCCTGTTTTTAATACTTCGTGATGACGCGAATTTTGATACATTTAGCGATCATAATATATAGTTTTATCGGATTAAATCTTTATACAGATTACTCCGTGATGTACTCCGTGAAATCACTTGATCTCCTCCCTGCAACTACTTGCATCGCTTCCTAAGCCACGTCTTGTTCTAGGGCGGGACTACATACACTGAGGTGATAAAAGTCATGGGGTACCTCCTAATATCGTGTCGGACCTGATTTTGCCCGGCGTAGTACAGCAACTCGAAGCGGCATGGACTCAAAGTCGTTGGAAGTCACCTGCAGAATTATTGAGCCATGTTACCTTCATAGCCGTCCATAATTGCAGAAATGTTTGCGATGGAGGATTTTATGCACGAGTTGGCCTTTCGACAAATGTTAGAGAGGCTTCATGTCAGGCGATCTGGGAGACCAAATTATGCACTCCAATTGTCCGGAGTGTTCTCCAAACTAATCGCGAACAATTGTGACCCAGAGACACGACGCATTGTCATCCATAAAAATTCCATCATTGTTTGGAAACGCGAAGTCTATGAATGGCTGGAAATGGTCTCCAAGTAGCCTAACATGACGATTTCCAGTCAGTGGTCGGTTCAGTTGGACCAGAGGATCCAATCCATTTTATGTAAACACAGCCTACACCATTTTGAAGCCACCACCAGCTTACGCAGTGCTTTTTTGACAACCTAGGTCCGTGGCTTTGTGGGGGCTGTGCCACACTCGAACCCTAACATCAGCTGTTACCGACTGTAATCGGGACTCATCTGACCAGGCCACGGTTTTACAGTCTAGGGTCCAACCAATATAGTCACGAGCCCAGGAGAGGCGCTGCAGGCTATGTCGTGCAATTAACAAAGGCACTCGTGTCGGTCGTCGACACACTCTTGACACTGTGGAGCTCGGAATATTGAATTCCCTAGCGATTACCGAAATGGAATGTCCCATGCGTCTAGCTCCAAATACAATTCTGCCGTCAAAGTCTTAGTTCGTGCGACCATTCTCATGTCGGAAACTTTTTCACGTGAGTCACCTGAGTACAAATGACAACTCCGTCAGTGCCCTGCCGCTTTAAAATGCCTTGTATACGCGATACTGCCTCCATCTGTATATGTGCATATTGGTATCCCATGACTTTTGTTACCTCATGGTAGTATAGGGCTCGTCGTGAGGCAGCTGAAAAATATCCACTGTCGGAAGTAAAGTTTCACTTCGTGGGCTAAACGTGAGTGTACACGGTGCCTTTGAAATTTCCTTCACCGGATCGAACCTGAAGTAATGGTGGAGGAAGCGAAAGGCGGCTTCCTTTTATGGTAAAAAGTTTATAGCATGCATGTAATCATTGAGATGTAGGCAGGCACTTTATTGCCTGGATGCGTCTATTTCGGGTTGTACAGCCGTTGACTGTTCCATTTATTGTGTGACGTTCGGCCTATACGAGTGGAAAATAGTGAGAGGATGCCTTTAAAATTGACAACCACTCGTGCTGTCAAAACGTCAGATCATCTGTGGAACATCTGTCGGCCGAAGAACTCGATACATGCTATCGCAGGCATTGCGCTGGAGCTGTCATACCTGTAGGCATGTTGCAATAACCGCATGACGCTCCGGCTCAAGAGAGACGGATCCGTCAGTATAAAAGGAGGTGCATCGACTGAAGAGTTCATTTGCTGTTACTTGACGTCAGTACAGAAACCAGTTATTGCAGTCTGTGCATGATGATGAAACTGATGTTGAGATGCTCTTTATTTTCTTTTGAAGCATGGATGTATTTACTGGGATACGTGGACTCTGAAAGCAGTCATGCTTGGGCTCTGAAAATCGTTATCACTTACATTAAGAGTCTCTGCAGGTAGTATAGACAGGAGAGTGGTGTGCAGATAGTGGAACACGAGTTACTGGACCACCCTTTTTCCTCCAAACCATAAGTTCTGATAGGTATGTGAAATATGTGCTGGGACCTTTTTTTTTTTCAGAGCTCTTAAAACAAACGTCAAGACCAACAGTTAAGGTATTTCATGCAGAACAATGCGAGAGCAAGGATTGCAGTCCCTTGTAGGTGACTGAAACGCCAACCAACAGTATCTGAGTTGGTCAGTTTATGCAGTACCGTTAGTCCGTAAGACTTCAGTTAGAGTTTGTGCACAATATTATTAGCAGTTGCTAAATGCTAGTGTGAAGTGCTAAATGGCACAACGTGGTTCTTCTTCTTCTTCTTCTTCTTCTTCTTCCAAGGCCGCTCCTAATTTTAACGCTAGTTTGTACGCTACTGCCACTGTACGAGCGACAGGCGGGAACATCTTGGGATGATCACGGCCTGTGTACGGCGATATTGTTCCACCCCAGCGGTGGAGGCGGCGCTTGCTCGAAAATACACTGTTAGCCTACTCACTCACTGTGAGGCAGAAATAAAATTTGATTTTATTAATTTATTATTTATTTATTTACTGCTCTTTTAGCAAGCCAGATTAGGCCCTTAAAGCCTTCTCTTACACCTGACCAGGAAAAACACACAGATATTACAGAAACATACATAGGAATAATAATAATAATAATAATAATAATTGTTGTTGTTGACTCGTGGCTTTGGTGGTGGTGGTGGTGGTGGTGGTGGTGGTGGTGGTGGTGGAGAAGCTTCGTACATTTGAATATATGGTTACTATCATAGAAGCTGAAGGGATAAAGAAAGAAAAGACTGGAATGACACAGACAGTGGCTTTTAGGAAAGAATGGAATTTAAATAAATAACTCTGCCTACATGGGGGGGGGGGGGGGCGGGGAAAGTTGTGGGGAAGGGGGGAATGACGAGAATGAGCTGCAGACTGAAGATGGCTATTGTGATAGGTGGTCCATTAATGACCTCTTGAAGTTTGGGAGAAATTTAATATCTCTTGATTTCTTGAGGAAGATTGTTTCGAAGTCGGGATCGTGCTACAGAGGAAGAGTATTTCTTCTGTGCTATTCAGTAAGAGTTGAAGACAAATACGAGGGAGTGCCGTGATTGAGAAGCGATAAAGCAGACGTAGAGCTATGATTGAACACTTAATTGGCACGCAGCCATGATAATCGTTTGTTGGCAGAAGTGCCTGAAATTGTGTTACGTCACAATACACAAGCACTCATCTCTTTTATTCTAATTCTTGTGGACTGTCTTGAAAGCTTTAGTACTTTTGACAATCAGGTTCATCGGCAGTATTTGAACAAAGTTGCTTACATTATTTATTTTATCCTAAAAAAATATTTTCATCTAGCTATTAGTAAGCTATAAAGCACTTTCTTGTTACCTCAGCGAAGAAACCGTGCTACATGGGGCTCCCGTTCCTTAGAGTCGTTTAGGAGAGAGCCGCTGTCGTATCCCGGTTATCTTTTTCTCACATTTCGTTGGCCCCGTTGCAGTAATCGGCGGTGTTTCCGCGAGAACCTTCCTGCGGCCGGGACAAAAGCCGGCCTAGTGCCAGCCGCGGTGGGTCCGGCCCAGTTTGAACATCCAGTGTTCGCCTCTCTCACCCGCACTTCATGTCCGTGTTGGATTGCTAAGGCTGTTATGCCTGTGTTAGCTGCTACTGTTTGCAGTCATTCTAATAAAATTGACTGATATTCGCATTTCAGATTTTTAGTGTATGGAATGACAGTAAGCGCTTCTAATTATGTGTTCTCAAAAATCCCAGGAAGTAATTCTGCCAAAACTGGCGCAAAGAGTGCGGGATGGAATGGAAGCTTGCTAAAAAAACAATGAACTCTTGCTAAAAAACATGTAGCCACCTAGATCACATAAAACATTTTTTTATTTAAGACAATCGGTCTGAACAGTTTTGCTGTACGTCTTGAAATTCTTTTTGTTGTGAAACATGTTCATTGTACATTGAAGATCACGTCTTAAAATCACTACATTGTAAATTGTTGTTGTAACTAATATATTTAAAAATACGCAAAGCAACTTGAGCCGCCATGTCCATATCTGGACATACGTTGAGCGCACTAAGCTCCTTCTTTTATGGACATGGCCTTTTGCCCAAGGTGCTATATGTTTTGAAATATTTTTCTTACGACAAACCTTTTATAATGTGCTGATTTTTATCCATATGACATCTTGGCAAGAGGTTCAACGACAGTCCTTATGCGATCTAGGCTGTTGAATGTTTTTTATCGAGTGAAACAGTTGGCGTCTTCAGTACTTTCAAAATGAAAAAATTCTATCGAATGGAACCTTATCAACGGTCCTTGCGACTAGCGTGATTTTATAGAACTTCGGCTAGGACCCAAAAGCTAAAAATGTAAACGGACGAAAACCCGATTCGTTAAAATTTCCTGGATTTATGGGTAGTCGAGCTGAAGTCGCTTCTGATGTTACGCCGCACATCTTTACTATATTTACTTCGTGTGGTTCAAAGGCCTGCTGCCCGGACGCTACTTGGCGACTTGCGTGTGGCTAACCTACCTCAGTAATCCTGCTGACTAAAGGGGACCAACAGTTTAACATGGAGTCAGAACCTCGTGTCGTTCCTAGTGAATTTGCTCATCATTGAGCATTCAAAGCTGGTTAAATGCCGGCTGAAACTTCCCGTGGTTCAGCCGGAATTTATTCCCGCGTCCTCCCAGTTGATGTATGTGTGTGAATCAGAACGAAATTGGAAATCACGCTTTTATTATTATTATTATTATTATTATGAGTTTTACAACCTACGATATTCAGTCTATCTCCAAAATATTGTCATTGGAACGTAGCACATGGAACAAAATATGCCTCATTTTACTTAAAATGTGATCGCTTCTTTAATCACGAATACTTGACCACACTTTCAAAAGTTGTCTGTTTTGCAGCCTGTTTTCGTTTCTTCAAGTCCACATAAGTTTTTCTTGTTTCATTAGTGAAAATTTAGCTGAAAAGACATTTTTTTCAACCTTGAAAGCCGATGCCCCTCTTGCAGTACTGGACAGTTACCTGCCAGAATTGTTTAACGGAATGATTTTGACGGAATCGGAAGAAATGCCTTTCGGCATCCAAAATAAAGAAAGCATTTTCTGTAGTGATTGTCATATTGTAGAATAAGTGAGAAAATTAAAACTTGTGGGCCTGCGCAACTATCGTCTGAAATTATTCTTGGATGGGTGAAAGTAGTGGTCGCTAGGTGACATTTGACAATATGCTTCACACGGAAATACCACGAAGAAAGTAAGAGAAAGCGATCTCTGCAAACAAAAGCGTGTTCTCACCACGTCGTCAATAAATGTTGCAAAGCTGCTCTCGAATAGCTTGTTTCAAGAGAAATACGTATGTTGTGTAGGGACATAGATTTAATGCCTGAATGGTCACGAAGTTGCCATACACGCTTTGCGTGTTTTTTCCCTTCGCAGATGCACTATCTTGGATGTAACGGTGTCGGAGGACATCAGCGGAGGCATAATGTGACGTAGACTCGCTGGATGCTCCTGACTCCAAACAAGATATACCATTGTAATAGTGTCCTTCGCTTCTAGTTCGTTGTCAGCTCTGAGATCAGTATACTTTGCGAACACCAGCACATTGATGCGGATGAAAGTGTGTAGATCTCCACGTAAAATACAGGCGATCGTCTCTCTCTCTCTCTCTCTCTCTCTCTCTCTCTCTCTCTCTCTCTCCCTCCCTCTCAAGAAAGGGGAGGGTAGATACGTAGTTCGCAGAAACCCTAATTCACGAACGACTTTCTTCTTTAACATTCAGCAAGTAAACGCCGAAAGCTAAAGACGATAAAGTAATTTCATCAAAATATTGATCCTATGAAGGACTGCTCCTTGCCAAGCCGTCTTATACCAGACGACGTGTTTATATTTGAGAAAACCTTTTTTCTACTTATTAGTGATAGCAGGAAAGTTATGGTGGAAAAAATCTTGAAATCGGTCCTAGAGGCATGGATTGTGTTTGCCAGTGCAGTTAGTGGAATGTGTTGGCACAATTTGTAGTGCAGCAGTCAACGAAATGGTGAGGCCGGTTTTAGATATCTTGACACACAAGTTTAACTTAGTACACTGATCAGCTAAAACATTATGACCACTGCCAACCGCGACGTTGGATGCTGCCTGGTGGCGTTGCGGTCACGTGACGCGGTAACAGAAGTATGCAAGCGGAGCAGACATAGACAGGGGATCACCCTACCGAAGATACGGGCTGCAAATAGGGAAACCCACTGAGTAAGCGACTTTGACAATGGACAGATTATTATTACGCAGAGCCTGTGAATGAGTACTTCGAAAACGGCGAAGCTGGTTCACGTGCTACTGTCGTGACCATCCACGAAAACAGGTACAAGAACAGTTGAAACTACCACTAGGCGTTAAATGGTTGGACGTCCACGCCTCTTCGCAGAACGTGGTGTTCCGAAATTTGTCTGCTCTGTACGAGCCGATTTTTTTTCTAATTAACTACTCACCCGAAATCGATGAAACTGGCGTTACTTCTCGACGTAATCGCCCTGCAGACGTACACATTTTTCACAACGCTGACGCCATGATTCCATGGCAGCGGCGAAGGCTTCTTTAGGAGTCTGTTTTGACCACTGGAAAATGGCCGAGACAATAGCAGCGCGGCTGGTGAATGTGCGACCACGGAGGGTGTCTTTCATTGTTCGAAAAAGCCAAAAGTCACTAGAAGCCAGGTCAGGTGAGTAGGGAGCATGAGGAATCACTTCAAAGTTGTTATCACGAAGAAACTGTTGCGTAACGTTAGCTCGATGTGCGGGTGCGTTGTCTTGGTGAAACAGCACACGCGCAGCCCATCCCGGACGTTTTTGTTGCAGTGCAGGAAGGAATTTGTTCTTCAAAACATTTTCGTAGGATGCACCTGTTACAGTAGTGCTCTTTGGAACGCAATGGGTAAGGATTACGCCCTCGCTGTCCCAGAACATGGACACCATCATTTTTTTGGTGGCGGTGAATCTGTGTGCTTCCATTGATCTGACTGGCGCTTTGTTTCTGGATTGAAAAATGGCATCCACGTCTCATCCATTCTCACAATCGACGAAAAGAAAGTCCCATTCGCGCTGTCGTTGCGCGTCAACATTGCTTGGCAACATGCCACACGGACAGCCCTGTGGTCGTCCGTCAGCATTTGTGGCACCCACCTGGATGAAACTTTTCGCATTTTCAGGTCGTCATGCAGGATTATGTGCACTGAACCCACAGAAATGCCAACTCTGGAGGCGATCTGTTCAACAGTCATTCGGCGATCCCCCAAAACAATTCTCTCCACTTTCTCGATCGTGTCGTCAGACCGGCTTGTGCGAGCCCGAGGTTGTTTCGGTTTGTTGTCACACGATGTTCTGCCTTCATTAAACTGTCGCACCCACGGACACACTTTCGACACATCCATAACTCCATCACCACATGTCTCCTTCAACTGTCGATGAATTTCAATTGGTTTCACACCACGCAAATTCAGAAACGAATGATTGCACGCTGTTCAAGTAAGGAAAACGTCGCAATTTTAAGTATTTAAAACAGTTCTCATTCTCGCCGCTGGCGGTAAAATTCCATCTGCCGTACGGTGCTGCCAACTCTGGCACGTATTGACAATGAACGCGGCCTCATTTTAAAACAATGCGCATGTTTCTATCTCTTTCCAGTCCGGAGAAAAAAAATCAGAGGCCTTAGAACTTGAATGCACCTCGTAAAGGAGGGTAGATGGTGATCTGTGGCATCTATGCCGAAAGAATACATTGCTGGTGCACGCACATGTGTTTCGGTGCACGCCGTTAATCGTACATTGTTGAACTTGAGCTCCTCAGCAGATCACCCCCTACGTCTTGACATGTTGACCCAACGACATCGTCAGTTAAGTTTGTTGTTGGCCCTGCTCTTCGGGTGAATCATATTTTTGCTACACTAGTTCGATGGTCGTCTTCACGAACGCCGGTCATGGAAGTGAACGACGGCTCGAAACGTGCAGCGCGCCACGTACGCAGGACCTGTGGTAGTAATCGAAGACACACTTTACAGCTGCAAACCACCTGCATCCCCTCCTGCTTGATGCTTCGCCGACAGTGATGTCATCTTTTAACAATATAATTGTCCGTGTCTCGGCGACCAAATTCGCCTGATGTAAATCGTATGAAACCCATCTGGGTCGCTATAGGGTTCCATCTCCTCTTACGCAAATCAACGACCAGTTATTTACGCGAATTGCATGACCTATGCGTAGACATCTAATGCCACATACCTCCATAAACTTACCAACAAACTATCGGATTCCTGATACGGAGCCGGCCGGTGTGACCGTGCGGTTCTAGGCGCTTCAGTCTGGAACCGCGTGACCGCTACGGTCGCAGGTTCGAATCCTGCCTCGGGCTTGGATGTGTGTGATGTCCTTAGGTTGGTTAGGTTTAATTAGTTCTAAGTTTTAGGGGACTGATGACCTCAGATGTTAAGTCCTATAGTGCTCAGAGCCATTTTTGAACCCTGATACGCATAATCAGTGATGTGTTTCGTCCAAATACGGGAAAACAGCTATTAAATAGGTGGTCATAATGTTTTGGCTTATCAGTGTATTTTCGGGTTGTGTGTTTGCAAAGCAGCTTGGAAAGAAAAGGCAATATCAACAGTCATACGACTGTTGTGAAATGATGTGCTTAATTTGTACTAGTGACATCTTTTATGTCTTTTTAGGTTTCCTAGTAATCTACATACAGAAATATCTAGTGGATAACTAACGATACTTTCCGAAATAAGCATTTTTGTATATCTTATGTAAAATTAAGTTCATTGGGAGTGACGCATTCTCAGACTTACTGTCCCAGTTATATGAAGGAAGAAAGGGAGGAAGGGCACTTACCGCCTCCACACTTTGTGCATCCTGGGTAAATTTCTGTGGTTATCCATGGACACTGGTGGGACAAAGGTAATGGTAGTGGTACCCGTCGACAAGGAGGTTTTTAGGGTCTGGGAGCAAGCAAGCTCGGGATTGAAAAAGTACAGAGAAAATAAGTCGACTGTGTTTAAGACAGACTGAAAACCTTTGCATCTCTCCGGGCAGTTCCTGTAATCCACGCAATAGGAGTGTCTATTCTGCATTACGTGTAATTGATTGATTAATGCTCGATAAACTTCTAGCCGTAACTGCCACCAATAGTTTATACTCGTTAAACAGTCCATGCTGTCATAAATTTCCAGGACAGAATTAGACCCAAGATGAAGAGACCGTGCCCGCATCTCGTGGTCGTGCGGTAGCGTTCTCGCTTCCCACGCCCGGGTTCCCGGGTTCGATTCCCGGCGGGGTCAGGGATTTTCTCTGCCTCGTGATGGCTGGGTGTTGTGTGCTGTCCTTAGGTTAGTTAGGTTTAAGAAGTTCTAAGTTCTAGGCGACTGATGACCATAGATGTTAAGTCCCATAGTGCTCAGAGCCATTTGAACCATTTGAACGTTGCAGTATTGTTTTTGCTCCTCATCCGCCTTAATGGTTTCATTGTAGACTCACAGTTCTTTTAGTCTTTGAGTTTAATACTTCACTGTGCAAAGTCGTTCACAACTTCCTTTTGAGCATTTTTAATTCCTTTTTTTCTTACCAGGATCATACATCGATGTTTAAAGTTTCTTTACCGAATAACTCTGTCCTTCTGAAAAAAGGTTTAGTACCGGGAGTTACAAAAGACGAGAACTCAATGTTTGTAGAGAAAACTCGCTTCAATGAAAAATTTACGTCTTCAGGTTTTATTGTTTTCTACTTCCTCTCCTTTCTCTGCTTACAATATCACCTGCGCCGTATTTAGCCTAATCTCCTGAAAACATCACCAAATGATAGAGGCACAGTTTCAGGACGTAAATACCAAAGATGGCTAAAAAACGTTTCGCAGCATCGATATAGATTTCCAGGTTACTATTTTGGCTGTTGATCAGTTGACGCATTAATAAGATGTCGTGATAATGTGTTCTGGTGACGGACATGTTTGCTCATACGTATATTCGAGCAAAAGAGTTCCACTCCACATGAGAGTTTGAACTGATGTTGAAAGAAATGATCCGGAAAACGTCAGTTGCCTTTTTCATCTATGTAACATGACATACGGCTCCTGCTGTGCAAGACGATGTCCCATCCTTCGGAATATCACCAGAACCGCTCACTTTTAACTCCAAAATCTTGTGGCCATCATCTCGCGTTTGTTTCTGGGTGGAAAATTGGTCGTAAATAACAGTAAGTCGAAAATTATTAGAACTTCATTAATACCTGTTAACACAGTCCCCTAAGCTGTGGCTAAAACATTTCTTAGCAGTATCCTTTTTCCAGTGGTGCTAGTTTCTCAAGGCAAGCAGGAAAGGATCTGTGTAGTTTGGGAGGTGGCAGCTGCCTCGTGATGGCTGGGTGTTGTGTGCTGTCCTTAGGTTAGTTAGATTTTAGTAGTTCTAAGTTCTAGGGGACTTATGAGCACAGCAGTTGAGTCCCATAGTGCTCAGAGCCTTTTTTTTTTTTTTGAAGAGACCGTGGGCAGAATAGCGAAGAAGGGTATAGAATAATAACTGGAGCGGCTATTATTCTATACCCTATAAAGGAATACTCATGCAGTTCAGCCGTATTCATTATAGATAAAACGTATTTAGATCGAAGGAGGTTGCAAACCATTAGAATGAAAGAATAAAAAGATATAGCTGATTCGAATTAACATGGTCCTAAGATAATGAAAACGAAGAGGAGGAGGAAGAAAAGTTATTTTAATGTTTTCATTTTTGTTACGACACGTAAAATTTGCATAATTTGTTCACTTCAGTAGCCTTGCTTCTCAGAATAAGCTACTACACCTTTTTGAGTTAAGCAACATTCTATCGATGCTTTGCGGTATTTCTGCCGCTTATGGATACCAGCTTTTACGCACATTCGCCTCTACGCAGGTAATACAAATTCCTCGGCGTGCAGTTCTACCTGAAACGAACAATGCGACCTGGGAGTTGCTACGCAACTCGCATTCACATTAAGCTGGCTCGCAGTTCGATCACGTACCGAATAGCATGCATCAACAGGACGAAAGACCTGACATAATCACCGTACTGTTAAATGTACACACTATCAAATACACAAATATATGTTATTACGATCACAACCAGTGATGTCGAGCCAAAGTGCTAATGCAACAGACGGGGTCTGAAAACGGGATGGGATAATGGCCATCACACTGGTGGGATATTGTGATGCCACTTATGTACGAACAGGCAATATTGCTCGATCTCTGCAGTCATGTTTGTACAACAAACAACTGTTTGTTACAGCAGCACTGACGCTAGTCCGTTATGGTTCTGTTGAATGCCAGTAAATATGAGAGCAGACGATTAATTACATAGCGGCAAGTGCCCTCTACCACTTGCCTATGCGAACGTCTCTGCCAGTACCTGACGAATGAGATTTTCACCAGTATTTTACTGACGAGGAGTATATAATAAATTTCAAAAGAAACATCCTATTTTACAAGAGTACAAGTTGTACAGGCATGCACACACAACCTTGCCACGCTTTTTATAATTACTTTTAGGGTCAAATTTTTCCTTTGCCTTTAACGTATTTCAAGATACACACCACTGGAAGCACGACACACATCCAGATGATAGTTTCGTCCCATATATTTGCGAACATGGCTTAAGTTACTGCATTCACTGGTGTTGCTGTGAGGCGTCGCATTTCACAGAAAGCTGCTGCAAGGAAAGCCACATAGATGTTTCACGAGCAAACGGGGACGAGCTGTGGAGTTTTCCTTGCACAAAGAACCCGTCTGATAATTGGTGTTATCATCGTAAAGTAATTTCAGCTATAGGAGAAACAATTGAAAATCGTGCTACAATGTTGTAATTGAATTGTACCTGTTGAAACGGAGAAGGCATAACGCCTTCTGTTGCTGTCTTATCTCCGTTTCGACTCTACGGACACTGGATAATTCTACCGAGCTTCTAGCTGCACCCCTCACGTCAACCTGAAGAGGCGATAATTTGTGCCAAAATAAACTATCAGTGTCGATGCGTAATTTAAAGCCCGCACCAAATTTCTATCTTTATTCATGTATAAGATATAATCTTGTGAAATGAGATGCATCTATTTGAAACGCCGTATAGGTGTGGTGACATGCGCACCTGGTCGCCAGTTTGTGTCAGTGTTGAAAGTCACTTTTTAGATTGGTGGTTTCCAGCATAGCGGTTGGGGCAGACTGCTCAAATAGAAACATAGACAAGTCAAAAATTTTATTCTTGTTACAGTTCGCGAGCGCATTTTTTTGTAAAGCTGGCAACATCATCTGTGCCTCACGGATCACCGAGTTGTTGCTAACACAACACGTTCTTCAGTCCAGTCTGCGCTCTGCATTCTGTACTCGCATGTTGTTCTCATATAAAATTTCTGTCTTAGTAGCAAAAAAATAAAACTTTATACTATTGGTTGAGAAGTTAATCAATCCTTCCATTCTCAAAGCAACCATAATTGTTTTGGAGAAAACAGTCATAAAAGATGGAAAAGGTACATCTTTTAAACAACAGTGTGCAGCGTAGGCTCGAATAAGTGGCCCTGAATATGACGGAACAGCTAGTGAAGAGACTGGTCTTCATTTTTTGCCTTGCAGTGTGAAGATTTTGCTGATATAGTTCAACAATGGGCTCTTAATAGTATACTGCCCATTTGTGGAAGAGAAAAAAATAGTTAAATAACTATTGTTTTCTACAAAGTTGGAAAGAACATCAAAGAGTTCTGATGCATTTCCTGCCATTAATGAATATTTGGTTGAAAATCATTTGTCTAGGGACAGTTACGGGAATTTATACTGACGGAGCACCAGTCACGTTAGGTTCATGTTCGACCAAAGAAAAAGATCCTACTTTCATTGATTCGTACTGTGTAATCCACAGACAAAGCTCTAGCTTCTAAAACTTCACCTGACATACCGAACACCGCACCGAAAGCGGCCATCAGTGTAATTAATTTTATTAAGTACTGTAAATATTCGGTTTTTTCCCAAGTGCTATGCAATGCCCGCAGTACTGAACCCCAATCTTTAATCTTTCGTCTTTCGTACACAGCTGTCGTGGCTTTCGAAGGGCACTATGCATAGCAGGCTGTGTGAACTGAAATCAGAGGTAGAACTATTTCTTTTGAGCTAAGGGAAAGCTGAGCTTCATCATTCATTCTCTGATGGCAGCTTTATATTTTCTCCAATATACCTTGCCGACTTCTTTGAGGTCCGGAATAATCTGAATTTGAAAGTACGATGTAGAAACACCACGTAACGGATGTCAGTGATGCCATAAGGGCTTTCTTGGCTTTCTTGGAAAAGACACAACTATGGAAGTGTCGCCTAGACGTTCCCATTACTACTTTAAGTAATTCCCTCGATTCACTGAACTACAAGATAGGCAGCAGTGTAAAGTCAACGAGTGCACAGGTATCATCAGTGAAAAACTGAAGTAGCTTCAAGAAGAGTTCAAACTCTATCCCCCTCATTTGTCGTCAGAAAACTAGCAGTACAAAGTAGCAAGATCACTCTTCCTGATAGCATACAAGAGCATACAGTTGAATTGAAATATGATTAGAGTGGCAAAGAACAATTTTAGTGAATGGGATTGGAAGAATTGTGGGCCAGTATCCATCATATTTATGCAGGAGTGGGAAACGCATCCGTAACAATTCTCGCACAATGTTCGTCTACGTACCGACATGAGAGCGAATTCTCGATGCCAGTCGTCATAAAAAGAAAACACCGCAGTCGCCCGTTAGTGATGAGTGACATTATTGTTCACTAACTAGTTCGAAGCCAAACATTCAGCAGCTGCTTAAAGAAAAACGATTTTAACTGTCTCACTGATGATCTGAATTTTTCTTGTGACTTCCATCACATAAAAAAAATGTTAAATGTGAAAAGTGTTCAACTGAAACGAGTATCATTAGGTATTTTTAAGTAAGAAATTCCTATTTCGGCTACCACGTCCTTTGGGACGCTATAGTTTTGTGTTGCTGTACACTTGACAACTATCTTTAACTAAAGAGTGGCTTGGAGATTATTGCCAAATAAAGTTTTCCGAAAGGAACAAAAAAATTAATAAATAAGTAAACATAGGCGGCACGAGACACTCTGGGGTTGCAAAGGGAGGTATCAGGTAGAAAAGTTTGGAAACCACTGTTCTAAACCTTTCCGCGGTTTCTCGCAAAATGGGAGCAAATGAAACAGCAGTTTGCGATCCACCCGTAAATGTGGACGTTCAGTCCAGCGGCCGCCTTGATGTTATGAGATGCCTAAACGTGGGCTTGCAAAGGGTTTCTCCATCTTGTTTCCTAAGCACGAGCACTCATTGGCCCGCACGTCGTAGATAAGTGCTTACAGTACTATTATAGGGGAGAGAGAATAACTCAATAAAGTAATTCGCATGTTCAACGAATTCACATTAAAATGAATGTAAAAATTTTGTTTAGGAAGGCGTGCTTGTTCACGTTTACGGTTCGTGACATTGCGAGATGCAGTGTACTGCTCTGGGGAGTTGGTTTTTCACTATACCTTGCCTTTGATACTATCGTGGTCTGTCGATAACGTTGACTTGTCACGTAGAGGTCTCACATCAATGACTATGTGGTGTCATGTGACATTGAACTTAATGGACTACGTACACAGACCCGAGGTATGACATTAATTTGTCATTGTAGATTTAAGTTTCTCCCAAAAACCTTACATTCAATATGACATATCTACCGGTTCTATGCTTTTAGAATGCACGTGGCTGCTACTTGACGTATAACATCTCAAGTCAGGGACGAGTATTGATGTCTGGTTACGGTGTTTACACAGAATTATCGTTGATTTCTTTCCCGCGATAATTTTTACATTTAGTTGTTATGTGAGTGTTAAGAGTTTGGTTTGTATAAGTGGATTTCCTTCACGCTCCTTATCTTGTGAAGATAGGATGTTATGTCGGTCGAGAAACCGAGATACCTGCATGAGCTACAAAGACAACGTGCAAGGTGTTAACTGCAGGTGCTCCATGATTTCTTTGCTTGCACTTTCGTAGAAATTACTCGTCCCTTGATGCTACAAAGTAAATAATCCACGGATGATAAAGCGTTGCCTTCTTTTCGTTTCACTAATGCTAATTATGGAAAAAATACTAAATTAAACGAACTAAACTCAACACAGCTCCAAAAAAAGTATGCAGAACCTGCCAGCTCGAGACCATCTTTACCAATGTTGTTAACGATAGCCTCAAATAAAACTGCAACACTTTATTTCCAAGTGTGCGAAACAAGACGATGATAAATTTGAAAACATTGATGATTAAGAAGACTTCATAGAATTTAAATTCCACTATTCTGCCTTTGAGGCAGCACTACTTCTAACGCATTTACTTTTTCAATGGTCTCACTTGTTGACGCCGTGGCAAACAACGCGAGGACGTTAAGAGATACAAGCACTATTTCGTCCGCCTATAACTACACGGAGCCCAGGAAACCAGGATTGTCATTAATTTTATTTCGGGCAGAGATTTTTATCTTTTAGTGAAAATTCTGAAGCTCAGCGAGCCTATTTTTTATGGGGTAGCTTTGAGAAAATCATTCAGTAACGTGATTAATGAACTCCAGAGAGAAAGGTTCCATGGATAAAAATGTGTATACTAGGGTCATTCGTAAAAGACGGAATGTTTCTCTTGTACGAACATAATAAATATATATCATTTGGCACACACTTTCCCAGTACTCTACATCGGCGCCTTGAACGTTCGGGGCCATGAAGGCACGCTGCTAGTTCTCATCGCCCGCCGTTTCCCAGCAAGATATTTCGTCATCTTCAGAAAGCGGAAAGTCGAGTTTGATACGTATGAGTTCTACATCGGTCATGGCAAAGGTTTAACCCAATCTCTCAGCGACTCAACAGTCTGTTTACCAATTTATAGCCGTGAATGTGATCAGATCCCGGAAGTAACGTTCAGTAACATCTTTATCATAGATTACCCCAAGAACACCATGTATATCATACGGTCTTCACATTTTTCTCTTGCGAAAAATAAGGAACGGCTCGTCCTTCAGTCAACTCTGTTTAGCTTCAATGCTCACCAAGAGAGTAATTCTGCTCTACGACCTGTAGAAGGCATCTGCCTTGATGGAGTATGGCTGGTTAATATAGAGTGTAGCTACGACATTTCTCTGCGCTAATGCTCTTTATGTTACGAAAAAACCTCCGAACAGTAAACATTAACGTGTCGGGGCAATAGCACTCAACTCCGTTGCAGACCTTGGGGATCTGTGATGGTGGAAAATTGTCTCCCCCGTCGAGGTTCCTCCGTTTCCACGAACGGACGGTAGTGCGAGGGTGCCTTTTATGTAAGGGAGGTGTGGGAAGCATTCCACTGCAGGTAGTCCCTTTTGGTGCGGGCGGTAGGCATCCGCTCATTGTCCTGCAGAAGCTACATGCCTCGTGTAAGCAGACCAGGTAGTCGAAATCGAAGAGCGCCTTTCAGGCGACGAACTGGGTCATGTCAAAGTTGCACTAAGCCCTGGTCGTTATTTTAATGTAAACAAATTGAGAAACGCACTTTATAACTAAAGCATGTAAAAGGCGAGTCTTACAAATACAACAATATTGGGCATGAAATGGTCATTCACGGATAGAAACCTGCAGATCATACTAAAATGTATGACACAATTCTTTATTATGCCACATATTAAACCGTGCACAGTTATTCGTATATACAGCATGTGAAGGAAACTGGTTTTCTTACTTGTGTAACTCTGCTGCAAATAGCCATTACCATCGGACTATCCTTCTTTGTATTGGGTCACTTTCCCCAATAATCCCAAGCAATCCATCCAGAGGTGACTGTGGTTAAAGCGCCGGAGACCATTCGAGAGGAGCAGGTTTCAGTCCTCCTCATGACATACAGATTTAGGTTTTCCATGTGGTTCCGTAAATTAGGCAAGGGGGTGCGTGGTGGTTCCTCAGAAAACGTCCTTAGCAATTTCCCCTCCATTAATCAATCGAGCGAAGTGGTGCGTTGGTGAAACGCTACTTGTATTCGAGGAGACAGTTGTTCGGATCCTCATTCGCTGTTCTGGTTTGGGTAAGAGCTATGTTGTGCCCCCTCTCCCTTGCATTTTTCGTTGCGTATGTAAGATACATGTACGTAATATGCGTCAAAATACGTACCGGAGATTTGTCTATTATATATTATAGCTTTTCTGAACTCAAAGTATTAGATTTCATAACAAAAGTACGTTAAATATGGCCCTCATAGAGACATCGCTACATATGTCTGTCTCCACAGCAAAAATTGGGGCGGGGATGGGGAGAAGATCATTACCATACTCGTAGCGAATGCGGGGATCGTATCTTTCAACAAGACACCTCCGATTTCCTTCCCTAACCCGACCTAATACTACTACGTCTCTAATGACCATATCGGCAACCTTAAAACTAATCTTTCTTCTTTATACGTTAATTCTTTCGTACATAAACTGCACTTTACCGCCGGCCGCGGTAGTCTGGTGGTTCTAGGCGCGCAGTCCGGAACCGCGCGACTGCTACGGTCGCAGGTTCGAATCCTGCCTCGGGCATGGATGTGTGTGATGTCCTTAGGTTAGTTAGGTTTAAGTAGTTCTAAGTTCTAGGGGACTGATGACCACAGATGTTAAGTCCCATAGTGCTCAGAGCCATTTGAACCATTTTTTTGCACTTTACCTGGTATCCTGCCAATGAATCATAAGTTACCAATTTATCAGCGAGTGAGCCTACGTGACTTTAGTTTCTGCCCTACTAAATATAGACTTATATGTACGCACGTATGCGCTTGCCATGCTTTGTCGTTAAAGAATCCTCACTAGCTTTAAGAGTAAGTGTTGCTTAAAGCGCGTGAAGAACACTTAAATCCTTTTGTTAGTAGAAAATATGGACCTCTCTAAACAAGAAAAAATCAAAATTGATTGTAGTGATTAAGATACTGGAAGTTGACATAGATATTGAGTTATACGATTGTTTTTATTTCATATTGCCACGCATTTTTAACTTGAGCTTTGACTCCTTAATCGTGTAGTCGGAGGCCTGCTACATTTTTACGTTTTGTGGAGCTGGAGTGTAAATTTCTTTATATTTAGAGCTAGTTGCCAATTTTACACCGGGCTGGTATTTTGTCGGACATCACTTCCTAGTAGGTAAATTCATTTTTGGTTTTAGGTAGTTTAACTATGTTACAGAAATGATATCTAGGTATGTGAAGATCCTTCCATGTACTAAGCACACGGTTTAAGAAGACGACAGGGTGGTGGCTGATAGTAACACACGTATAATACCGAATTTTTACGAGTGGCATTGGTAATCCAGTTTTGCGTACAGTTGATCTACTTTTCTCAAATCAGTGGACCGCTTTCTGTCTGTCAGAGAAATTGATAAATCTGCACGGACTAGGCATACTTCCTTAGGGAAAGAACCACAGGAACAGTCTTGTAAAATTTTGATAGTGTATTTCAACTTCAGATCAGATGGGTGGTATCATTACCGGTTGCCACTTATTACAAGGTCACTATCAGATGATTTATTAAAAGGAAGGGTAAGTGGTATAGTAATGTACTAGATAACTAAATTACGAAACAAATTAACTTCTATACACGACCAAATATTCCTAAACACGTAACGTACAGTAATCCCCAGGCATCTTCAGCTGACGAGTGACTATGTAACGTGTTTAAGTACTCGTAGACGTGTCTGTGTGTACAAGTTAATTTGATTTGTGTCTTAGTTCCCTAGTATTTTTCTGTGCGCCTTTTCTTCCTGTTTAAATAGATCATGTGACGAAAACTTCATAAGAAGGACGTTTGAAAAGTCCGTGCAAAGTCCGAGAGATGGCACCACCAGCGCGTATCGAGGTCATGTTTAGTTAGTAGCATCTTTGGAAAGAACGCACACAAAGTTTCAGCCATATTGGTCTATTTCTTTGTGTTTGGCATTCGTGTTGTAATCAAGGAAGTCGAGTGATTGTCAAAAAATGGACGAAAAAGAATTTCGTGTGGTGATTAAACATTAATTTATGAAAGGCAAAACGCCTCAGGAAACTAAAGAGAAGCTTCGTAAACATTACGGTGACTCTGCATCTTCGATTAGAACAATTTATAAGTGGTTTCAAAATTTTCGGAGAGGCCATATGGGCACAAGTGATGCTGAACGTTCTGGACGCCCTGTGGAGGTTACGACTCCAGATATCATTGATAAAATCCATGATATGGTGATGGATGACAGAAGAGTTATGGTGCGTGAGGTTGCTAGTGCTGTGGGCGCCTCGGATGAACGGGTACATAATATTTTGCATAAACATTTGAACATGAGAAAGCTGTCCGCAAGATGAGTTCCGCGATCGCTCACGCTTGACCAAAAACGGAATTGTATGAAGAGTTGCAAGGATGGTTTGCAGCTGTTCAGGAAGAATCCGCTAGACTTTAAGCGTCGTTTCGTCACTGTGGATGAAACATGGATACATTACTATATTCCTGAGACCAAAAAACAATCTAAACAATGGGTTACCAAAGGAGAATCTGCACAAAGAAAGGCGAAGACCATTCCTTCGGCCGGAAATGTTATGGCGACTGTCTTTTGGGATTCGCAAGGGATAATCCTCGTCGACTATCTGGAAAAGGGTAAAACTATTACTAGTGCATACTATTCATCGTTATTGGACAGTCTGAAAACCGAGCTGCCAGAAAAACGCCGGGAATTGGACCGCAAAAAAGTTCTTTTCCATCACGACAGTGCACCAGCGCACACCTCAGCAGTTGTGGCCACAAAATTAATGGAAATAGGATTCCAACTCGTTTCACATCCCCCCTATTCTCCAGACTTGGCTCCCTCGGACTACTATTTGTTCCCCAATTTGAAGAAATGGCTGGCGGGACAAAGATTTTATTCAAGCGAGGAGGTGATTGCAGCAACTAATAGCTATTTTGCAGACTTGGACAATTCTTATTAGTCGAAAGGGATCACCAAATTAGAACAGCATGGACGAAATGTATGAGTCTAAAAGGAGACAGTCGAAAAATAAAAAAGGTGTACTCCAAACACGTAAGTAGTTTTTATTTTTGCACGGACTTTTCAAAAATGGTTCAAATGGCTCTGAGCACTATGGCACTTAACAGCGGGGGTCATCAATTCCCTAGAACTCAGAACTACTTAAACCTAACTAACCTAAAGACATCACACATATCCATGCCCGAGGCAGGATTCGAACCTGCGACCGTAGCGGTCGCGCGGTTCCAGACTGAAACGCCTAGAACCGCTCGGCCACACCAACCGGCGGGTTTTTCAAACGCCCCTCGTAGTGGACGAAAAACCCGTAATGATACCAGTTGTAACCAAAGGTAGAAATCAATATGTAAATGTTCGTTTGTTCAAAATCTGATTCCCCCGAAAGTACTTCACCGATTCCTTTGAAATTTTGACATGAAGTTGAATTCGAAAACGCACGTGTTTCATATACCTGTTTTTTTTTTATCTTCTTCTGCTTCGTTAGGAACCTTCAGGATCACGTATGGCTTGTTTTGCATGTCTTCTTTCTTCCTATACCTCTTCATTCTCTCGCTTCTTCTGTTTCTTTCTTCTTTTGTTAAGACAACATTGATTTTGGTGTCCGGCCACCTGTGACCGTCTACCAACCCTTTATTCTTCTCCCTGTCCTAGATTCTTTTCTTTTATTCCTACAGCCTTCCAGTCATCTCTGACTTCCTTCGCCCAGTTGTTTCCCGTATGACAAGTTGGATTCCTTAACTTCTTAGTCAACCTCTCCTCGTCCATCCTCATGATGTGCCCAGCAAAACGTTACCTCCTCTTCCGTATCTTGCTCGATATGAGTTCGATATTTTCATAGAGTTCCTGTCGTGTTCTGTCTATCCAGATATCCTCATGTTTTTGGTGCCCCATCTGTGTCTCAACATTTTCCGCTCCTCCAACTGTATACAAGCTCTCTTGCCGAGTGTGGTCGTTTCTGATGTATACAGAGCAGCATTTCTTACAGTTGGTGTGTAATGTCGCAGTTTGGCATTCTGTGACAGATTTTCTTGCCATCCGCTATTTTCAGCGCATACAGAAGCTTATGCAAAAGCTGTCCCCTGTCTACTGCGCTACTGTTGCGCTGTATGCCACCGTTATCTTCTCCCCAAAAAACGAAAACGTTATCTTCTCCCCCAAAAAACGAAAACGGTTGAGTTTCTCAACCACTTCGCCATCTATCTTCCAGTCGGACTCAGTGTTCAATGTCTTGGTCGTCTTATATGCAATCTTCAGTCCGACCTTTTCTGCTAGTTTCGGCTAGATTTTTAGTGCTGTCTTTGCCTCTTGTTTTGTCTCAGTAAGAGTGCTATGTCATCTGCGAAAGCCAGGCAGTCCACTGTTGCATTATGTTTGACCTTGTACCCTATTTGCATACCTTTTATCTTCATGTTACTATTTAATTGTCTCCATTGTCTCACTACTTCGTCCAACAGCAGGTTAAATAAAATTGGTGACAGTCCATCCCCTCGCCGGACTCCTGTTTTCATTTCAAAGCTGTCTTACAGCGTACTGCGATGCCTGATCCTGGCAGTAGTGTCGCTTAACGTTTGCTTCATTATTGCATGTGTTGTAGCATCCAGTCCTCTATTTTATAACACATCAAGCAGAGTACTTCCGTCAACTGAATCATAAGCCTTTTGGAAGTCCACAAATGTCACTATTGTCTTTTTTCCTTTCCTGTGTCTGTGTTCTATTATCCTTTTTATTCCAAATATCTGTTCTGTACAGTTCCTACCTCCCTTTTTAAAGCCACACTGATACTCTCCTATTGTCGGCCCCAGTTATTCTTCAACTCTGTTCAGCAAGTTTCTCGACATAACCTTGTACCCTGTTTTAGAGAGAGAGATGCCCCCTGTAGTTATCCGGTACTTTCTTGTCCCCTTTCTTGTGTAGTGATATTATAGTGTAGTGGTATTATAATGGCTTCTGTCCACTCTATGGGTATTTTCTTATTTCTCCAGGTACCCATTATTATGTTGTACATACTTCTTTCTATTTCAGGCCCACCCCATTTGATCTCTTCAGCACAGATACCATCATTGCCTGATGCCTTGTTGTTTTTGAGGTTTTTAATTGCCTCTGCTACCTCTGCCCTGATGGGTGCATTGTCTAGGCTATCCTGACTTTCGTCCCTAGAGTGTGTCCACTTTAATGTCGGTGCTTCTGCATTCAGCAAATCCCTAAATACCTAGCCATTTCCTCACACAACTCTTTCTCTCTTTTATTGTGTGCCATCTTGTCCTATTACGAAGGGTTCTTTTGCCTCGAAGCCTTTAATTCTGCTCTTCATTTTCAGAAAAAGACTCGTGATTTGTGTTTCTTGAAGCCTGTGTTTGCTTCTTCAAGTTTCTCATTCCATCTACTTCTCTTGGCATTTCTGATAGTTTTGCTAGCAATTTTTCTCGCATTCGAAGAGTCCGTTCTTTTACTTACATACATATATATATATATATATATATATATATATAATATTTAAATAATATGTAATAAATAAAAGGGAAACCTTGTTACCAAAAATATCAAGAAGTCCTTGACCGATTTACTTCAAATTTCTAACCAGTACACTAGTGAATATAGTGAAACGTTATTAGCAAACAGGAAAGTTGTTTCTATAGCGTGTCGTCATATGGTTAGAATACTGTTACGGAATCTGAATATGCGGTAACAATAAACAAGGTTCAAGATTAGAAAGGGGGGAGGGGAGGGAATGGAGATACATAGCATAAAGGAGGTGATGGTCAGAGGGAGGGAAGCAGGAGAAAATGGAGAGAGAGAAAGAAAGAGAAGACAGCTAGAGAAAAGGAGGAGGAGATGATGGATAGACGGGGGGGGGGGGGAGGGAGGGAGGGAGAAGGGTCCGGAGGAGATGGAGAGAGATGGAGAGGAGAAGACGGACAGAGAGGGGGAAGGAGGTGATGGACAAAAGGAAGGGGAAGAAGAAAGAGATTGATTAGGAAAGGAGTGGAGAAAATGACCAGAGACAGGGGAGAGGAGGAGATCAGGTATTATATCGAAATCCCATACATATTGGAAACGTATGCCTTTTGTTTCCTTTCTTTTCCATTTAACCAGGTGAGCCACAGAAACGCGTGGCCGGGGACGTCTAGTATGTGATAAGATTTATCAATCATTTGCGAAAGCCAAGCAACACATAGGATTCATTGTAAAATCACCCAGCTTGCTTATGTTTATTCCTTCTACTTATTTTTCCCCAACGTTCTATACCTCGTGGAATTAGGCGTACGGTTCTCGTCGCGAGCACTCTCATCGACAGATAGCGGCCTATGTGTGTGAAGTACGTCGAGCGGTGCTTCTAAGAAGCGATTTGTCCGAGCGCAGATACGATGATGATCTGGACGTGGACACTTCTGTTATCGCCGTCTCTTCCCACGGCGCTCCGTGCTAATTGCGCTGAATGTAAACGTCATCAGGAACAGAAGCCTGCTTTAAATTGCCGATGGGAGCGGGAGATAACGAGTGCGTGTCGGGAATGCAGCCCCGAGTCTGCCTTCCCATGGATCCCTTTTCGGGGGAGGGCGAAGGTTCCGCTCGGGGGAAATGCGAGCCGAGTGAGGCGTGCGGGCATTCCCCCCTCCCCCTGGCCTCGCGCCGTGTGACAGGTTGGCTGGGAAGCGCCAGTAGGGCCCGGGCACATGCGCAACAGCGTGGCGGCCCGTTCGCTCCCCGTGCTCACAGGGGCGGAACTGCCAGTCGCGTCCCGACCACAGTTGCAGGTGTCAGGTGGTCGCGCTCGTGTGAAACGCAACATGGTGACCGCGCTTCAGGAGTAGTCAGTCGCCCAGCGGACGCCGGCCGCGGCAAGTCAGCTGTGCTCTCGACAAGGAACGACGGCACCGAGGCTCCGAGAGACCTGTACAATTCGTGAGTAAATTACGGTACGGCCATCTGCAGTAATTAAATAGTCTTGATTTGTGAAAGGAGGGGTGCGTTCATAGTCTTAAGACTGCGATTTTGTGGATTTCTTCTGTACAAAATAGTCAGGCAAAAGCCATGTTTCTCGTCATCATCTGCCTAGACCCGTACACTCTTTTCACGTCGACGCTTGATTCAATGGCAGCTGCGAAAGCTTTAGGAGTTTATTTTGACCACTGTAAAGGCTGATCCAGTAGCGGCACGACTGGAGAATGTGCGACCGCGAAGTGTTTCTTTCGTCGTTGGAAATGTACAAAAATCGCTAGAATCCATGGCAGTTGAGAAAGGAGCACGAGAAACTAATTCAAAGATGTATTCACCCAAAACCTCTTGCTTAGCGTTCGCCTGATTCGCTGGCGCATTGCCTGGATAATAGAGCTTAGGTGTAGCCTTTGCGACTGATTATCTCGCATTGTTTCAAGGAGCTTGTTTTTCAAAATACTACCTCTCTCATGTCACCGTACTGCCCGTTGACGATCCTCCAAAACGTCCCCACGTTTTGGTTCATTGTTGCACGACGTTCGGCCGCTTCAGAACTATCGCACCGATGAGCGCACACTCCGTCCATATATCACACCCCCACCATCGCGCCCCTCTCTCAATTGGCGTTGATTTGCAGTGGGTGCCACACCACTGTAGAGGAAAAAACGAGAGTGATTTCTCACTGTTCGTAAAAGGAGAAACTATCATTTCTAGTTCCGAAAATCTAAGCATCATTTCTAGTTACAAAACGCTTTTAATGTGACAAGTACATTGTTGTCGTCTGTGTAACGCACACGCTAAGACTACCAGCACATATTTTAAGCCAAAGCGCAAGTTTCTGTCTGCTCCCAGTCCTCTGAAAAAGAATCTGATGACTTGGTACTTGAATGCACCTCTCGCATTATTGCTAGTAGAATGCATTATTATTTATGTTATCTTCATTTTTTTCTGTAGTATTGATTACAAAATCGTTCGCGTCTCCCGTTTTTCTGTATATGATCAACTATCGCAGACGTGGCTCCAGTAGTGTATAAATTGATGCAACTCATGCAATGTAATGGTAATCGAGAATGCCCGTCGAACAATTTCAGACACTACCATCACGTCTGGACAATCTAGACGAAAACGTAGAAGAGAGACGATTTATTCTCCCCAAGAAATTGTGGCTCGTGTTAGAAGGGTGTGCAAAAATCCTGCTTCCTCGAACCCATTTCTCACATAGACGTCGTGAGAATAAGGTACAAGTAATAGACTTGAGTTGGAGCAGTGTGTTTCCGTCGCTCTATAAGCGAATGAATTTGAACAGAGTTGAGTGGTAACAAAATTGGTCGTGTATTCATTTTTTTCTTTCTTAATTAACAGATGCAGATTTGGCTCGTGGATGTGTACATGCTGCCATCTTGTGCAAGATAATTGCCATAAACGAGAGAAAATCTGAAGGTACCCCATTAGTGCCACATATTTCAAATTGCTCACCGTAGTACAATGAAACAATACGAAATGCAAAGAACGCTTGAAATCATTTGCAGAGAAGGCTGCAATTCGTAGCGAGAAATTTAAAAAATGTCATCTCTGAGGGAACCTAAGTGTAAGACGCAAGTGCGACCTATTCTAGTGTACTGTTGCAGTGTTGGGCTGGCCAGCCGATCACGAGAGAGTTGAAGAAATTCAGTGACGCACTGCTATGGTCCCGTGGGTACAGTCCAAACGAAAGTATAACATATGCTTATACATGTAAGGCGATTTGTTCTTCCGACAAAAGACTATCAGGTAAATGTAAATCTAGATTAAGTGTGGTATCTGTATGAAGTTTGGCCAACAGTGGACGCCGTTTGTGTACAAAGAAGAGCAGTGCAAATGTCCTTTTTTGCTTGTTTGACTCAGAAGCGGTATTCAAGGCGGATCTAGGAATATCCTTTTGCACTCTGCATATTGCTCCCAAGGCATTAGTGGTTATGAAATTGTGTATTGTTACGTGCAGTATGGTGGCTGAGTCACTAGAAGTTGATCGGTACATCAGACGCGTAAATTCGCAGTTGGCACCCACAGCTGATGCTGCTGTTTTTATTCACAATATTTTGACGAGAAAAAGAAAAAAAAACTGCGCTGTTCGTTGGTTACTAAATTAAACGGACATGATGAGAACATTATCGGGTAGAGAAGTTAAGAACATAGTATCTCCATTAGCACCACACATTGTGTGTGTGTGTGTGTGTGTTGTACCGCCCTTCTAGTTGATGACTGCTTGCACAGTCACTGATGACAGTGGCATAACTTGAGGGTGGAACCATCTGCTGTCACTTGTCATTGTCATGTTAGAGAAGTTCGCAAAAAGGAAGCTAATTTGAGTAATTCTTCCAAGTAGTTAGATATCTAGTAGTTATTAGAGAGTGGAACTGGTGTAATGGACATGGCAGTTGTCAGTACAGAAATACAAGTAACCTTAGCGTTCAGTGTACCATCAGTATGAGCTCGCGAGCGGATATTAAGATCTTTCTGTTGATTCTTAGCGAGCAAGATAACACAATGGTAAAGACACTGTACTCGCATTTCTTAAGACACCGTTATAAACTCCTGTCCGGTCATTCACATTTAGGGTTACCGTTTAAATCCTTGTAGGTAAATACCAACATGTCTTACGAAAAAGGACAGTGCCGATATCTTGCCGCAATCCGAGATTGCTGCGTCTCTAGCCGTCTCGTCATCGAAGCCACGCTGAACCCTAACCTTCATCCCTTTCCTCTTTGCTCTGAGTCCACAGCTCGTGGTCTAGTGGTTAGCGTTGTTGCCTCTGGGATCACGGGGTCCTGGGTTCAATTCCCGCCCGGGTGGGAGATTTTCTCTCCCCGGGACTGGGTGTTTGTGTCGTCCTCATCACTTCACCATCGTTCGTGAAAGTGGCGAGACTGGACTGTGTAAAAACGGGTAATTTATACGGGCGCTGATAACCGCACAGGTGAGCGTCCACAATCCAAACATGTTCATCATCTTTGCTCTGTAAAAAAATTTCTCAAGAATTGTTGCAGAGGATGACGAGTAGTCTTTCGCAGGTGTTCCACTTGCATTACTGGCCGGATTAGAGAGAACGAAGCCGACAATAAAACATAAAAAAGTACTTTAGCAGACAGCTCCACCTGGTAACGAAGTATCGGAAGAGTATTTTCTTCGATGCTGTGTCGAATAATGTTAGCTATAGCCCTTAGGAGCGGTAAACCTTTAAAAAGGTATCAAAATTTGAGTAACTCAAATGTGTTGGTTTAGGGGATGTAGAAACAAATACGAAAGTAATCTCCGCTGACGTAGGCAGCTGTTAAGAAGGAAAGACCGCTGGCATTGCAGTTCTGTAAGTTACGCAGCGTTTTACTGTCAAGAAAATTATCCTGGGGAGACAAGAAGTTTATCATACGCCTCTCTCGATGAGGACGTCACACTTTGAGAGAAGAAACAAAAATTTTGATAAGGCCTAGTTCGACAGCCTTGGTAATTTTACTGAAAGTTGTCATTCCGCTTAGACTGTAGCAAAAATCTTTATTGTGTATTAGTTTACAGATTAGACCACACAGAAAAGCAGGTTTAATTACTTACGTGTGGCAGAGGTTCCTACTTAACGACATGAAGTTTTCATGTATGGCAGCATGGATCGAACATTATAAAATGAACAACATACTTACGGTGATATAGATCTGCACATTCTTCCGATCACCACGTGAGAACACATATTACCACAAGTTAAAAAGTAACAAATACTTCACCCTATGCTCACGATAGACATATAAGACAAGTACCATGTAACCAGCAACCAAATGGCGGAAAAGTGACAAAGAAATCGCATACAGCGAGCATACACTTGAGAGCGCAAAGGCGTTAGTCAATCAGAGTCGATATCATATGTTCATGAACATGTACACGGAAAGGAACAGAAATTATGAAAAATCTATTAAATCTAATGGAGTTGACAAATAAGACTGACACTTGAATAAAAGTAAGTAAAATCTAATCACGAAAGTACATACGCATCTGTTATGTCAAATAACATTAAAGTTGCTCGCCAGTCAAAAGAAAAGTGAACATTCGTTAAAAGCAACTAATGACAAGCTCTGTTAAATACAACCCATCTGATAGCAGCGTATGAGTCTTCAAGATAAAAGTGACTATGTAGTTACAATAAAATGGTGGCAATAAAAATAGTCATAACCTACGTAAAAACTGCAGGCGACTGAAACTAGTGACTCATACACATATAAGGGCGCTCTCGCACAAGTGTTGCGCGCTCTGAAATTACTCAGCGGTCTGATCTAATTTCCGACATTTGGCAGGAATCGTAATGGCATGGTTGAGCGCTGACAAGTGACTGCATAAATCGGAGCGTCGTGTCTGGGGAAGACGGATGGCCGAGGCGCCCATTGCCGATAAACGCCGAGCGATTTCCTTCCCAACCGGAGGTCCGGCTGAAGAGCACTGCTAATTGATAGCCTTGACATTTAGCTATTCGACGTCCCGATTTACCTACTCTGTTCTTTTCCCACAACTGCTTGTCATTGTTTCCAGTGCCGGCTAAATACAGTGGGGGGAGGGTAACTGGCTGATTCACGACTTCAGTGATGGTACAACTTCGCGCCGAGTCTGTTTACTTTGTAGCTTCCGCCACTAGTGCGTCTCCAGTATTTCAGCCATTGCCTTTCCCTTTCTAGTTTTCAATCACACCGAAAAATCTGGGCAAAACTGGAAAACTCACAAAGACCTTTCCTTAAGACTGCATAAAAAATATTTTTTCGAAGAAAAAATAGACTGTTTCATGTCTGTAATTCCTGTGCTCGTCCACAACACTGATTCACATTCGCTAAAATACCACTCAGTCCCAGAATTTTCATCTGCCACAGTTTTTACCTCTGTCAGTGTTCGTTAATATGAAAAATGTAGAGTTCCGTCGTTGTTCGGAGCCTACATTAAATTGTAGGTCTCTCTGTAGCTGGCAAGGTGAATCGGCTCAAAGTTCGGAGGGAAGCAATGGCTTACCACCTCCAAAACAACCATGCCTAGTAAAGAAAGCTCTGTGATGTTGAAACCTACCTTCAGGTTGATGTCAGCCATACTTTCACTAAAATATGTTAAAGATTTCTTCTCGAACAATTTGTATGAACGTAGATTAGTTTATCATATAAATAAACTAAGATATATTTTGTGTAAGTGGTGCTCCAAAGCTTCCAAGTATTTGAAAAAAGAAATGACAGCAGAGAAGACGGAGTGCGCATATTTATTCACGACCATTTACGATAATGTTATCATGTTCTGGCCAACCTAATAATACCGCACCTTGATTTCAAAAGTGTACTAACACTTAGTAATTGAATTTACCCAAAGAAGCTTGAAGTTACAACTTTTGTAATCAAGTCAAGCTAGGGCGAGCCTCTACAAATGCGAGTATATACAGGATGAGTCGGGAGGAAAGGTACATGCTTTGAGGGTTGGCAGTATTAGTGATTCTGAACAAGAAATTTCAAATAGACGTATGCCTTATTTCGAATGATTTCCGAGATAGAACACATTCAATATCACTTTTGTACGTTTTTCTTGAATAACTTGAAAACCACACCCTCCATCGAAAACGTGTCGCAGTACAAAATTAGACTATATTAAATTTCCTGCCAAAAAGGTCATATTCATTTTTTTCTCTAGAACTAATGGTTTGTCCGAAGAGAACGCGAGAATGAAAAACTTGCTCGACGCGCATGCGCTGTAGCTTACGTGATTTTTGTAGACCAATTTGAGGAAGTTCTCCGACTTGATATACCACCAGTGTGCCGTTTCAAACTGTTTGTCTCAACTTTGTCTACACTATTGTGGTACATTGTAAACAGTGACAACGTTTAATAGTACAGAAAATAAATAACAATTAATATTGAATGTGTGATTCTTAAGTTTCTCCCGGCGTATTTGATAATCAAAATATCCATGGGTGTACTGCCGGTCTACAGTGTCCAACGGGCACAATATTTCGGCGATCATACATGTCGCCATCACCAGGTGAATTGACGGACTGAGCTCCTGTTAACGTGCCGGCACGGATCTCCGTGCCGGCACGTTAACAGGAGCTCAGTCCGTCAATTCACCTGGTGATGGCGACATGTATGATCGCCAAAATATTGTGCCCGTTGGACACTGTAGACCGGCAGTACACCCGTGGATATTTTGATTAATATTAAATGTGTTCTATCTCGGAAACCGTTCGGAGTAGGGCATAAGTCCATGTGAAGCTTTTACTCAGTATCACTAATCCTATCACCCCTCAAAGCATGTACCTTTCCTCCTCACTCACCCTCTATATGATGATGTTCCAGAATCAAGGTTTTGTGTTAACTGGTCGACCGGAAGATTGTAGTATTATCGAAACTAGTCGTGATCATTCATATTGCAGCTTCTTGGCGGTCATGCCTTCTCTTTTCCAGTAAATAAGCTAAATTTTCCACGAATGGAAAGAAAAAGTATTACAGTGGTCTGAAATCGGGTAGGTAGAAGGGCGAAATAATATTTCCTAGCGTAATTTTACCGGGTATATGATGCCGTTGCAGCTTAAAAACTACCATAATTATCATGGACTAGATTGATATTCGTAGTACAATCATTCGTTCTTTGGCGGGTATTATAATGCACTTCTCACTGGCGTCTTATAATACTATGCTGTTCCTGCTAAACTTATTTTAATGCAGGAATAAAAATCTTGTCACCTCTTTGTCTTAAAAATGTGATGTCAAATCGGTTTTTGTTGATCTTAATTGTTGGCAGTATTTACTCGGTTTCGTAATAATGAACCCACAGTGCATCCACTAAATCATCTAAGCAGTTCTGCATTTTAGTGGAATTGTTTCGAAACTTTTCTCGTTTACCTTTTCGAATGTTACATCCCCAGCTGGTCTTCGGTCATTATTATATTATCAAATACATGTTCAAAAATTTCCGAACGTGAGACATCAAGACATCCTAGAAGTAATTCGTGGTTATAGGACTGCACTGAATTATTTAATTCGTTATTGACAGTCTCTGTTGGTAGATGGTGATACGTGCAATTTTCAGCAGGAGGGATTCAAAATCTACTAATTGGCTCGTAATGATTAAGGCTGTCGTTCCATGGATGTCCTGCGGTAGATTCCTTTTCCCAAGTTACAACCGAAGTAGTGCACCGCTGCTATTGCCCGGGTGGTCGACAGTGAACCAAATTAAACCTAAGTGAAATGAGTTGCCACCGGAACTCGAATCACTTAGCATATGCAAGACACGTGCTTTATAAGCGGAAAATTCCATCAGTGACCAGAAGTTGGCTTTTGATCCTGCGCTATTGTTTACAAATTTTCTTTGTGGCTTTGTGACAGTGTAGGGCATGCGGTTGCCAGGTGCCAGCAGCACTGTCAGCGTCCTGCAGCTACCTAGTACTGGATGAAAAAAAAATGCGCCTGATTGTACGTGATGATATTGCGTTTTCAGCCTGGTTAGGGCGGAAGTCATAAAATGCCCGAAGTTGTAAAATTTAAGACATGCCACTTAGAGAACAGGCTGTGATAGCAGAGTAAACGTTTATAAAATGTGCGGCCGTATTCGATACGCAGCCATGCCTGCCAAATCCACTAAATAGGACTTCAAACGACGAACTGGCTCTGAGCACTATGGGACTCAACTGCTGTGGTCATAAGTCCCCTAGAACTTAGAACTACTTAAATCTAACTAACCTAAGGACATCACACACATCCATGCCCGAGGCAGGATTCGAACCTGCGACCGTAGCGGTCGTGCGGTTCCAGACTGTATCGCCTTTAACCGCTCGGCCACTCCGGCCGGCAAACGACGAACTGCGAACAGCACTGCACGAGTACATCATAGTTTCCGAAGTCTCGATGATGCGATGCATGTGCATTAAGTAATAGCCAATGGCTTTGAGAGGATTTATCCCAATGGTTTGTGCTCAAAAGCGTCACGTCCGGTGATCGTAAAGTAGCTGTACCTGAAAAAAAAATTTCTTGATCACACCACAGCGAAATCTTTAGAATTGATATTAGCGTATCATTTTAACAAATGCCAATCAGAAATGAGAATTTATAGAACTGGATGTATGGTGTTATAATTTATGTAACTTATTTATATATAATTATGCATTATTTACGAAACAAAATATTTATCATCTTAGAGAGTACTGTAAATATGTAACATAATATCTGCTGATGGCAAGGCGTGATTTTGGCTAACTGAAAGCTGCGCCGTTGACTTAAATTCCCGTCGGCGCGATCCCATCGTCGATACTTGAACAGTCGGCAGCGATTTTTCCATATTTTTCCATAAAACTAGAAAGTCTCAGCGTATATTTGTGCTAAATGGTTATTTATATTTGTGAGATCATGATGAACAAATAATAAAAAAATGAATGAAGATTGTGTTGTGGGACCTATAGTCAAAGAGAATAATGTAAAAGAATTGGATAAATGGACGAGACTGGACAGAGCACCATGGAAAGCAGCCAGGTGCTGAAGGTTCAAAGTACCCCACACTTCAGACTAGAACAAATCGCATGCGACACCCCACGGTTAAAACTGGAGTATTGCACTCGCCATCCCATAGCGAGGATGCGCCGACGCCATGCTCCTTCTCTAATGACGTAGTCCTTCTCGGGACGTAAGACCCTTATCTGCCTTGCACGCTACGGCGGAGATTGGGATTCAAATCCTCACCTAGACATTGTGACATAGGTTTCCCATGGTTCCCTAAATCACTTAACCGAGCGAGGTGCCACACTGGCGAGACTCGTATTCGGAAGGACTTGTTCAAACGACGTCCGGCCATTCTGCTTTGCGTTTAACCTGATACTCTTAACTCGCTTAAGGCAGATGTCGGAATGGTTCCCTTGAAAGATGGCGGCCGATTCCCTTTCCCTATACGTGTTTGTGCTGTTCCTATGTTAACCTCATATTCGATCGTGCTTTAAACCCTAATCTTCCTTTCTTCCTAAATAACCAAGAAAAATGAATTGATGATTCCATTGAAAAGGATACGGCCGATTTCTATTCCTACCTTGTCTAGCCCTCCTTGTCCGTTCCGAACTTGTTGAGACTCTAGTGAATCGGCCTCTCCTTCCTTCCACGTTAAAGATTCGTCCATTGTGCCGTGCAGGGTGCCTTAGGGAGCGATGTTCTCATATCACTTCTCACGACTACTCTGCCGTTGCTGTAGTTTGTATTGAAGGGAACCCGAGCGAAGTGGCGCAATGGTTAGCACACACTGGACTTGTATTCGGGAGAATGACGGTTCAAACTCGCTTCCGGCCATTCTGATTTAGGTTTTCCCTGATTTCCCTAAATCGCTTCAGGCAAACGCCGGGATGGTTCCTTTGAAAGGGCACGGCCGAATTCCTTCCCTAATCAGATAGGACCGATAACCTCGATGTTTGGTCCACTCCTCCAAATAAATAAATAAATAAATAAACCAACCAACCAGAAAACACCTTTCACTGCCTGTTACGACTTTGAAACGACGATCGTGACAAGCCAATTATAGACGGATACGTCTTTGGTTTCGTGTCGGTAGGATGCTACGCACAGAAAGCCCACGACACGGCAGATACTGATAAACGGTAGTAGTAGATGCGCTAAAAGTGAAAGACTCTCAACTCAGAGCATCACAGTGAGAACTTTGCTAAAATTAAAAATGTCATCGCCGTTACGAAGTAGCAGTCATTGTCTTGAACTACTAATTTTTAATATCGTATGTTGTTTTGAACCATTATTTACATCGCAGAAATATACAGGGTGATTTCCCCCCCCCCCCCCCCCCCCCCACCATGTATAAACTCTAGGGATTGATT
Organism: Schistocerca cancellata; assembly: GCF_023864275.1. Taxonomy (NCBI): domain Eukaryota; kingdom Metazoa; phylum Arthropoda; class Insecta; order Orthoptera; family Acrididae; genus Schistocerca; species Schistocerca cancellata. The sequence goes on from NC_064627.1 coordinate 290,637,213, forward strand.
GATGAGAGGATACGGAGCAAAAAGGGTCTAATGAACTTATGTCCGGAAATGAATGGTTTCCATGATAGACCCATTTATTTAGTCATGCTTTGTTATAGAGACTGCAGTCTAATATGCGCTGTGCCATGCAGCCACAGTTATAGTATGCATGGTTTCCTCCTAGAGGATTGTACTGGTGCAAGTCTTTTTGCTTGAGGCCACTTCCGCGACTTGCGCGTCGATGGAGATGAAATGATGATGATGATGATAACACCCAGTCCCTGAGCGAAGAAAATTTCCGACCCAGCCGGGAATCGATCCTGAGTCCTTTAGCATGGCATTCCGTCGCGCTGACCACTCAGCTATAGAGGCGGCCCGCCAAGACAGGGTAAGCCAGACGAAGGTGTGGAACGTTTTCCATGACATTTATTAGTACCCTTACCACTTACAGTGTATACAGGGCTTACTAGCGACAGACTTTCCACATCGTGAGTAGTTTTGTCACTGGGTTCTTCACCAGGCAACCGTGATTCCGGGATTTGTGTTACCCAGCCTCTTCATAGATGAGGCCACCTCTCTACACGGAGTGGTACCTTCAGTTTCGTAACAGTCATCTGTGGGGTAGTACACAGAACTCCCACGGCATGTTGATATCGAATCATCAGCATCGGTGCAGCCGGAATGTGTGGGCCGGAGATAATTGGCGATCGCATTTTGGGAGCATTCTTCCTTTCCCGTCGCCTAACAGGCCGGAACTATCGGCATTTCTTGCGACTGACTTTGCCTCTTGTGCTTTAAGAAGTGCCATTGAAGGTTGGAAGGGTTATGTGGGTGCTACATGGTGGTGCTCCAGCCCACTTCGCCAGTAACACTCGGATGCATCTCAATCGTCTCTTCCATGGTTGATGGATCAGACGGGGGAGTCCAGTTGCATGGCTTGCTAGTTCACCGGATCACAACCCGTGCGATTTCTGGTTACGGGACCATCTGAAAAGTATCGTGTATGTAGAGCCCATTCCTGATGCGGAGACACTGGAGCAGCGTATTCATGCTTTTCGGGGGCGTCCTGGCCGATGTGAACGTGTGAGGCAGAACATGCTACGGCTCGTATACGCATGCTTTGAGGCACATGGAAACAATTTTCAACTAGTACTTTAACTGTGGCTGCTTAGTATGGCACGTATTAGACTGCAGTCTCTGTAACAATGTATGATTGAATAAATGGTCTCTAATATGGACTCCATGCATTTCTGGGCATAAGTTCATTAGGCCTTTTCTGTTCCGTATTCTCTCATCGATAAATCCCAGTGGAAAAAAACACCCTGTATACCATCATGTTAATGTACGTAGTGACTTCTGAAAGCAAGTTACACGTAAAGTGACTTGATGTTATGTCGTATAACATGACACATTCCATCATTTAATCCAGAATGGTGTTTGACCAAACTGTGGAATATAAAACGACGTGTCATTGAAGTTTGGGATGCTTGCATCCCCACTCTGGGATACTTCCTATTGTAGATGTGTATATTTGTTCCTACACCCCTCACCATATATGATAATAGGGGGTCGGTCTAAGAAAACTCACTGCACCGGGGAAGCGGGGTTAACTCGTAGAAAAGCACGAATATGTCAAGATGTTTTGATTTAAAGGTCTTTGAAGCTGCCAGATTCTTAGAAAAGCTAGTTCCGTTCTTTTACATCCCAAGCTCTGCCCACGACATATTCGCCTTTCTTGTGCTACGATAAGAGCGTTTTTCACTTTGGCTCCCAACTTTTGCTCTACCATAATTTGACATTAGCATGGAAACCGATGTAAATTTTTGTGTAGATTTTTGTTGACTTGGGCGACTGCTTGGTAGGTAAATTTTTTTATTGTCTTTCGAACCTAAGCCATATATCGTTGCGACGAATAAAGCTTTCACAAAACGATAGAATAGTAATTCATTACATGTCTTTGTGTACCTTTTTACAAAATTTGAACGGAATCGCACAAGTCTGAAACATAGACATGGCGCACGTCGAAACCCCCACAAAAAACTTTTTTTTTTTTGCCCGTAGTATCCAAACAAAGCAAGATTTTTCAAACGGTTAAAACATGCGTTAGACCAAGATTGGATACACTGGTGAACCAAATTTGAACTATCAGTCTCGATCCAGTCCGAAGTTATTTAAGGATGACTGTTTTCGCATGTAAAATCCATACGGTGCACATACAAATGGTGTCATTAGCTGAGCATTAATTCCAACTAAAATCTTTTGAAAAAAGAATTAATCGATTCACAACTGGCTACACCAAAAACTTTTTACCCCATGTTCCTACCTCAAGTAGGAAGTGAGTAACAAAACACTTCCCCCCGCCCTAGCAAACCGCGTTGCTGTGCGCAGCCTTTTCAGATTAATTTGTGGCAGCGCTTCCGCATCACAGTGCGTAATAAAATGGCATGGGGCAATACGATTCTAGTGCCAAACGTCGAAATAGACACAGATTCACGGTAAAATACTGGGATTATATGGGCCAAAGGATTATATGGGCCAAATGCAGTGTCACGCCCAGCCTTAGTGAAATGATGTTAACAATTTGACCAAGGCCGTACAGACGTGAGTGATGCTGACTGGGAAGTCCAGATCTTGCACAGTGGTTTTCATCTTTTTGGCAAGCTGAAACAACTTGACAAGCTGAAACATTATTTTCCAACGATGACTACGTTTATACAGCTGTTCTCGAATAGCTCAGTGAAAGAACGAGAGTTTTTTTTACTGTCTGGGAACTGAACGAACGGTGGAAAATTCCGACCGTTGTTCACAGGTATTTAGTGAATACGTTAAATGTAATCTCAGTTGCGAATATGGACAACCATCAGCTGTAGAATGAAATGACGACAGTGAAAATCTGTGCCGCACCAGGACTCGAACCCGGCTTTACCGCATATCGCGAATGGTCGTCTTACAATTTAGCTGTCTGTGCACGACTCATGACCAGACTCAAACTTCCATATGTCGCCAACCACGTGTCTACACGTACATCCATTATGCGTATTCTTTAACAGGCCAGACATTTTACTTGAGTCACTTGCCCGTTGTCGGCGGATAAATGCGATATTGAATTACCTGTGTTATTCTGAATTATGATGCTTGACATGTCAGAACTACATGTAACTTAGTTTTTGAACTGACTTTGTAATTATTTCCAAGGCAAAGTATCTTCAGTTACTTGGAATTCTTAAAGAGTCTGTCGTCTTATATGACAATTCAAACTTTTTTTGGTGTCCAGGACGAAGCACCAACACATTCATTAGTCTTGTTATTAACACTACATCACCGAGACCGAACTTAAATGTTCGACGGATATATTGCACACATTTCCTGTTTGCCCCATCTCTTGATCCATCTCCCCTTGCACCATCTTGCTGTCCATATCTTTCTTCTGTCTCTGCCCATCTCCTCCTAGCACACCTCACTGACCATCCCCTACCGATCCATGGCTTTAGGGGGAGATCCCAGTCAGTCACTCAGTCAGGCAGGCAGTCTAATCATTTTTGGGTTAGTTGCGTGGCAGAACCACAACACTTAGGACTGTTAACCAAAAAGATACTACTGTTGTAATCTCGTTCAGCCTGCAGTTTCTAAGAAATAAAAATGTCTAGTTGGAATAGGTTTCCCGTTACACTTCTTGCACAGTTGAATACAACCATTTGCAAAACACAATGCCCTGCTGCGTGAAGAAGTCCGTAAATGCCTGCTGCACATCCTCATACAATAAGAATCGTCGACGCTTCTAGGTTCAAATGGCTCTGAGCACTATGGAACTCAACTTCTGAGGTAATTAGTCCCCTAGAACTTAGAACTAGTTAAACCTAACTAACCTAAGGGCATCACACACATCCATGCCCGAGGCAGGATTCGAACCTGCGACCGTAGCGGTCTCGCGGTTCCAGACTACAGCGCCTAGAACCACACGGCTACTTCGGCCGGCACGCTTCTAGGCCTTTTTTAAGGGACGGAAGGTGTGATAATCGCATGGGGACAAATCAGGACTATAGGGCGGGTGCTAATGTCTCTCCCACTTCCATAAGGCTGGCCGCCAGATCGACTGGCGTCTTATGTCGACGGAACTTGACGCACCATTCCACAATAATGGTTTTAGACAGACATGCTGCCCTATACCAGTGTTTGTCTTTGGCAAAAAGAAAAGAATAACATTAATGCAGTTTGGAGTCATTTGGTAACAACATCGCCATAGTTCAGTTTTCCGCATTTACAGCACGCATGTTAGAAGAAACGAATGCTGCACTAATCCGTTGCCTGCTCGTCGGTGCTCGCATGCCCACATCGGAGTCGCACTATGTTCCATACATTGAGGTGACAAAAGTCATCGGATAGCGATATACACATATGCGTGGTAGTATCGCGTGCACAAGGAATAAAAGGGTAGTGCATTGACTGAGCTGTCATTTGCACCACGTGATTCATGTACAAAGGTGTCCGCCGTGATTATGGCCGCACGACGAGAGTTAAGACATTTAACGCAGAATGGTAATTGAAGCTAAATGCATGGCTCATTCCGTTTCGAAAATCTTTAGGGAATTCAATATACCGAGATCCACAGTGTCAGAAGTATGCCGAGAATACCAAATTTGAAGCAATACCTCTCACCACAGACAACGCAGTGGCCGACGGCCATCACGTAACGATCGAGAGCAATGGCGTTTGCACAGTGCTAACAGCCAAGAAACACTGCGTGAAATAATTGGAGAAATCAATGTAGGACGTACGACGAACTCATAGGTTAGGAGTGTGCTGCAGAATATGGTGTTATTGGCCTATGGCGGCAAATGACTTACGCTAATTTTTTTGCTAACAGCACGACATCGCCTGCAGCGCCTCTCCTGGGCTCACGACCAAATCTGTTGAACCCTAGACGTCTGGGAGACCACGGCTTGGTCAGATGAGTCCCTATTTCAGTTAGTAAGAGCGGATGGTATGATGCGAGTGTGGCACAGACCCCGTGAAGTGATGGACTCAAGTTGTCAGCAAGACACTGTGCAAGCTGGTGCTGGCTGCATAATGATATGGGCTGTGTTTACATGTAGTGCACTGCGTCCTGTTGTCCAGTTCAACCGATCATTGACTGGAAATGGTTATGTTGAGCTACTTGGAAGACCATTTGCAGCCATTTATTATAGCATTTTTATGGATGACAATGCACCCTGCCACCGCGGTGCAATTGTTCGCGATTCGTGTGAAGAGGAGCATTCTGGACAATTCGAGGGAATCGTTTTGCCACTCAGATTGCCCAACATGAAGCCCATCGAACATTCGTGGAACATAATCGAGAGGTCAATTCGTGCAGAACTTCCTGCACCTGCAACACATTCGCAATTATGGACAGTTATAGAGGTCGAAGTAGAGAGGATATAAAATGTAGACTGGCAATGTCAAGGAAAGCGTTTCTGAAGAAGAAAAATTTGTTAACATCGAGTATAGATTTAAGTGTCAGGAAGTATTTGTATGGAGCGTAGCCATGTATGGAAGTGAAACATGGACGATAACTAGTTTGGACAAGAAGAGAATAGAAGCTTTTGAAATGTGGTGCTACAAAAGAATGCTGAAGATCAGATGGGTAGATCACGTAACTAATGAGGAGGTATTGAATAAGATTGGGGAGAAGAGGAGTTTGTGGCACAACTTGACTAGAAGAAAGGAGTGGTAGGTAGGACATGTTCTGAGGCATCAAGGGCTCACCAATTTAGTATTGGAGCGCGGTGTGGAGGGTAAAAATCGTAGAGGGAGACCAAGAGATGAATACACTGAACAGATTCAGAAGGACGTAGGTTGCAGTAGGTGCTGGGAGATGAAGCTTGCACAGGGTGGAGTAGCATGGAGAGGTGCATGAAACCAGTCTCAGGGCTGAAGACCACAACAACATAGAGACGACATGGTTCAATATTTCTGGAGGGGACGTCCAACAACGTACTGAGTCCGTGTCACGTCGAGAGCAACACTACGCCGGGCAGAAGGAAGCTCGACACGATATTAGGAAGAATCCCCTGACTTCTGTCATCTCAGTGTATACACGACAGCAACGCTTATGTTTTGCTGTATTTCTTGACTAATAAATATATTAGATGCATTTTTTGTTGATTTTTTACGCTAATCTGCAGTCTTATTAAGTAATGTCTGTGGTAAAAGATTATTGTTTTGGGATCGATTATTATCGGATATCGATAGTTTGACAACACGGGGCATCCCTAGTTGAAGCCAACCTTCGGGTGGTTGCGTAGTATTTACAACGAGGGTTGCTGAGAAGCCTTGCCCTAGGCAGGTATTGCAAGTAACGCGAAAGGCGATGCGGAGGACGCGGCCCTCGGAGTTACGGGAGCGGCCAGACACCTGTGCGGCGCCGCCTGCGTCCGCCCGTTCCCACGCTCATCCGCGGCCGGCACAGTGCGATAGTGGAAGTGAGTTTCAGCCGCAGCGCGCCGGCGTCCGAGTCGTCGCCGTCTCGTCGCCGGTGGCAGCAGTAGCAGCGGCTGTTTGTGTCCACGGTCGGCTGCGCGTCGGCTATAATAATACGCGGAGGGGGCGGTGGCGGCGCTGTGCTCGCTGTCCGTGGAGCGGGCGGCTCGGACCAGCCGGGCCGGCCGGCTAGCTCGCAGCTGATACCGTGGGAACGGCCGGGTGAGCCGCGCTGCCACTGTCGATACGTGAGAGAGAGCGAGCGAGGGCAGAGCGCGGCGCAGCCGACTTCCGCCGGCCAGCGCCGCGCCTCGCCTCGCACTGCTGCAGCCCTGCTCTGCTGCCCGCACGTTTTTTCCCTTCCTTTTTCCCTCGCTGTGTGCCTTATGGGGACTGGCGGCGGCGGCAGCGGCGGTCGCGGGCCGGCCTCGACTCGCAGCTACGCGATAAAAAACTGCCCGCGGAAAAAAAGTTCCCACGCTCGTTCGCGTTTGCTTTTGCCGGCGCCGGTTTAGCGTCTTCAGTCGTAGATTTGCTTTGTTCCGTTTCCGCGGCTATATGTCGTGTCTTCTGTTGCCAAGTGACGGCATGCAGTGTAGAGGTGGGCGAAAAGGCTGATTCGTTGTATCGTCTGTCGCGGTTCGACCTTTTTTTATACCAGATACTTTAGAAGTTATTTATAACTGTCAGTTATTTTTACTATCGAATTCCCCAGACGGGAGTACAATTCACTGCGACTCACAAGTTGTCAGTTCTCTCAGCTTGTGCATGCGCCAACTCGTACATGGAATATTTCTCTCCAATATCAGTATTTTAAACATAGCTGCGTAACAGCAACGGTTCCACGTAATAAGACTAAAAACAGCCGACCAGTTGCAATGGATAAAGTAATCTTTACCTAGGTTTCGACAGATTTAAATCTATCTTCTTCAGAAGGCGGCCTGAGGACAATGAACATCGTAGTTTACATTAAAAGGTATGAAACTTAAGTCAAGAATAGAGTTTAACACATATTAGAGAGCTCTTGTATTACAAAATATGAGAAGGACGCCTGGTACTTACAGTATTACATTAATATGGAATGATGTATCATTGTCGTTTTTACAAATATCTGCATAGATAAAATATAGCCCTGAAAATAGGGTTTGTCATGTAAATAAAAATTAGTACATGGATGTTGCAGAGCTCACAAGCGACTGAGTATAATCGGCCAGCGTAGTTACACTGCGGCCAGGGCAGGTGGCGCTCATGTCGCGAACTATGTGCCGATTGGCGCACTAAAGCAACATGTAAAATATCGATATTAATAGCGTCCTTAGATAAAGTGACAATACAAAGAAGGAAAGCGTTTAACACTCCCGTTATAACAGTATGGGAGCCTTGGTATCATTAACGTAGATATATACATCAAAAAGGCAGGTGGCGCTTTCGCCGAGAGTTACATACAGTGGCATATACAGCCAGAATATAAAAGTTACATTACAATATTAGTGAAGCACACACACCGTATATAAGTCAAAACTTTAAAACTATCAGTAATGGCTCTTATGACAAAATTACGAACCCTGGTCCACAATCCAGTTAATACACATTCTCAGGGAGACAAGGTTTTAGAGCCAGAGAAAATCACATGAGGGCCGATGTAGTGGCAGCCATACATCGTGAGAGTATGGCCGGCTATCAAGAGGTGTTCAGCAAAAGTAGAGTTGTGAATATTCGCTCCTTTTTTACCTAATAGATGTTCTTTATATCGTGTTTTCACAGCTCTGCCTGTTTGACCAAAATAATATGAGGGGCAGTTATTACAGGTTAGTTTGTAAACACCTGAATTGGAAAACCAATCGCTGGCATCTCTACTGAAAGTACAAGATTTCTTTTTAAACTGTTATCTGTAGAGAAGGAGACGTTACAGTTATATTTTTTATTTAGAAGACTTTTAATCCTATACGATATATTACCCAAGAAAGGGATGGAAATAAATTTTTTAGTTTCTTTGGTATCCGTGGGGAGGTTGTTGCTCAAAGTCGAACAATTTTGGGAAATTTTCTTATTGAGCAAGTAATCGATCATATTCTGATTGTACCCATTATTAGCAGCAATCTCTTTGATGACATTCAATTCCTTTTGTTGATCCGCAGGTGATAAAGGAGTAGTTACCGTTCGGTGAATGGCGGAATGAAAAAACGCCAGTTTATGAGCTTTTGGATGAGTTGAGTCAGCAGGAATGACATTATCTGAATATGTTTCCTTACGGAAGATATTGAAATTGAAGGAATTATCCTGTATAGACATTGTTAAATCGAGGAAGTTAAGTTCACGTTTTTCATTTTGAAGTTCTTTTGTGAAGGAAATTTTTTCATGTAAACCATTGAAAGTATTGAAGAGATGCTCTAACTCATGATCAGTGCCATCAAAAGCAATGATAATGTCGTCAACATAACGTGCATAATAGCGGATTTTGTGGCGTAATTCTGAACTTGAATTGAAGAACGTTATTTCCAGGGCGTTGATGAAAACCTCTGCTAAAATACCGGTGAGGGGGCTACCCATTGCTAGACCATCTGGCTGTACATACATTTTCCCATTAAATGTGAAATAATTGTATTTTAAAACGACCTTAAGCAAACCAATCAGTTCCGCAATCTGAGTTTCACTTAGTTTTTTGTGCTTGAGAAGATTCTTTTTTACAAGGTCTATGGTTTCATCAACCGGGACATTTGTATAAAGGCTGACGATGTCAAAGGACACCAGTCTGGTGGGATCGTGTAGATGATTACAGTTCAACTCCTTAGCACCATTTAAGGGCTAATGGTGGTGTTTTCAGTTACTGAAACTTGTAGCTATATAATAAATAACATCGAAAGGACGCATGCAAGTGTTTCATTATATTACCTGACGTGTGTCACTTAATCTCAATGTAGTCCGGTCTCGTAAGGCAGTCAACTGACATTGCCTCGCCTCGTTGCGCCAGCCCAGATATGTGACGTCACAGCCCAGTTTGAAACTATTTTGTTAATTAACATCTCCCAATTTTGTTGTGTTCTGTTGCGGCCTCATAGTTAACTCTGCGAAACGCGAAACATACTTATAACAGCCGGCCGGGGTGGCCGAGTGGTTCTAGGCGCTACAGTCTGGAACCGCGTGACCGCTACGATCGCAGGTTCGAATCCTGCCTCGGGCTTGGATGTGTGTGATGTCCTTAGGTTAGTTAGGTTCAAGTAGTTCCAAGTTCTAGGGGACTGCTGACCTTAGAAGTTAAGTCCCATAGAGATCAGAGCCATTTGATAATTGACATTTTTAATTTGGTTTGGTTGTCGTGCAAGTTTATTCTGGTGCGCGGTATCTAGCTTACAGCTATTGTGTACAGGTTAACGGCAACTACATCTACATGAATACTCTGCAAATCACATTTAAGTGCCTGGCAGAGGGTTCATCGAAGCACCTTCACAATTCTCTATTATTCCAATCTCGTAAAGAGCGCGGAAAGAATGAACACCTATATCTTTCTGTACGAGCTCTGATTTCCCTTATTTTATCGTGGTGATCGTTTTTCCCTATGTAGGTCGGTGTCAACAAAATATTTTCGCATGTGTGGCGGCTGTGGATCACCTTGAGGGCAAGAATAATATATTTATTTGTGGAATCTGTTTCTGTAGAAGTGCGAAAACCATTGTTTTACTCCAGTATCTATAGTCGGTAGAAATATCATCGTCTGCTACGACCTACATGGAGTCCGGGACACAGTTACCAGCTTCCTGGTTACCTTTAGTGGTAGCCCGTAACTCCCAGTGAACAGGAGCCATGAGCGAATTCTATAAAGCTTTCATATAATTGATATGCCTCGATGGGCTATGAATCCACAATTATTTACGTTCGATCTCCAGCGGGTATCTATAATTAGCGAGCACAGAGGACATGGACGGGGATTGCGGATAAGTGGTGGCGCTAGGTTGGAGCGTAAGTCGGCCGAGGAATGTACCGAGGTAGTCCGCACATTTGCGATTAACATTATGTCCGGCCTAGTAACCAGGAGATCCCGGCTTCGAATCCCGACACGGCACGTATTTCCACTTGCCGCCGCTGATTCCGTATGAACTCCCGATGCGGCTGATACCATCAGTTCCTTTCCAACCCCCTACCCCACCCCTTCGACCTTCAGTTTACAGAATACTATACTTGCAAGAGAAAAATATTAATCTACTGTCGGTTATTTCGATAGGCGAACAAATTCCTTATGTTCATTCCGTATTGTTAGCGATACGGCTTAGTACACACTCGTATAGACAGATGGCTCACAGTTATTTCCACGAGCTATAGATAGAATACCTTCTAGATGGTCCGCCCCTGTGCTCTGTTCTATTATCTGCAGTCAGATCTCAGATGACGCGAAAGCGTAGTACGCCATTCGGCAAATGGATGCCGCTATGCTCAAGTTGCAGTTGATAAAATAAGTGCTAGTAACAGATAAGTAGTTATTACAGTAACTGCTACTTCTCAGTAACCGGTTAATTGTATCAGTGAAAGTTAGTTTTTGCGACCTCTAGTATGCCGCGCTTGGAAGCCTGTGCGAGGTGGACAGTATTTGTTTTCAAACGTTCCTCTCATGTCCTGAGTGTCTATGGCTGCTTCGTAGTCGAACACTCCGCCACATTTCTATTTCATATTTTTTATGCATGGACATAAAAGTGAAACAAAAGTAATTGAATGCAGTCGCATCAAAACCTGCGGTACTTTCGGAATTATATTTGATAATGAGAAACTAATTAAGTGTTTTGGTACTTGTGTAGCAAACTTGCTGACTATGGCCGAAGTAAAGAGGATGTGAAAAGGAGACTGGCAGTGGCAAGAAAAGCATTTCCGAAAAATACAAATTTATGAACATCGCTAATATGAGAGAAGCGTTCAATAAGTAATGCAACACTTTTTATGAAAGCATGTTCGGTTTATTCAGGATTCCAGTATAACAGATTATTCCCCACTCTTTGGGTTACAAAACCCTATTTTTAACATAATATCCGTTCAGTGCGACGGCCTACACCACCTTACAGGGAGGGCTTCTGTGCCTGCATCGTACCACTCTACTGGTCGACGTCGGAACCAACATTTTGCTGTATCAACAGGTTCCCTATCATCCACATACTGCTTCCAGCAGAGTGTGTCCTTCATTGGGCCAGACAAAGAGATCAGGGCTGTAGGGTGGATGAGGAAAAACAGCCCACTGAAGTTTTGTGAGCACTGTCAACAAATACGTCCAGTTGAACAGCGAGATGTTTGATTGTGATACGTCGATCACGTCGAATGAGTGTTCCAGCAATGCAGGAGTCACAGCTGTGTGCGGCAGGGGGAAATCGGACAGTTTTGCGCGACCTTGCTGCGGAGATAAGTTGCCTCGCCCAACGACTCACCGTGCTTTTGTTCACTGCCAGGTGTCTGTAGACAGTCTGTTAGCGCCTATGAATGTTGGCGATGATCTGGTTTTCCGCCAAAAGCAAGGAACGCACTTCTGTTACTGGCGCCTCGGGCTACGTATAGCACCGTCACCTACCGGAACTTTATGGAACTAGAACTGAAGCGGGATTATTATGGGATGTGTCTCAACAAATTCCACATTTTTTCCAGCCAAAATTGCCCGAGAAAAGAATGTGTTGAAGTCTTCACTGAAGGTGTAATGCGTAACCTTGTACGGAAGTGAAATGTGGACGATAAACAGTTTGGATAAAAGAGATAGAAGCTTTCGAAATATGGTACTATAGGAGAACGCAGAAGATTAGGTGTGTAGATCGCTTATGTAATGAATGTAATGGGTAACATTAAATTCATGGCACAACTGACCAAAAGAGATAATCTGTTGATGGGACACATCCTATAGCATCAAGGAATAATAAATTTCATAACGGGGGGTGGGAGGGGGGAGTGTAGGGTAAAAATTGTAGAGGAAGACCAAGGCTTGACCGAGCGAGGTGGTGCAGTGATTAGCACACTAGACTCGCATGCGGGAGGACGATGGTTCAAACGCGCGTCTGGCCATCCTGATTTAGGTTTTCCTTGATTTCCCTAAATCGCTTCAGGCAAATGCCGGGACTGTTTCTTCGAAAGGGTACGGCGGATTTCCTTCCCCATCCTTCCGTAATCAGATGAGACAATGACCTCACTGTTTGGTCGCCTCCTCCAAATCAATCAACCAACCAACCAACCAATCAAGGCTTGACTACAGTAAGCTGATTTAATTGGATTTATATTGCACTAATTAGCCTATGCAGAGGTTAGGCGAAGGAAGACAGCTGTATCAAACCTGCCTTCTTGCTGAAGACCACAATAATAACTTTTACAACCACAACCACAAAAGGTAACTCTGTGGCGTAAGCCCGTGAACGTGCTAATTGCCTGACTACAGGATTTTCTTCGCCGTGCTCCTAGGAGGGGGAGGATGGAAGCTCTTTGCCCTGGCCGCATATTAGCCAATGTAAAGATCGCCGGTACTCATTTGATAGCAGGCTGAGTGGAGCTGGAGGGACTAGAACGAGGAAAAATCCCCACACCTGTCAGAGATTGAATTCTAGAACTCCATGGCTAGCGTCCAGTGCTCTGCCTGCTAGACCACCACCGCTATAAAACCACCACAAATCTGCGAAAATATTTATTGATCTGCGACTAATTTCGACATTGTCCTCATCTAGAAAGCTGCAGAATTTTAAAATGGTGTGTATCATTTGTCGGTAATTTTAAAACATGTTTTATGTCTAATTGGCTGTGAATGTAAGTAGGCCTTAGGTATGGCACAAGATCTAGCCAAGATGTTATGTTTAACGACAGTGGAGCGCAACTTTACAGGTTGTTACCGATATCCTTACTAATTTACTTGCGTTTGCAACCTCCTTTCTACCATGAAAATTGCCTATTTTGTTAGCAAACACACATTTCGAATCACAGTTATCTGTTCAGGACTGCAGCTGTTGAAGGAACTCCGTCCTGGTGTCATAGCCAGGAAAGTAGGAAAATTTACGGTATTGCCATTCTATCTGGTTGAAATCTCAAGCAAAGTTCTTTTGTTGTCTGCTGAAGCTCTGTGTTTGAGTTTGCTTGCGTTTGATTTGATTGTGATCGTGCTTAGTTTTTGCCTTCTATTAGCCACACTTCAGACTTGGAATAGACAATGTTTTATGCTGTTTTACCCTTATTTCTTTGGCTTTTTGATGCAACTGTCAATATAAGGCACCATGTAGAGACCTGAATTGATTGATTCAGCTCCTTTTTTTTCCCTTTCTTTCTTCTTACTTACGTGTGTTTTAGAACTGCCTTCAAGGCATAGTGTATGTAACTAGGTGACTACTATGTGAAAATCATGCTATTTTTATTGTGATTAGCTCGTGATCAAATGAAAATATTGAATCACTAAACATTAAATGTTTGCCTATGGGATGCTTTAACGCCTACTTTCATACTTGATATTAAATCTACATCTACATCTACATTTATACTCCGCAAGCCACCCAACGGTGTGTGGCGGAGGGCACTTTACGTGCCACTGTCATTATCTCCCTTTCCTGTTCCAGTCGCGTATGGTTCGCGGGAAGAACGACTGTCTGAAAGCCTCTGTGCGCGCTCTAATCTCTCTAATTTTACATTCGTGATCTCCTCGGGAGGTATAAGTAAGGGGAAGCAATATATTCGATACCTCATCCAGAAACGCACCCTCTCGAAACCTGGCGAGCAAGCTACACCGCGATGCAGAGCGCCTCTCTTGCAGGGTCTGCCACTTGAGTTTGTTAAACATCTCCATAACGCTATCACGGTTACCAAATAACCCTGTGACGAAACGCGCCGCTCTTCTTTGGATCTTCTCTATCTCCTCCGTCAACCCGATCTGGTACGGATCCCACACTGATGAGCAATACTCAAGTATAGGTCGAACGAGTGTTTTGTAAGCCACCTCCTTTGTTGATGGACTACATTTTCTAAGGACTCTCCCAATGAATCTCAACCTGGTACCCGCCTTACCAACAATTAATTTTATATGATCATTCCACTTCAAATCGTTCCGCACGCATACTCCCAGATATTTTACAGAAGTAACTGCTACCAGTGTTTGTTCCGCTATCATATAATCATACAATAAAGGATCCTTCTTTCTATGTATTCGCAATACATTACATTTGTCTATGTTAAGGGTCAGTTGCCACTCCCTGCACCAAGTGCCTATCCGCTGCAGATCTTCCTGCATTTCGCTACAATTTTCTAATGCTGCAACTTCTCTGTATACTACAGCATCATCCGCGAAAAGCCGCATGGAACTTCCGACACTATCTACTAGGTCATTTATATATATTGTGAAAAGCAATGGTCCCATAACACTCCCCTGTGGCACGCCAGAGGTTACTTTAACGTCTGTAGATGTCTCTCCATTGAGAACAACATGCTGTGTTCTGTTTGCTAAAAACTCTTCAATCCAGCCACACAGCTGGTCTGATATTCCGTAGGCTCTTACTTTGTTTATCAGGCGACAGTGCGGAACTGTATCGAACGCCTTCCGGAAGTCAAGGAAAATGGCATCTACCTGGGAGCCTGTATCTAATATTTTCTGGGTCTCATGAACAAATAAAGCGAGTTGGGTTTCACACGATCGCTGTTTCCGGAATCCATGTTGATTCCTACATAGTAGATTCTGAGTTTCCAAAAACGACATGATACTCGAGCAAAAGACATGTTCTAAAATTCTACAACAGATCGACGTCAGAGAGATAGGTCTATAGTTTTGCGCATCTGCTCGACGACCCTTCTTGAAGACTGGGACTACCTGTGCTCTTTTCCAATCATTTGGAACCTTCTGTTCCTCTAGAGACTTGCGGTACACGGCTGTTAGAAGGGGGGGCAAGTTCTTTCGCGTACTCTGTGTAGAATCGAATTGGTATCCCGTCAGGTCCAGTGGACTTTCCTCTGTTGAGTGATATCTGTGTTAAATAGCTTCTATTGGTAAGATATTTTCCGTATATACCCCTATTTATAGCGTTACTTTTCTTCATTGGCATCAGGATTCACTGTCACAGGTGGTATGATACAGCAAGCAGCTTTTTGCATTATTGGCTGATAAATTTTGATTGAATTTTCCCTTTTGCAAATTGGATATTTTTCGATGTCTTCATATGACTTGAGAATCGTAGACATTATTTGCTGTTCGTTACTGCGTAACAAACAAACGCAACGCATTTTAGCAGGTGAAACACATTAAGCGATGAAGGTATGACAATGTTTAATACGAAGGCTGAACACTGCCGTACAAACTTCCTTTGATACAATCTAGAATAATACTACTGTGATGATGAGATTCCTTGGTCTGCTTCCTCACAGTGCATTATCAGTTTAAGAAGTGAACGATGTACCTCGCTATTACTTTTGGCTCTGCACTTGCAGTTGCACATCCCAGAGTAGATGCGCAACACTCTCATATGCATCCTCTCATTGCAAATGCTTCCAGCGCAAGAGCGTAAACTTCGTTTCTTCTTCAGACGCAATGTCTCTTGACCTACGCCATAATAGTCGTCTTATCACGACGACATAATGTTCCAACGGATCCGCTATCTTCTGTTCGAAATAGTTGTCGACTGTACCGTTCTGTAATACAGTAGTATCGACACCTATCGTCAGTCTGGCAAAATTATATGTCTCCTCTTGACGTTTGTCACTAAACACCTCGGCATCGATTGTTGAACACTACACTAATTTAGAAGAAAACGTACTGATAGATGGTCTTCCAGCGTACAAATCGCGAGGCCACTTCGTAAATCTTGCAGAACCTCCACAGAGTGAGAGAAAGAGTTGTTAAAGCAACTGGTAACAGACTCTTCTGTTCTCGCACTGAGAAGGCTGCTCTCATTTGAGCTTACCTAGAAAACGCCGTGTTCGGCGTGAAAGTTCGCTGTTGCAGCATGTTACGTTCACTCTGCGCATAAGTGTTCAGAGTCCCTAAAGGAAACGGCCCAATAGAGAAGTGACCTAGGCTGCTACTGCAGTGGCACAGACACGACGATCGCCAGACATCGTCGCGAAAGGTCGCCCGGAATCATTGGCTGACAGCTTGGTCACAGTGCGTCCGATGTCCCTGGTCAGTTTTTTGAGCGATTATTGTGGTCAGAATCTGTTCTAACTTGGCGAGTACTGTACATTCTTTTCTCAGTTTCTGGAATAAACAGAAAAGTTTTACGAATATGTGAGATGAAGAGAGAAACGCTCTTTTGCGTATTCGAAATGATTCGTAGTGATATTGGGAGCACGATTACAAACACACTGCACAACTTCAGATAAATTCAGCCAGACAAACATACAGGGTGAAAGAAATGTCCCTGTAACCCATGTTTAGTAACAGTGTTATTATACAGGTTGGTAGGTATGTCACTTCTTATCGCCGCTCGGGTTGAGGCGCCATGTCACAGATTGCGCGAAAGGGCAGACACAGAGAGATTATGGGAGCATTCGAGAAAATATTTAATAGGGATCCACCGCGAAAGGCAACACTTCTCTATTGGGAAAGACGTGCTTTTGCAATGTTAAAGACAGGCTGTGAACAGTAAGAAAGAAGACACGGAACTTCTGCCCGAGTCTACTTCGACTGAACAACCTGCTGTGAAGCCGACACGTACACGTGCTTAGGAACTCGGTATACCAAGGACAATAATTGGAGATCACATGAGAAAAGACATTAAGGTCAGACCTTATCGTCCGACGTTCGTCCAATGACATGTTCCACATCCACGAGGATCTCCTCAGCACGGATCTATGGAACGAAAAACTAATCTAATCTAATCATCTAATCTCGGATACAAACCTGAATGAGCACGTTTTAGCATGCCGTGCTTTGTTTATTCAATTTCCAAATGCTGTGAACCGTGCCAAGGTTTGTTTTTAGATGAATGTGCCATTTATCGCAACTCACGTACTAGAAATATTGTCACGTGGCCCAAAGGGAAACCTCATTACACAGTCGAATTAAAAAGATACCCGCCTCTCGTAGTGACATGAGCAGCTATGACAACGCAGTATCTGCTGGGATCATAATTTTTGAAAGGGACTGTGAATGGCGCAAATTATTTACACATGTCACAAATAGGGTTAATACCTCAGCGAGAGGAAAGGAGCATCACGAATGCGTATGGCTGCATTTAGACGTATGCCTCCTCACTACGCACTTGCAGTGCGCGAGTTCCTAAATGAACACTTTCCAGGACGGTGGACAGAACAACATGGAGACGTACGGAAATGTGTTGACAGCACGTTGGGGAACATACCGATACATTGGACACGTAATACATAAATAGGTACGTGTGCTAAAACAATTCAGATTAATTGGCATTCAATACTAGGGGGTACGGAGACTTCTCGCCCACCCTGTGTGTCAATTAACCTTCAGTGAATACTATTCAGCATGCATGTGAATGACAAATATAAATTTAAGAACAAGATACTCTAAAATCACTGAAAAGCTCAAACGCGTACACCACATTTTTAAATCAATTCATGTAACAGAATCATCATGTTACTGGTATCAAAATACCAAAAAGCAGTATTTGCCGACAACTAATGCCCAACTACCAAAACCCAAAAAGGGATCCATTACAGTAACTTTTAGCATCGAAATTGACATACGCCACCTTTTTCACTAGAATAAACAATTTTTTGATCTTATAATCTTGCCCTAAAATTTCAAATACGGATTTTGCATGAGCTGCGTTTAAAGTGTAGGGAGAAGACTGAAATGGAAGGACAACCACAGAACGTGTATAATTTAACGTAATACGACGTTCAGTTAATTATTTTTATATTTTTTAAAATTTGTTCGAAACTTGTTGTTTCCAAGAGTCGCGATTTCAGACCATAGATTAGGAGACGTATCCTTGTTAATACATTTATTATCCTCCAAGATGCTCCTAAATCATTTCTTTTGCTAAACAAAAATCTCTCACTAGCCATGTTTTGTGTGTGGGAACGTGGGCGGATTCGATAAAAAAAAACTTAATCCAGTTTACGCCGACTGTCGTCCAAAGTCTGTACGTTCATGTGTTGCGATCGATCGTCTTCGGCCGTCGGTGGCACTGTGACCGCAGCTTTAAATCGAATTAAATCAGGCCATGAATTAGACCAGGTAATGAGGCACTGAAAATCGTAGTTACATATTCTTTTTACGACCGCAAAATAACTGACGGTGTTAGAAGTATATAGGGTATCAGATGCAGACTAGTACTTAAAAAAATTCAACATCTAATATAAATATGTAGAAGGCTGCATCAGACCAATCCTCGGAGAGCAACAACAAAAAATAACAACTTTGACACTCGGGGTTTCCATCGATACGCCGCCACGTCCGTTTTTCTAGAATCCGTTGTTGCAGGTGACTTTTCTGTACCTAAGAGCTCCTTACCTGATAAAGGATTTTTTTGCTAACTAATTTTCTTTGCTAAGGAGAAAATTGGAAAACACCAATACAAATCTGCAGGCTGGGCTCGTGCCGCGGTAGCTCACAGTTCTGATCTTGACCTATTTTTATAGAAAGTCATGTTCACATCTGGTTGAACTTGACAAAAAAAGGTTTTGCGTGTAACACAGGATCCCTAGTGTGAACGTTCCCCCAACACTTCTGTCAATCTCTTCAGCCATTCTCATCAAGGGCACCGACATAAACAGCGAACGTGGCGTTCAGACTTACACAAAACGACTATTATAGTTCTTGTTTACCTATAACGATCGCTAAATTCAGAGAGACCACCTGATGTTGGAATCACATGACTGAATTCAAGAGAGCTGGTCATAAACTCTTTAATAAGCGTGAACCCTACGGTGAACTGTTGTTCGCAAGTGGCGCCCGGCCTGAATAAATGCGTGTTTGGATCAGTGTTCTAAAGAAGTAGTCATATTTAAACATGCTTATATTAAGGAACCAGATTATACAGTCATATTGCGACCGACGTGTTAGTCCAGTCGTTAAGTAAGCATAGATGACAATATTGCTGCCGTCCCGCGTCTCGAACTGTAGAGTTTCCTTATGTTGGCTTTTTATGGCATGTCTTCGTAGTGTGTTTGTCTTCACTGTAGTGTTCTTATGCACCAGTACGGAATGAACAAAAGAGTGAGACGGGCGGAATCAGAGCTTCATAGCATCTTTCTCCATGAATGTAGCGGGCGAGCGTTGACAAACAGACCGCGTTGAAAATTACACACACACAACACACACACACACACACACACACACACACACACACACACACACACACACACACTGTTGTGCACGCCTACGTCAGCTACGGCAGTTGGTCAGTCTTTCGCTCTAGTGGGCCACTTTACACGTGACACCCCGAGTCCATGTTCACCCGACTTTCATATCGTCTTTGAGTGAAAGCGCTATGCCACTAGTAGACACTCCTGAAAATATAAAGAGGGGAAAAAGGAAACGGAAGGAAAGTTGTACGAGCGGCGAAATTCGTGAAAGAAGACAGTGTCTGCCGAGAAATGTCGTTAGTAGGACACTTCACACGGCAGTACAAAGAGCACTCTTTGCACAAAGAGTGTTAACTGCTTTAGAAAATAGGCATCCTTAAAGTTGCTTACTGATGTACACAGTTTTAAAGTAGGACATTTTGCTGAATCAGACACCAGATAGTGTCTCCAGAGACACCGCTTCGAAAGAATGACGTGTGTCAACGATACCGCTGTACTGGTAAATAATAAAATATTATCGACAGCTCCGGCATGCTTTGAAGTAAGACGCAACGCAACGACTGATGTTCCTCGGGACGTGGACGAGATCAATAGTGAATAGTGAAATGTCTTCATAAGCCAACGTAGTAGATTCGAAAAAAAGTATCGAAGTGGAGAGACGGGATTTACACTCTTAAGGAAAAAAAGAGGCACCACGAAAGAATTAACCGAATGGGTCGGAAATAGGTGCATGTGATGTACATGACAGACAAATTGATGATTACATTTTCAGAAAATTGAATGGTTTATTCAAGAAAAAGAACTCCAAAAATTGAGCAAAAATGGTTCAAATGGCTCTGAGCACTATGGGACTTAACTTCCCAGGTCATCAGTCCCCTAGAACTTAGAACTACTTAAACCTAACTAACCTAAGGACATCACACACGTCCATGCCCGAGGCAGGATTCGAACCTGCGACCGTAGCGGTCGCGCGGTTCCCGACTGTAGCACCTAGAACCGCTCGGCCACCCTGGCCGGCAAATTGAGCAAGTCAGTTACGCATTGGTCTACTTGTGGCCTTTGTGCAAGCAGTTGTTCGGTGTAGCATTGATTCAAAGAGTTGTTGGATGTTCTTCTAAGAGATACCGTGCCAAATTCTGTCAAAATGGCGTGTTAGATAATCAAAATCTCGAAGTGGTTGGAGGGTCCTGCCCGTAATGCTCCACAACGTTGGGGAGAGATCCGGCCACCTTGCTGGCCATGTAGGGTTTTCCAAGCACGATGACAAGCAGTAAAAATTCACGTCATGTTCGGGCGGGCATTATCTTACTGGAATGTAAGCCTAGGATGGTTTGTCATAGAGGATGTAGAGTATCGTCGACGTACCGCTGTTCTGTAAGGGTTCGGCGAATGACAACCAAAGGCGCCCTGCTATGAAAAGAAATGCCACCCCAGACCATCACTCCCCGTTGTTGAGCCATATGGCGGGCGACTTTCGTATTTGTATCCTTCCGCTGTCCAGGACGTCCCCAGACACGTCTTCGCCGGTCATCAGGGCTCATTTCAAAGTGGAACTCGTAACTGAAGACAATTGTACTCCAGTCAATGAGATTTCAGACCGAAGACTAGTCTGAAGACACCCCAGACAGCGTTGGGATACCAACCTAAATTTCACGCCCCATATGGTCCGACACCCAGGAGTGATGGTTGGGATGCCATGTCATTTCATAGCAGGACCATTGTGATTGTCATCCGCAGCATATTTACAGCAAAGCGATACGTCGACGATATTCTATGCCTCGTTTTGTTGCCTGTTATGGCAAGCCATCCTGGGCTTGAGTTTCAGCAACATAATGCCCGCCCGAACAGGGCGAGAGTCTCTGCTGTTTGTGTTTGTACTTGCCAAACCCTACCTTGCCCAGCAAGGTCGCCGG
The DNA here is from genome assembly GCF_023864275.1 of Schistocerca cancellata. Lineage (NCBI taxonomy): Eukaryota > Metazoa > Arthropoda > Insecta > Orthoptera > Acrididae > Schistocerca > Schistocerca cancellata. The sequence goes on from NC_064627.1 coordinate 290,658,767, forward strand.
ATCTACACCCAATTGAGAACGTTCGGAAAATAACAGACTGGGGCCTCCAACCATCTCGGGACGGATAGTCTAACGCGCCAATTGGACAGAATTTGGCACGATGTCCCACAGGAGGACATCTGACAGTTCTACGAATCAGTGCCAAGCTGAATAACTGCGTTGGGACCAGAGGTGATCCAACACGTTGTTGACTTGCTCAATTTGTGAAGCTCTTTGTCTTGAATAAATCATTCAATGTTTCTGAAATTTTAGTCGTATATTTGTACATGTACATCACATCTACCGATTTGCGTCCCTTTCGGATAATTCCTTGGAGTTTCGTCACTTCTTTGTCTTACATTGTATTTATTAATTAACTGAGTATCGCAAGTCAGATAAAATATCCTGGTTACTGATTCCATCGAGGCATGTTGCTCCTAATGAGAACTGAATGGTATGCGTGGACTGCGGTTTTATAACGCGTGACGAGTTGTAAAATTATGTACGTGTCAATGAAAGACGTCACGCCGTATTTGATCTTCTTGTATACAGTCCCTCTAGCAAAGTGCTTTTATAGACGTCAAAAAGTCTTCCCCAATCAGCCCCAAAAAACATAAAAACTTCAAATTAAGATTTAAAAAATATTTACACCGCACTTAGGAAAGGTAAAAGATTACAGAAAGTTAAGGTTTCATCTCAGGCATTTGGGTCCCTTCTGCTGGATGCAATGTATGAGTTGACAAACAATATTTTAACAGCTGTGAAACGCCGAAGTTGAAGTATATGAACATTTGCTACAAATTGGAGGCAAACTATTTTAATCAAACTTTTCAGCATCATAACAAAGCTACAGATAGACCACCTCTTGCGTTGACTCCAACAGCTTACAATAATAACCTAGTTCGTCTTATTGGAATAAAAACCGTACACTGACAGCATAAATGTGGGGTAGCAAAAGCAAACGCGGCTGTAGAACTGGTTGAGAATCTGAGGGTAACCAGGAATCGTCTATGGGAATGTAATTTCGGTCCGTGGGGTCACACGTATTGTACAGATGATTCTGCGGCACCGCCTACATCTTATTTACTGCGTTGGTTGGCAGTTGTCTTACTGCTGTGCGATGGCTAAAAGTGTTCATTTTCCGTGGTTCGACCTATAAACAGTGTGATTTTTTAAGGATATCTGTAGAGTTGATAGTGGGTAACCTTTGATTTACTACGGACAGACAGATTAGTTACGAGCTGTTCAGATTCTACATACATATCGGGACGAACGTACACCATCTGAAAGAATCGTTAGCCGAAACATTATTAAATGCTGGTAGCATCAATTAGATTTTGTGAATGGTAGGTTTATAGAGAGAATTTAGGGAACGTGTAAGACATCTGCATAGAAGTTTTAATTATTTCGGGAGGAGACAAGTTCAGGCGAAAGTGTAAGGGACATGATCGATCTTCTTTCCTCAACCTTGCCTTTTCCGAGCTTGCTATGACCTTATCGATCCTTCTGTCGAAGAGATGTTAAACCCTAATCATCATATTTTTGCCTACTGACCGTCATAGTCACCATAGTAAGCTACAGTTGAGATGGAAGGACCTCGGAGGCATGGTGCTAGTTGCGATCGGTATAGATAATCAACAATTGGTGCCAACATTCATATCTGCACCGATAACTCATTTTAGTGCTGTAGCTTATTATTGGAGTAATGGGTGTCAAAAATTCGCTCACAGTAAATTATTGAGAAAATTGAGATTAAATGAGATAAGTACCATTCAGAACATTTTTTCGCGTTGATGGTCCAACGTTTAATTAATTACCAAATATGGTTGTCCCCATTTTGTTTCTAAAATAATTATTGAAAAAGAAAAATCTTTCCTCGTAGCTGTTGGCTACCGCTCCCTGTATTTGGTGAGCAACAATGCGTAATTTTCCAGTTTTTAGATTCATCTGCACTATCATCCCATGCTGACGACTATGATGTGTACATTTCGATGTTCTCTGATTTGAGAGATCTTTCTTCGTATTGAGAACTCACTTTAGCAGGTAAACGCAACAGCGAATACAAAGTAGCCAAGTTGTTGAGCGGCTGTCGAGGATATTTTCAGTGCTATCCTCGTCCCGCACAACATTTCTGACGTAGCGCAATATACGAGAGCTATTCGGAAAATAAGGACCGATAGGGCGTGAAATGGAAACCACAGTGAAAATCCGATGAAACATTGCACAGATGCATTGTGCAGCGTCTGTAATATGCCTGTCGATCGCGTCATGTTGCTCTTTTCAGTTTTGAGCGTACAGTGAGCACGAAAGATGCCTAAAAAGTAGTGTCTCCCGCCCAGTATGAGAGTCTGTTGAAGGATTTCGCCCGATGTTCATGGCACTCCACATAATGTAACTGCCATGCGTTTCCTTCTTCATGGCAAATGTGCAGGGGCAATGAAGATGCTCCTGCAGCGTTTTCGACGGGAAGTGTTCGGTCACCCACAATACAGCCCATCCTGAGTTTCACCCCTTCTCACATGAACCACGGGCAATGAAGTCAGTATTTTGGCAAAGGCAACGAACTGTAGACGAGTGTACAGAATTTGTGGAAACCCTTCTGTGGGGAGGGTATTGAAAAGTTAGTGCGACGCTACGACACATGTCATAGTCGGAGCGCGACTTGATTTCCGTTTCGCAACCGATCGGACATCATTTTCGGAATAGCCCTCATATTTCAAAAATTTTTGGTCGGTTTAATATTGCTACGCAACCTGTCAAGCTAACTCACGTGCGTTCAGTATTATACTACAGCCGGAAATAGTGGGCAGTAATATTGAGCGTGTAGTGGCCGCTTTCTGCTCAACTTGTAGTGCCTCCTAGAAGTCCGTAAGAGCTGTACACCTTAGAAGCCACGCCCCCCTTCTTGTCTGTAGCAATTATTGAAAATATGTATTTTATCTTTCTGAGCGGCTCCAGTTGAGGAGCCTTAGTTACGAGCCGTGCCTGCTGAAAAGTTTAGAAAAAATATCTGCCTGCATAGTGCAGTGTCTCCAACAGTACCTACCGGACAAAGCAGGAGCATTGAGTTGTAATAGGCCTTCCACACTGTCCAGAGATTTAAACACGGCCGTCTTTTCGGCGCGGCTGTTGGTGCACTCCTGGGGCTAGCTGGCGTGGGAACTGGCTGCTGGCAGTGAGTCGTGTCGCGGCTAATCCGCTGCTCCATTGCGAATTCATCGGCCATCAGCCGCGCTAAGTGCCTGGCGCGCCGCCGCCATCGAACGCTTCGGCCAGTGCGCTGCTGGTCTGGTGGCCATCGACGGGTACAGGTGCCGCAAACCGCCACTGGCTAGCTGACTTCGTAGAACCAAATCCGTCAAGATGCTACCAAGCTAAGCACAAGGCTGCCTTCACAAGCGCACCCGTGTTTCCACTGTGTCGCTGGCAACGTCGTTACCACTAATTTTCCAGTTAGAACGTCTCTGACTCTACATTTATACTGAAGCGACCCCTGGAATAGCGATATGTACATACACACATGGTTATAGCATTGCATACACAAGACATTAAAGGACAGAGCATTGGCGGAGCTGACATTTGTACTCGAGTGATTCATGTGAGAAGGTGAGCAGACGCATGGGACATTCCATTTTGGAGTCCGTTAGGGAATTCAATATTCCGAGACCCACAGTGTTAAGAGTGCGCCGAGATTACCAAATTTCAGGCATTATGTCTCTCACGGACAACGGAGCGCCCGAGGCGTTCACTTAACGACCAAGAGCAGCGGCGTTTGCGCAGAGTTGACAGTGCTAACAGACAAGCATCACTGCGTGAAATAACCGTAGAAGTCAGTGTGAGACGTACGGCGAACATATCATTTATGATAGTGCGGTGAAAGTTGCCGGTAATGGGCTATGGTAGCACGACTGCCTTTTGCCAACAGCAGGTCGCCTGCAGCGCCTCTCCTGGGCTCTTGACCGTATCCTTTGGACCTAGATGACAGGAGGATCGTAGTCTGGTTAGAAGAGTTTCGATTTCATTTGATAACAGCTGATGGGTTAGAGTGTCGCAGACCCCACGAAGCCATTGACCCAAGTTGTCAACAAGGCACTGTGCAAGTTGGTGGTTGCTCCACAATGGTGTGGGCTGTGTTTGCATGGAACGGACTGGGTCCTCTTTTTCAAGTGAACCGTTCTGTGGCTGAAAATGGTTATGTTCGCCAACTTGGAAACCATTTCTAGCTTCGCGTACCCAGACAACGATGGATGACTATGCGCCGTGTCACTGGGCCACAACTGTTCATGATTGGTTTGGAGAAGTTCTGAACAATTCATGTGAATGACCTGGACACCGAGATCGTACGACATGAATCCCACGCAACATCAATGAGACGAAATCGAGAGGTCACCTCATGCGCAAAATCCTGCATCGGCAACACTTTCGCAGTTATGGGCGGCTATAGAGGCAGCATTGCTCAATATTCCTACATGGATCTTCCAACAACTTGCTGAGTCCATGTCACGTCGAGTCGTAGTCCCGTCGACAGTCTCCTCGCAGATGTGGGATTCCCCCTCTCCAAATACTACGGAGCCAATTCTTGGCCTATGAGCTGACGGTTCACTATCCCACGCCACACGTTTACACTGCATGGACGCTGAAGTTCCACCAGTCGAAGCCATCGGTGATTGTCAATAGACCAATAGTGCGTGATTCGGCGGTTGGCCCGACCATGATTGGTAAATGTGGCTTCATCACTAACAAGATACGTGATACATTTGGCGTATCTTGTTTCAATTCCCAATACAGAAATTAACACGATTCTCATAATCGTTTTCGTGCAGCTTTGATGGAGAGAGATGCGATAAAGATGCAACCTATGTCGATGGAGAAAGCATAAAACACTTGGTTGACTCATTACCACTTCCTCATCCGATTACACCGGAGCTAACATGCGGATCAACGGCAACAGCAACAACATTACTTTCCCCCTCTTCCGTCGTCACTTGTTTTCTTCTGTTACGTTGTCTAGGTGTTACATTACCACTTTCACGTAACTGGTTGAATAGGTTAATCAATAATTGTCGAAATGGCTGACTTTTATTCGGAACTCTTGCCACACACACACACACACACACACACACACACACACACACACTGTACAAGAACGAACAGCATTTTTCATACACCAGGAGCATATCGTTTTTTTCTCCATTGGTAAATGCCATCGTCCACTCACTACCTACTGCTTAGACTGGCACACAGTAACTGTCAATAAGTCAGAATGTACTCAAGGGCCACTCAAGCACACAGTAAGCAAACATAACAATTTCGAACGTAGCAACTAAGCAAGATGAACGGCACAAATAGGCGTCGATGTGGAAACTTTTCAAAGTACTATTTCTCGTAAACGACTCGCACTAGAATCCTGCAACAAATGCCATTGACATTCTAATTTACCGTACTTTTAGTTTGTTACTGTCAAGAGGCATTGTCCCTTTTAAAAAAACTAAGTTTGCACAAAAACTACACTTTAAGTATTATTACACTCTGTTTATTGGCTAACAATACAAGACCCTGGCTACCAAACCATTATGTGAAAACCGCATATCAATGGCACTCTCCATTTCCTCAATATATTTCCTTCTTCTTTATATATATATATATATATATATATATATATATATATATAATTATTGATACATGTTCAATTTCCCGAAAGTTCCTAAATGCAATGTAACATATACCGTACAGTTAAAAGGAAGTCACGCTTGATCAAGGTCCGTGTCACTTTCTATTTTTGACCAGACATAACGTCTGAGAAAAGAAATAATAATAATAATAATAATAATGACAATAACCACTCTTGCACAGACCACCAAATAACCCACAAGTCGAAACAACAACAACAACTATCAACACAATCATACACAACAAAATAAATGAAAATACAACTATGGAAGAGTTACAACTACTGGTTTATGTAGGAGCACTCACTACACTAAATAAACACACTAGGCAGAGATCAGAACCAACCAGCACACAGAAGAAACCCACAAAACCACCATGGCAACACAGGCTACAGATCAGAATAGAAAAACTGAGAAAAGACATCGGACAGCTAACACAATTTATAAGAAATGAAATATCAGACCAAAAAACGAAAAAGGTTGGGTAAAATCTCACAACAAGAAGCAATAGAGCAATTAGATGAAAAGAAGCAGAAATTACAAGCATTGGCCAAACGACTTAGAAGATACAAAAAAAGTGAAAATAGAAGGAAACAAAACCAAACATTCAACACAAACCAAAAGAAATTTTACCAGACAATAGATAACACACACATTAAAATAGACAATCCACCAAACATAAGACATGGAACACTTCTGGAGCAACATATGGTCAAACCCGGTACAACATAACAGGCATGCACGGTGGATACAAGCAGAAACACACTCATACAAGATGATACCACAAATGCCTGAAGTGATAATTTTGCAACATGAAGTCACCCGAGCAATTAATTCTACACACAATTGGAAAGCCCCTGGAAATGATAAAATAGCAAATTTCTGGCTAAAGAAGTTCACCTCAACACATTCACATCTAACTAAATTATTTAAGTTACATTGCAGACCCATACACATTCCCTGATACACTCACACATGGAATAACTTATCTGAAACCTGAAGATCAAGCAGACACAGCATACCCAGCTAAATATCGCCCCATAACATGCCTACCAACAATATACAAAATATTAACTTCAGTCATTTCACAGAAATTAATGACACATACAACACAGAACAAAATTATAAATGAAGAACAAAAAGGCTGTTGCAAAGGAGCACGAGGATGTAAAGAGCAACTGATAATAGATGCAGAAGTGACATATCAAGCTAAAACTAAACAAAGGTCGCTACAGTACGCATACATTGATTACCAAAAAGCCTTTGATAGTGTACCCCATTCATGGTTACTACAAATATTGGAAATATACAAATTAGATCCTAAATAGATACAGTTCCTAAACATAGTAATGAAAAATTGGAAAACCACACTTAATATCCAAACAAATTCAAATAATATCACATCACAGCCAATACAGATTAAGCGTGGAATATACCAAGGAGACTCATTAAGTTCTTTCTGGTTCTGCCTTGCTCTGAACCCACTATCCAACATGCTAAACAATACAAATTATGGATACAATATTACTGGAACATACCCACACAAAATCACACATTTGCTGTACATGGATGATCTAAAACTACTGGCAGCAACAAATCAACAACTCAACCAATTACTAAAGATAAGAGAAGTATTCAGCAATGATATAAATATGGGTTTTGGAACAGACAAATGTAAGAAAAATAGCATAGTCAGGGAAAACACACTAAACAGGAAGATTACATATTGGATAACCACAGCGATTGCATAGATGCGATGTAAAAAACAGATGCCTATAAATATCTAGGATACAGACAAAAAATAGGAATAGCTAATACAAATATTAAAGAAGAACTAAAAGAAAAAATAGACAAAGACTAACAAAAATACAGAAAACAGAATTGACAGCAAGAAACAAGACAAAAGCTATAAATACTTATGCTATACCAATATTGACCTACTCATTTGGAGTAGTGAAATGGAGTAACACAGACCTAGAAGCACTCAATACACTTGCACGATCACAATGCCACAAATATAGAATACATCACATACATTCAGCAACAGAAAGATTCACATTAAGCAGAAAGGAAGGAGGAAGGGGATTTATTGACATAAAAAACCTACATTATGGACAGGTAGACAATTTAAGAAAATTCTTTCTAGAACGAGCAGAAACTAGCAAAATACACAAAGCAATCACTCATATGAATACATCGGCTACACCACTGCAATTTCATAACCACTTCTACAACCCTTAAGATCACATAACATCAACATATATGAAGAAAGTAATTTGGAAAAAGAAAACACTACATGACAAGCACCCGTATCATCTAACACAGCCACACATCGATCAAGACGCATCCAACACATGGCTAACAAAAATCAATATATACAGTGAGACGGAAGGATTCATGATTGCGATACAGGATCAAACAATAAACACCAGCTATTACAGCAAACATATTATTAAAGATCCCAATACCACAACAGATAAATGCAGACTTTGCAAACAACAAATAGAAACAGTAGATCACATAACAAGCGGATGTACAATACTAGCAAATACAGAATACCCCAGAAGACATGACAATGTAGTAAAAATAATACATCAACATGTTCCCACATACAAGTATGCACATCAAAATGTACTGGAGAATGATGAATACAAATTATACTGGAACAGAACCATTATAACAGATAAAACACCACCACATAACAAACCTGACATCATACTCACCAATAAAAAGAAGAAATCAAAACAACTAATCGAAATATCAATACCCAATACAACAAATATACAAAAGAAAACAGGAGAAAAAATTGAAAAATTCATCCAACTGGCTGAGGAAGTCAAGGACATGTGGCATCAGGATAAAGTTGACATTATACCAATTATACTATCAACTACAGGAGTCATACCACACAATATCCACCAGTACATCAACGCAATACAGCTACATTCAAACTTATACGTACAACTACAGAAATCTGTAATTATTGATACATGTTCAATTATCCGAAAGTTCCTAAATGCAATGTAACATATTCCGTACAGATAAAAGGAAGTCACGCTTGATCAGGGTCCGCGTCACGAACAGCTATTCAAATATCTATTATATAAACTGTCATTCGCTAAGATATAAGTAGGAAATTATTAATACTAAATAGCCTTATCCCAGACAGTCCCACGGAAAGTGAGAAAATTGGGAAAAATTAAATAAAAACCCTAACAGCAAAGAGTTCAATACTTTAATTACGGAAAACAAGAGATTTCCAACTCAGCATCACGATGCTGGTTGAAAGCCACAAGTTTCTGAAATGTGTTTGCTTATACTAGTGTCCCAGGAGGAATGCTTCATATTCTGGGATATGCCACGAAGGATCATTCGAAGCAAAAAAGTCGTGTAAATATGGGATTTAAAATGCATACCTTTAGAGCTGTGAACAATTGTTCATCTTCGCCACACTTCCACTGAACAGGTGCTCGTAGCTCCTACGGTATGAATTTTAGAGCCCATGTCCACTTTTTTTAAGATCACTGTCTTTCCTTACAGCGAAAGATTGCGTCCCTGCCTTACACGCTTTGTAATCCGAGCGCTTCGTTCTTGGTATTCCAGTCAAATACTATGAGCGTATCTTGATTTGTCTTCAGTCTTGCTTCCATTATCAGACGCAAAGTTAGAAGTGCCTCTCTGGTACTTCTACCTTTCCCAAAGGCAAAACCGAACGTCATCAATCAGATTCTCAGTTTCCTTTTACGTGTGTGTTATTCTCATCAGCAGCTTGGCTGCAGGAGATGTTAAACTGATCGTGAGTTTCCACATGTATCTACCCAGCCATCTTCGGAATTTTGTGGGTGTGTTTTTTTTCTTTTTTTTCCGGAAAGTCTTAAGGTACGTCGCCAGTCTCATAGATGCTGCACACCAATTTGAATAGTAGTTTGGTTGTCACTTGCCCCAATGATTTTAGAAATTCCTATGGAATATTACGTATCCCTTCTGCCTTTTTTGATCGCATCTTTCAAAGCTCTACAAAATTCTGATTTTCTAATACTGGATCCCCTATGTCTTCTATATCGACTCCAGTTTCTTCCTCTATCAAGTCATCAGACAAGTTCCCCTCCTCTAGAGGCCGTCAATGTACTCTTTCCACCTAACCGCTTTTTCCTCTGTGTTTAAAACAATGGATTTCCCATTGCGATCTTAATTTTACCGCCCTTGCTTTTAATGCCAGCGAAGTTTTTTTCCTACATGCTGAGTCAGACCTTCCGACGATCATTCGTTTTTTGATTTCGTCACATTTTTGTTATGGGCTCTGTACTTGCCCAGCAGTTCCTATTTGTATCATTACTGCGCTATTGGTATAAATGGACAAATTTGCTATCTCGAACGTATATAGACACGAAGAAACCCGAAAATTAGTTAATCAAAAGAAATTATATTCGTCTGGATATTGAGAGCTACGTTTGTTGCGTTATATATAACATTTCGAATTCTATATTGAGAAAGATAAAATGTTCTCATGGCGGCACTCTCGCCAGTAGTGGCACGAGGATTCTCTTTAGTCTCTGAGTGCTTCCCTCTTTTTTTTTAGGAATAAATCATAATTTTTAAGGTGTTGATTACTTAGAATATTCAGTTGATGTTTTTGTGATTAACTGGCTGCTGATTCATTATTTTCAAATGCGGTAGGTTCCATTTTCGCAGTATATTGTCCATCGCGAACGGATACGCTTAGAATCAGCTAGTTCATACCGTGCAACGGCCGTCGTTGCCTCTGACCTCTTACAGACGTGAGAAAAAAATTATGCTACGTGTACATTGTTTTCCTTTCGATTGTATTGTCGTTCTATGCAGCAACATGCAGCGATAGCGACACTGTAGTCTTCAAGAAAACCTGCATTTTATCTCCCCGGACAACTTCCGCCGTAGTGTAATGATTAGTATTGCTGGTTACTGATGCAAAGGCTTCAATTCCCACCATATTGTGCTGTAATAAAGTCTCGGATAACTAACCAGGGACTGATACTCGCAAATTTGCTATAAAATTAAAAGATATAATTATGACGAACAAGATAGAAACAAACTTGTATGTCGTAAATGTAGAATAAGCCTTATTATCAGCATGGCGGGCAACAAGTCAAGTTGGTGTATCCCACCGCTCTCCGGGGCGTCTCCAGACATGTTTTCGTTGGTCGTCGGGACTCGGTTCGAAGTTGGACTCTTCACTGAAAACTAACTACTCCAGTCAATGAGATTCGACATCGAAGACACTTCTGCAGACACCCCGGACAGTGGTGGGATACCTACCTGATTGCCGCCCGCCATAAGACCCGACAACCAGGAGTGATTGATAGCGTAGGGGTCCCTCGATTTGTTGTCCTTCATGGCAACCATCCTGAGCGTATATTTCAGTGAGATAATGCCCACTCCTACACGGCGAGAGTTTCTACTGTTGTCATCGTGTCTGTCAAATCCTATCACTGGCAGCAAGGTCGCCGAAGCTCACCCCGATTGAGAGCTTCAGGTGCTTTATGGGCAGGGCCCTCCAACCATCTCGGGATTTTGAAGATTTAATAAGCCAGTCGGACAGAATTTGGCACGAAATCCCTCAGGAGGGCATCCAACAACATTATCAATTAGTGCCGAGCCAAGTAACTACTTGCATTAGGGCCAGAGGTGGACCAGTAAGTTATTGACTTGCTCAGGTTGCGAAGCTCTTTCTCTTGAACAAATCGCCCAATTTTTCCGAAATTATCATTTGTGTGTTAATGTACATCACATTCGGATAATTCCTTCTTCGCGTGTTTTAAAGCTTACTTCTGTAAGTGCAAGCTTATTTTAATGTGCCAATTTATTTATTTATTTATTTATTTTATTGCAGGGAGAGTATTCGTAGTATTCTACTTTGTGTTAGTATCAAAGGCAGGAAAGTTATGCACGTCCAGATTGTTGGTACTACCACACAGTATAGCTACAGTAACATACTAGCTTACCGCAGTAACCTCGTATCTTCGTAATAAAATAAAAATTCTTTACTACATGTTAATAAAGTGGTAGTGCACAAAATAAGTGCTCTAACACGTATTAATCAATGGTAAACGACAACATCTGAAAACTTGACAAGCTGTATGGTTCAAATTGTTCTAAGCGCTATGGGACTGTACATCTGAGGTCATTAGTCCCCTAGACTTTGAATTACTGAAACCTAACTAACCTAAGGACATCACACACGTCCATGCCCGAGGCTGGATTCGAACCTGCGACCGTAGCAGCTGCGCGGTTCCGGACTGCAGCGCCTAGAACCGCTCGGTCACAGAAGTCGGCCGACAAGCTGTTTAAAGTAGCCTGTGGCCCATAGAAAACTACCAGCACAAAATAACAGCGTTCCGTCAGACAGAATAATTAACAAAACGAGCAGCACAGAGCCCATTAAGTGCTAAACACGTCTGGATAAAAAAAAAATCTCCTGTCTTACATAAGACGGAAATTCTCTCCGACTGTGAATTTTCCTTGGTGGCAGAACTGGAACGAAAATGTACTCGGACGTGTGCGGACAATTAAGAAATTACTGGAACGAGAAGTGTTGGAAATGCCAGTATTAACGGCTATTAGAGCAGTGTGGTAATCACGCCTTCTCGCTCCCAGTCCCCCCCCCCCCCCTATCCACCGAAGGATGATGCAGTGTTCGATCGGCATCGCATGACCACCTGGTACCCATGCACACTTCAGTTGGAGCCAGATAAACTGATACATGACTGAACTACTAGGGTGTGCTGAAAGGTAATGCCTCCGGAATTTTTTTGTGAAAAACTCATAAAGCTTTTTCAATAAAATGAACGTAACAAATTCTACATCTTTTTTCTTCATATCTACATATTGGTTTTTCAACATAGTCACCCTGGCAACGAACACATTTCTTCCAACGAGACACCAGTTTGTTGAGACCGTCACTGTAGACTGTCTTGGTTGACAGAGCCACAACCTCATCTGTGCCTTCAGCGCTTCATCACTATCAAAGCTCTTTAAGTTTTGGAAACAGTTTAAAATCGGATGTGGCCAAGTGGGGACTCGTATGGAGAACGATCGATTATAGTGAACCCAAGGCGTCAGATTCTTGCGGATATCGGAGTGCTCGTGTGTGGTCTGGCATTGTCCTGAGGAAGAAGAGGGTGTTCCGTATGTGTACGAGCTCTTCGAATTCGAAACACTATTACAGCACACTGTTTCTCACGACCCGACGTAGTCAAGTTACACGCTACAATTTGGAGCCCTCTCGCGGCAAATATACAGACATGAATAATAAAGATGTAGTATGTTAATAATGTTTATTTTATTTAAAAAGGCGGAAAGAGTTTCCACACAAAAAATTCGGAAGCATTACTTTGAGCAGGCCCCCGCAGATTTAGGTAAATAGATAGGTGACAGAGAACTACGTGAGGTTTCCATTTTTTTAAATCTTTCGTAGGGTACGAAAAATCCTTTGATTTCTTCCACTTCTTTCGCGCGTAAGCTAGAATTCGTTTTAAAGTTCTCTCGCATAGAACGACTTTGTAGCAGGCTATTGTCAAGTGCTATAATCTGTTCTCAGCTATTGTGTTCTCTGTATATCCTTAAACGTTTTTGAATCGTCAGTTTTACCACTTATGTAATGTACTGATTGCACGGTACGCACACCAAGTATCATTATAATTAATTTTTTTGCTAAATCTTTGTGCTTAGTGTTGCAAAAACTTAGCTTGAAACTGATGTAGTTGAGTTTTTCTGTGTGTTATTTACAACGGAAAGACAGTCACTGCTTTTCTTAAAATATTTATATTGGTTGGAAATTAGCGTGTGCTAATAGAATTTACTCTTCAAGAAACTGCTTTAATTTCAGTGGGTGTTCATATTTTTTCCACATAAGCCGGTAGTCACCTAATCACTACATCTATGCAGGGCCATGCTCTTCAGACGACAGACAGAGAATTTCCATATAAACTAGTAGTCACCTAATCAATATCTCTTTATGAAGAGCCGCGCTCTTCAGACGATAGAAAGAAAAGCAATGTACATTAAAAGAAAAAAAATCTTGAGCAGTACGATGACAGGACGTGTTCTTTCCTTTCTCGTCGTCGTTGTAAAACATTCGCAAGAAGCGATCGTTATCAGATTAAATGTCTGCAGCTCGTGGTCTAATGGCTAGCGTTGCTGCCACGGGGTCCCGGGTTCGATTCCCGGTCGGGTTGGAGATTTTCTCTGCCCGGGGACTGGGAGTTTGTATTGTCCTCATCATCCTTGGTCAAATATGATCACGTGGGAATATCAATCCTCTGATGAAATAAGCAAATTTAAAACGAATTTCCACAGGTTTTTATCTCCCGCGTAGGATTTGAGCTACAGAAGTTACCGGAACGGGTTTCTAGCGAAAATGTCATTTTTTCGAAGGAAGTCCACGATTTCAATACTGTAGCGCATATCGCCTCACGTCCTGTCAATTCAACAATTGAGCACAAGTTACCGGCAAGTTACCTCTGCTTATCGTCACACAGTGTAGGCTGAAGAACATCATAATTCCCCACAATTCTTTGTGTTTTTATATAAGTGATACTAAAGTCATAATCTGCGCAAGGATTAATTGATAGTGCTTTGCTCCCAGTATTATTCCGTTGCGTATTACTTCACAGGCTGAAACTGTTTTTGCTGTGCTTCATTATACAGCCCAAATTTTTTCTCACGAACTGCTGCTCCCGACATCTTTCACATGTGTCATGCAGTCTCTTTAAAGCGGCATGTCTTCATCTCTCTTGCCCACTGTCACACGAGTCGGCGTGATTATTTTGAAGCTTTTTATGCGACGAACATTTAACGTCTGTACCGTGAGATTTCACCGATTTCAACTTGCATTGCTTAACTGCGTCAACGGATGCGTCCATCCATCGCTCGGTTGCAGCTGCACACTTGATATGCGCTTTACTCGAACCCTGTAAATTGAGCACTGATCACACTCCGCGCTTGAAGCGTACTGTGTGTCAACAATTTTGCACTTTCTTTAAAATAAAAACGCATCTAGACGACTGAGGTTGAAGAGCCACAAGATTAAATGTATGTATTCTGTGGTCAAACGTCTTTGAGTGTTTCGCAAACGTAATTTCTACCCTGTCTTTTAGTGAAAAAATAACGAACTTATCGAGTATCTGTATACAGATTTGTGATGTGATTTAGGAGTACCCCAAGGCAGTGTTATTTTGTCGGCTGTTTGCTTTAGGTACGAGATGTGGCTATAAAATAACGGGACTGTTGCTGTAAAACATTTTATTTCAAAAACACACATTTCGTTGTTGTCAACCTCAATATACTGCGTCTCTCCATGCGACTTTTCGGTTGGTGGTAAGTCTTTCTCTGTGCGCTTCTTGATGATGCGTACCGCTTTTTCTTTCACTGCTTCAACGCACTGGAATCTTGTACCTTTTATTGCAGATTTGACCATGGGGAATAGATAAGTCACATGGTGTTAGGTCAGGCGAATAAGGTGGGTGGTTTAAACTGGGATTCTGTCCTTTCCTACAAACCTCTTTAACAGACAATGCGGTAAGAGCGGTCGTTGTCTTGTGCAAACCCCATGGCTTGTTCTTTCACAGTTCGGGTCATTTCTCTTTCTTGTTTTCTTTCTGAGTTGCGCAAGAACCCAAAGTAGTAATGTTGATTAGTGGTTTGAGTTTCAGAAACCCAATGAACATACACAATTCCATGAATATAAAAACAAAATTATCATCGCTTTCAATCTAGATTTGCTTCCAGTACTTGGTTTGGCGCTTAGTTTCTAGGTCATAAATGAAAAACTAAGATTCTTGTCATGTTATCACTCTTTCCTAGAAATTAGGATTATTTTCAGTAGTGTTCAAAGTGTCAGTAAAAACGTTTTCACGACCTCCTTATCCGATCGTGAGAATTTTCGGTGCCAGATTAGCACACACTTTTCTCATGTTAAATTGGTAATGTATAATTTGCCTTTAATAGTCTGTCAATTCCTACTGTTTCGGCAATCGATTAGATACACAGCCGACGGTCAGGTCGAATCAATTACCCACTTGTTTGATATTTCCATCCATTTTTGACGTTAAAGGCGTCCCGGGCGTGAGTCACCTTCTCCGCCTTCTTGATCATCTTTGAAACGCGTGAACCACTCAGAAACCCGTGAACGTGATAAACAGCTTCACTATACACTTCTTTTAGTAAAAGATAGGTTTCAGTGGCAATTTTTCGAAGTTTCAGGTGGAACTTCACAACAATTCGCTGCTCTGTTAGTACACTCATCATAAACAACATGATCTTGTGAATAATTTTGGAAGCAACGCAAGGCCATCCACCGACGCTGCTGTTGTCTTCAGGAAGGCTCAAAGCCAGGAGGCTGTAGTGAAATGCTGTAAGATCCACAGAGGATCCGACAACTGATGTGGGGATTGTCAGTTGAACATAAATGTAACATATCGCGCACAGACAGGGGCACGTCGCTACCGTTCGTTTACACAATTCCCAACAAACCACAGGAAACACGAACAGCCATGAAACATCCGAAGCTATCCGGAGTAACTTGATATAGAACGATAGCATAAAATTCAGCAGCCCTCGTTTGGTGAAATAAGAAAATGTAAGAGGCGGCAGTCATGCCTAGAGATATAATTCTTTATACTTTCACAGCTTTGAAGCGGTTGAAGGTATAGAGTATTATTTTTGACGGAATCAAGGTGCTCTCGACCTTTGACGGAAGGCTTTTAAGCGCTTCTGCGAGACGACGTAACCTTTGTTCCGGGTGGTGATGACCAGTCATTTCTGTTGTCAGTCCGAGCGCCATTGGTTCCAAAACTGCAGTTACCATCAAGGAAGAAACCTTCATTCTCTGGGATAGCGATGTACGTATGGCGGTAGTATCGTGTGCACTAGGTATGAAAGGGCAGTGCATGTGAGTAACTGTCATTTGTATTCAGGTGATTCGCGTGAAAAGGGTTCCAGCGTCATAATGGTCGTACGATAGGAATTAACATACGTTGAACGCGGAGTGGTAGTTGGAGCTAGACATAAGAGACATTCCATTTCGGAGATCACTAGAGAATTCAATATTCCGCGGTCCACTGTGCCAAGATTGTGCCTAGAATACCAAATTTCAGGCAGTACCAGATTTCACCACGGACAACGCAGTGGCCGACGGCCTTCATTTAACAGCCGAGCGCATCTGCGTCTGTCTAAGAGTTGTCAGTGGTAACAGGCAAGCAACACTGCGTGAAATAACCGCAGAAATCAATGTGGGACGTACGACGAACGTATCCGTTAGGGCAGTGCGGCGAAATTTGCCATCAGTGTGCTATGGGCAGAAGACGACCGACGCGAGTGCCTTTGCTAATGGCACGACATCGCCTGCAGCTCCTCTCCTTGGCTCGTGACCATACCGATTGGACCTTCGACGACTGTCACACCGTTGCCTGGTCAGATGAGCCCCGATTTCAGCTGGTAGGAGCTGATCGGAGGGTTCGATTGTGGCGCAGACCCTGTTTATATGCAGTGGACTGGACCCTCTGGTTCAACTAAACCGATCTTTCTCTGGAAATAGTATCATTCTCAGTTTTTTTTCCCCTCTTCGAAATTTGAATAACGACCCTGGGGTTGGATAAAACGACGTGGTAGGTGCTGCTGAACCACTCAGTGGATGTAGATGACAATAGTAACTCTTGACGTGTCTACTTGGAGCCTAGCACAGCAAAGCTTTCGCAATACACTTTGTGTCTTACATATTTCACCATCCCCCAGCTGGCAGCAGGTAGTTTGTTGCAGCTTGAATATGTTTGCATGCTAATGGCGCGAATTGTGCGAAACGCAACTTCCTCGGAAGAGCGGTGCCCAGGCGCCTCAGTGGGAGCTCCCGGAGCGTGAATTAGGGTGCTGGCGCTAATATTTAAAGCACCTGCTGTTACGTTACGAGTGCCTGCGGAGAGAACGGATGCGAACCCGCGTTCTCACAGCCTTCTCTGCCACTCATTCCGGGCCGCAGCATTGTCCTGGGAGCTGGGCCGGTCGCATAATCACGGCGGCCATCGCAACGTGTACGTCGTAATTAGCCCGCCGACAGGGGATTCATTACGCCGCGGGACCCTGGGAGCGTCAGTCCTGCTATTCCCAGGAAGGCACGCGACTCGAATATGCCGGCGGCTTTGGCCCGGGAAGGTGCTGGTTTGACATCAGTAATCAAGAAAGGACCACATTCTCAGCTGCTGTTGTCTGAGCCTTGGCCTAAGAATGATGTGGGATGTTTGTGAGCGCTGGAGAGCCTATTGTGACCCCGGGCCGCTTGTCCCGTAGCCTTATTAGTCCAGAAAGCGAGTGTACTGTGACAATAACGGGCTGTTGTTTTTTGAGGATTGGCAACACTGGTAGAGGGGATCCCCTGACCAGAGATTCCAGGAAGGAATAACACATAAAAAAGTGTTCAATTGATGTACGGATTTTAGTGAAAGCAGAACAGATGTTCATGGCGAACAGAGGAGTGGCCGATGAGCTGGCGCAAGAAATGGAGGAAACTGATCGTGAAGATACCGCCTGTTGACAGTTCATTAAATTTCTGCGCTGTTTGCTTAACTCTGCAGAGCCCTGATATACGTAAACTCACAGAAACACTGGGAAGCCGGAAACTGTGCGCAAGATGGGTCCCAAAACAGCTGAAAGCAGCAGCAGCAGCAGAAGAAGAAGAAGAAGAAGAAGAAGAAGAAATCGAGTCAGTAGTGCCCGTGAGTTTCTTGAATTAGAAGGTTTTCGAGCATGTTGTGTCTGGAGATGAAACGGGGATGGCACATAACACTCCCGAAACAAAACAAAAAGTCGTCACAGTGGCGTCACTGCAATTCCTCATCTGCTAAAAATGTCAAAACCACAATTTCGGTCAAAATAGTCATGGTCTCTCTCAGTATTTTTGGACTGAAAAGGCATTAGTTTGGTCGAATATCTTCCTTCGGGGCAGGCCCATCAACGCGCAACGGGATTATAAAACCTTAAAAAACTCAGGAGGAGTATTCAAAACGAAAGGCGGGGAGTGCCGAGGAGAGTAGCGTACTCTCTGCACGACAACGCCCGTCCTCACACAGCCTTAGTCGCCAAGGCACTCTTGGGCCAACCGACGTACAGATACAGAAAGAGGCCTTAAGAGCGGGAAGGAGCTGGCGGGAGAGTTCTTGGAGACGGGCATAACGTAGCTTGTGCCACGGCTCAACACACGCTTTGAACAGGATGTGGAAAAATATCAACAGCTGGATTAACAATATCCTGTAATTTTTTCACACACACTTTTTCTTAAAAAATTTAAAAACCTAGTAACTTTGCTTTCTGAACGTGCCTCGTAGCACAACGAATTCCTTCCTCCATCGTCCATTATGGTTCAGCTGAATATTGGACCCGAAAAGAAGTGCTTGTATCACACAACAAGCCAAAAGGAACATGTGAGGGGTAATGATCTGTATTAACTATCACCTCGATAAAAAAAAAAAAAAATGTTTCCTAATGTTTTGTTTGTTAGCAGGTACGTATATGCAGTCCTGATAAACACTGAAATCCCTACGCCACTGTGCCGTATCACGCCTCTAGAGCATTCAATACGGAGTGGCACACCCCCTTGGTAAATGGAGCACGGTGCGGTAATTCGTTCTCGGCAACAAAGGAAATGTTGCAGCGGAGTCTGGCCAGTCCAGACAGCTAACAAGGGAACATCCCCATCGCACCCCCCTCAGATTTAGTTATAAGTTGGCACAATGGATAGGCCTTGAAAAACTGAACACAGATCAATCGAGAAAACAGAAAGAAGTTGTGTGGAACTATGAAAAAATAAGCAAAATATAGAAACTGGGTCGTCCATGCGTAACATATGCAATATTTAGGGCAATGTGAGGCAAGGAGCGCAGTGGTCCCGTGGTTAGCGTGAACAGCTGCGGAACGAGAGGTCCTTGGTTCAAATCTGCCCTCCACTGAAAATTTTGCTTTCTTTATTTTCGCAAAGTTATGATCTGTCCGTTCGTTCATTGACGTCTCTGTTCACTGTAATAAGTTTAGTGTCTGTGTTTTGCGACCGCACCGCAAAACCGTGTGATTAGTTGACGAAAGGACGTGCCTCTCCAATGGGAACCGAAAACATTTGATCGCAAGGTCATAGGTCAACCGATTCCTCCACAGGAAAACACGTCTGATATTTTGTATACGACACTGGTGACAGCATGTGCGTCACATGACAGGAATATGTTGTCGACCCACCTAACTAGTACACTTGGCGAATGGGTGAAAAGTTTCTTCTACCTTGCCCGATTTAGGTTTTCTTGTGGATGTAATAATCACTCCAAAAAAGTGATGAAAACATAAGAGTTTTTCACATAAACTGAAAATAAAAAGTTAAAATTCTCGGTCGAGCTGTTCACACTAACCACGGGACCACGGAACTCCTCGCCTCACACTGCCCTAAATATTGCCTGTCTTACGCATGGACGACCCAGTTTGTATATTTTGCTTATTTTTTCATAGTTCCACACAACTACTTCCTGTTTTCTCGATCGATCTGTGTTCAGTTTTTCAAGGCCTATCCACTGTGCCAACTTATAACTAAATCTGAGGGGGTGCGATGGGGATGTTCCCTTGTAAGTAATCATCTCGTATTGGTCTCTCACGGCTGCAACATTTCCTGGCGGCTGAGATTTCAATGTGTACCACGACTGCCATATGTCTTACACAAAGAAAAATGTTTGCGTAACTTGACGTTTTCGATGTGACTAATCCTTCGTATATTTCTTACATTTATTCAAAGACATGGACGTGATAACGTTAGTGTCAAATATCTATAAATGTTCTTCGAAATGTGATAAATACAGTGGTGCCTTACCATCATGTTTGCGTACCTGACAACGATAATTTGATGACTAGATAAATCTGAGTTATACGTGTCAGTGAACTGTCTGCCTATCTTAGCGTCTGCACATTTGTGTTACGTCTATTGACGGTCGATCTGTACATGGCCCATCACCAATTTCCGTTCAGAAAGCGTTTCACCTTGTCGTAAACAAATTTCCCGCGGACGGTTTGTATTTAGTGTACTACAATCATTAGCACACGCGGCTCCGTCGCCTTTTGTGTGCAGTTTGGTGCAAAGCTAGGTGTTAATGCTTTCTCACACTGCACAAGGCACCCAAGGAGCCAGGCTTTAACATGAGGCTAGAGACACTAGATCGGCCAATTTCAGTACATGTGACCACTGACCAATATCAATACATTCACCCGAAGATACACATAAAGCGAGCATATATGAAGAAATCGGCGATGGAAGTGCTGACACTCGATTTAGTGGGGATAAATCGGATCCTTTTGGTTCAAATGGCTGTGAGTACTATGGGACTTAATTAACATCTATGGTCATCAGTCCCCTAGAACTTAGAACTACTTAACCTTAACTAACCTAAGGACATCACACAACACCCAGTCATTCGGATCCTTTTATCTGGGGTATTTCCGAATGCACGAAATACTGGTAACAAGCAAGTTTATATGTACCACTAGAAAATGCTGTATTTCAAATAAAATGCTTTGTCTTATTTACGTTGTTATCTTTGAATTTAACCAGACAACGCTACACGCCGAAGCGTAAAATACTGTCTTTAATTTATAGTTCTATGCGAAATTCTGGGGTGGAAGCGCCCTCAGCTGCAGATTGTGACTAATCCATCTCTCAGACCAACCAATTCTTTTCAACGTTTCCGAAATTTTTGTAGCAGTACGCTGCAGTGTTAATTTGCCTGTTTCAGTATACAGGGTGTTACGAAGTGTTTGGATCAAACGTCCAGGGATGGTAACTCACGTCACAGGGAACAATTTTTGTTAGATGCAAACGGTTCGCTGACGTTTCCTGGCGACGCCTGCGTCATTTTGTTTTGGTTTTGCCCCTGAGAGGCGGCAGGGTGTAGGCACTCCGCGACGTGCGTCTGCAAGGTGTGTTGACTGTAATGCAGTCGTGTGCTCCGCATGATAGGGTTCAATCCGAGAAAATTAAAGTTCCTGATTCGCTCCTAAAATATCTTCAACCGCGTATTGTTCTTTTTCCGAAACTCTCCATCAATTTATTGATGTAAACAGTATGTAGAACATCTGGTTAGCAGGCCTTATTAATTTGGTGAAATCTAGTCATTCCAGAGCTGGCGAATACTAAAGGACGCCTGGCGTCAACGAGAAGTTAGCGAACACATTGTTTCTAACAAAGGTTGTTCCTCAAGATGTGTTCTATCATCCTAGGACTTTTGATACAAAGACTTAGAAATACCTTTTATATGTAAAGATGACCTTCACAGCAGATGCATGTAATGGTCGGAGCACCCCTATCATTATAAGTGATACTTACCACAACATCTCGATTCCATTGCTGTGGTTTTTTCCTCCGGGTCGTTGATCGAACAATCTGAAATTTATATTGCCGCGATAATGCGAAGGAGCAGTGTTGGGGTGAGTCCTAGTAATTAAGGTGATTATTAAACCAATGACCGCCTGCTTACTTGAAGAAACTTCGGTTTTCAAAGTTAAAAAAAAAAAAGAAAGAAAAAGTTTGCAGTGGACTCTGTCATTCAACAGTAAGTTTATTTTTTATTATTATTTACACGTCACGTTCCGTAGGACCAAATTGAGGAGCAAAAAATCTCCAAGGTCATGGAACGTGTCAGTACATGAAATTAAAACATAAAAGTAATAAAGATAAAAATAAATGTTTATGAACCCGAAAAAAGTCAGTCCATAAGTTTAAGTAAACGCAATCAACAATACAACAAGAATCAGCTTAATTTTTCAAGGAACTCCTCGACAAAATAGGAGGATTGACCCATGAGGAAACTAAAGTCGTTTCGTTGTGAGCTCTCACAGGACGCGTAGCAGAACCGTGTGTAGTAAAGGTACATTTACACTGGGATACATGTATCGCGACATGCACAGGGTGTTTCAAAAATGACCGGTATATTTGAAACGGCAATAAAAACTAAACGAGCAGCGATAGAAATACACCGTTTGTTGCAATATGCTTGGGACAACAGTACATTTTCAGGCAGACAAACTTTCGAAATTACAGTAGTTACAATTTTCAACAACAGATGGCGCTGCGGTCTGGGAAACTCTATAGTACGATATTTTCCACATATCCACCATGCGTAGCAATAATATGGCGTAGTCTCTGAATGAAATTACCCGACACCTTTGACAACGTCTGGCGGAATGGCTTCACATGCAGATGAGATGTACTGCTTCAGCTGTTCAATTGTTTCTGGATTCTGGCGGTACACCTGGTCTTTCAAGCGTCCCCACAGAAAGAAGTCACAGGGGTTCATGTCTGGCGAATAGGGAGGCCAATCCACGCCGACTCCTGTATGTTTCGGATAGCCCAAAGCAATCACACGATCATCGAAATATTCATTCAGGAAATTAAAGACGTCGGCCGTGCGATGTGGCCGGGCACCATCTTGCATAAACCACGAGGTGTTCGCAGTGTCGTCTAAGGCAGTTTGTACCGCCACAATTCACGAAGAATGTCCAGATAGCGTGATGCAGTAATCGTTTCGGATCTGAAAAATGGGCCAATGATTCCTTTGGAAGAAATGGCGGCCCAGACCAGTACTTTTTGAGGATGCAGGGACGATGGGACTGCAACATGGGGCTTTTCGGTTCCCCATATGCGCCAGTTCTGTTTATTGACGAAGCCGTCCAGGTAAAAATAAGCTTCGTCAGTAAACCAAATGCTGCCCACATGCATATCACCGTCATCAATCCTGTGCACTATATCGTTAGCGAATGTCTCTCGTGCAGCAATGGTAGCGGCGCTGAGGGGTTGCCGCGTTTGAATTTTGTATGGATAGAGGTGTAAACTCTGGCGCATGAGACGATACGTGGACGTTGGCGTCATTTGGACTGCAGCTGCAACACGGCGAACGGAAACTCGAGGCCGCTGTTGGATCACCTGCTGCACTAGCTGCGCGTTGCCCTCTGTGGTTGCCGTACGCGGTCGCTCTACCTTTCCAGCACGTTCATCCGTCACGTTCCCAGTCCGTTGAAATTTTTCAAACAGATCCTTTATTGTATCGCTTTTCGGTCCTTTGGTTAGATTAAACCTCCGTTGAAAACCTCGTCTTGTTGCAACAACACTGTGTTCTAGGCGGTGGAATTCCAACACCAGAAAAATCCTCTGTTCTAAGGAATAAACCATGTTGTCTACAGCACACTTGCACGTTGTGAACAGCACACGCTTACAGCAGTAAGACGACGTACAGAATGGCGCACCCACAGACTGCGTTGTCTTCTATATCGTTCACATCACTTGCAGCGCCATCTGTTGTTGAAAATTGTAACTACTGTAATTTCGAAAGTTTGTCCGCCTGAAAATGTACTGTTGTCCCAAGCATATTGCAACAAACGGTGTATTTCTATCGCTGCTCGTTTAGTTTTTATTGCCGTTTCAAATATACCGGTCATTTTTGAAACACCCTGTACATGTCGCGATACATGTATCCCAGTGTAAATGTACCTTTACTACACACGGTTCTGCTACGCGTCCTGTATGAGCGACATGTCAATTTGACGTGTCGCGATACATCACCTCATACAAAAATTCACGGAACTTGTATGCGGACCCTAGAGCTCATACATGTCGCGTCTACATTTTGTATATCGCTTTTTGGCCATATACGCGACATGTATGAGCGACATTTGAACTCGCGCATGCGCAGTACTATCATTTCCTGTCTTGTCGCCTACCGCTTATTTTGACGATTAGCGCATGCGTAGTACCAGGCTCTTTGGCGGCTGTTTGAGTTTTGGAGGTGCCGACTATCGTTTCGACGTTAATGTATCTGCATAGAACATCAAGAAGTGCCATATGCAACATTATTCTTAGTATTTGCGAGGCCATTGTGCAAGTTTTATTCCTAGAAGTGAAGGTAAAAGTTTTATATATATCAGAGTATGTAATACATTCTATAATTTTTTCATGCATCTGGCACGTATATCAATTTTTTGCCATTATTCCGGCGGCCTCGCGTGATAATGCAGACAACGGATGCCGACAATCGTGTGTGAGACGTTGGCATTAGCAATCGCGCGACAATGCAAATGTTTTGCAATGAAATCTTCGTTTCAAGAGGAATCCCCAGTGGCCAAAAAACGGAGTGTTACTGCCAACTGATCCTCTGGTGGAATCGCTTCCCGAAAGTTTGTGTTGGTTTTGGACACAAGAGGAGCCACAAGTGATAACAAACCGCGGAAATCCTCCATACTCATCCTAACATAATTTCTAAAATATGCGCCATCCTTTAGCGTTAATTCGCGAGAAACTCTCTCTGCCACCATCTACGCTTCCTCCGCCTTTTCTTCCTATCATCTTCCAAAAGAGCAAGTGTACCAGCACATAAAAATGTGAAATCTTCCAAATCGTCGTCGAAAGCTACCGCACAGTGATACATATCAACCAGTGTAAACGCACGCTCATACATGTATGAGGTTGATACTTGTCAACTCATACAAGGCGCGATACATGTCGCAAAGTCGCATATACATGTATCTCATACATGTGCAGATACAAATGGCAGTGTAAACGCACCTTAATGTTGAAGAATCTCATTGAAACAATGCGTTTCTGCTGTTTCGGCCTTTTGAAGTTACGCAACAGTTCGTCCTCTTATCGACGTTAAATCTTTCCACAATCGTTCAGTCTTATCACATGCTCAACAGTATTCCGATTTGACCGTGGCCTGGCCAAGTGTTGTGTTTATGACGACACAGTATATGGTACGTTTTTCTGTCAGTAAAACGTTTGCGTCTGTACCCGTGTAAGCCGTGTTCTACTTTGCGCCATACATTCGTCGTTTTGTTAGCTGCGCGATCATTTTCCTACTGCATGTCATTAAATATTCGCTAGGTGGAACTTCTTTCTTTAAATAGGCAACGCATTCATTATATCGCATCGGTATTCTTTGACATACATGTTTCCCTTGCCAGAATATGTCCAGGGAAAGAAAACGATCGTTGTTAGTCTGCTTCTTTACACCTAACCTGCGACAACGTCTCCATGTTATGATGATGTTGATGATGATTATTATTATTATTATATTTATTTTTTTATGTCTCCCAATGCTCAGCGTATCTTCTGCTCTTAATTGTTTTCAACATTACATAACTGTGATGCTACACCTCTCCCCCCCCTCTCTCTCTTCTCCCCCCTCTCTCTCTTCTCCCCCTCTCTCTCTTCTCCCCCTCTCTCTTCTCCCCCCTCTCTCTCTTCTCCCCCCCTCTCTCTCTTCTCCCCCCTCTCTCTCTCTTCTCCCCCCCTCTCTCTTTTCTCCCCCCCTCTCTCTTTTCTCCCCCCTCTCTCTTTTCTCCCCTCTCTCTCTCGTCTCCCCCCCTCTCTCTCGTCTCCCCCCCTCTCTCTCGTCTCCCCCTCTCTCGTCTCCCCCCTCTCTCGTCTCCCCCCTCTCTCGTCTCCCCCCTCTCTCGTCTCCCCCCTCTCTCGTCTCCCCCCCTCTCTCGTCTCCCCCCCTCTCTCGTCTCCCCCCTCTCTCGTCTCCCCCCTCTCTCGTCTCCCCCCTCTCTCGTCTCCCCCCTCTCTCTCGTCTCCCCCCCTCTCTCTCGTCTCCCCCCCTCTCTCTCGTCTCCCCCCTCTCTCTCGTCTCCCCCCCTCTCTCGTCTCCCCCCCTCTCTCGTCTCCCCCCCTCTCTCGTCTCCCCCCCTCTCTCGTCTCCCCCCTCTCTCGTCTCCCCCCCTCTCTCTCGTCTCCCCCCTCTCTCTCGTCTCCCCCCTCTCTCTCGTCTCCCCCCCCTCTCTCGTCTCCCCCCCCCTCTCTCGTCTCCCCCCCCTCTCTCGTCTCCCCCCTCTCTCGTCTCCCCCCTCTCTCGTCTCCCCCCTCTCTCGTCTCCCCCCTCTCTCGTCTCCCCCTCTCTCGTCTCCCCCCCTCTCGTCTCCCCCCTCTCTCGTCTCCCCCCTCTCTCGTCTCCCCCCTCTCTCGTCTCCCCCCTCTCTCGTCTCCCCCCTCTCTCTCGTCTCCCCCCTCTCTCTCGTCTCCCCCTCTCTCTCGTCTCCCCCCTCTCTCTCGTCTCCCCCCCCTCTCTCGTCTCCCCCCCCTCTCTCTCTCGTCTCCCCCCCTCTCTCTCTCGTCTCCCCCCCCCTCTCTCTCGTCTCCCCCCCTCTCTCTCTCTCTCGTCTCCCCCCCCCTCTCTCTCTCTCGTCTCCCCCCTCTCTCTCTCTCTCGTCTCCCCCCCCCTCTCTCTCTCTCGTCTCCCCCCCTCTCTCTCTCGTCTCCCCCCCTCTCTCTCTCGTCTCCCCCCCTCTCTCTCTCTCGTCTCCCCCCCTCTCTCTCTCTCGTCTCCCCCCTCTCTCTCGTCTCGCCCCCCCCCTCTCTCTCTCGTCTCGTCTCGCCCCCCCCCCTCTCTCTCTCGTCTCGTCTCGCCCCCCCTCTCTCTCTCTCTCTCGTCTCGTCTCGCTCCCCCCCTCTCTCTCGTCTCGCCCCCCCCCTCTCTCTCTCGTCTCGTCTCGCCCCCCCCCCTCTCTCTCTCTCGTCTCGTCTCGCCCCCCCTCTCTCTCTCTCTCTCGTCTCGTCTCGCCCCCCCTCTCTCTCTCTCGTCTCGTCTCGCCCCCCCCTCTCTCTCTCTCTCTCTCGTCTCGTCTCGCCCCCCCCCTCTCTCTCTCTCTCTCGTCTCGTCTCGCCCCCCCCCTCTCTCTCTCGTCTCGTCTCGCCCCCCCCCCCTCTCTCTCTCTCTCGTCTCGTCTCGCCCCCCCCCCTCTCTCTCTCTCTCGTCTCGTCTCGCCCCCCCTCTCTCTCTCTCTCGTCTCGTCTCGCCCCCCCCCTCTCTCTCTCTCTCGTCTCGTCTCGCCCCCCCCCCCCCTCTCTCTCTCTCTCGTCTCGTCTCGCCCCCCCCTCTCTCTCTCTCTCGTCTCGTCTCGCCCCCCCCCCTCTCTCTCTCTCTCGTCTCGTCTCGCCCCCCCCCTCTCTCTCTCTCTCGTCTCGTCTCGCCCCCCCTCTCTCTCTCTCTCTCGTCTCGTCTCGCCCCCCCCCTCTCTCTCTCTCTCTCGTCTCGTCTCGCCCCCCCCTCTCTCTCTCTCGTCTCGTCTCGCCCCCCCCCTCTCTCTCTCTCTCGTCTCGTCTCGCCCCCCCCTCTCTCTCTCTCTCGTCTCGTCTCGCCCCCCCCCCCTCTCTCTCTCGTCTCGTCTCGCCCCCCCTCGCTCTCTCTCTCGTCTCGCCCCCCCCCCTCTCTCTCTCTCTCTCTCTCTGTCTCCCCCCCCCTCTCTCTCTCTCTCTCTCTCTCTCTCTCTCCTCCCCCCTCTCCCCCCCCCTCTCTCTCTCTCTCTCGTCTCCCCCCCCCCTCTCTCTCTCTCTCTCTCTCTCTCTACCCAAAAGTAGTGCATTGCATAATCCTCCGAAACGCGTAATGTGAAAGTAATAATATAATAATTGTGACTTGTTATAGAAATCTGTATTTGCAGTTGATATTCGTAACGGCCACAGTCGCTCCTAACCTAGAATGTTTGCATTGAAATTTGCGGCAATACTTGAATGCTGTCGGGCTGAATTGAAGTGACTATTTTCATTCCGGGAAACAGTCTGATCTAGTTGGCGGATGCCGACAATTTGAAGCCGCTGAGATTGATTGTTTTGTGCGATGAATGATGAAATCGCTTAAACGAATCGGGCTCTCCGTGTGTTGATTCCGCCCGGGAGGAATAAATCGGCAGTGGCTGGCGCTCGCTCTCTCTCTCTCTCTCTCTCTCTCTCTCTCTCTCTGTGTGTGTGTGTGTGTGTGTGTGTGTGTGTGTCGGCGCTGTTGTTTTTGGCCCGTGCCGCTTCCTGGGGCAGACTGTTGGCCTGCCAGCCGCGCGTGGGAACCGAACGGCGCGCGCGGCTTGTGGCCGCAAACTCGACAAACGCGAATTTCCAAATGATGCTGCGTAATTGTAGCAAAATAATTAAACTCTCGGCACGCTTCATTTAAAATCGCCGTTGCAGGGAGCTGCTCGTTGCACCGAAACACGCGTACACAATTGCAGGCGGTATGTCACACGGTCGCAGAGTTTCAGCGCTCTAATGTAGCAATAACCGATAGTGTTTAGAGGGTGCCGCGCAAGAGGCGTTTTATTAACCTCTGAACGCAATATGATCTCTACATCTGGAAGCAATAACTGTGGGTAGTCTGAAGATGCAGAAACTCGTTGGTGGATTTAGCTTTTTTTATTTTTTTATTTTATTTTATTTTTTTTTTAATCCTCCCCTATGTACGAAGAGAGCTTGTTGAAAACTAACGCCTCCGAATTTTTTATGTGAAAACTATAGCTTTTTAAATAAAACAAACGTTATTAACATTCTGCATCTATGTTCTTCATCTCTACATATTTTGCAGTCCTCTGCCGCTAGCTCCGAACTGCAGCGTGTTGCATAGCGGTGTGGAATGTAACTACGCTCTGTTTTAATGTCCTTCATGACAATCCATCCTGGGCTTGCGTTTCTTCAAGATAATACCCGCCCGCACGCGGCGAGGGTTTCTACTAACAGCCTTCGTGCTTGCCAGACACTACGTTGACAGCAAGGTTGCCGGATCTACACCCAATTGTCCGCCCTTTTTTAGAATACTGCTGCGCGGTGTGGGATCCTTCCCAGATAGGACTGACGGAGTACATCGAAAAAGTTCAAAGAAGGGCAGTACGTTTTGTATTATCGCGAAATGTGGGAGAGAGTGTCACCGAAATGATAGAGGATTTGGGCGGGACATATTAAAAGAAAGCGTTTTTCGTTGAGACGGAACCCTCT
Source organism: Schistocerca cancellata (assembly GCF_023864275.1). Classification (NCBI taxonomy): domain Eukaryota; kingdom Metazoa; phylum Arthropoda; class Insecta; order Orthoptera; family Acrididae; genus Schistocerca; species Schistocerca cancellata. The sequence continues at coordinate 290,688,218 of NC_064627.1, forward strand.
CACGAAATTCCAGTCACCAGCTATCTCCTCCGAATGCGAAAATATTTTGTTGACACCGACCTATATAGGGAGAAACTATCACCACGATGAAATAAGTGAAATCAGAGCTCGTACGGAAAGATGTAGGTGTTCGTTCTTTCCGCGCGCTATACGAGATTGGAATAATAATAGAGAATTGTGAAGGTGCTTCGGTGAACCCTCTGCCAGGCACTTAAATGTGATCTGCGGAGTAGCGATGTAGATGAAAACGTTTAGAGTATTATGGGCAGGGCACGAAATCAATTCGGGATTTTGACCAGCTTACGCGCCATCTGGGCAGAATTTGCCACGATATCCCTCAGGATGACTTCCAACAACTCCATCAATCAATGACAGGCCGAATAACTGCTTGCATAAGGGCCGGAGGTGGGCCAACGCGTTTTTGAACTGATCAGTTCGTGAAGCTCTTTCTCTTGATTTAATCATTCAGTTTTTCTGAAATTGTATTTTTTTATTTTTATTTATTTTTTATTATTTATTTATTTTTGCCTGTACAAGTACATCTCGTCTACAATTTTGTCCCATTCGGATAAGTCCTTCCTGGTGAGTTCTTTTAGTGTATATTACTCGGCGAAACACTATACAATGCATGGCATAGGATACTTCGTACCAGAATTAGCTGTTTTCTGACGTATTCCATTCGGCGATTGAACACGTGGAAAAGTTACGGTCTCGATGCCTCTGTAAGCGCCCTAATCTCTCTTGACTTATTCCAGTGATCCATACGCGAAGTACACGTTGGTGGCAGCAGAATTCAACTCCTCAGATACCCCTACAGAACGCTGTCTTGGTGTCGCCTCTCATCCGGATCCATATTTAAGTTTCCTGAGCATATCTGTTGCACTTTCGTACGGACTAGACAAATGTGTTGCGATCCTACCAACTGCATTTCTGTATTCGTTGAATGTCTGCTGTCGATGCCTTCTTGATAGCCACGCCAAACACAGGAGCTTAAACTGCAATCAGTCCCACCGGCGATTTCTGTGCTTTTCCCGTTACGAATTCGTAGTTCTTTCCAGGAACTGTTCCAACAAATCAGATTCTTTCATTCGCCTTCCCTACTACCAGGTGTGTGTGCGTGCTTGCGTATGATTTCTTATCGCTTTTTAGTACAATTTCATATACCTTTGTTAGTATTGATTCTAAATATTTAAAGGATATGTTCGCCAGTAGTCCTGTAGTCGGAAAATACGGCTGCTTTTTCTGTTTTATGGTCATTGTCGTGCATTTATATACGTTAGGAAGAGGTTACCCTGCTACTTTATTGCATTTATTGTAACCGTGTCGCAAACGTAGGAAGTGCCTTTTGGAGCAATTTCCACAGCTGTTTGGCAGAGCTCTACAGTGTAATTTTGTGAACTAGTCTGATACAGTTGATTATTAGGCCCCTCCATTATAAAGTCAATTGGATTATAGATTGGATTCTAGTATTTTGGAGATATTATTAGACCACCTTCGGTGATATCAAGCAAAATCATTCAGATCTCGCTCTGTTGTTACGTAGTGCACAAATGACCGTTTAGTATCCGCGCTAGGCCATGTGAGGACCCGTATTCATCATTGTCCTTGTCACACATGGGAATGATGAAGAGCGGGAAAAATGAATGTTTGTCCCATACGTGTCTTAATGTCTCTCCTGTTAGTTTCGAGCCGGCCGGAGTGGACGAGCGGTTCTAGGCGCTACAGTCCGGAACCGCGCGACATCTACGGTCGCAGGTTCGAATCCTGCCTCGGGCATGGATGTGTGTGATGTCCTTAGGTTAGTTAGGTTTAAGTAGTTCTAAGTTCTAGGGGACTGATGACCACAGCAGTTAAGTCCCATAGTGCTCAGAGCCTTTGTTAGTATCGATCTTCCGGGAGGTGTACATCGAACAGCTGTGTCTTTCGAGTAAAGCTTCATTTAATTTGGTCAGTCGTTCTAGTCAGATAATATCGTCTTCCTTTCAAAGATCACTTGTTAAAAAAGGTTGGACATTTGCGCAAATATCAGTCTGACAGCATCTGTCAGTTTCGAATCTTAACAGCGCGAATCGGATTTTCTAAGCTTGCTCCTTTGTTGGTAATTAACATTGATCTCAAACACTTAAGCAGTACAGAAGAATAGTCCACATAAGGTTCTTGTACGCTCTCTTTTCCACAGCAGTACTACACTTCATCGAAATACTTCCAGTCGTGCATCTCGTTGTTATTTCTCCGCAGCTTATGTCGTGTATTCGTGTAGCTTCATATTGCTTAACAAATATTCTAAAGCTGTCTGATGCATCCTACACATGCACATTGTTTCATGAACCAATAAGGCTACCTGTCATTCGTTGTATGATGATGACGACGACCTGTAAAGCTGGGAGGAGGAGATTAGTCTTTAACGCACCGTCGACGAGGTCATGAGAGACGGTGCACGAGTTCGGAACAGGGAAGGATGGAGAAGCAAAGCGCCCGTACCCTTTCGAAGGAACTAACCCGGCATTTGCCTAAAGCGATTTAGAGAAGTAACGGAAAACCTGAATCAGGATGGCCGGATGACGCGGGTTTGAACAGTCTTCCTCCAGCACATTAAAGGACTGGTTGACTGCAACGGATATTAGGTCAAGGTGGCAAGGATTGTATAAATAACGCTTCCCGGAAGTCAGGTGTACAGAGGGGCAAGAGTTCGTCGGGGGGCCGTGGCAGACGTTAGCCACTTCCTAGTAAAATTGTGTAGGATCTTCTTTAGATGTCGCTCCGTACTTCCTTGAAAAGCAGTTCCTTTTTACTTTCGCTATGTTCGTTTATCTGTGGGTAAATTAAATGGTAATTCAGGTGACATACGATACTAAAAATCACAGACGGATAGTGTTCTTTCGCGTCATCGGTGTTACACTCGTACAAGAAAAAATTGATGTATAATACGAAAAAAAGTGTGCAAAGAAAGCTTTATAGTCTGGGTAACCACAACCACGGCAAATCATGCTGAGAAATAAAACCGCTTCAGTTGTAAAATTATTTCATTCTTAGGCAATACCGGATTGACAGCTGCATCTTGAAGTGCAAAGCTGTATACAGGCTGAAAACAATCACATAGAAAATAATCCCAAACCTAAGACGAAGCGTAATAAAAATGTACTCACTGGATTCAATTCATGACCCACATGACATATCACAGGAAAACCCAGCATTCATAGTCAATCGTGTGTGGTTCTATTTAGTTAACTTGCGTTGTTCCTAAACAACACGTTAGTATTTTCTCTTTCTGCCTGTCTATTGTCATGCCATGTGCCAGTTACTTGCGTTGCTAGCTAAATCTTCGGGTCACGATTACGCCTGCTTGATACAGTTTTATTATTATTTTGAGTTTTAATGAGAAATTTACCAAGTCTATTACCCTTGATACCGTATAGATTATTATGGCGCCCAAAGTTTTTAAATAGTGAACTGAACTGTCACCTAGAGAACCATTCGATAGTGGGTGTTCACGACTACATGTTGACGTTCCTCCTTATCCATTGTGGCATTACATAAAATTTCCTCTTCATTGTTTCTTACCCTTCTCCAAACGTTTTACGGGAGCGTTTTCCACCATTGCTTGTTCGTGTAGCACATAGGCCATTTTAGAGGACAGTCAGTTAACCATTGAAGCAGTCCTAAAATTTTTGGTTTTTAAATAAGTCTTTTTTTAGAAAACCAGTAATTTTTCTTCGTAAAATTTCGCGTTGCAATAGAAAAGAGATCAGTGCTATTTTAATAACAATGCCGACAGAAACGAACAACAAACACAGGGTGTGAGAATTCATAACAGCAATGCTGAGACAATGTACCTGTTACCATGTGGCGTGGCCTAATGGATGGTACGCATGTACATGAGTTGTACGAGACGTGCCCTATTGATCTGTATGGTCGTATTTCGCTGTTGTCGTCGGACAATAATTGTTTTACAGAAAGCCACCATCCGTAGTCTGGTAGTATTTTACGATGTGCGGTATCAGTGAAGTACAGTGCCACATTTGCTTTAAAATAATTAAAAACGGGACAAGCCACGACAAACCGTCTATATCATACAAGGAGAAAACAATTCATTGAAAGATTTCAGTGAAGATACAGAGTAGCTAATCTGTTGCGTGTGTATATAATAATGCCTTTCTCTGCTAATAGATTTTGTTAAAGGACAACTTAATGATAAATACAGAACTTCATCGTCAATTTTCACCCTTTATCACAGACCATTCGTAATGCCCAAATAGCGCTATGATCGTTGTACCGGCTGAGTTTTCTTATATTTGCACAGTTAATTTAATATTTTGATTCTGTGTATCTTGAAACTGAAGGAGTCAAAATTTCAATTTTTACGTTCATTACAGGAAAAACCAATTTTTGTTTATTTCAGAAACAGGTTATTTTGAACGGGTTTTACCACTCTGTTTAAGCTGGCGTTGAAGGGGGGAAAAAAAAGGTATAACCGAAAACCAGTTGTTTCAGCCATAACCGCCCTCGCTGCCATGAACGTGTGTTCACGTAATTTTTTATGTACATACTGACTTGACTCCAGTGAGTGAGTTTTGTATTACGGTTTCATCGTAGGTTTTGGATTATTTATTTTTCTGCGTGATTGCTTTCCACTTATATACAGATTTGCATCTGAAGATGCAGCTGTAAAAGCTGTGAAACCGGCAGTGCCTAAGAATAAACGGATTTTATAGCTGATGCGGATTATATTTCTAAACATAAAAAAGTGTTTGCAGTTGCGCGCACGTGCTTGAGGGGGGTGGTGGGTGGGTATGGCTTCGAGAGGTGCGGGGGCGGCCTTAACGGCAGTGCAGTTAACATCAAACTTGGTACTGTAGAGGTCGAACAGTAACAAAAGTTTTTGCTTAATTGGCCGACTACGGATCCAAAAGTCAATTATCACCTTATTAGTCTCTGATAATGTTCGAAGATTTAAAATATTTGGAAAACAAAAATTTTGGCCGATGTACTATACCCATTCAGCCATCTCAACAGCGTAATGTCAATTATGACGATATGAGTGTAAGGACAACACAGTCCCTGAGTGAAGAAAATCTCCAGTTTGGCCAGGAATAGAACCCGGACTCATTCGCTTAGCAATCTGTTGCACTGACTGCTCATCTACTTAGATGGACATGATGTGAAATATGCTGAGCTGAAACTTGGTTTGGAGTCTACATTAAACTGTAGACCACCCTATAACTGGCAAGGTGAATCAGTTCAAATGTCAGAGCAAGATAATGGCTTACTATCTCCAATAAGACCGTGCCTAGTGAAGCACTGTCGTGTGCAAACAAACAAACCAACCAACCAACTCCTAGATGGCACAAAATGTTTATTAGATTAACTTAGCAAATCCAACTGACTGACTGGAATTCACCAGTCGTATAAGTTATCTGAGAGTTTTTTTTTAGTTTAGTTTCTTTTATTAAGTTAAATGACACAGGACTTCCTTTCCAACTCTCTCAGGTGCTTCTCAGCACCTGAGGTGCCTATTACTAAGTCGTCCATATGAGAGAGTCTGAGCTATGGTTAAACGACGCTATGTTTGTACGATCTTCTTGCATGAATGCTCAAATTCAAACCTTCAGCTTTCCTTATGCTGCCTTCTATTGCCTCACCAGACTGGTCGACACGTGTCTAGATAGAAGTCTTTTACTTAGGACCAGAATTTTCTCAGGTACTCGGCAAGATATTTCACTAAGGTAAGACGGTTTGTACCTTTCGACATGGACGATTTAAAAAAGAAAAAAAAAGAAAAAAGAAAAAAAAAGAAACTTAGAATGCAACATTTCTGCTTGCTCAGCATTTTCCGAATTTTGTTATTGAATTATGGCGGGTTTTTTCACTCCTTAATCTACTTACTCCACATGTGCCTGTCCAGAGCATGATTTGCAGGCTGTTTAAACTCTGCCCATGATTCTTCTTCATCCATCATTTTGGACCTAATGATGTCCATTCATTCTCTATATAGGGTCAAATAACTACACCGACGAAAAAAATTGCAACACCAAGGAGGAGTTGTACGACTTGAAATGGGTAGGTGTGTTTCTACATCAGAAAGATAATGCCTATTCAAATTTCGCACCAGTCGGATAAGAGTGGCGCTAGTAGCACCACTAAGAGGATTCAAATCAAGTTTGAATTACATACGTGCTGTAATGCAGCCATGAATGTTAGTTACCATTGAGATTGGACACGGTGTGTTGATGTTAGTCAAGAATGCCTTTAAGGCGACAAAGACACCATTATCAACACGTCACTAAATTTGAGAAAGGGATGTGTAGTTGGGCTAAGAGAAGTTGGATGTTCCTCCTGCGAAACTGCAGGAAGACTTGGCAGGAATGTAGCCACTATAAGTGATTGCTGGCAGCAGTGGTCATGAGAATGGAGGGTCGCAAGAATATGAGGCTCCGATAAGGACAGCTCTGAGTCAGATGCCCTCTAGCATGCATTCCACTGGCCCCAAACCACTGTCCCTTATTACTTCAGTGGTATCAATTGAGAGCTCATTGGAGGGCAGAGTAGAGATATGTTGTGTTTCGTGATGAAAGCTGGTTCTGCCTCAGTGCCAGTGATGGCCGTGGGTTTTTAGGAGGAGACCAGTTACAAGCTTGTAACCAACTTGTGTATTAGACACACTGGAGATTTTGTATGACAGCAGGAGCATTCTCATGGTTATCCCATGCACATGACTTCAAATTTGTATGTAAGTCTAGTTATTCGAATTGTTGTGCTGCCTTTCATGAACAGCATTGCATGGTATGTTTCCAACAGGATAACACTGGACCAAATACCGCCGCTGTAAGCCAACTTGCTCTACAGAGTGTCTATGTTGCCTTGACGTGCTTGATCACAAGATCTGTCTCCAGTCAAGAACTATATGAGACATCATCAGATGACAACTCCAGTGTCGTCGACAAACCGCATTAAACATCCCTGTATTGACCAACCAAATGCAACAGGCATCTAACTCCAACAATTCTTTGGGTTTAAAGACCTTAACTAATAGTACCCTGGTAAATATAATTAACATCTGATACATTTACAATACAATGCATGCTTGCATTCAACATTCTGGTAGCTATGCCAATTATTAATGTACCAGTATTTCACATTGCCAATGACTTACCACACATTTACATTAACTTGTGATCCTGCATTGTTAATCACTTAAATATGTATTACCAAAACTTCATTAATCTACATTAATTATTTTGCGATTTTTTTCGATTTTTTTCATCATTGCATTCATCTGCTTGTTCCAGCATACATACTCATCAAGCCTTCTTCATGTCTTTATTAACGTTACTAAACATAGTCACTTTGATATCATGATCACTAATTTCTGTTTCTATACTGCCAATAAAGTCAGGAGTGTTTGTAACTACAATGTCTAAAATGTTGTGAGCACATTATAATATAATCCATAGCCAAAACTAGACTCTCTTATCATCATAATTGGATCCATGCCTTGCACATATTGTATATGATAGGGGTTTCATTGCCATCCCACTAATGCTTACCAGATCTTTTCTTAGGAATGTGAATTTCACAAGACAGTTGACGGGTTTGTTGATGAATTATCTGTCACACCATCTATTGCATTCTTGTGAAACTCTTGTGTGAATACTTCTGTGTTGAGAATATTTGCCAGCTCTGTGTGACTTTAACAATACATGAAGTCATGTTCGTTTGAATAGTACTAGGATTAAATTAACTCCAAATCGAATACCAGTTTAGTTTTACAGAGAGTACAGTTTGGCACTGGCCTCTTCCTTAGCTTGCATTTATCATGAATTTCTTGCCCATGGCAAAGTCCTATGTGACTCAATAAAGAGCATAGATGACTCCTGTACGTAAGAAGGGGAAAAAAATGGACCCGCAAAATTACAGACCATTATTCTTAGCATTAGTTTGTTGCAGAATTCCTGAGCTTACTGTAAATTTGCTTATGTTAAATTTTCTTAAGACATAAAACTTCTGTTCACAGATCAGCTTGGATTTAGAAGGCATCTCTTGTGCAAAACTAAAGCTTACCCTTTTCTTGCATGATATCCTACAAACAATGGAAGAAAGGCAACAGGCAGATTCTATATTGCTAGATTTCCAGAAAGTATTTGATGTGATGCCCCACTGCAGTGTTAATGTAGGTCCGAGCGCATGGAATAGATTCTCAGACATGCAATTTGCTTGAACAACTGGTAAATAGTACAGTTAAATACATTGTCCTGTATGGCAAGTGTCCATCTGACAAGGGTGTCATCAGGAGTGCCACCAGCAAACAACATAGGATGGCTCTCGTTATCTATGTAGATAAATGACCTGAGTGGAGGGTGAGCATCAGTCTGTAACTGTTTGACAAGATGTATCATCGTTGAGTGATTGCAGAAGCATACAGGATGACTTAGAATTTCTATGTGGTGTGATGAATGACAACTAGCTCTTAATGTGGAAAATGTAAGTTAATGCAGATGAGTAGGGAAAACAATCTTATAATGTTGGAATATAGTATTAATGGTGTGTTGCTTGACACAGTCACCTTGATTAAATATCTGTGCGTAACATTGCAGAGCAGTATGAAATTGAATGAGTACATAAGTTTGGCAATGGGGAAGACAAATACTCAACTACAGTTTATTGGGAGAATTCTAGGAAAGTATAGTCCAGTGATAAACGAGATAATGTACATAACGTTTGTGCAAACCATCCTTGAGTACTGTTAAAGTTTTCGGAATCTCTAGAAGGTTGGATCAAAGGAAGATATTAGAGCAGTTCACTGGGGTGCTGCTAGATTTTAGAGTGGCAGGTTTGATCAGTATGCGATTATTACAGAGGTGCTTTGTGAACTCAAATGGGAATCCCTGGAGGGAAGATTTCTTTCATTTCATGAAACACTATTGTGAAAATTTATAGAGAAACAACATTGCAGCAGATTCCAGAATGATTCTGCTACCACCAACATATATTTTGTGAGGACAATGGAGACAGAATAAGAGAAATTAGGGCTTTTACAGAGGCTTTTAGATCAGCATTTTCCCCTCACTCCATTTACGAGTGGAACAGGAAAGGGAATGTCTAGTATCGGTATGAGGTACCTCCACCACGTAAGTGGCATGCTTGCACTGAGACTTATGGTCAGCATTTTGAACAGTTGCTATTGCTTTCCAAGTGTTTTATACATTTTTCTTGCCATTAGAAAAACTAAACATTTGTTTCTGGTTATTTCTTCCTAATCTCAAAACAATTTAGGATGCTCTACCACATGTGTAACTTTGTCCCTAACAGTTTTCAATGGTTGTATAGCTTTGTGCATGTAGTATCCTTTAGCAAAAGCCAGAAAATCAGACTTGTAGTGAATTCTTTTAGAGCATCTAATTAGGAGCATTGGCAGTTTCGTATGGAACAATAAAATCAGATCAAAATCAGAGACTTATCCAATTTCAGATGTGTTCTATACAGTATTTAATGAAAGATTGAGATGATGTCGGAGGAAATACTTTTTGGAATAAAATCTACATTTAAATTTCAACATATGAGAAAAATCTGGCAGCTTTGTCCAACATGCATCTTGCACAATGAACATGAAGTTGAAACATGAGAAATTCGTAAAGGTAAAACTTGAGAAATTCACTTGAGAAATGTGGTCCTACATATCACTATTGTCCACAGTCTGAAAACAGAATTTTTTATGATAACTGGGGACATACAGATGTAGAACTTGGACAAGCAGTGTTTCAGTACTGCATAAAGTGGTGACAGAATTTTTATGTTAATAAAGTAAGTGCATAAAGCTTTCATTGACTCGAAGGTGGGTTTGAACAAAACAGTGATTTACTAGGTGTGGTCATATTGGAGGTGGTTTTACAGTGCCTGCCTCAGACCTTTGAACTATCTGAGAATCTATTCCATGTGCTCGGACCTACACTAACACTGCTGTGGGGCACCACATCAAATGCTTTCTGGAAATCTAGCAACATAGAATCTGCCTGTTGCCCTTCTTCCATTCTTTGTAGGATATCATGCAAGAAAAGGGTAAGCTTTAGTTTTGCACAAGAGATCTCTTCGAAATCCATGCTGATCTGTGAACAGAAGTTTTATGTGTTAAGAAAATTTATCATACGCAAATTTACAATAAGCTCATGAATTCTGCAACAAACCAATGCTAAGGATAATGGTCTGTAATTTTGCGGATCCATTTTTTATTGGGGAACCAACACTATAATGTCTGCACCAAACCTTGGTTCAGCTTGATGTTTCGCACATTAACAAATCATTGTCAAGGGGGAAGAAGTGATAAATGCTAAACAAATACCAGGATTTAGCAGTGACCATGGTAAGCAGATTCAAATATGACAATGGATGACCTTTAGGAAAGGTATGAATTTGTAACTATATGGTGATACATTGTAAAGCTTTAGTTATTAATCCTCTCTGTGATCGAGCACAGTTATTCCTCTCGCATTGCTCCCATACCTATCATGCTTCTCAATGGTCCACCCTTGCAACCCACGCCCTTCTTACCATGGAGAACAACAGTTGTTATTCCGTACCGATGATCCAATGTGTGATCTGTCATGAGCAACATGTGATCAGTGTGCAAATTTAGAAAGTTTTGGTTTTTGTTGCTGGTTTTCCATCACGCACAAAATTGTTAGAAGATAATTCATTTTGAAGGACTTTGTAATGTTTCAATAACCGTAATGTCTCGGTACGTACCTGATCAGTTATAAATGTAATCACATCTGTAACTGCATTCCAACCCATTCCTGAAAAGTTAAGGAGCTCAAGTCATACAACCACAATTGTAGCCTACAGCCATATTTGTAGTACCCGTATGCTGTTTCATTTATCGTAGAAAGGCAGCATTCCATCTCCAGTCCATTGTCAGATCAGGGACCACTGCCAAATTTGGGCCACATGAAAACTGGAATGCAAACCCTTTTACCTCTCGGGTGCAGATTTAATGAAGGTTTACTGTATGTAGAACAGCATTGTGATGTAAAATAACTGTACCAACATTTTGATAGTGTTTGCAATGGCCTTCGCCTGTATCTGAACCCAGAGGAACCTTCGCTGACAGTTATTTTACAGCATGACATATTCTGATCCAGATGTCTTTTATGTTACCTGATTCTGGATGTAGTAAGCCTATGGACATACATCTCTTGTTAGTTGTACTATTTGTAAAAATGATATCTTCTGCCAAGAAACAGTCTCATGAATTTTATGCAGTTTTCCGTATATTAAATCTTACAATACATTCCTGTTTGGTTTTCAACTGATGCAGCCTCATTGCAGTAGTATGTTGAAGTAAAGTAAAAGCAACTCCCAAATGAATATGCTAAAGAGAAATAACAATGTAAAATTTTGTAAATGAACCTTGACTGGCATATACAGAGTGATTTGTTTAAATGTTTTGTGTGAACTTCCTCTAGTTTGATTAAATTGATATTCAGAAGTACATCATATGTTTATATGTGAAATGATGAAGCTTATCCAACACAGAGATTTCATTTCTCTTGTTTGAATATTTTATATAAAATGTTAACATTTTATTTTTCTGTTTTGCAGTTTCCTGAAACCCATTTCACTCCTTTCGGAAGAGGACGACGAACTGCTGATGTTGGTCATCGGCTCTGCATACATTGCCCACATGAGAGGTAACTAATGACCATGCTTCATGAAGAGTGTGTAATAACATCTCATTACACAGAAGCTGGAGTTCCTGTGTCCCTTTGAGACACCACCACAATGCCTCACCAGTTTGGACTCCCCACTATGGCGCATAGTATGCAAACTCCACCTTCACCACCAAATTTCTTTGAAAGGTTCAGTTCCATGTTGTACAGACCAGATGAGCAGAGACTTACTAGGGAGGCAATGGAAAGGTATTTGAGGGAGAGGAGTGATATGGTGATCGTGATACTACATGCCAAAGTAGCCCAGAAATCTTATGGAAATGAGAAACGCTTTTTCTGTCCGCCTCCCTGTATATACCTATTTGGTGAAGGGTGGAGGATGCGCCAGGAGCAAATGCTGAGAGAGGGAGAAACAGAACAAGCAGCTCAACTTTGTGCATTTATTGGTATTGGAAACTCTGATCAAGATATGCAGCAGCTGGACTTGAACAATGGTAAGCAGTATTGTGCTGCAAAAACACTGTACATTTCAGATTCAGATAAACGTAAACACTTCATGCTCTCTGTGAAAATGTTCTATGGAAACGGCCATGACATAGGCGTTTTTCATAGCAAAAGAATCAAAGTGATATCAAAACCATCAAAAAAGAAGCAGTCTCTGAAGAACGCTGATCTGTGCATAGCTAGTGGTACCAAAGTGGCTCTCTTCAATAGACTTCGCTCTCAGACTGTAAGCACAAGATACCTTCATGTCGAAAATGGCAACTTTCATGCAAGTTCAACACAATGGGGAGCATTTACAATTCACCTGCTGGACGACAACGAATCAGAGTCAGAGGAATTCGCAGTTCGTGATGGTTATGTGCACTACGGAAGTACAGTGAAACTTGTTTGCAGTGTCACCGGTATGGCTCTTCCACGGCTCATAATACGCAAAGTTGATAAACAGATGGCACTCTTAGAAGCAGACGATCCAGTGTCTCAGCTGCACAAATGTGCTTTTTATATGAAAGATACTGAAAGGATGTACTTGTGTTTGTCACAAGAACGAATTATACAGTTTCAAGCAACACCTTGCCCAAAGGAACCAAATAAGGAAATGATAAATGATGGTGCATGTTGGACTATTATTAGTACTGATAAAGCAGAGTATCAGTTTTTTGAAGGCATGGGACCAGTTCGTGCTCCAGTGACTCCAGTTCCAGTCGTTCACAGCTTGCATTTGAATGGAGGAGGTGATGTCGCAATGCTCGAACTTACTGGTGAAAATTTCACACCTAACCTACAAGTGTGGTTTGGAGATGTGGAAGCTGAAACAATGTATAGGTGCCAGGAGAGTATGTTATGTGTTGTGCCCGAAATCTCTTCATTCAGAGGGGAGTGGTTGTGGGTGCGTCAACCGACACAAGTACCCGTTTCTTTGGTAAGAAATGATGGAATTATTTATGCGACGGGCTTGACGTTCACCTATACCCCAGAGCCCGGCCCGAGACCACATTGTCCACCGGCAGAAGACATTATGCGAAGTGGCCAAACCAGTCGAATGCCAGCATTGCCCGATATGGCTTGGGGTCACCATCCTCCTCCTCAAGGAGGACTGTGAAAAAGACTTACTTCGTAAAAGCACTTGTAGATATTTAAGGTGTACGACAGAGCCTAGGTATTGTAAAGAGCACTCTCTTGTATTACAATCAGATTATGCTTTGTCTATCCATGTGATAAATTGCAGATTCCTAAAGACATATATGTCACAGAGAATTAAACTTATTTTATTTCATTTGAACCTGATCATTAATGTGAGTAACATTAATGATCTAGTTGACTGTAATTTTTGTATTATACAATGTGTATTGTATTGTTTTGTAATGTCTTTTAAGTAATGTATTTACTTGTGTGAGACGGAGTCCTTTATAGCAGAAAATCATTTATCTTGAACATAAAAATGACAAATATGGCAGCATAAAAGCATACTTTAAAATAAACAAAAGACAGCTATTTTATAAATGGCCTTGTGTGTTTGTATGATACAATTCAGACTGAGATGTAAAATATATACTTCTATACCATGGGCTAACTGCACCAATCATTGTGGTAAATAAATTTAAAAAAAGTACTGTTTCTGAAGGTCTCGAATTTTGTATAAGGAAACCACAGCTTTTAAAACACCATCAGGAATATGAAAATTCATTCTTTTCTTATAAAAACTATATTATATAGTTACAGTGTAAAACTAAAATTCATTATGAGCTATAGAATACTGGATATTCCAGTAATAATTCAATATGGTTTTTTTGTGATTTGGATATGTATTCAAAAAATTAAAACACAAGGCCTAAATATAGTCCTATGTGATTCTTATGTAGTTTTCTTTGCTTTAGACATTTTCACAAATATGTTGATAAATGTATGAAACTGGTAAGAGATGTCAAAGTGGTGGTCTGTGATTCTGCGGACAACATTGCTGCATAAAAATTTGGTTGAGGGTGATACACACTGACAACAGCAATAAAATGTAACTGCATTTATATACTAATACTTATAAATAAATGACACAAATTTATATTTTTATTAAGAGCGGTAGCAATGTACAGTACAATTTTATATAGGAATAAATATATATATATATATATATCTATAATTTTGCATTGCAGTGATGTAGTTAGCTCTTTATAAGAATTGACAAATAATGTATTATGAACACAATTTAATGTGAATTCTACTTAGTGAATGCTGTATTTGAATTTATCTGCAGAATTAAAATGTCACCACCTACACCCCCACCTGTATAGATACAGCTTTTTGGCAGAGTGGTTTTAATTTTCAATTGTGTTATTGATTTTTTTTTTTTGCCGTGTTTTTGTTATTTAATGAAAGATTATATGCTATAAAATAGTGAAACTGAGTGTGGAAGTATGAGAGTTGCCAGTTTTGTGAAATGAGTGTATGTTTAAAAATATATATTTGCATCCAATTTTAACCCTGAGTTGTTTCATTGCTTCCTTTTCTGCATTCTTTAGCGTAAAATATATGCTGTCTACCAACATCTTGGTAATTGGTACTCGATTAGAGTAGAATCTTTCAGCAATGTGATATTCATCGTTATTTCCAACTTGCAGTATACAATAATTACTCAAAATTGATAGAATATCATTACATTCTAATTAAGAACATTACTTGACAAACCTATGAGAAGCAAATGACACATCATTTTTTTCTCTGAGTAAATTCGTATAGCTTAGCATCATGATTGTGTACACTGACAGTATGATAATAGGACTGGTGCTATACACACTAAATCTTGTCTTTTACCATCACATGATCTTCAGAAAAGAACCTTAAACAAAAGGCCAAACACTAAATTAACAACAGACAGAATAGTAATGTATTGGCTTGTTTATGGGAATGCTATGGAATTAAAAGTATAGAAGTTTCAAAACTCATAATCACTCATTTCCTTTACACAAGCTATGTCACATGAGACCTTCCATTTCATTTTTGACTAATACTACAGGATATAACCATGTAACAGCCACATGAAAACTTCACAATGTCTAAAAATTTGTTAATGATGTGTAAACCCAATATGATCGTGCAAGTGATTCTTCAATTTCTCCAGGTGTATTTTATGACGAAATAAATCTCGGGTGAACAGCCTGGTATGAGTGTGCATAGGACACAATATTTTGGCAATCGACCACATTGCCATCATCTGGTGCACTGATGTACATCAGCACACCTGATGATGGAAACATGGTCGATTGCCGAAATATTGTGTCCTATGCACATTCATGCAGGCTGTTCACTGATGTACATCAGCGCACCTGATGATGGCAACGTGGTTGATTGCTGAAATATTGTGTCCTATGCACACTCATGCAGGCTGTTCACCAGAGATTTCTTTCGTCATGATCTTGCAAGTTTAATAGCAAGACCGCACAGAAAATGTCACGCAGCAATCTTTTTGGCTGACTGCGGCACAGACAGTGCCTGGAGATCCAAGCAGACTTCATTAGTATAAGAGAAAAAGGTAATGGTCAGCTGAGCTCTATGCAGGAAGTGTTTGGTAGTCATCATCATCCATAATATGATCTGAGTGATTACACAGTGTATTGGTGCCAGAGGATACCCTTATCAGGTTAGATTAGGGATTAAGGTTGGCAGCACCAAGAGAACTTAACAGAAGACACTTAGAAAATTAATTGTATAAAGCATAAATTAATTTATTCTGTGAAAAAATCAGGGATTTTGCAAATCATGACAATGACCTTATTTGTTTAAAATAATTGCAAATGAAAAGACATACATTGTGTGCCTGCCTGAACACCAAACAGCTATAAGGATAGGGGATGAAGTATGTGCCATTAGCATCTTGCGTTTCTTCAGATAGGATAAATGTATCTATGCTTCATGTGGGGAAACAAAGGTCACAGGTTCAGAAATATTGAAACAATTAGGTTTTGTTTGTGAACTGTTCCTGAAAAGACATTTGCAGTAATGAAATGTATATTTCTTTAAAGATTCTTTAAGTAATAATGTACAAATGTTTTTTCTTGACTACAATTTTATTTCAGTAATAAATTACCCACCACAGAGTAAACACTGATAATATCTTCATAGATGAAATTTGAACAAAGAGGAAGTGTAAGTAAATAATGACCATATTGTCTGAACATTATATGCTGTCTGGTGACATGAACTGAACAGAAGGTAATTAATGATACCAGGACAAAATATTGTCTTGAAGTAAACTTACCTACAGAGTGTTTCAAGAGAAACAGTACATATTTTAGGAAGAGGTAGTATCGACTTAACTCGAATAAAACATTCTGTATAACACATGTCCAATTTTTGTTAGTTACAGAGATACAGACAGCTGTTAGACTGTAACCCAAACAGATACTCACAGAAGGTGTTAAGCAAAGGCAAACAAATAGTTCAAAGTTAATTTTTATGCATTACATCTTCAATACACTTTTGAATTCTGTTAACACCACGTGTCACTCTTTGCCCTGTTGTTCTTTCATGAGTGCAGCACTGTTCAAAATGCGGACAATCAGTTAGTCTCTTGTGTTTAATTTTTCTATGTGGTGTTTGCTTTACAGCTACTCCAACAGGCAGAAATGTAAAGGGATAATGTTTGGTGAATGTGGCCATCTGTGCTAATCCATCTTCCAGGGAAAATTAATTTGGATGATGTCACCTGATGACTAGAATATGCAGGGCCCCTTCACACTGAAAAAACATGGCCTTCATTGCAACCAGAGGAATCTCTTCCAATAATGCTGGAACCTCATTTTAAAGAAAAATTTAAGTAACTGGACCCTGTAAGATGATTTGGTAACATGACAGATGTCTGTCACACTGCACCACACACTTACAGAAAAGTGTTCTTGAAAATGTGACTGCACAAAGGCATACTGGTGTTCATCAGACCACCAGTGCTAATGGGATTACTCTGCAATTTGTCATCAGCCAAAGACAAAATTCCAATTGTTTACCTTCAACTACTTTTTACAGGTGTTGAATCCACTCTAAATGATAATGATAGGTGCCATGCATATGTAACGCCCACCATATTCTTGTATGTGGAACACTGATATGTGTAGAAATTCTCCGTCTGATTGTTGAAGGATTACATTCAACCATCTGTGTGATATCTTGTCCTTCACCCACACTCAGTTCATTTACATGTTCAGATGAAACTTGGCCCAGCTGTGAACACTGAACTACCAGCCTCTTCAGGTCCTCTTAGATAGAAGCCATGGTGATGCAAAGAGATCACAGATGCCTCAGAGAACAAGTAAGGGCTCTATGGCAACGTAAGTGCCACTCCTCCACCAAAAATTTAATTTTGTTGAAAAGATAGAGAGTAAAGCATGTTAACAAGGGAATAAATGATGTTGGGAAGTGTATGATTGTTTCTTCTTTGACAGCACATACTCAAAAAGTGTGGTCCAATTTATAGTGGATTAGTGGACTTCAGTACACTAATAGAATCCTTGATGAAGGGGTCCTGAATTTTTAGCAGTATGTAGAACATAATGGTATTATCTTTTATCTCAACATACCTGTCAATATACGAGGTGCTATCCAAAATTTTCGGGACTGGAGCTGCCATCTATTGAAATCCTTACCTCTGGACTAATGGTCACCACCACTCTCGAAGTAGTTCCCATCTGCACATAAACACTGGTCCCAGTGCTTCTGACACTGGTCAAACGTTTTCTGGAAGTCCTGTTCTTTGAGGGTGTTTATCACCGCCAGCAGTGCTTCTTGAATCCTCTCTAGAGTGTTGAAACCGACTGCCTTTCAACGTGAGTTTGTTTTTGGAATAAAGCGAAGTCGCAAGGTGCCAAATCTGGCGAGTATGTTGGGTGGGGGTACAACTGTCATGTTGTTTTTTGCCAAAAAGGTCCTGGTGAGCAAGGACGTGCGACAGGGCACATTGTCATGATGCAGTAGCCAGTTCCCTTGACGCCAAAGTTCGGGTCATCGTTGTTGCACATTTTCATGGAGCCGTTGCAACACGTCACAGTAGTACACGGAATTCGCTGTTTGGTTGGGTGGGAAGAATTCTTTGTGCACAATTCCCTTGGTATCAAAGAAAACGATGATCATGCTCTTCACCTGTCTCACTTTTTTGGGTCTTGGAGAGCCCGGGCTCTTCCACTGGGATGACTGTTGATTTGTCTCTGTGTCATAACTGTAAATCCAGCTCTTGTCACTGGTGATAACCTGTGACAAGAAGGTTGGATCATCAGATGCAGTTTGACGAAGGTCAGTGCACACTTCAATAAGCCATGCATTCTGATTGGCAGTCAAGATCCTTGGCACAAATTTTGCGGTGACATGATGCATGCCCAATTCATCAGTCAACATTCGTTGACATGTCCCATAACCAATACCCACTTCATCCTCAAGGTCTTAAGTGGCTCGACATCGATCCATACGAACAAATTGTTGAAGTTTGGAAACAATGTCTGGCGTTGTGCGGCTAACGGGCCTTCCAGTGTGAGCATCATCTTCGGCGTCTGTACAACTGGCTCTGAACCGAGCATGCCACTCACACACGCGTATGGCTCATGCGCTGTCCCCCAAACACTTGTTGAATCATTGCAAGGGCCTCCGTAGCACTTTCCCCGAGATTCACACAGAATTTGATACATATACGCTGTTCTGTTCGCAGATCCATCATAAAATCACCACACACCAAACGCAGAGTATTACGGAAATCGCTGTGGACACGCAACACTTCCTCCCAGCTGAACGCCACTCCACACACACACAGTGACTCATCAGATATGCAGCTCTCACCACCTAGCGGTGCAAAGATCTTCTACTACTTTCCAGATGACAGCACCAGTCCCAAAAATTTTGGATTCCACTTTGTACAATGAACCATTACAGTCTGGAAACTAAATAATATTTTAAAGCAATGTATAGACATTTCAGCAGGGTGTCCAACGTTCTGGAGAACAGGGAAAACTCGGGGAATTTTTCAGTTCTGGAAAACTTGGGGGAATTTTTGCCTAAAAACCCCGGAAAAGTCATGACATCTGATCTGTTTGTGGGCAGTGGCATTTTCCTGCTTTCTGCTTGGCTCGATGAAGTGCTGTTCTCACCATTCACCTTCAGCTTGAAGCTGTGCAACCATGTTCCGCTCGGGTTTTGGCATTTTCCAACTCTTTCCCTCGCTCACTCCACTGCATCGGCCTGTCAGCCAGCCCGGCCCCACCCAAGTCCAGGTAAGCTATGCAGAGGTTTGCTGTAGTTGACATGGAATGGCTTAAACGACTGTTACTGTAGCGTGAATGAGGGCATGATAAGTTTGCATGCAGTACATTACTTTGGATATATACCAAAAAATTGCTGTCCTGCGTGTCAACAGCTATGGATCTGATTGCATTGTGTAAAAATAAGTGATTATAGCTTTTCAGTGGTAGGTATAAAATAGTGTAAGTAGAACAATAACAAGCAGCCATTGGGAAGTTGTGATTAGTTAATACTGAGCTGAAGTCTGCAATGGGAACAGTACAACACAGCTGGCCAGAGGGTGAAGAGGGGCTGTGGGAGTAGATGGCTGGGGCATGGAGGTAGGACGTGACTCTTTGCATTATTTATATCCTCACTGGCTAACATTTTTGATGTCACTGTGGGTCTTAGTCAACATGAACTACTTTCAATTATACGCATGCAAGGAATATTTTATTACCTTCATTTAGACCCTGTCAATGTGAGATGTAGGTGAGGGGGTGGGACAGAAGTTGCATATAAGGAAGAAAGAAGTATAGGTTGTGAGCAATTGCCAGTTTCAGTGAAGAAAAGTAGTATTTCTAATTAGTCTCTGTGTAATTTTAGTCTGCTGTGGCGTAGGAAGGGAATGCATCATGCAGTTGTGGTGTGCCCCTTCAACCAGGTCCTACTCTGAGACAATCGCATCAAGCAGCTACTGCAGGAACTTCTGGCTGATGATGCTAGATTACTTGCAGAGGGATGCTGTGATGCAGGCAAAGATCCATTTGGCTGCTGTGATACATCTATCTCCTCATGACATTGGCAGCTTGTTAATCTCTTAGCACTGCCTCCAAATTGCGGCTTCAAAAGTAAATTATAGCATTGTGTTTGGATTGAAGCCATTTGCCACCAAACAACCACAGGATATTGTTGCTGCCTGTGACTTTCTAGTGGTTGAGTTTGATCTGTCTGTACATTTTCAGAACAGTGTATTTGCCCAGGTTTTGAACAGATATCTCACATGTTTTTGAAAAAAAAGAAAGGGGGGGGGGCTGCAAAAGATTTGTTGGATTTGAGGCAGGTGCATCCCAAGCTAACATAAATCTGAAAAGGCAAGTTGTACAGGTGTCCATGGATGACCCTAATGAGGATAAGGCATTCCTAAGAGATCTGAAAAGCAAGCTCAGGTACGAGGACAATCCAGAGGATTCCATGATTTTCGACTGAGAGATTTATATAATCTATTTGAAAATGTCCCTTTCCACCAAGCTGATTTCGACACAATTACAAGCACCCCTATTTTTTCACAAAAGTTTTGTATTGTTTAATGTGTGGAAATTAAAATAGTTGCAGTCTGGGCTCAGCAAATATTAAAGATTGTTTGAAATTGTGTAAAGGAAGTAGGAACAGCAGTAAGTAAAACAGAAACCTAATGTTACTACTGGAAACCTAAGAATCGCAGCTACCAGTTGGTGTGTTTGTGTTTCCTAGAGGGACAGGATGCTGATAGCTCATCTTGCCTTTTTAGAGATGGTGGCTGTTCGGATTGATTAGTTTCTGACTAAGTTCCAGTCAGATGCCCCCTTAACTTCATTTCTCTATACTTCCCTCCATTCTATGGTGAGAGCATTGATGATAAAATGTGTCAAATAAGAAATTTTTAGGAGCAGATTGGCTTCAGAATAGATCTGGTTGACAACATTAATTAGTTGCTACCTCTGAAAGTGGATTTCAGGTATAGAACCAAAAAAGCCCTGGGTCAGTGTGGCATATCAGATAAATATATCTTGGCATTCTGTAATGAGTGCCTTACATTTGTGAAGAGTATGGTATCCAAAATTCTGGATAAATTGCACCTAGCATGTTCTGTTATGAAAAGCATTCCATGTTTCGACGCAGAAGCAGCGTTTAGTACTGACCATGAGAAAAGTGTGGCATTAATACATCTCACTATCTTAAATCACTTTGGTGATCTTGAGGCTGATGCCAGTGCTGATGAGTTCCAAAATGTAGCAGAAAACATGTCAGTAAAGGAAATCCACGAAAACTTTAGTGCAGATCATGTTCACATCAATCAGTTCTGGATGATAGTCATTGGGGTCAAGAGTGGACATGAAAATGTGAAGAGATTTATCAAGGTTGCTTGCAATCTCTTTCACGGCAATGCCAGCCTTGAAAGAGATTTCTGTAACAACAGTATTCTGGTAAAAAATGTGAGTGAAACGTCAATCACAGCTGTTTAGGATGCACTCATGGTCGCAGGGACTGCTGTATCTGTAATTGTCATGAAGCAGCTAACACCTAGCTTCTGAAATGCACATGGTAGGTAAAGTGAAACAGTAACAGGGAAAAGAGTAACTGAGAAGTCCTCAAAAAGAAATGAGTGAAAGAAGAAAGTGAGTAGCGAGAAGCTAAGAGTGCTAGTATGAATACAACTCGTGGAAAATGCTGTAAAGAAGTTACTCACCTTGAAGTAGTGGTTCTATCACTAACAACTGCCTGCCCCCAACTAGTGTATTTTTATTCCTTCCATAATCGTTTTACTTAAATTGTATTTGTATATTATTTTTAGATCTCTTTGTAAAAAGTGCCATTTTTTTTACTGAAATACCTTTGCAACCTAGTCTTGTTTTAATTTTCCTGTGATTTTTAATTCAAATCACTTTTTACACTTAATTGAATTGTCAGATAGTGGTATGTTTGTTTATTAATGAAAATAAAAACCATGTTCATTTCAAGGTGTTCCATTATATTCCTGTATATTTACAAAATTTGTAGATTTTGTCATAAAACTGATCAAAATTGGTTAAGGACTAAGCACAGTATGAACCTGAAAAAATCAAAAATTGGCCTGGGGACACTCGTAGCCTTTGTTAAAATCAAATTGGTGGACACCCTGGCCAAACAAAGTAGAAATATGTCCCCAGAACCAGAAAACATCCATAATAAAAATGCTTCAACACCGGGAAAATACTTAAAACTCCCAAAAATATTTTGCAACAATGGACAGATGGCTAATTTCCCTCCCAGTGGGAAGAAAATACACACATCAAAAAGAGTTTTGCATCACCTCAGTTCCGAGAGCTCTGGAACCTGTACAGAAAATTGGAATAGAGATCAACATAAACATCATTTCCACCCTTTTTATTGCTCATGAAAACCACACATTGCGTGTTGTACCACCATACAGCAAGACCTTCAGTGGTGGTGGTCCAGATTGCTGTACACATCGGTACCTCTAATACCCAGTTGCATGTCCTCTTGCATTGACGCATTCCTGTATTTGTGGTGGCACACTATCCACAAGTTCATCAAGGCACTGTTGGTCCAGATTGTCCCACTCCTCAATGGCGATTCGGCGTGGATCCCTCAGAGTGGTTAGTGGGTTATATCGTCCATAAACAGCCCTTTTCAATCAATCCCAGATGTGTTAGGTAGGGTTCATGTCTGTCATTCACAAGATTTGCACGATGGGGGTGCGAATGGTCATCCATGAAGACGACGAATGTCTCACTGATATGCTGCTGATGTGGTTGCACTATCGGTCGGAGGATGGCATTCACGTATTGTACAGCCATTACGGTGCCTTCCATGACCACCAGCAGTGTACATCGGCCCCACATAATGGCACCCCAAAATAACAGGGAACCTCCACCTTGGTGCACTTGCTGGAGAGTGTGTCTCAGGCGTTCAGTCTGACTAGTTTGTCTCCAAACATGTCTCCAGTGATTGTCTGGTTGAAGGCATATGCAACGCTCATCGGTGAAGAGAATGTGATGCAAATCCTGAGCAGTCCATTCGGCATGTTGTTGGGCCCATCTGTACAGCACTGCATGATGTCGTCGTTGCAAAGGTGGACCTCACTGTGGACATCGGGAGTGAAGTTGCACATCATGCAGCTGCTTGCGCACAGTACGTGTCATAACACAATGACCTGTGGCTGCACGAAAATCATTACTCAACATGGTGGCGTTGCTGGCAGGGTTCCTCCGAGCCATAATCCATAGATAGTGGTCATCCAGTGCAGTAGTAGCCCTTGGGCAGCCTGAGCGGGGCATGTTATTGACAGTTCCTGTCTCTGTGTATCTCCTCCACGTCCAAACAACATCGCTTTGGTTCACTCCGAGATGCCTGGACACTTACCTTGTTTACAGGCCTTTCTGGCACAAAGTAACAATGTGGATGCAATTGAACCACGGTATTGACTGTCCAGGTATGGTTGAACTACAGGCAACACGAGCCGTGTACCTCCTTCCTGGTGAAATGACTGGAACTGATCGGCTGTTGGACGCCCTCCATCTAATAGGCGCTGCTCATGCATGGTTGTTCACATCTATGGGCAGGTTTAGTGACATCTCTGAACAGTCTGTGATGTAATATCCACAGTCAATGTCTATCTTCAGGAGTTCTGGGAACTGCGGTGATGCAAAACTTTTTTTGATGTGTGTATCACACAAGTAACTTGGGTAAACGACTACAAAGGTTGGTTAATGCGTAGTTTTATTGGTATTTCAAATCTAGAAATCTCCTTTCCCAATTCCAACGTGAATTCTGAAGATCTCAAACTGCCATTGATCATCTCATATGGTTGGAATTTGTGACTAGAGTTCTTTGTGCACCACCAACATTTGATTTCAAAGTGTCACACATTTTGGAATTAAAATGAACGATTTGGTAGATATGCAGTGGGACATACAGTCACACCAACATTATATGTCAATGATATCTGTGTATATTATAGTACCATATAATTATATACAGTGAAACACCAGCTTTAGACAGCTCCACAAAAGGACACAAAAATGGGCGCAAAAGAATGTATACCCTTTCTCACCAACTAAATCACACATCATGGACTTTTGCAGAACATGGTTCATCTTGTACCATGAAACTCAACTACTGGAAGTAGTGGGCCAGTACCGTTCCTGGTAATAAAGTACCACAATTATCACACATACAGTTCAAAACTTTCTGGGTGAAGAAACACAATCCTCTTCGTTTCCTCAGCAAGGGTTTCTGGGGTGCAAATTTAACAATTTTATTTAAATTTTACAGTGTGCTCATTTTATCCTGTTTAACACTATGGAAGCACAGGTGCTGCCCATCCTAGAAATAATGGACAATGTACACCACAATGAAGTCAGTCTGGCAGCTGGAACTTATTGAATGAGCTTAGTCAGTTGCCTTCTTATAGGAGTGCGAATACCACCACTGAAAACCTGAAGCTAACAAAATTTATTTAACTACACAGTCATGGATAATCAAATGCCATACCATTGCCATCATCCCATTTTATCGACAAACCAACACCCCAACTTATGAACCACCTTAAAAACAGAATGAACAAGAAGTTCCAACTGTATGCAGTACTCTCAATTGCGAATGCCTCCATGGTATGTTTACCAACCAATAATAAGATTGAACCTGTGGTGCAACACCAAAGGCAATTACAGCTCTAGAATTTTATTGATGTGCATTTTATTTGGTTATCCGTCAGTATCCATGTTTTAATCTCATGTACACAGACAGCCACGAAGATAATGAATGAGTCAGCTGTGCATACATACAAATCTGGAATCAAAAATAACATTCTTTACCAAAAGAATGTAGTACTCTTCCTTTCTTTATTCATGTCAGAGATACACTTAAATGAACAGCTATACAATACATACAAAGAAAACTATACAGTATTCACCCAGAATTGGGCAACTTTGATAACATTGGGTGCTGCAGACATTAAGTCCCTCATGCTACAGCTGGTTGGGCATAAGTTACATTTGAAGAAATGCCGGGTTGTCTGCAGTTCACCGCATTCACACAGTGTTGTGCTGGCATTTGGCAGTTGAAAGTTCCATTTAAGGAGATTGTCCCTCAATTTTGCAACTTCAGTTTGACAGATGTTGGCATCTTTCTTTTCACTTGGTGAGTGGGTAGCCACAGCTGATCCTTCTAAGGGCTGTGAAGTTGTTAGAGGAAACTCTTCCTGGACTTAGGTCTTGGCTTGGCAGGTTGATGTCCAAAGATTGGATGTGAGGTCACTGTATTTGATTTATGCCTCTCGATGTTAGTGGCAACCTCTCTTCTGATGTCACATGGAGCAATCCCAGCGAGACATTAAACTTTGTCCATGGGGGTTGGCCTTAGGCAGCCTGTAACAATCCTACAGCTGTCATTTAAGGCTACATCAACCTGCTTTGCATGTACTGAATTGTACCACACTGGGCTAGCATACTCTCCTGCAGAATACCATAAGGCAAGAGCTGTTCTTAATGTTTGTGGATGTGTACCCCAGTTCGAACCCGCCAGTTTCTGAAGAAGGCAGTTTCTTGAGGATACTTTCTGCTTCAGCTTCAGACAATGTTCCTTGTAGGTTAGTGTACATTCAAGAGTAACACCCAAATACCTGGGGTGGGAGCAATATTCTAGTGCAGCTCCGTTCCAGAATATTTCAAGTTTCCTCTCAGCTTGTTTATGTTTCAGATGGAATGAACACACTTGCATTTTCTTAGGGCTGGGTGTGAGTTGATTCTTTTCATAGAAAGTACCAATCTGTTGTAGACCGTGTGTAAGCAGTATCTCTACATCTTCAAACCGAATGCCGTGGGCAGCAATAGCAAGGTCATCAGCATATACGAAACTTTTGCATCCTTGAGGTTGTGGTTGATCATTAGTGTACACATTAAATAAAATAGGTGACAGTACATTTCCTTGAGGGAGACCGTTCTTTTGATTTCTCCATTGGCTGCATTTTCCTTGGAAGTCCACAAAAAAACATCAATTCTGTAGAAGTGTTGCAATTATCCTCGTCAGGGTGTAGTGGTTAGTCAGGTTGTAGATTTTGTGTAGTAACACTCTGGTTTACGGTGTCAAAGGCCGCTGATAGGTCAACAAAAGCTACACCTGTTATCTTTCTCTGCTCGAAGCCATCTTCTATGAACTGAGAAAGATACAGGATTTGTGAGGTGCAATTCTTGTCTGGTCTAAAGCCAGCTTGCTGCGAGATAAGAAGTGGATCAACTACTGCAGTTAAGCGGTGAAGAATCATTCTCTATAGGATCTTATAGAGATGGCAAAGGAGAGATATTGGCCTGTAGTTCTTCGGGTGCGTTGGTGACTTTCCAGGTTTTAGTATCGCAATCACGCGTGCCTTGCGCCATAATTTCGGGATCTTAAAAAAAGCCAGACAGTGGTTATACAGGTTTAAGACCCAGTCTTTGGTTGCGGTGCCAAATTGTTTAATTTGCTCTACAAAAATGTCGTCTAATCCTGCTGCCTCGCCATTTTTGCATTTGTGAATGACTTCACCTAATTCACCTAGGTTGAATGGTCTAATCAGGTTATTATTCTGAGATTGTTCCTTAAACTCTAATTTGAAGTCCGATTTTTTGATAGGAGATCTTGGTTTAGCATTCTCAAGAATCTGTGTAGCAATTTCATTTGGAGTGATGTTAGCGTGATTGGCATGTTTGGTTGAATCGTTGTTTAGTTTTCTCAGCAGTTTCCAGGTCTTCTGGCTACTAATTGAAAGATCTGTTTCTCCGTAAGTTTAATCCATCTTTCTCTTTTGTTTTCTACTATGGAAGACAATAACTTCTTGACCAGCCAAGATGGTTTGCTTATAGAATGGATCTTGTTCAAACAGCGACAGGTATTTATTCATTAGGGCTGCTGACTGGGTTGTTAATCCGTAGAGGTGTTGTGTTCTGCAGCCCTGTGGCATAGATGAGTGTGATACCTTCTTCACTCCATCCACAAACTTATTGTAGTTTTCTGGTGTTGCCTGGAGATCAGTTAAAATTTTATCCTGGTTGGTACTAAAAAGCTCCCAGTTAGCCTTACGGAAGTTGTATCTTCTGCGGAATGGAATGGTTCTCGTTTGGGATACTGCAGTAACTTGTCACATCACAGGGCGGTGTTGAGAACTGGGTACAGGGTGACAAACTGTCTTAACACACTGTTGGCCTGTGTGCTCACTTGCGAATATTAAATCTGGATTATACCAATGTTTCCAACGTCCACTGTTGAAAGATGCGGGGAGTTTACTATCATGGATGAGAGTTAGTTGGAAGGTGTCAGACCATTTCAGCACTTCTTCCCCGTTGTCATCATCTTGGGAGTAGCCCCAAACTGTACTGTGGCTGTTGAAATCTCCAACTACAAACTTGGTTTCGTGTTTGTTGAAGTTCTCAGGGGTTACAAAAGAGAACTTCGTATTAGGTGGTTTGTAGATACACGATATGATGCAGATATCAAGTTCTACTGTGAGTATTTCAATATCATTGTGTTCAGAGATGTAAGTAGACATAATGTGGAGGTCAGGTCGTACAAATAAGGCACTTCCATATTGTTTATGAGGTCTTCCAGCAACAAGTCTCATTCCAGGTATTTTGGGGTGACACATTTGATCATCGTGGGTTTCTTGTAGGCACAGAACATCACAGCAGTTAGTTTGGCAGAGTTCACCCAAAAGCTCTTGTTTTGGAGATGATAGTCCCTCTACATTAAAAGTCAGTATAGTTAACTTTGACCTTAAGAAAGGCTTATGTACAACAGATGACATCATTTGCTTGTTGGGTTCAGTTCTGGAAAATCTATTCCAAGTACCTGTGTAGGGGCACCACGTGCAGGAATCAGGTTCACTCTCAATGTAGTACTTACACTGCAGGGTGAACAGCCATACATAGAGCACTACAAACACCATAACTTTCCCTCAACATAATTTCATACTAGTTTACCATTTTAACTTAAAAGCAGTGATCTTGACAGTGAATTTCGCTAGTGTAGTGACCCTTTCATGTATCTAGCACTAAATAGATTATGGATTTATTAGTATTAAACAAAGAGAGGGGAGAAAAAAAGATTTGTATCAGCATCTTAGGACACAATGAGAGGATTGAGGTACTAATACTCACAAAGTTGAGTCTCTTTATACACTGATGGAAAAGAAAATTACAACACCACGAAGGCGTTGTGCGACATCAATGAAAGTTGGTAGGCATGTTACTACATCTGAAAGATTATGCCTATTCAAATTATGCATCAGTTGCCTAAAAGTGGCAGTTGTAGCGCCACAGATGAGGATGCAAATCGCGTTTGCTTTAAATACACACTGTAAGAGTTGTGAGCATCAGTTACCTTTGACATTGGATGTGGTGAGTTGACATTAATCATGAATTTCTTTAAGGTGACGAAGATGCCATTATCAACACCTCATTTTGTTTCAATGAGGTCATGTAGTAGGGCTATGAGAAGCTGGGTGTTTCGTATGCAATACTACAGAAAGACTTGGCAGGAATGTAGCCACTTTGTACGATTTCTGGCAGCAGTGGGAATGAGAATGTAAAGTTGCAAGAAGATAGGCCTCTGGGTTGTCACATGGACTACCTAGGGGGAAGACCATTGTGTTCATTGTATGGCTGTGGTGTATCATACTGCATCTGCAGCAATTGGCACAACAGTGGCTCAACAAACGAGTTACTTCAAGAACAGCTCCGAGCTGGACACCCTTCAGCTGAGTTACTGGCATTATATGGTCCCTCTGGTTGCTTACTGACATATGGTTCTAAATTCAAAGTGTAAGCTGTTTTTACATCAACCAAAGCAAACACTTTTAACCCATACTTTGCAGGTTTGTTAGGAATATATTGCCTGAATAGGCAGTTTCCTCTAAATGCTAAAAGCTGTTCGTCAACAGAAAGATATTCACAAGGTGAAAAATATTTTTGGCAATTATTCATGATTAGTTCAAGTACCTCTCTGATAGCAGCCAACTTGTCAATCTCTGTGCGAACACCTCTGTCACGGATATTATCAAACCTCAGACATCTCAACAGAGACCTGAATCAGTTTTCATTCATACATAAATAACATGATTTAAGTCCATTTCCCTTTGAAATATCCCACAATTTCGATATACTCCTGCTAGAACATCTCAAAGATCCACACAGATATAACCAACCAACGAAAGCTCTGATCTCTATCACATCTGTTTCTTTAGCATCCCTTTATATAGAGAAGTTACCATGAACTTCATTGATTTATATATTAGCACATGTTGCGATATTGCTTATTATGTTTTCATCCAGGAACAGAATTTCTATTTCTGTCCTTTTTTATATGAGCTTGGTGTTTTCATCCAGGCAAATGCATAAGAATACTACAAGATCTGCTTCTAACATTGGTACGATATTTCTTTTTCTCCATTTTGTTATTCCATATTTCCCTAAAAAAATAATGCATCCTCTTGAGTTACTTTTTCGCGTGACTCATATTCATCATTTTCTGACACTTCTTGTTCTGTTCCTGAATCATGACCACTTTCTTGAACACAATCCTCACTCTATGAGTCAGCACTATCACTGTGAGCATCTTCATCACTCAGCTCATTGAACAGTTCCAGCCATACATTAGGATCTCTACTTAACTCTGTCCGAGGTTTTTTACCTTTGACATTTCTTCCACAATCTAAAAATAAAGAGAATACTAGGTAACACGGAAGGTAACTGAAATCAGTTTCATATGTCTAAATTTACACACATGAAAGATTGATTGAATCTATGAAAGCAATGAAGTAATATAGAATTACTTTGTTTCAGATTGTGGCAGCAGAGCTTGCGCAGATGACCAATGTCCTCCAGACTATAATAATGTTTCATTGATGTTTTCAGCCACTATCTTACAGATATTACACCACACATACTAGTTGTCAGTGAACACCAAACATCTACAGATAACATTCACCTGTTTAAAATCCAAAATTATTCGTTAACTGATTTTTACTGTCATTCTAACCATAAAGGTGGAGGAGTGGCTATCTACCTGAGAACAAATAACTTAGTAGAATCTTACGAAGATATCGCTTGCGTAAAAGAGTATTCCTCTGATTTGCACTGTGAAATTGTAGCAATTAAGTTAAAATTCTTGTCTGTTGTATATTTTATCTTAGCATTGTCTAGATCACCAAATAGAAATTTTGAATTAATTTTTAATTCCATTGGTACAGTATTATCTAAATTAATGTCCAAGCAAGAAAATATAAATGTTATATTATTAGGGGATATTAATGTCAACCCGTTACAAGATTCCCAAGAAAGCAAACGCTTCAAAGACTGTATCTATTCTTATGGCGCAAAAGATCTGTTGGGAGATATACCCACTAGAATCACTCCAACTAGTATAAGCTCTATAGACCATGTTATTACTAATTGTGAAAATATTGCCACAGCTGCTGTTGTAAACGGTCACATCTCTGACCATCTAGGCCAACTATTAGTGCTAAAGGGAGGTCCTTGTATAAAACCAAAGCAAATTTATGAATACAAAAGAAACTATCTGTTAACAACACTGCCAAACTGAGAGAGAGCCTTGGTCATGAATCTTGGCATCTAGTATTTCAAGCCGAAGGAGTAAATAATAAATGGGATGCCTTTCTAAATACATTATCTTATCATTTAAATAATACTATTCCCATCAGAAAGATAAATATTAATAAGAATAAGGCAAGACAGTCAAGACCCATGGAATTTGATAATTCTATCAAAGAACTGAAAGAAAAAATGGAAGAAATGTCTATGATACAAAGAGAGACCAAAAACAACGAGCACAGGGATAAATACAAACAATACAAATGTCAGTTTTGCGAGCAAGTCAAAAGATTGAAGGCTGAAAAGATTAACTCGAAAATACAAAATTCAAATTGTATCTCCAAGACCTGCTGGTCAATAGTAAATGAAATAAGGGACAATAAAACAAATCTAAAAGGTAATATCAGCATACAGATATCTAATAACAGTATTGGTGTCACCAATCCTCAAGAGATCAGTAGCATTTTTAATGACTACTTCATAGATATCATAGAATCTGACTTTTGTACCACAGATAAAGTACCTGTTGGAAGTCTTGCTGAGGACAATTCTGAAGCTAATCAATGCTATGAACTTGAAATCAAGGATATTTTGCAGCTCATCAGAGAATGTAAAAAATAAATAAATAAATAAATAAATCTGCTGGCTGGGATGAAATTTCTCCATTTTTACTTAAACTGCAAAAACAATCTACCATATCCTTTGGTGCATCTAATAAATAGTGTCTTTAAAAGGAGGAGTGTTCCCCGACATACTAAAATTAGCCATTGTTAAACCTCTGTACAAAAATGGTGATAAACAACTAGGAGAAAGTTACAGACCACTTGCTTTAACTTCCATTTTTAGCAAGTTAATTGAAAAAATAATTCTGAAATATGTGTTAGAGCATTATAATAAGCACAACATCCTGGGAGATTTTCAGCATGGTTTCAGAAGTGGTCGTAGCACCATGACTGCAACACTTCAATTTATGCTGAAAGCTCTTGACAAAATTGATGAAGGCATGCAAGTAGCTGGAGTTTTCCTAGACCTATCAGAGGCTTTTGATAGGGTTGATCATAAGGTACTTCTGTCAAAACTGGCCAGAGATGGCATAAGTGAAAAACTGCACCTCCTCACATCATATTTAAAAAACAGAAGACAGTGTATCTCAATCTCTCACAATAATGTAGAAACATGAAAAAGTTATACATCAAGGGTCAGGAATATTAAATTTGGTGTACCTCAGGGATCGATAATTGGTTCCTTCCTTTTTATATGTTATGTTAATGACTTCCCAAAGATAGTAAAACATTATACCTTCATTACAATGTATGCAGATGATGTTTCAGGCCTTTGTTGGGGAAATGATATTCTTAATCTCGGCATCCCCCCAAGAACCATGGACCTTGCCGTTGGTGGGGAGGCTTGCGTGCCTCAGCGATACAGATAGCTGTACCGTATGTGCAACCACAACGGAAGGGTATCTGTTGAGAGGCCAGACAAACGTGTGGTTCCTGAAGAGGGGCAGCAGCCTTTTCAGTAATTGCAGGGGCAACAGTCTGGGTGATTGACTGATCTGGCCTTGTAACACTAACCAAAACGGCCTTGCTGTGCTGGTACTGCGAACGGCTGAAAGCAAGGGGAAACTACAGCCGTAATTTTTCCCGAGGGCATGCAGCTTTACTGTATGGCTAAATGATGATGGCGTCCTCTTGCGTAAAATATTCCGGAGGTAAAATAGTCCCCCATTTGGATCTCCGGGTGGGGACTACTCAGGAGGACGTCGTTATCAGGAGAAAGAAAACTGGCGTTCTACAGATCGGAGTGTGGAATGTCAGATCCCTTAATCAAGCAGGTAGGTTGGAAAATTTAAAAAGGGAAATGGTTAGGTTAAAGTTAGATATAGTAGGAATTAGTGAAGTTTGGTGGCAGGAGGAACAAGACTTTTGGTCAGGTGAATACAGAGTTATAAATACAAAATCAAATAGGGGTAAAGCAGGAGTAGGTTTAATAATGAATAAAAAAATAGGAGTGCGGGTAAGCTACTACAAACAGCATAGTGTACACATTATTGTGGCCAAGATAGACACGAAGCCCACGCCTACTGCAGTAGTACAAGTTTATATGCCAACTAGCTCTGCAGATGACGAAGAAATTGAAGAAATGTATGGTGAAATAAAAGAAATTATTCAGATAGTGAAGGGAGACGAATATTTAATAGTCATGGGTGACTGGAATTCGGTAGTAGGAAAAGGGAGAGAAGGAAACGTAGTAGGTGAATATAGACTGGGGCTAAGAAGTGAAAGAGGAAGCCACCTGATAGAATTTTGCACAGAGCATAGCTTAATCATAGCTAACACTTGGTTCAAGAATCATAAAAGAAAGTTGTATACATGGAAGAAGCCTGGAGATACTGACAGGTTTCAGATAGATTATATAATGGTAAGACAGAGATTTAGGAGCCAGATTTTAAATTGTAAGACATTTCCAGGTGCAGATGTGGACTCTCTATTGGTTATGAACTGTAGATTAAAACTGAAGAAACTGCACAAAGGTGGGAATTTAAGGAGATGGGACCTGGATAAACTGACTAAGCCAGAGGTTGTAAAGAGTTTCAGGGAGAGCATAAGGGAACAATTGACAGGAATGGGGGAAAGAAATACAGTAGAAGAAGAATGGGTAGCTTTGAGAGATGAAGTAGTGAAGGCAGCGGAGGACCTAGTAGGTAAAAAGACGAGCTCTAGTAGAAATCCTTGGGTAACAGAAGAAATATTGAATTTAATTGATGAAAGGAGAAAATATAAAAATGCAGTAAATGAAGCAGGCAAAAAGGAATACAAACGTCTCAAAAATGAGATCGACAGTAAGTGCTAAATGGCTAAGCAGGGATGGCTAGAGGACAAATGTAAGGATGTAGAGGCTTATCTTACTAGGGGTAAGATAGATACTGCCTACAGGAAAATTAAAGAGACCTTTGGAGAGAAGAGAACCACTTGTATGAATATCAAGAGCTCAGATGGAAACCCAGTTCTAAGCAAAGAAGGGTAAGCAGAAAGGTGGAGGGAGTATATACAGGGTCTATACAAGGGCAATGTACTTGAGGACAATATTATCGAAATGGAAGAGGATGTAGATGAAGATGAAATGGGAGATACGATACTGTGTGAAGAGTTTGACAGAGCACTGAAAGACCTGAGTCAAAATAAGGCCCTGAAAGTAGACAACATTCCATTAGAACTACTGACGGCCTCAGGAGAGCCAGTCCTGACAAAACTCTACCATCTGGTGCGCAAGATGTATGAGACAGGCGAAATACCCTCAGACTTCAAGAAGAATATAATAATTCCAATCCCAAAGAAAGCAGGTGCTGACAGATATGAAAATTACCGAACAATCAGTTTAATAAGTCACATATGCAAAATACTAATGCAAATTCTTTACAGACGAGTGGAAAAACTGGTAGAAGCTGACCTCAGGGAAGATCAGTTTGGATTCCGTAGAAATATTGGAACACGTGAGGCAGTACTGACCCTACGACTTATCTTAGAAGCTAGATTAAGGTAAGGCAAACCTACATTTCTAGCATTTGTAGACTTAGAGAAAGCTTTTGACAATGTTGACTGGAATACTCTCTTTCAAATTCTGAAGGTGGCAGGGGTAAAATACAGGGAACGAAAGGCTATTTACAATTTGTACAGAAACCAGATGGCCGTTAAAAGAGTCGAGGGGCATGAAAGGGAAGCAGTGGTTGGGAAGGAAGTGAGACAGGGTTGTAGCCTGTCCCTGATGTTATTCAATCTGTATATTGAGCAAGCACTGCAGGAAACAAAAGAAAAATTCAGAGTAGGTATTAAAATCCATGGAGAAGAAATAAAAACTTTGAGGTTCGCCGATGACATTGTAATTCTGTCAGAGACAGCAAAGGACTTGGAAGAGCAGTTGAACGGAATGGACAGTATCATGAAAGGAGGGTATAAGATGGACATCAACAAAAGCAAAACGAGGATAATGGAATGTAGTCGAATTAAGTCAGGTGATGCTGAGGGAATTAGATTAGGAAATGAGACACTTAAAGTAGTAAACGAGTTTTGCTATTTGGGGAGTAAAATAACTGATGATGGTCGAAGCTTGCACAGGATAGAGTAGCATGGAGAGCTGCATCAAACCAGTCTCAGGACTGAAGACCACAACAACAACAACATGTAAAATTGAATGTGTAATAATGATAGTAACTGTTTAAAACCATATAAACACATGCGGTTTGTATGCCGCCATACTTCAGTCTTAGACTGAAATTTGTATCAACAGCATGTAGTCAGGCTTTGTTCTGTCACAGTGTAAATTGTTTATAACTGGAAGAATGTAAATTCTACGATTTAAAACACTTTCGCTGCCGATCATCTAGAGCGTGAAATAAAAACACTTGTAAACAAGAAAATAATCCTACTAATACTTATTTTGACCAGTTCATAATATCCATGTGACAATGCAGTAACATCAAAATGAACCTATGGCAGTATCAAGAAGCAGTACCTTGCATTACACAAGATATGTATAGTTAATTGCAAAACTTATACAAGCCTAATTGAACTTTGTTTAATTTTCAATATTTCGTGTTTAAATTGGTTTTTTACCAATCAACAAGCTGGTGGAAGGTTTCAAACTTCACATAAATTTTTTGCCATGTTTTATTACAAATGAGCTGCATCAGTTCTGCTTTCTATCCTGTGACACATCCCAAGTCTGTAGCAAGTCAGCCCAAAACTGCAAGACACTCATGTCCACTGCAAGATGACTCGTAGATATATTTGGGGCCAAAATGCACAGCACTGGCCTGTATACTCGTACTGGACTGTAATTTGGTGTGGAAAATATTGATTCATTGGAAAACTTTACATACAGCCAATCATTGTAGATATTTTCCTGAGCAGACACTAATCGGTATAGTTGATGATAATCATGGAGTTCCTCTGACCAGCTACACATTTGCTTAGTCCAGCCTCATCAGGCCAATGCTGCACCAAGTCAGCAGACCAAAGTGATGTAATAGTATGTTTATACTGCTTCATGTTTACTAAAGGATTTCGCCATGATATATTCCCAAGACTAGTGTTGTTACATGTCAGCATCCAGTTCCCCAATATCTACTGGATTCTCCAGAATCAAATCATTTTATCCATTCTTGTGCAAGGTGCTCAGGAACACTGTACTGTCACCCAGCCTCTGACAGTGTAATTTTTGTTCTTCACAAGACCAGTGACAGGGTCACAAATAGCGTACTGATTATGAGGTGAGTCTCAAGAATAAAATGAATGCACTCAAAGATGACCTCGAACTGTACACTGTCACTGACTATTATACGATGAATGGTGTGACGACATAAATGGATTGCTGGACTGTCAGTCGCATGGAGCAGAATACTGACATCATATCTAACATAGTAAATTTCTGCAGAATTATGTACTGCATCAGGTAAGGTCATTCTACAAGGCAGTCAAGTAGCTTAATCTCTGTAAATGTGTCCATACAAGTTTTAAGTCATTAGGCTTGATTTTCAAAAAATGTAGTTCAACAGGCATCATATTTGAATGCTTTAGCATTGGTACAGTTATTAGTGCAGTTACTTTTGAGCTACAGTGTCATGTGATCAGATCCCCTCAGTTATGTTTTTTTCCTCATTTTTGACATGCATAATAAAATGTATCTAATGAACTGAAGATTAACTTTACTTTGTAGAATAATATAGATATAAAGAATCAAACATGTCATTACAGATAATCCTATCGTATATCATTTTATACTACATTCAGGCAGACTCTTGCCATTCACTTATTATGCACAGACATGTTTTCATGAATATAATCAAAGTTTATTTTCCCGCAGCTATTAGGCAAAAGAAATGTGCAGACAGCAAAGTGTCTGGTATAAACAATGCAGAAGATTTGTGTTTTCTGAATGCTCGTAGGACATTGTCAAGATGTTCAGTAAGAGGCTGCGTGAATGATAATACGAAACAACATGTGTTGCGCTTATTTATTT
Organism: Schistocerca cancellata; assembly: GCF_023864275.1. Lineage (NCBI taxonomy): Eukaryota > Metazoa > Arthropoda > Insecta > Orthoptera > Acrididae > Schistocerca > Schistocerca cancellata. The sequence continues at coordinate 290,724,996 of NC_064627.1, forward strand.
TTGAATACTTGGGCCTAGTGACCTGAAATCTTTTGCAAGAGTGGTTCCCAATCAGTGACTAAAATGGATCAAAAACAATAGGTTGTCAGATATAGACTCTCATTGCCAGAATTCAGTAACACAGTCATAAGAAAACTTCAGTGTTCATGCTGCTGCTGCTGCTGTGTGAAAAAAAATCAGATTTTGATCATCTTCACCCCTCTGGCAGACTTGATGAAATTAATTTATTGTCACTACATTAATAGTGTAACTTTTTAGCAGAAGTCAGAGCAACTTTGTGTCGGTTGGCAAAAAAGCAAATGTTGTTGCAATTTTTATCATACTTACCACCACAAGTGACCCATGTTGATTTCAAACCTAAAAACGGCCATATCTACTGTGAAAAACTAACTATCCATCAGTTGAATAGATACATGTTTTCCATGTTTGATTTCATGAGGATGGACTAATGATTGAACATAACTGAGCTAGATTGGAACACGTGTCATTATAATTACATTCAGTCTATAGTGCACTGATGATAGCTACACCATCAATCGAAATCTAGATCTGCAGTGCAATAAAAAGGACATATGACACTGTGACCGATGCTGACCTTTCTGCCCTAGATGTTTTCCGTGTATAAGATATGTCATGTTGTAACTGCGACCGGGATGTTTGCAGGGTTGAAATGACAGAAAGCGTGGTGGGACCCACGGAGAGGCCCACGAACAACAACACAACGGGAGAGGATGGACATGACCAACGAAGGACAGAACGAACAACAACAAGATCGAAACAATGGAGTCACAAGGAAACCTAACAACCACGTCCACTCATACACAGAACAAGAAAGTAAGTAAGCTGTCTAACGCGAGGCGATGTTTCCAGAGACATATGCAAGATTAGACTGGCTGGCTGAGCGAGAGGCAGGCACTTAAGTACTCTATCGGGGGTGCCGCTATTGGCCGCTGGAACCATGTGTTCTACTGTGGTGCCCTCACACTAAATGCGGGTCAGGAGGTGCATGCTGCCACAGCTTATGGTGCGATGGTGCAGAGACCTCTAGGGGTCTTCAACGTCCATGACATCTGGCGGGGATTCAAATTCCGTGGCACATGGTACCAGATGCCGTATGCCACGAAGGAATTAAGAAAAAAAAAGTGTTCCAACTTAACTTGGTTCAAAGCTCTGCTCTGTTACACATTGACCTCTCAGCTACAGTGACAACCACAAACAAATTACCTGCTAAGTGTTGCTGTAGCTGATTACAGCATATTCTATTTACAGAAAAACTTTTGTCTTCCTGGAATAGGTCTAGATGACAGACAGGACCATTTTCGCATAATATTTCAAGTAATGATTCTTCTTCCGCAAGTTCTCAGTGTGATGTCTTGTTGCCTTTTGTTTGTGTCAGTGCCAAACTGGCCTTCATATTTGGCTGCGATTTTCTGCCATCAATTTTCGTTCTGTCAAGTGTACATTATAAACAATACTGCAAGATTCTTCACTATGTTGTCATAAAAGGAAAATACATCATGCATTTCTCACAAAAAACAGGAAATTGCAAGAACAAAGCAGAGGCACTTTTGAGGATTATGGACTGAAAACAACAGCAACAACAATATAGCCCTAGAATTAGGGTTTGTCACGTAAATATAAATTAGTACATGGATCTTGCAGAGCTCACTACAGCCGACAGTCGGTTGTGAGCTCTGCAAGATCCATGTACTAATTTATATTTACGTGACAAACCCTAATTCTAGGGCTATATTTCATTTTTGACAAGTGGATCTATGCCGACATTTGTAAAAACGGCGATGGTACATTAGTCCTTACTAATGTAAAATTGCCACCTTCTGAAGAAGACAAATCTATATTTGTCGAAACCTAGGTAAAGAATTCTTTATCCATTGCAACTGGTCGGCTGTTTATAATTTTATTATATGTAAAATACATATACACTGTCAGGAATTGGGGGGGGGGGGGGGGGGAGGAGGAGGATAATTACAACCTTTTAGAGATTTCCAATTCATACAATATTTATTGTTGCAACAGTGCATATGGAGTACATGAAATGACTCATGCTGAAACATGCTGAAACACCCGTATTAGTATGCCTCCCTGGGTGGCAATGCAGGTGGTGACTCTGATATCCCGTTGATCATACAGATTGCAAATGCTGTCCTGGGGTAAGTGATGCCATGCCTACTCCACCTGTTCACGTGATTCTGTAAGAGATTTTGGTTGACAAGTCACACAGGTCACTTCTCCTCCTACCATATCCTACATGTGCTGGCCAGGGAAATTGCTGCACATCTTGCAGAGCACATTGAGTTTCACATCACCTACCTGTTGCAAGAATGGCAAAAGAATGGGTCTAACAACACTCTGCACATACTGAACACTGGTTAGCATCCTCTCCAGAAACACCAAAGTTGAATGGAAGTTGTAGCTTATCGCACCACAGGCATGGGATGGGTATAGTGTGTCTTGGACAAATGCATTCTACAAGACATTGCTCATCAGGCCTATGTCGTATGCAAAAACAACCATCACCTGCATGCAGGCGGAATCTGCTTTCATCACTGAAGACCACAGTGCTCCATTCCATCTTCCAAGTAATTCTCTGACGGCACCAGTCAAGCCATGCATGTCGGTGCTGTGGTGTGAGTGCAAGGCGGGCTAGAGCTGTGTGTGCCCATAGTCGTACTGCTGATAACTGGTTCACAACATTTCATATTGACATGTCTGGACTCTCCAGCCCTCTTATCTGTGCTGTGGTAGCTGTAAAATTTGCCACTCTGGCCTTACAATACAATGATCCTGGCAGATGTTGGTACTGCACAGACATCCAGAACCTTGTCAATGCGTGTGAGAATGTTCATGTGACCATTGATACCAGCATTGTTGCACAACTGATGTAGCACATCCAACTTGTGTGGCAATTCTCTGAAAGAATCATCCCATCACTTGAAAGACCACATCTGACCCACTTTAAACTCACGCAGTTGGCAGTGTGAAGCATGAGGGCATCTTCTCGGCATGGTTGCTCGCATATTTCGTATGTTTGCACAACAACACTGGGCCTTCTTGCTGTGATCATTGCCAATTAAATGGCAGATACAGATGGTGCTCCAGCCGCTATGTCCCTATGCTATCTGTTGGCGGATGATGTTGAGACATCCCCCAGGTGGCATATGTTGTCATTGGATCAAAATCAATGTTGTCTTTCCATATGTACGATTTTTTTTCAGTCTGTATTTCACATTAGCCAGCAATTCTTTCTCTTAATCCATGTGATCATTACATTTCACATTCCAAAAAACTGTTATGCCCAAAAGTAAGGAAAGGCAGTCATTCACCTATAAGTGACTAATGTGTGATGCATAGAAACGTTTATCAGAAAAGATTATTTACACTTGATTTTGAACTCTTGCTCTTAACAGTTAGTCTCACTGTGGATGTGTATATGTATGTTTGTTTGTGTGTTTGCATGAATGTATTTGTAGCCACTGGCTCCGATAGCTTGAAAAAGCAAATCCCTTTGGGTGTAACAGCTTGTCACAGCTTGATGAGTAGATTTTTTATCTATCCGTTTATATTATAATGTATCTTTTTTTGCTAGAGAAGGAGCAAGAGCTCAAAAGCTAGTGTAAATAATCTTTTATGTTGGGTATTTCTATGCACCACACATCACATCAGTCAGCTATAGGCGAGTGGTTGCCTTTCCTTAATTTTACACATTATTACATCCACGAATTTCTATTGTTGTTATAAACTGTTACACCCAGGTATTTGTATGAGTTGATTGATTCCAATTGTGACTCACTGTATCATAGGATACCATACTGTGGTTTCTTTTTCTTTATTAGTGCACCAAATTTCATTTGAACATTTAATGTCAGTTGCCATTCTTTACACAACTTTCTTATCAAGATCCAAACAAATATTTGTGCAGCATTTTTTAGACAGTACTTCAGTATTGATAACTGCATCATCAGTGAAAGGTTTGATGCTACTATTATTATTGTCTGCGAGAACATTAACATACAAGGTGTTCCAACACATTTCCTGGGGGTGTGACTGAAGCTACTTCTACGTCTTTCAGTGACTATCTATGCAAGACAACATGCTATGTCCTCCCTACCTACTACCTAGTAATCCTCAATCCATTCACAAATTTCATTTGATTTTACAGGTGATCATACTTTCTTTGGTGTTATACTGAGCTATGTGCTTTTCTAAAGTCAAGAAATGTTACATCTACATGACTCCCTTGATCCATGCATGACATGACCAGTGTTTCTGGAATCCATGCTGTTCAAGATACCTCATTATTTCTTAGCTCAGAATACGTTTTAAGATTCTACAGCAGATAAATGTCAGCAATATTGGACAGTAGTTTTGTGGATAAGTGCTGCTACCTTTTTGTAGATGGGTGTGACGTGTGCTTACTTTCAGTTCTGAGGGCTCTGTAGATGAACTTGGCTACAGATTCTTGGTAGAATCTGATGAAGTTTCCATATGGCTCTGGAGCTGTGATCAGTTTAAATGTTTTCAGCTGTTCTTCAACTGACAATCATATCTACAGTATATCACTCACCCTTGCACTGGTACAAGAATTTAACTGCCAGAAGCCCTGCATTTTTCTTTGCAAAGGAACACTTGAAAATGAAATTCAGTATTTCTGCTTCACTGCTCTCAGTTTCAGTCCCTGCAACATCTCTGTAAGTGCTTAGATCGTATTTCCCAACCTTTCTTGGACCATTACCCTTGAGTGCAATAAGAGATGCTTCCCCTGCATTACTCCTCTCCATTGCCGCACTTGCTTGACCTGCACACTGCAATCCCACTTAAAATCAGTCATGTTAAAATGTGTGCACTATACTTACTGTTTGTAAATCACTTGATTGCTGAACTCCTTACTTATGAATTTGCAGAAACTGGAAGACTTCAGGCTGTTAATGCATTGTGTCTGACCACAGCCACTAATAGAAATAGCAATAATAATAATAATAATAATAATAATAATAATAATAATTCTGCATACAGCACTATAGTACCGCTTATGTAGTTATTGCTGTGTCATGCTGACAATTATTTCATTTATCTGTTTTGAAGTGAGTAATGAAGCAATTTCTGGACTATTGCAGGTATTATCTTAGCCCTCTTTCCATGTGCATTGTTTTAGCTGTCTCCTATTCTGTCCATTGGGAGAGATGTATAGATGTTTAACTCCTCTCTGTGTTCGTTGATTTTGGCACATATGACCTCTGTTGTTGTCTGCGCCCTAAAGCAAAACAAAACAAACAACTTATACAAGACGTTTTCTTGAAATATTTGAAAATACTAAAGTTTCGTGATGGAGACAGAAGCTAATTGTTTTGTTCAACAGTAGTTGTTGATACCAGTATTATTTTTCGAATTTTGGACTGTTCAGTATTATCTCAGTTGCTTTTCTGAAAACTTCCATATTTAATAGAATTGGGGAGAAGAGAAATTTATGGCACAACTTGACTAGAAGAAGGAATCAGTTGGTTGGACATATTCTGAGGCATCAAGGGATCACCAATGTAGTACTGGAGGGCAGCATGGTGGGTAAAAATCATAGAGGGAGACCAAGAGATGAATACACTATGCAGATTCAGAAGGATGTAGGTTGCAGTAGGTACTGGGAAATGAAGATTGCACAGGATAGAGTAGCACGGAGAGCTGCATCAAACCAGTGTCTGGACTGAAGGCCACAACAACGATACCCAACAGCAGTTAAACCTTGCTGATTCACCCATACAATTTCGTGAAGAGATGTTCGAGTGATCAACATAATCCCCGCCCACAACATTAGGGATCCTCCTTTATATCAGTCCCTTTCCACAATATTTGAGTCCCAAAACCATGTTCCACATTTCCTCCAGATGCAAATTCATCAACAATCACTCTATAGACCAAATTGGGACTCATGTGAAAAGGACATTGGCCACTTTTTGACCATCCAGGTGGCTTGTTAATGATTCCACTCTAGATGTTCTGTTCTGTGGTGACACATCAGATGTACCCATACAGTACATCTCTGACAATAAAGGCATCTTTCTGATGTCATATGTGATTGCCCCTTCCCTGGACTTTGGGATACAGTTACAGTCGCTATAAACTATCACCACATCTGAGAAACAACAGAACGATTCACATTAAGCCAGTGGGCCACATGAGTTTGTGACTGTTCTGCTTCCATTCTTCCTATGGCCCTCAATCACAGAGAGTCTGGTAGGCATATTTTCTGTGCTGTATTGCACCATCTGTGACTGTGTACATAGTGATTGTGGATGTGGGACTACCCTGCAAGTACTACCCCATTTGATAGGTGCCATGATGTCATCATTGGCATGGTTGTCTGTTGACCGCATTGCATCTTCCAGGCAGAACATGATCGTACAAAAAGGTGTTGGCAGTTTGTATGATTACATTTTTACATTGTGAATTAGACACTGGTCAGGGAAATAGTGGTTTGTTGCTTTAATTTTGGACACCAGTGTACGTTTTGGTTGGCATAAAGTTGTTGCTGTACTACCAGCAGTACTATATTTTCTAATAGAGTTAGTTCACCCTAACTTTTGCTTTACCTAAGGATGTAGGATGCATTCTGCTTTGATGTCACAATTTACCAATTGATGTGAAAGATGTGTGTGTCTTGGTAAGAAATGCACAGCAATAAGGTGATTGACATTAACTTCTTTTATGAACAAAACAGTCCAGATATTGTTTTATTAACTGTTATGATTGGTTTCATCTGAATGAGACCGTCTTCAATTAACTTTCTTTAAGTGCATGGATGTATAAAATTTGAACTCTTCCAGCTTTCAGCTAAACAAATAATTCACACTCGCCAGCCCTAATCATATGTGACATCTAAATTTTTGCCACATGGGGTGGGTTAGTGATGGTGGAACTTTGCAGATTGCTTGAGGGACTGATAGTGAATGTGTTGCATATACAATAATCATAAGTGAGGAAGAATAACAGCTATAGTTATCTACGGGCATGTTGATGCTGAAGTGGTGATCAAAAAGTTCAGTAAAGAATTAATTATTACTAATGTGGTACAACTATTTGATGAGCATATGGTTACCATGCAGCTGCAGGTGACACAGATGGACAATGTAGTTGAGATGAATTGAAAGCAGCTGTGTGCTATGCAATTAGTACCACAGTGTAATATTTGAAGACAGAAATTTGAAATGTTCTCAGTAGCACATACCAGTGACAAATGAATGTGGTCTTTGTTATGGGATGTAATATCAGAACTACACTTACATACAGTAAAAAGGTCAGTCAATCACTTTAAAAGAAAGAATGTGAAACTTCCAATTTTGACACAGTGTAGGTGACAATATGTGCACAATGTACAGGGGTTGGGCAAAAATGTGGAAAAACTGAAAAATGCTTGCTTCAATACAAATGCCAGTCCTAGCCAAGCTTGCAGGTTGCACTGTAATACTTGACCACAAATGGCACCTGTTTGTGGCAAGTGTCAGTCATGGCCAGAACAATGTTCTTTGCAGTTGTGAGTGCACTGTGTTGGAGCCACATGATTTCAAACGTGGGAAAATTGTTGGCACTTGTATGGTGGTTGCTTTCATGACCTAGGAAGCTGAAGTGTTTGGAGAGGCATATATTGAAGTTTTATACCGCATACTGTGAAAGTGGAAAATCATCATCCACTAAGTCACAATGTGGACAAAAATGAGTGTTGAGTGATCATGACAAAAGGTCATTGAAGATGAGTGTGACGAAAAATAAGTGGATGACAGCTGCAAAAGTCACTGCATAACTGAATGTTGCATTCCTGGACACTGTCAGCACCAAAAGTACATGAAGGGAGCTTCATAAGCTGCAAATTGCAGGTGAGCTGGAATTCCAAACCCCTCATCAGTGATGCAAATGGCTGTTAATAGGAAAATACGGTGCTGAATCTATAAAATCTGAACTGGGGAGTAATGGAAGAGCCATTTGGTTGGATGAATCTTATTGCATGCTGTTTCCACCTTCTGACCATGTTGATGTCCCATGACTCCCACGAGTGAAACATGGCAGGAATTCAGTGATAATTTGGGCAACCATGTTGTGGAATTACATGCGCCCCATGGTTACTCTGCAAGGTCGCATTACTGCCAAGGATTATGTGACCGTTTTGGCTGATCAGGTCCAGCCCATAGAGTACAGTGTTTGTTCCCCAATGGTGATGCTGTGTTCCAAGACTGTATGTATTCATTCAGAGATGAATGGAGGCTGTTTTGAATGCCAACCTTTTTCCTACCCCATATTAGGCATGGCAGTGTGTTGTGCTTTTTGTGTATCTGTATTTTGGTACACCCACTGTAGCATTACCTAGGAAGAATTCAAGCACACCAAAGACACTAGCATTTGAAGATTTGTCAATTTAATAAGAATGGTATGTAATGCACAGACAGTTTACTAGTGGTCACTGGGAATGTGAGAATGTCAGACATGTTTATGGAATTACTGCCGGTCAAAGAGAAAATTGAGAGAAAGAATTATTAATGATAAGAAGTGTATTGGGAGAATTCCTAAATAGTCAATTACAGTTTAACATATCTGAACAACCATAAAAACTGCTGTCTGAAAAAGCTAAATTACCAGTACTTATTACAGCTTTGCAAAGACTTGAACGGAGTATTATTAGGGATTGCACGAAGTCAACAAAACATATTCTTCAGGCACTTACTCCAGAAGACATCATTGCTACAGACAATTCCAACCACACTTACTTTTAAATCAAATGCTTATTGAATATTGTGCATCCTTCTGTGGAGGAAGAAGTTCAATTCATCCATCACATTTGGTACATACCATCATGAAGGAGAATGTTCCAGGGATGTGGGAGAAGTCAAGATATACACATGAAACAGCAGTTATAAACTGCATTACTAAATAAGTACGTCCAGCCTGTTGTAAACTAGATGTGCTTGCTCAAGTTACATTTAACAAACCGATTTTAACAAACAATGGTGACACTCAGTAAAAAGTTGTGCATCTTCAGTTATCTCAAATGGCAGCTGTTTATATTTTATTGCCAGATTATATCTGTATGACCATATTAATATCTTTTATAGAACAATGATTATCTGTGTATTGAAAGAAAAAAGGACTGGTAAATAATGGTTATTGCCAATTGAAGGTAAGAGTCGAGCCATGTAAAATGGGTGCCATTAATGTCATTACATAGTGGTTTCCTCAGTAGAACTTTATGCTACATACAATCTATTACCTAATCAAGATTATGGAACACACGAGCAGGATAGTTATTGTCATTTGGTTCTGTCAAGACTTTATTTGTGACACTGTAAATGGATTTCTTCGAGGAGAATCCTTTACAAAAGACAAACTGTGATAATGTTACCAAGTTATGCTATGAATATTATTCAGTATTCTGTCTAAAGCCACTTTCTTTCATTTTTATTTTTGGAAAGACTAGAGTGAAGTGGACCTGTGACTATTACATCTACATCTACATATATACTCCGCTAGCCACCAAGTGGTGAGTGGCGAAGGGCACAATTCATGCCAAAGTCATATTTCCCCCCCGTCTGTTCCATCCGTGAATTGCGTGAGGGAAAAATGACTATCTGAATGCCTCAGTACAAGCTCTAATTTCCCTTACCTTCAAATGGTGATCATTGCACGATTTGAATGTTGGTGGTAATAATATATGCTCTACATCCTCGGTGAAGATAGGATTTCAGAATTTAGTGAACAGCCCCTTCCACGTAGCACGCCGTCTATCTGCAAGTGTGTCCCACTTCAAACTTTCTATGAGTTTTGTAACGCTCTTGCCATGGCTAAATGTACCAGTCACAAACCTTGCCACTCTTCTTTGGACCTTTTCAGTCTCTTGAATCAGACCCAACTGGTAAGGGTCCCATATAGACAAACCATACTCTAAGACTGGACGAACTAATGTATTGTAAACTATTTCCTTTGTTGAAGGACTGCATCGGTTCAGGATTCTACCAATAAACTGCAATCTAGAGTTCGCCTTGCCCATTACTTGTGTAATCTGATCATTCCATTTGATATCATTTCGAACAGTAACACCCAAATACTTGACGGATGTTACCGCTTCCGAAGACTGGGCATTTATTTTGTACTCATACATTAATGGGGATTTTTGCCTGGTTATACACAGTAGGTTACACTTACTAATATTGAGAGATATCTGCCAGTCATTACACCGCGCATTTATTTTCTGCAAATCCTCACTGATTTGTTCACAACTTTCATGTGATACTACTTTCCTGTAGACTACAGCATCATCGACAAACAGTCTAATGCCGCTGTCAATACCATCAACCAGATTGTTCATGTAAATCGTAAAAAGCAGCAGACCTATTACACTCCCTGGGGGCACACCTGAAGTTACTCTTGTTTCTGTTGAAGTCACGCCATTCAGGACGACAAACTGCTCCCTGTCTGTTAGAAAACTATCTATCCAACCACGTATGTCATCAGATAGGCCATAAGCGCACACTTTTTGGAGCAAGCAACAGTGAGGAACTGAGTCAAATGCCTTTTGAAAGTCGAGAAATATGGCATCAACCTGGGAGCCGGTATCTAGAGCCTGTTGTATATCATGCACAAAGAGGGCCAGCTGTGTCTCGCATGACCACTGTTTCCTAAAACCGTGCTGGTTTCTGCAGATGAACTTCTCAGAGTCTAGAAAGATCATTATGTCTGAACACAAATTATGTTCCATGATTCTACAACAAATCGATGTCAGTGAAATTGGCCGGTAATTATGTGCATCCGATTTTCTACCCTTTTTATAGATTGCTATGACCTGGGCTTTCTTCCAGTCCCGTGGAACTTTCCACTGTTCCAATGATCTCAGATAGATGATGGATAAGAATGATGCTATATTTGTAGCATAGTCAACATATACTCTTACGGCGATACCATCTGGGCCAGATGCCTTCCTGGCGTCTAAGGATCTTAACTGTTTTACAATCCCAGATACACTAAACACTATGTCAACCATCCTTGCATTTGTTCAATGATTGAAAGGGGGAATGGTGCTGCAGTCCTCTACTGTAAATGAGTTTTTGAAAGCTAGGTTTAGAATTTTGGACTTCTGTTAATCATCATCAGTTACATTACCCATACTGTCAGCAAGAGAAGTTATTGCATTATTTGTAGCATTCATAGATTTTGAGTGCGACCAAAATTTTTTGGGATTATTTTTAGAATCTGCAGATAAAATATTGCTTTCAAATCTCTCATTGACCTTTTGACAGCTGCTTTCATTTTGCATAATTTCTGTTTGTTAGCGGGGCAGTGACTATGTTTAAAATGACTGTGCAAAATTCTCTGCTTTCTCACCAACTTCCTAATATCTTTGTTGTACCAAGGTGGATCATTTCCCTCCCCTATATTTTTCCTAGGTACATACTTCTCTAGCACATGGTGGACAATACCTTTAAATTGTGACCATAGATGCTCAATATCTTTGTGTCCCGCGGTGAATGCTTGGAGCTGACTATGAAGATATTCATTTATGACGCTTTTATTTGCTTTCTCAAACAAGAAAATTCTACACTGTTTCTTTGGTTTTTTTGCAACTTCCACTGACATAGAAGCCACAACAACATTATGGTCGCTAATACCTTCTTCTAGATTAACTTCCTCAAAAAGATCAGGTCTGTTTGTCGCCAGGATATCTAATATGTTCCTATCTCGAGTTGGTTTTCTAACCAATTGCGCTCAAGGTTGTATGTTGAGAGCACTCCTAGAATAATTTCAAATGAGTCTTTGCTTCTGCCCCCTGCGGTAAACATGTAATTTTCCCAGTCAATGGATGCCAGATTAAACTCTCCACCTATAACTAATGGATAATTTGGATATTTATTTCCTATGTACTCAAGACTTTCCCTGAAATGTTCTGTGACATTTGTTGTGGATGCTGGTGGTCTATAAAACATCCTAACACAATGGTCAATCCTTGTCTGATTGACTGCTTTATCCAGACTATTTCACAATTCGACCCAGTATCGATTTCAACTGCGTCTAAACAGCTTTTAACTGCAATGAGCACACCACCTTCCATAGCATCACTTCTACCTATCCTTCCTAAACATTGTCTAGTCTGAGTTCAAAATTAGGTGATGATGTTATCTGTAGCTTTATAGATTGGTATCAATAATGCATATTAAAGTTTCTCAGAAAATCTCTCTTGAGTCACTGACTGATTATGTCTTGTAAGACATCCCAACAGAATGGATTGTGTGTGTGTTTCCTTTCTGACAAAGACTTTGGTCAAAAGCTAATGTGTAAGTATCTTTTCAGTGGGCCTATCTGCAACTTAATGTGTCATTTTTATGGTAAGTATCAATCTATCTTTTCCTTATTATACACTATAATGTAAAACTGTATAAGCTCCAAAATAAAGGCTATGGCAAAATTACAGACTATACGACCATGGTAATTTTTAAATAAACTGTAGAACTGTCAATTTTGGCCACATTTTAGTATATTTGAACAATTTTGGTTTCACAGCCATCACCAGACCCTAAAAAATTGGCAACACAGAGGATGCACTTCTATGCACAGTTTAAGGCACTGTGTCACTCCCTGCTAAAATCTGATGATATCTGTAGAGCCAAAATCAGTTATCTGTTCAAGTAAATTAAAATGTGACCAAGGCTGCAAATTCTTCAGTTTATTTAGATATCAAGGCCACGAGTCTGCTGCAAAGGTCAGATTCACCTCATTTCAGGACAGTTTTTGTTGTTTAGCTCTGCCAGAACATTGTATGTGAAATCATTCATGGCTATCTCTGTAGAACATCCTTTACAAGAGCCATAATGAGAGGCAGTTGGCTAATTATGTTGTGAAAAATTAATCAGTATTCTATTGTTGGCCAGTTTGTCAAATTTTTTTGATAAATCCAGAAGAGTGGCATATTCAAGTCTGCCAGCAAATATTCCTTGAGTCATTACAAAAACAGGTCAAAGCTGATGCTATCAAGTCAGCACATGAAATTAACTTTCTGCAACAAACAGCACTAGAACAGAAAATATAAGATTTATGTAAGCAACACAGTGCTAAAAGAATATATTTAAGCAAGAGTTAAAATTTTCATCAACACTATCTGTCTCGTTTCACTCTTCCCAGAGCTCCTCCCAGGACTTTTCTCTATATCCGAATCCCGCTCCAGCTACTGCCGGGTCTGGGTGCTGACGAGTCCTCTCCATTTGGCTCGGTCCTCCCTCCCAAAACACTTTTCTCTAGACAGTGGTTAAATCACTGATTATATTTCTGTTCAATGATCTGAATCTTATTATTTGACATGTTTTATTGCCATAAAATAAACAACCTACTATCAATTTTACTTCTAATTCATGCAAAATATTTGGGTCTGAAGAAAATGAAATGAAACGATTGTATGGTGTAGATGTCCAGGAGTCTCCACCCGGGGAAGTTTGGCCACCAAGTTGCAAGTCTTTTCAGTTGACACCACACTGGGTGACTTGCATGTCAGTGATGATGAAATGATGATGAGGACAACACAACACCCAGTCCCCATGATGAGAAAATCTCTGACTCGGCCAGGAATTGAACCCGGGCTTGCTGAATAGTAGTTACACGCACTGACTATTCAGCTAAGGAGGCGGACAGTATTAGGGCCTATGAACAAGTTCTCAGTGGCTGTGACACTATGACAAACATTTCAAAATCAGAAAACAGTCTGAGTATGCAAAACATTTTTGTACTATCTCTTTATCAGCCTGACTTACTCCTGCCATTGAAGAGTAGCTCACTGAAGATTAAACAGACCTCATACCTGAATAAACTTGCAATAAACAATTTTTAAATTTGTTAGCACACTGAAGAAAGATGGGGAAAATAATGACAGCTGCTGTGAGTTTTGTGGAATTCTCTGCTGCGTTTCACATCATCAATGACAGAAAATGCCTATCAGAAATATATTTACTAACTACAGAATTTGGCTTTTCTTAAGATACTGAACAGTTACTGTCTAACCCTACATTCATTCCATCATGTTTTTAACAGTCATTATCAAGAATAACCTTCAGGGATATGAAATGGATCAAATCATTAATTATAGAAAAAGGTGTATCACAACTAAATAACTAAAATGTGCACCTATGAAAAACTGCATTAAAGACAGCTTCCATGTTGGAAAGAGGGCACGCATTACAACACAGTGAATGGAATTGTTCAATGAGTCACATGACTTGCATGCCGAAAGACCTTGTACATTGCTACAACAGTTGAGTAAAGCATGAAAAAGACATATAACTGCAATTGGTCATGACCAGATTTTTGGTAGCCAATTAATGAAATACTCCATCTCTGGTCAATCAGACACTAATTGTTTACTTGTTTTTTTAATGTGCCAATGATTCAGGGGTAAAATCTGAGTACCTTAATTTACAGAAAAGTGACACTGCCAGAGACAACCTGCATGTTGGCTACAACATGTCGGTGTAAAGTGTCATAAAATTGTGACAGTGCTAGACTGGCATCAGCGCAGCGAATCGCTAGCCAGTTCAGTGCTGGATAACAGTAATTGGTGAGGAGCCATACCAACCACAACTGCCATTTTGCAATGAGGTACAGATGACACAGCCCTATTCGTTTATCTCAGCTATTTACATGTCACAGAGCACCACTGGATGGTCAAAGCAGGGGAAAAGACTATGTGGACTGATGAGATGCAGTACATGTGTACTGATAGCTTTGTACGTGCCCATGTGGTGCAATGCATTGTGCTTGCCAACATGGTACTGTTTAGGTAGGTGATGGTCATGTGCCATATATTTACATGAAATAAAACACCACCTCTGATTCATGTTACCAGCAAATGATACACGAACCTACTGTCTGCCCACACACATCCATTTGTTCACTTACAACATCCTGTGACAATAACATGTATTGTTCACCCATACTCATCTTGAAACAACCACTCACAATTTAAGAATATTAATGTCAACAGCTATAGCTCTAGATGAAACAATGACTTTCATTGGTAAAACTGTTAGTGGCTCTGACAGTTGTTCAACATGCAACCACAAAAATCCTTCATTTACCCAGTAACAAAAAATGTCTGACAGATACCAAAGAAAACTATAAATTCATTCTCAAAAATGTCTCTCGACAAATCCACCTAGTCTATATGTGAATTTTTAATTAAAAAACAGTAGCATATGTAGTGCAGAATACAAAGAAATATATTTTATTGTTAAATTTCAGACAGTCCTAACTATCTAACAGTAATGCTTGACATGTCTTTGACATATAAAAAACTGCATTCAAACTGCTACGAAAATAGCAATGAGGAACACCATTTTGAAGACACTTACTTGTAGTAAATGGGGAGCAAATTCTACTGTCCTCAAGACTACTGGTAAGGCCATGCACTTCTCCACTGCAGAGTACACCTGCCCAGTCTGGAACATATCTGCTCACACAAGAAAAGCAGAACCTGAATTAAACATGCCATTTAACAACTGGCTGTATAAAGGCTACTCCCCTGGATAAACTACACTCAAGTTCAGAAAAAAACAAAACAGCTTGAACAACTAGAGATAGAATGTTCATATTCAAAGGACAGGTACATAGTATGTTCTGCAGAAATGGTTAGCATTTCAGTCATCTCGTTTCACCAAGTGTCCTGTTGTCTAGCAGGCACAGGGTCCAAGGTGTGAATGTATGTGGTAGTCATCCATGCTGCATTCACCTGGTTCCAAAATTCATCTGTGGTGATTGGCATTGGGTCACAGTGCTGCACCCATTGTTTCACCATATACCACACATTTTCTTTTAGCGACAAGTCTGGTGACCTGGCAGACCCAGGGGAAAAGGCTGACATCCTGTGACACCAAGAAGGCATGCGTTCATGCAGCAACACGTGGTCATGCACTATCTTGCTGAAACATGCTAGGGTGTTGTGTAGAAAGGGTATGGCTACAGGTCACAGGATATCATTCACATAGGTTGCAGCACTCTGGACACACACCAGCTGTGATTTGTGGCTGTACCCAGTAGCACCCAACACATAAGACCTTGAGTTGGGGCTGTATATCTTATATGAATGCAGTAACTGTGATACCCCTCCCCTGTCTGCGGCAAACCAAAATGCTGCCATCATTTTCAAACAAACAGAACCTGGATTCATTTGAAAACACTATCTGATGCCATTCCTGTCCCCAGTGACATCACTCCTACACCATTGCCATCTAGCATGTTTCTACACATTCATCAAAGGTAGGCGGGGAAGTGGACGACATGCACATAATCTGTACTTTAATAAACAGAGATGGACTGCTACCCCTGATAGTGTACGATATGTTGCACTGCTGCACCAGAGTGTCTGCAAGGCATCCTGCATGTCTGCTCAAGTCACACTGATCCATTACCTTTGGTTTATGGTGACAACAAGAGCTGCAGGAACATTTTACTGGCAGGTAGTGTTGCTCCACGATATCATTGTTGACCTTGAACCCGTGGACCAACATGGTTCAGATACTAATCATTTCTACAGAACATACTAAGGTACATGTATTGTGAATATGAACATTCTATCTCTAGTTGTTCAAGGTGTTCTCTTTTTTCTGAACATGAGTGTATATTGAGCGGCTGATTTATCTGCTCTGTGTCTTCAATGACTAACAACAGACTACACAGAGAAGTTCAAACTGACCTTTGATGAAAATTATGTTATGTAATGTGGAAAGTACAAGTTTCCAGGAAGATTAAAATCAAGGAGAAACTTTTTTGAACAATATGGATATCAAATTTCCTAATGGTACCCGCCACAAAAAATTGAGCCAACAGGTGTCCAACTTTAGTGGAAAACTTGGAGGACCCTTAACCGACTACAGACAAGTGTTGCACCAGTAAAGACTAGCCCGAGAGCAACATCTTCTGTAATAATGGTGAGATGTGGGATATGACACACACATTAGTGTCCTACCAGTCAATATAAGAGCACATTCAAAGATCTATGGCTGTGAAACAATACAGCTACTGATGTTGCCCAATAATGGGCTGAAATTTTGAGAAGACATAACAAGAATCAGAGAGCATGGCTGAAACCTGGCCCAGACATGAAAAAAGTAAAGCATTGTTAAATTTAAATACTTTCCACTAATGTCAAAGACTGATATGCTCATATTTGCAACTTTATGCCATTGTGTACTTTCATAATCTGTAAATGGCCAACATATAGCCAAACAGACAAATAAATCATGTATACTTAGCCTGCACACTGAATCATTTCACATTATTTCTGGAGAAATTGGGCAAAAGATTTATGGAACATGGAACTAATTAACCAACAAAAGGATATAAATTCACTTAGCAAAAGGAACATTAAAATCATTACATTGAAAGAGAAATGACATTAATTTCTTCATTGTATTAAGTAACTGCTGGTTATGAGGTCACCTTGAATAATATTTACACGAGTAGACCGATAACTGTTGAGAGACAACAGTTACCTCTGTGCCTGCTAAAATGAAGGCCATTTATAATAAGCAGTGTTACTTATAATGCTGCTGACAATCACTTCTAACCCATGAATTTAAATAATCACAGTATTTTTAGAAATTGATAGTAAGATTATTAACTTTCTTTTGAATTTCGATGGATTCTGAATTTTGCATCTAACCAAAGACATTTACATTTGAATAAAACACCTGCTCTGCGTATTAGACATGGTAGAAAAGTCTACATAATTTTTTATGCCTTGTATTGTGGAATGTAAACTATAGTTTATTTGGCACTAATATATTATTAGCCCTCAGTATCACTAAACAATAAATTTACTGGTAATCAAATGTGAGAATTCAAATAACTCTGAAGATAGTTTTGGAAGATGTAGTTTGTCTGCTTTAGACAATATTATTATTGCTCGTTTTTGAAGAACTAATTCATTATGGGCTTGGGAACATTGCAACAAAAGATAGCTCTGTATCTATAGGTGAAGACAGTCACAAATACTTGTAACTGCAAAACGTGCTTTATTGAGATTTTTTAAATACCTCGTCAGTCTAATGACCCCATTTTAACTCCTTACCAATCTTGTCATCAAAGAATTTTATACACTGCACTTAATTCAATGCATGACTATCTCTGTTTATTGCTTAATTTTGTATGGTAATTCCTTGGTGAAATAACTAATTTGGTGAGTAAAGGTAAACAATTCACCAAACAGCTGTGGCCCTGAGTAATTAACAGGCACATATGCAGGACTGAGAATTTTGTTAGCTTTCGGATAAATTATTCTATAGATTGTTTTTTTAAGAGTGGGGAAGGAAATTTGCCATGCCTCTTTGAAAGGAACCATCTCAGCATTTATCACAGAAACGTTTATTTTAGTATAAAACTTTTAATGCCTAGACTGCAATTTTCCTATCACAATTAAAGTACGATAACTAGTTTCGATTGCTATCTGCAACCATCTTCACATCATTCAAAATGAGAAAACATGGTGAATAACCACTGGAAAGCATCATTAGCTTAGTCACGCAATAAACATACATTTGTAAACACGAAAACAGCAACAGTACATACACTCATGCTCATAAATTAAGGATAATACTGATACATGGTGAATCAATGCTCTGTGGGCAGTTTGCCTGTTTACATCACCTCGGGTATGACCATGCGGTGTATTTGACCAGCAGTCGGCGCACGGTGGCGCTGGCAGCAGTCCACATACGCAGAGGTGTGTTGGTGCATGTCAGAGTACGGTGCAGCGAGTAAGTGTGCAGACGTTTTCAGATGTGCTAATGGTGACTGCGTGTTGAAAATGGCTCAAAGAACACATATTGATGACGTTATGAGGGGTAGAAAACTAGGGTGACTGGGGGCTGGTCAAACACAGCAGGTCGTAGCACAGGCCCTCCGTGTGCCGCAAAGTGTGATCTCAAGATTATGGCAATGATTCCAGCAGACAGGAAACATGTCCAGGCGCTAAAGTACGATATGTCCACAGTGTACAACACCACAAGAAGACCGTTATCTCACCATCAGTGCCTACAGATGACCATACAATTTTGGAGGTAGCCTTGCTCAGGACCTTACCACAGCTACTGGAACAATTGTCTCCAGACACACAGTCTACAGACAACTGAACAGACATGGTTTATTCACCTGGAGACCTGCAAGGTGCATTTCACTGACCCCTGGTCACAGGAGAGCTCATAGAGCCTGGTGTCATGAACACAGAACATGGTCACTGGAACAGTGGTCCCAGGTTATGTTCACGGCCGAGTCCAGGTATAGTCTGAACAATGATTCTCGCTGGGTTTTCATCTGGCGAGAACCAGGAACCACATACCAACCCCTTAATGTCCTTGAAAGGGACCTGTATGGAGGTCGTGGTTTCATGGTGTGGGTTGGGATCACGATTGGTGCATGTGCACCCCAGCATGTATTTGACAGAGGAACTGTAACAGGTCAGATGCGTTGGGATGTCATTTTGCACCAGTCTGTCCGCCTTTTCAGGGGTGCAGTGGGTCCCACCTTCCTCCTGATGGATGATAACGCACGGCCCCACCGACCTGCCATCGTGGAGGATTACCTTGAAACAGAAGATATCAGGCGAATGGAGTGGCCTGCTTGTTCTCCAGACCTAAACCCCATCGAGCATGTCTGAGATGCTCTCGGTTGACGTATCGCTGCAAATCTTCAAACCCGTATGACACTTCAGGAGCTCCGACATGCACTGGTGCAAGAATGGGACGCTATACCCCAGCAGCTGCTCAATCACCTTATCCAGAGTATGCCAACCCATCGTGCAGCTTGTGTACATGTGCATGGTGAACATATCCCATACTGATGTCAGAGTACATGCGTAGAAAACAGTGGCATTTTGTAGCACATGTGTTTCGGGATGGTTTTTTCAACTTATCACCAATACCGTGGACTTACAGGTCTGTGTCCTGTATGTTCCCTAAGTGCCTTTAGTATTAGTGCCAGTTTTGTGTAGTGCCACGTTGTGTGGCACCACATTCTGCAATTATCCTTAATTTATGAGCATGAGTGTAGTTTAAAAACATCACCTTGAGAAAGACAGGTTGTAGACTGTAATATCACCGGATGACGGTTATATAGGAAAATGTCCAGCTCCATGAGAAAAAGTTGGATCAAAAGCAGTCATTACTTGCAATGTTATAGCAGGTATTATTGTGAGAACAGTATATGCGAACAGTTCCAAAAACTGTCAGCTGTTCCATAGTCTGGCTTACACGAGAATGATCCTGTGTGTAGTAATCCTTATGAAATGTGTACAGGCTGATGGATAATAGGAAAACACTGCATGTCCACCGGCCTGAAAAGACGTGTCAAAGCTAAGTAAGTTAGTGAAATAATCTGAAGATGGATGACAGAGCCTGAAACCAGTAATTTTGAAATAAATAAAATAACGGACAAGTCCAAGTAGTACTTGCAGTACAAATGTAATATGTGGCTCAATGGCCTGGTGCCAGTCTTTCCATTGGACACCACTTTGATGAATTGCATGTACCTAAACTACCCCAGTTATCCAAGCAGGGAAAGGAGACATATAGTTTAATGTGGAATCCAAACCATGTTGTGTTTTTCGTGACTCCTCACATCATCGAGAGATGAAGTCTAGATTTAAACAAAGACCGAAAAATCCGTGATCTGACTGAGTTTCAATCCCATGATCTCTCTATTTCCAGGCATGTGCTTAACTACCAGCTAATCCCACATGTACATCAATAGTTCATCTGTTTGGTTTTGATGAGCTGAGTTTGTGGGTATCAAAATATGTGATATATATGGCCATATTTTTTGACTGTATTCGCTTAGAAGCTCAAATTTTTTACACTGCCAAGGGATCCAAGTATCTGACAAATTTCAACTTGATACCTACAACTGTTCCTGAGGAAAAGGGGCTTCAACAAATGGACAGACAAGCAGGCAGATGGACAACAAATGGCAAAAAAATATGTGATATAATTACAAACTAACAATTTTCAAATTGTTTTCCTTTACTTGTACATTTCAAGACTCTGGGTTGACGGGAAGAACCTTACATGTTTATGAGTACTGAAGTGTGTGGCGTAAATGGCCACGTCTTTTGATTGCATTGACTCAGAAGCTTAAATTTTTCACACAGCCAAGAGACTGTAAATCTTAGTACCTCACATAAATTTCAACTTGTTATGTCTACCAGACCCTGAGAAAATGGGGTCTTTAACAGACAGACAGACAGACAGGTGTACAACAAAGTGTTCCTGTACAGGTTCCATTTTTACTGAATGACATACAGAACCCTTAAAACAGTGACTATATACAGAAAAATAAATATTTTTTATCATTGCCTCTTGTGAACAATGACCTGTCATAAGATGGTAGGAAGAGATCCAGATTAGAGTCATAATCTGGCATATAATTTTAATATGCCAAGAAGGTGAACTCAGCTACACAATAAAGTCTTGTTAAAGTTATTATGAAGTCCACCTTTTAAGCTTTTATAAAATTAATAAAAGGAATATTTTGTACAAATCTTCTTGTTTCTCATAATGTTTGCCTTTAAACTTGATACACTCTTGCATATGTCTGAACCTGGCCTAGAAAAATTTTTATTCTATGTTGCTGGTACTTCAAAGAGATGGTTTTTGGAAGGATTCACCAGCGTCTCAAAGTGATGAAAATCACTACCAATTTACATAAAGGAACAAAAATAAGTTGTTAGGCAAGAAATCTGGTGAGTAAGGGCAGAGAGACATATTGATACAATGTGTTTTCTGTATCAAATAATCAATTATTTGACATACTGTGTGACAGTTGGCACTGTCGTGATGACTGATATTTTTGGTAGTTTCTCCTGAGATGATCAATGATTTGATGTAAACAAATTATTGTATACCATTCAAACTTCAATGCTCCTCAGTCACCTAAAGCTGTGGCTGAGACATGTCCACTGTAATTAAAGAAACAAGCAACAATTTTCTAGCTAGTGCTCTGCAACCATTTTTGTTGGTTTTGGTGCCTCTTGGAACATCCACACACTGACTGCTGCTTAGTTTCTGGTTAGTATGAATATATAAATTTTATCTCCCATTGTAATACTGTATGTAGAGTTTGTATTTTCTTTGTAATGTTTTTTGAGAATTTCCAAATTCCATTTGACGCAGCCTGTTTTAGAACTCTGTTCAAACTGTGCAATATCCAGTGGGAACATATATTTTTCACAACTAAATATTAATGCAAAATCAAATGTACTGCAGTTTTCAATACACCTAAGGACTCATCTGTCTCAGGTAAAGACCCTCTTCAATCGTGTTGCACACAGCATTGAAGTTCTTTGGATCAAAACCGAGTCTGGTCTACCTTCATGAAATGCATCAGTGACAGAAGCATGGCTGTGAAAATATTCTGCTAACCAACTGTAAACAGTGTATTCTGAAATTTACTGGTTACTAAAAATTAAAAAAATGATTCAAAGAATTTTTGTCGAGTTAGGGCTTTTTAAAAAAACACACACAACAAACTACAAAAACCTCCACACAAAATTTCCAATTTTTCACAATACTATTTCTTTAAATGCTCCCTGCCAATGAACTACTGGGTCAATTTTAACAACAACAAATGTCATATTTTAAAGCAATATCAACAGGGGGAGACCAAGAGATGAATACACTAAGCAGATTCAGAAGGATGTAGGTTGCAGTAGGTACTGGGAGATGAAGAAGCTTGCACAGGATAGAGTAGCATGGAGAGCTGCATCAAACCAGTCTCAGGACTGAAGACCACAACAACAACAACACCAACAGCTCTATCTATTGGTCATTTATGGAAATACAAAAAGACACTTATATGTTTGTTGCAATATCAGCAACTTTTAGGGAATTTGAAGTATGCTAAGGTATGTACTCAGCACTGTTCTTTAAATTACAAAAATTATTTATTTCTTCATACTTTTTTTGTACAAAATTACATCTATTGAACCACATATATAAAGACAATATATATTGTTTTATGGAAAGAAAAGTGTAATCACGGTATAGCAATAAATAAATGGAAAGTTTAATTATGCAAAAAAAATTCTAGTTAGCTTTTCACATATTTACAAACAAATCTTAAAACTCGTCAACAATGGTGAAAAAGTGAAAAATAACCTTCATAATGCAAAAAATTTGTAACAGTACCAAAAAAAAAAAAAAATGGAGTTTTGCAATTAACAACAGAGAGGCAGCCTGCAAGTCATATAGGCATATAAATAATTTTTTTCACATGTTTAACAGCATTTTAACTGTGAGAAACAGAGTTTGTGCACATTAATTTGGTTTTATAACCAATGTTCATACAAAAATAAACAGGCATATAACTAACAAAGTTTCTTAATTTATTTTTTTACTCAAAGTTCATGCCAAATTTTGTACTTGATTTGGATTCAGTTGGTTCTAAGTAAATGAAATGCATTAGGCAGCCTTTCAAAAATACCTCACACACAAAAGGGAAGTTTCAGTATTGTCACTTATTAACAGACGCCATGTAAAACAACTCCACATAGAGAGTATTCAAAAATGCAAATTTTGTCTTAAACAACAAGCCATACCAGAAGAAATACAACAGTTTGGTTACACAACAGCTTACAATTTATAGTGGAGTCTGTTTAATGAAATTAGACACCATACTAGTAGGTATATTAAAAGCAATAAATAACCAAAAGACACATGGCAATTCCAACTGAATATATAATAAAACAATATTTTTATCTTGTGAGGTACAAAGGATGAGGAAAGTATTGATTTGAATGTGCAAAATAAAATAAAAGACTTAGCACTCTGATAACTGTTGTCACTGTCTTTAAGAATCAAGATATCTGGATATAGAATTTACCTTTTATTTCTATGAGAGTGGACATGACTATTACAGAAGCCAAAAGAAAACAAAACAAGAAGAATATCAGCTCTATCAAAATGTCAATTGTTACTGCCTTTAGTACTGACTATATGGTATCCACCTTTTTAAGTAAGAAAGATTCATATTGCACACATTGTTGATATGTCACTGCTCACTGAAGACAACAAAGTCACAAATATTTACATAAAATGTTATGAATTATGTACAATGAATTTATTTTTGTGAGCATTATATACACCGTCTTTTGACACAACATCAAATCACTCTGTTGACTTCATGTACACAATTTAACACACACAAATTCATCTTCTGAATTCCTGTATTATTATTTTATTCTTAAAGTTCCTCTCTGTTTATTCATGTTTGTGAGCATAAGAGAGATGTATGAGGTTAATAAGTCATCCATTTTATAGCCTAGTGAAGTTTCACACAGCAGCTTGGAGCCGCGCACAAGATTTCCAATAGTCATGTGAAAATAGGTATTCCCGGAAGACCAGTTGGAAATTCTTGTGAATGGGTGAGTTACCAGGATATCCTAGAACAATTAATCAATTAAATATCAGCCGATAGTTGCAGCCACAACTCTAGTTACAGTTCTGCATTCTATGATCAGTCCACACATTATGTTAAAAAAGAAAGGAAAAAACTGATTTTTGAACAGTTTTTCAAATAACTATTACAGTCTTATCTCAAAATTTTACATATAATGAGAAACAGAACTAACCTTAGTCTGAGGATGTATCAAACTGACCCCATGTTTGTTTATTGCTATAAGAAGCATTTCAGGATAATTTGGCTCCGTTGTTTGTTTTACTTCAAAAAATGCAGAGCCAAATGTAGGCCATCGATAAATGATCTTCAGAAAAGTAATTTTTGCATCTTCTGGGCTCATGCCTGCATACAAAACAATAGATAATATTTGCAAGAATGGACGATAATGAATTAAATATGGGGAAGCAAAGAAAGAAGAATTTATTGCAGAAAATTTAAATAACAATTATTATTTCAACAAAAATCAAAAGAGGTGAAGAATCACTTGCAAGAGTCTGATACGTAGCATAAAGGAATACATAACAGCTTACAGACTTTCATGCTGCCCTTCCTTTTCTAGTTTAAGTATGCTACCCACCTACACAAAAATCATGTGTGTGTGTAAGTGTGTTTCTTTAAGCCACACAGCTACAAGTTAGCAGTTGCCAATCCTTATTTTTGTTTATTGTTTCTGTTCTTGAATTTAAGTTATGTTATTACTGATTCCTTGTATATTATTACCTGCATCCTGATTGTAGGCAGCTACGATTGATCTTTTCCAGTCATTGGAACTCTGGATTTTTATAAGATCTCCTGGAACTAGATCCCTGAGCATTTGACTGAAACACAATTAATACAAAAACTGTACTCTTTGAGATTAGAGAAGACTTACTCTCTCCTTTAAATTTTATCTTTTACTCAAATACTGACAGTAAAATCTTTGGTCATTAAAACAGCTCTTTTTGTTTTGACAAGCATGTTTTAGGAATAAGTAGATAAAAATTATCAGCACATGTAATGTTATACAATTGCAGATAAAAGTTTAGGGCTTCTCGATGTCAACAGTTTGAGTTGCATGCACAACAGAAATGCAAAAGAAATGATACCACCATAAATATGATACAGTTAATGAATTTGAACAGAGATGATTATAAAGAGCAATTATGAACATGATCTACCTAACATGAGAATCTGTATCACTAAAATGCAATCACTGTATTAAATGTTTAATACATTAAAATGAGTACTGCATTTAGAAACTGTGTGTTTGTCTTGAGGCAACATAACTGCTGTTGTACAAATACATGAACTTCATTTATCCAGTATTTGAGAATGAGGGCACTTAGAGACTTCCAACAAAGATTACATATAATTTCAAAACTTGACAAAACTCTTCCTCACTGACACCCCTGCCCAAACCCCCCTCCTAAAAAGAAAAAAAATTATTGCATACTACATTTTCGCTGTTCGTGCAGTCAATCTTCAGCATAGGCCATGACATTTTAATTATTACTACCTCCTTTCGTAACACAGTTGCAGGCAGTATCCACAAATACCACAGAATGAAACCTGCAAAATTATGTCATTGTATGACACTTGGTTCAGGAGAGATGACTTCATAAACACTGAGACATGTGGAAATTTTGCTCAGATGGGGTGTAAATTACCCAATTTATATTAATCCAGTGTTTCATAATGAGAGCACTTAGTGACTTCCTACAAACTTTAAGCATAATTTCAAATCTTTCCTAAACTTTTTCTCGTTTACATGGTTAAAGGCAAGTTTAACACATTAGCCCATTTGTAAAATAATCAGACATTTGTAGCTGTGTTTTATACATGGGAGTTTGGTCTTTGAAGAATTGGGGTTTGCTGGTATACTGCTAACTAATAACCTTTCAGTATATCACATCACGTGGTATAGTGAATAACTGCACATTTGTATCTCCCTGATACTTTATCCTTGCCATTACTACGCACATTGTATGGGATACTGAGCTTTCCCTCTCAGTCTATTGAACTGTAAAACTGACTAAAGACAAATATGGATTAAGAAAAATGCCACTATTATATGAGGAACTGCTGCCTTTACTCATCCCCTTGTTTATATTCCATTCAAGATTTTCCACTACTGTATGAAAATATGAATTATGCTTGCTTTAAAATATGTCCTGTTAACAAATGTTAAAGAGGACTGAATCTGCATTCCTACAATGTCAATGGTGATTTTCGTCTGAACGTTAGAACAACTTTTCTTTCTTTCCCCCATTTTAATTTAATAAGCACAAGAATCATAACTAAGAAATAAGGATATGGCTGTTTGAGAATTTAATTCAGATAAATGGTCTAAATGACGTAAAAAACAAAATTATTATGACAGCATGTATGGAAAAACAATAAATGTTGCACAGTGGTGTGCTTAATTCCAGAACTTCATTATGTCTCCAAAAACCCTTGCAGTACTTACGGTATTCCTTGCAACTCCTGTTTGCTTTCTCCAAACCTTACTCGATACACTAGAGCTGCCAATCGAGCTGCCTCTTCTTTGGTGCATTTATGATATCCTGAAAATAACAGACTTACATAACTTAATGTTGTTCTTAACAATGTAAGTTAATTTTATTGTTAAACTTTGAGAGTACATTGTTTCTAACAATGACATTAACAGACTATACAGCTAACTCTTATTTACTGATTTAACTAAACATAATAAATGTTGTGCTTAGAAGTAACTGTTAGTTGCATAACTGGGTATCTATTACAGAAATGGCACTTGGAATCTCACAATCAGTCTACAGTTCTGGAATTAATTGTGATTTGTTTCTATACATTTATGAGAATTCAAGCATTCACAAACAGGAAGTGACTGTGTCATATCTAAAGTTTTCAGGCCAAACTCATGTTGCTGCTATGAGAAAAACCAGGAAACCTATTTTGGAACAAATTCACTGTCACCTATGCCATGTGCAAGATTGTACTATACCACTTCAAGCAAACATCCTGAGCAGTTAAGCTAATGAAATGACAACACAGAAATTCTGTTAAAATATTTTAACAGCATTCCCCAGTTATTGTTAAGGTATTCTCCCATCACCTAAAATGAGACACAGTTTAATCATGGTCAGCACAAAATGTCATTCGCACATGCATTAGCTTTACTTTTAACCTTACAGTGGTTTAATGCAATCCACTTGAGCTCAAAACTGTTCCCACTGCTTGGAAGAGGTCACATAAATTTATGAAATAAGCAGTGGAACGGATTCACAGAATTATTGACCTATGTCACAAATGTGTGTCTTAACAGAATTCTACAACATGTTTTCATTACAAATACAATGATCAACCTTGAATACAAGAGGCTTCTCACAGCACTAAACATGGCTCCTAAAAACACCAAGCATGCACAACTCAATTTACTATTTTCAAATGTAATTCACTAAAAGTCAGGAGTACAAGTAACCAGGAAATTTTGTTATTTTTTGACTTTCAGAAAGCTTTTGATTCTATACTGCATCATCTCTTCAACAAGAAATGGTTCCATATGTGGAATTTAGCAAGACAGGGTGTCTTTATAGGAATAACACAGCATGAAAACTAGCATAGAGCCATTAACACATCCAAGAGTGATTTCAGGTGGCCCAGAAGAGTATGTAGCACCACTGCTGTTACAAAACCTGATATTAATGACTTAGTGGGTAGTATCCAACTAGATTTTGATAAAATAATATGGAGAAAATACTGGATACTAGCACTAAATGTGGAGAAGAATAAAACTGAGCTGATCATAGCTCACAAAGAGTCTTCTTTCCTATGCTCCATCTGTAAGTGGAAGAGAAAAAATGCATTAATATCTAGTAAAACGAAAACTTCTTACCACACATCTTACACTGATCCAGACTAGAGATGTACATGTACCTCATTGTCTGCTACTCATTTTTCCAGAGTTTTTTGACTGCTCTCTATACGAGGAAGCACCCATGGACACTCACAATACTGTAGGTGTCGATCATTGCTCTTTCCTCTGATCCAATTTCATGTTTACAATAACTCTCATAGTACAACATGCACATTGAAATGCAAGATTTTCACAGCAAACATAACAAAAGGTCATACAAAAGGTGCTAGCTTTGAATAACTATCAAGTCATGGTAAGTGGGTAGGCAAAATGTTGATCACATGGCAGAATTCTAGCAGTGAGTTGCCCTCTACTAACAGATCTCATCAGCAATGGTAGTTTATTACATCTTGAAACTGATAAATCAGTTGCAAAATGCAAATGCTGTGACAAGTCATCAACTCTTCCAGAATAAACAATAAAACAAAACCAAATGCAAAAGAGGAGCTTCATGCAGCCCACTATAAAAAGCCAAAACATGTGCTAATAGGCAGTAGTTGTAATTAAACTTCGGCTACTTGAGAGGGCCCCTATGAAAAATGAGTGATTGTAGGAAAATGAAACTTTGGGGAAATATTTGTAAGAACATATGGAAGAGAAATAATGAATAAACATTAATTGAAACATATTTTAATTTCCGAATGACAGGATAACATTTGAAACTTGCTTTCCACATATATGTTCCAGGCTGGAAACGTTGCTCACTGTAACGACCATCGGAATCCACTACAGCCTGGAACCACACTGGAGAGCACTCCATTGCTATCCGAAACATCTCAGGTGTGATGTTGGCTATCTCCCTCGCTCTGCTCACATCTTCAACCTCCGATGTGTGTTAATGTCCTGTTGATAAACTCTGTCCTTCAGGTAACCCCACTGCCACAAATCACACGTGTTCCAATCTGGTGATCTTGGCAGCTATGCACTTTGGAACGATTGGCCAATGATTTGGTTTTCTCCAAATATGTTGCAGAGTAACTGAGTGAAAGAGGACCTCTCCATTATTCCTTCAATGCATCGATACTTGGGAAGAGTAGTAGCACTATTACAGTTGTGTTGATAAAACACCTTTACGAGTAAGGCTCTGCTCATATTGTCCAGCAGAATATTCAGAATGGTAGAGAAATTGTGCCTATTTAGGAACTAGTATGGGAGCGAAACTGCACAATAAACTCAGTTTCGAGTGGGCAACAGTGGATTAAGACCAGTATTGTTTTGTCCTCCTGCTTAAGTCAAAACAAAAATCAAAGCACTGCCCGCCTTGTCCAGACTCATGCTAACTGATGCATGTGTTGCAACCCTACATTGCTGTACCAGTGCCAGCAAGTCATGATGTTTCCTATAAAGTTGGGTACCCATATGATAAACAGCTTTCTGTCTACACAGGCTCGGGTGGAGAAAGTTTAATTATAACCACCCTGTATATCAACATATTCTCCACTTAAGGTGATGTAGAATTAGCAACTCCTACAATAGTGTCACTTCAGATGGTGGTTGTTCTTGCTAGAGTGGTTATGTACACCTTTTTGAGCTACTTTGAGTCACAAATATCATAGCACATTTTTCATTAAGTATAGATAAAAGAAATCTACAATCTACACAGCAGCCCAAGCTTAGGACACAATTTACATAGAAACAAACAGAATATATCTAATCCAAAATAAAAGTGAAAAAATAAGTATTTACAACATTTGAAGTAAAAATTCATATCTGCAATACTTTATTTTCAAAGAAAGTATGTTACTTTAACAACTGCTTACCTCTCAATAACTTGGGTAGTTCCTGATGAAAGTGGAAAATTAAATCAGCATTCCTATCTTTCCCAGGAACAGTGTTTGTCCACAGTTTCTTCATAAAGAAAACCTGATACGTAAATTGTGGTGATGCACCTGGAAGTTAATCAGATTTTTTCACCATTAACTAAACCTGCAAACCAATAGCACATATCCATGTCATTTGACCCTAACCTCCTTATTTACATCCCTAATTATAGTCAAAGAATCCAGAGTCCACAGGTTGTTCTTGACTTTAATGTCTCTTATGTAGAATGCATAAATGTTAGGACTGGTATATAGAAGTGAAGTTCAAATTGCTTTACAAATTAACAGATATATAAAATGGTGTACATTGATGGAAAGTAAATATGAGATTGTAAACCAGATAACAATCAAACAGAAGTACACCTATGAGATTCATTCATTCATCTTGTTCCACACATCCAATCAGAAGGAGAAGCTTCAGGGATAAGGCATGTTGAAGATATACAATGATATAAGACGAAGGCATCATAGAAACACTACAATAAACTCTTACTATGCTGCTTAATGCTAATCATGCTAACTTTTACCTTGGGGGGGGGGGGGGGGGGGGAGGAAGGCTGC
The DNA here is from genome assembly GCF_023864275.1 of Schistocerca cancellata. Classification (NCBI taxonomy): domain Eukaryota; kingdom Metazoa; phylum Arthropoda; class Insecta; order Orthoptera; family Acrididae; genus Schistocerca; species Schistocerca cancellata. The sequence goes on from NC_064627.1 coordinate 290,755,728, forward strand.
TGTTGCATCCTCAGTTTTATTACACAGACAATGTTTATCTGTTATTAGTAAATTAATATTTACCTGAGTGCAATGATATTGTTCAAAGAGGTTTTTTTACATCATCTATAAACACTAAGTCCTATTTATGGTACATTATTAACTGTCATACAACCACCCAGATAGCCACATGTGTTAAAAGTGCCACTTTCAGGAGGGGGAGTTATGCCAGCCCCAGATCGAATCTGCCCAATGGATTAATGACAGACTGATGACCTCAGAAGTTAAGTCCCATAGTACTCAGAGCCATTTTGATTTTTGATTAATGACAAGGATTGGTGTGCTGGCCAGCATGGATGCAGTTTTTAGGTGGTTTCCCATGCCCCACAAGGTCAATACTGGACTGGTACGTAAGTCCCACCTCTATTACATAATTTCCAAACATTTAGCAAACTCTTACTTAGTCTCACATGAATAACACTACAAGCAGACAGTTGGTGTACACATATTCTGTCCCGGGAAGGATGACACAGGGGGTTAATGGGATGGCAACTGGAAGGGCATCTTGAACTAACCAAGCCAAATCTGTTAATAAAAATGCCAACCCTGCAATGAGACTGGACAAAGGCACAAGAAAAAGAAAAAGAAGAAGATACAGCTTTATCACAAACACTGTACTTGTTATGTGGCCATGTGTTCAGTCCACAAATCTAGATATCTTGATAATTTGCAGAAAGAGTGGCTAATGAAGTATGTTTTTAATTTTTTTCTGAATTGATAGGGATTCAAAATTTCTTGTTTCATTTTAGACAAGTGCTTACTGAATACCTTACAACCAAAACTCCATTCTTAACCTGGGGCAAGAAAAGTCTACATGAAAATTATTTTTGTGTCTTGTATTGTGACTTTATATCACAGCTCTGTTGAAACTGATTCTTATTATCAGCATTATGGTGATGGACCACTTTATTTCTGATGCTGGTGACCGCTGTCATGGTTATGTAATTTGCAGCAATTTTGCAATTTATTATCACTGATGATTAGGGGTCATGACACAATGAAAAAGGGAGCACATGATACAAGAAATATGTTAGTTACTCAAAGACTGAAAACATAAAAATATTTTTACAACAATTACATTATCCTAAGTTTCTTTTGGTACCCACATGAAGTTTAATTTTAAAAAAAATTCACATGACACAAAGTGACAAGCATATACAACACCTATAGTACTAAAATTTATTAAGACAAATCTGACCTAATTTTAACTTAATTTCCTGTTTTTTTTCTGTAATTATAACAAAAACTGCAACAGTACTAACAAAACATACCGTCTCTTGATGGCCTTGCTTTCTTAATCCAGTCTGTTAAGTGCCTCACAAAATCGAAGAAGAAGTCGCCCTCTGGGACAGATATAACTTTGTCAGCAATTTTAACAAACAAGCTAAAGCCTTCACTAGAACGCAGATTCAGGCGCTGTGATATATTTTGGCAAAAGTCTTTGGCACGAGTTGAAGAATCCACTTCAAAAGCCTGAGGACCACAAAGCATCAGTTATTAAACACAGTGTTGGTCAGTTTGACATTTTAAAATTTCAGTCTTTAAGCATGAAGAAAGCTATGTAGAGTTTCAATAATTTTATACACATCATTTCTTTTTACCTCATCCGTATCATCTGGGAAGTATACTTTATGGAATATTTGAGTGGTCTTGTGTTGAATAGCTTCTACTTCAACTTGATGAGGAGGATACTTTCTCTGGCCATTTCTAAGGGTCTTTTGTAACCTTTGAAGGGAATCCTGTGATATTGGGTGCCTTCTTGTGCGCAAAAATAAGGTAAGTTCCTGTGAAAAAAAAGAAGAAAAACAAAGAATTGGTAACTAGCCCTTTTGACACAAATAAAATTAAGAATATCTAATACACTGTGGGATTACGGTTTAGAATCATTTTATACAAACCTTCAGCAGATTCTGGCTGCATGCAAACAGACCTGTTGCAAGCCACATTAATTCCCACCCTCTTTCCTCGCTCAAACGGTTTCTGTTGTCTGTCAATTGTTTCATTATTTGACAGTATATTTCATCTCTCAAGATCTCCTACAGTGGCACAAAAGGATATAACAATAAGAAATCATGCCATGGCTTATTTTCTTATTATAATCAAGTGTAAAAAACAATGAGTGAGTTTCAAACTACAAAAATATCTTAATTCTTATAATCATGCATAGAGAATTATGAGTGTGTTTTGAACTATCAAAATAGCCAAAAACAAAATTTTCATTATATAACTGACTCACTAAGAAAACTCTTGGGCTTTGAAGCCATCTATTTTAACAAATTATATTTTCAATCAGATAAAGATAATATAGTTCACAGAAGGACGTAACTGGAATACAAATAATAGAAGGAGGATATTTGTATTTTTATATGCATATTTGTAGCATTGACCATTTTACAGGCACTTTGTCCTATTGCTCAGCAACATTATCAGTCCTGTTTATGGGCTTGCAGACTGCTCAATGCCTCACCTATATGGTGAATGATTTCCTTTACCCCTTCCATTATTTAAACCTTACAAATAATGCAGTTAAAACTTACGGAAGCAACAAAAACGACATTCAAGCAAACCAACAGCTTCCTTTATTTCAGCAGATATTTACAGCAGATACCTCATTGAGCATACAGTAAGAAAGGAAACCTGATATACGCACTACATGTCTCAAACAAGATTCTTAAGCTGGTACTATAAAAACAAAGTATTCAGTTTCAGCCATAGAATTTAATATTTATAGAAAATTAGAGGTATATCATTGTAAGAAATAATATGAAATAGTATTTCATCTGAACCTACATGCTTCAATGGACCATCAAAAATTTGGTCAGTGTATTCATTTCCTATGCGAGGACGTTTGGACGGTAAATCACCCATGTATTTAAGCACAGCAGTAAATGCAAAACATGCTTCTTCTGCCAGCTCTTCCTTAGTTAACAATTTTTTAAGTAGAGGTTGCTTTATTGGTTCTCTAGAATGCCTCCATAACTCTTCAGGCCCTCCTCGACGAGCTGATGTTAATGTCAGTGCTTTGGACATTGTTCTTTTGGGTGGTGGCCTAGAAAAAGAAGGAAAAAAATATAATTCATAGTGTCCTACATTAATTTTGTTTTAACTACATTGGCTGGTCATTTATTTCAGCTTAGTTAATTGTAGGAGATAAATATTTATTTTAACTGTAAAAGTTCTTCTATGCAACACTTAAAACCACATGTGGATCTCAGAAGATTTGTAGTGCTTACTTTACTTAATGACTGAAAAATTAAATTCAAAGATGAAATTTCATTAGTTTTCCATTATTTTGAGTTCTGTTTTTTATGTAGCTCATTCATGTCCTACAGGTTTGTTTTATCATACAGCACAAAATAGTAAATACTACAAGAAATTAAGTCATGAAAAATATTCGACTGAGGATAACTAATTTACCACTTCTTTTCTCTCTCATTCTTACAGCAAGTGAGTCCCTCTCAGTCTGAGTGACCTAACCTCATTACTAACATTCCACAACCTATTTCTCTTTCCTTGCTGAGACAGCATTTTTTTCTACGTTGATATTTTTTTTAGTGAGAGTACGAGAATTTGACCTCCTGAGCTAAGTTCTACCCATGCATTCTGTCTCCTTATAATTTTGTGGGATAACTAATATGACAAATTAAAGTATGTATCAAAATAAAATTTCGTCAAGAAAATTAATAAATTATGAGAATGAATTGATGGCTTTCAAAGGCAAAATGTTTAGTAATGCCTATGGAGCAACTCGAGGGTCAGTGGCAAAGGGCCAGACTATAGATCCAAAGGTCTCGGGCTTGATACTTGGTCTATCCTAGGATTTTTATCAGTATAATGTAACTGAATAGATAAAAAGTCTACTCACCAAGCAGTGGCAGGGGAACACACACATAAAAGAAAGTTATAATTAGGCAAGCTTTCAGAGCCAGTAGCTCCTTCTTCAGGCAGAAGGGTTGAAGGGGAAGGAAGAGGAGTGTAGAAAACGAACTGGAGATCTCTATGAACAGGGGTGGATTTCGGAAAAGTCATTCAGAACCGTGGGTCAGGGGAGACTTACCAGATGGGATGGGAAGGAAAGACTGATTGTTGGGGACTGCACGGTACAAAATTTGAAAACCTGAGAACTGAAAGGTGGACGACATGGTAATATGCAAGACAGACATTACTGTTAAATCATTGTGTACAAGTTAATAAGAGTGAGAAGCTAAATGCATTGCCCATAACAGAGGTGGGAGAGGGATTGCAAAAGAAAATAAAAGATGTAGAAAACTAAAATGGAGTGAAGAAAGGAGTAGTTACTGTGAAGAAATGCTGAGATGGAAGAAATTAAAGTAAATTAAGACCATGTGGGTGGCCAGAACCAAGGACATGATGTAACGCTAGTTCCCACCTGCAAAGTTCTGAGAAACTGGTGTCTGGGAGAAAAATCCAGATGGCACGTGTGGTGAAACAGGTATCGAGGTCACAATTGTCATGTTGTAGAGCATGCCCTGCAATAGGATATTGTGTGTTGTCTGTATACACCCTCTGCTTACGCCCATTCATTCTAACTGATAATTTGGTGGTAGTCATGCCAATGTAAAAAGCCAAACAGTGTTTACATAGCAGATGGTATATGATATGTGCCATTTCACATGTGGCTCTCCCTTTAATAACATATGTTTTGCCAGTTACAGGACTGTTATAGGTGATGATAGGAGGGTGCATAGGGCAAGTCTTGTGTCAGGGACAGTCACAGGGGGAGGAACCATAGGATATGGGGATGGGTGCAGAAGGAGCATAGGATCTGACAAGAACATTGCAGAGATTGGGAGGGCGACGAAAAGCTATTCTAGGTGTGGTGGGCAAAATCTGACAGAATGGATCTCATTTCATGGCACGATTTTCAGAAGTCATGGCCCTGTTGAAGCAGCTGATTAATACAGTCCAGACCAGGATAATATTGAGTGACCAATGGTGTGCTCCAAAGTTGGTTTGGAGGGATCAGCAGTACCAGGATTGGTTATGATGACTGAAGAAATGTTCAGCAGCAGACAGACCATGTACATGGGGGATGTCGGTATAGAGGGAGGTGGCATCAGTGGTGACACACAAGGTGTGTGATGGGAGTGGGATGGGCACAGATTTCAGATGATCTAGGAAATGGTTGGTGTCTTTGATATAGGAGGGAAGTCTTTGTACAATGGGTAGCAGGTGCTGATCAACTAAGGTAGATTTATGTTTGGTGGGCGCTTTGAAGCCAGCAACTATAGGGTGGCCCGAATGATAAGGGTTTGTGGCTCATAGGAAGAAGGTAAAAGGTGGGGATGCGTACTTCAGGTGGGAGAAGTTCTATGAATTTTTGTCTGCTGAGAGGATAATGATGGAGTCATCATCTTTTAGGGAACGTAGAGTCTGGAGTTCCGCAGAGGACAGGTTAGGTTCACGTTGTAGGAACCTGAGGAAGGGATGTGAAGCAATGCTGGATGTGAGGAATTCTTGGAAGGCTTGTAAGGGATGATTTTGAGGTAGTGGTGGTGGATCACCACTGGTGCCACCTCCCTCTATATCAGCATCTCCCAAGTACATGATCTGTCTGCTGCTGAACATTTCCTTAGTCATCGGTCACCTAATTCCAAACCTATGACATCCTTCTTACCTTAATCAACTTTATTGTTACCATCAGCTACTTCATCTTTGAGGGGCAGACATACCAACGGATAAGGTGTATGGCCATGGGAGACAGATGGCTCCTCCCTACGCCAACCTTTTCATGTGTCGCTTGGAGGGTGCTTTCCTGGGATCAATAAGTCTTCAGCCCCTGGTTTGGTTTATACATTGATGACATATGGACTCATGGTGAGGCTGACCTGTTTAAGTTCCTGGAATCTCTGAATAACTTTTCCAAATTAAATTTCACATTGTCCTATTACAAATCCAGTGTCACTTTTCTTGATGTTGATCTCGTCCTCACCGAAGGCCAGCTACACACTTCTGTCCACATTAAACCTCATAACAAACAACAGTATTTACATTTTGACAGTTGCCATCTTCCCATGTCAGACGATACCTCCCGTACAGCCTTGGAATTTGAGGCAAATGTATTTGTTTGGATGCAGACTCTACAGCAACACAACACCATTCTCAACTCAGCCTTCATGGGATGTAATTACCCCACCAGCCTAGTTCAAAAGCAGATTTCCCGGGCCATCATAACCAATCCTGGTACCGCTGATCCCTCCAAAACAACTCTGGAGCACACCATTGGTCATTCAGTATTATCCTGGTCTGGACTGTATTAATCAGCTACTTCGACAGGGCCATGACTTCAGAAAATTTGCCATGAAATGAGACCCATTCTATCTGAGACTTTGCCTACCACACCTAGAATAGCTTTTCGTCGCCCTCCCAATCTCCACAATATTCTAGTCAGACCCATAGGGTAGGGTCTCCTTCTGCACCCATCTCCCTACCCTATGGATCCTACCCCAGTGACCATCCCTGCTGCAAGACTTGCCCTAAGCATCCTCCTACCACCACCTGTACCAGCCCTGTAACTGGCAAAACATATCAAAGGGAGAGCCACCTGTGAAATGACATGTGTCCTACCCAGCTGTTATGTAAACACTGTTCAACCTTTTACAATGGCATGACTACCACCAAATTATGGGCAAAGCAGAGGGTGTATACTTGCAACACACAATATCTGTTGCAGGGCATGCTCTACAACATGACAATCATGACCTCAGTGCCTGTTTCACAATACGTGCCATCTGACTTCTTCCCCCAGGCACCAGTTTCTCGGAACTCCGCATGTGGGAACTATCGCTAAAACATGTCCTTGGTTCTTGCCACCAACCTAGCCTTCATTTGCGTATCAGCATTTCTTCACAGTTTGTTGATGAGAAAAATGCTGATCTGCTCTGTGGTTTGCTATTCATGTTAAACAATAATTTCCTCTAAGTGGCTATGTAATTAAGTTCAAAGGCTGGAAGTAGGCAATGGCACACCACATCCAACAGGACCATGCTTAGGGAAGAACGTTGGTGTTCCATTCAATCTTTGGCTTAATGACAGTTTTCTTTTCTTCTTCCTGTCCATTAATGGGTGTTAGCAGCCACATGATGCATCTTTATTCTATTAACCACAGTACATAGCAGTTGAGCTGCACTTTATAATCCTATCTGGGCTTTATGTTATCTAACCATGATATTATTCTTTGCCTTTGTTTTCTTTTACCCTTAGTCTTCCCATGTATTATCATCTGTAGAAGTATATATGTGGTGCTCTGTAAGGTATGTCCTAGGTACACAGCTTTTCTTTTTTTCAAATATTGTTAGTATTTCATGCTGTTTATGTATTCTTCACAATATCTGGTGTTAGATATTCATGCTGTCCACAGTACTTTAACTGATCTGAGGTAAATACATATTTCAAAGGCCTCGATCACCCTTTTATTGTCATATTTAGTGTTCATCCTACAGAAATGATGTAGCAGTAAATATTACATTTAGGATCTTACATACTGAACTGTATGATTTAGTCTCAGTCTGTAATTTTCTTAAATTTTGTAGAAGAATTGCAAGCATTCTCAGTGTGCCATTTTGTCTCCAGAGTCTTCAGAGAGCCATTTTAAAAGTTACTTAAACTTGTCTGCTCTTTGTATTAAGCAGCCACTGAATCATAGTTTGTAAAGGAGTTGGGCTGTCACCTGACAGTCATAAAATATGTCTTTTTGGTGTTGATATTCAGGCCTGGATAATTACTGTAATCTCCTATTATGTTGAAGAGCTGTTGAAGTTCATCAAAATTATAAGTAATCAATTCTGTATCATCAGCATATCAAATGTTGTTGATGAAGACACCATTAATATTTGTGTCTTTTTTCTATATCAGTAAGTACATTAAAAAAAAATCTCTGAGTACAAATTGAATAACAGGAGTGATAGAATCCTTGTTGGGATCCTTTATAGGTATTAACCAAGTCAGTGACCTCATTCTCAAACTTGACCTGTACTGTCTGATTCCAACATAAATTCTCTATACAGCAGATGTCCTTCTGGTGTATATCCATTCTTCAGAGAATTTTATGATGATCTCTACTGAAGGTTTTTTCATACTCAATAGAAAAAAGACTTATATTTTTATCCTGGCCATAGCAGTTCTGCACCAGAAGTCATAATGCAACAACAGCTTCTCTAGCACCTACACCTTTCCTAAACTCAAACTGTCTCACCAATTAATTTCTGTCTTTTTCATATAACCTTTGACAGGTGACTTTCAGAAATATTTTCAAGGAATGTGTCATAAGAGTAATGAGTCTATGATCTTCATATTTTCTCACAGTATTCTTTTTTGGTAAGTGAATAAAAGCTTTACTTTATAGACACGTATAAAAGTGAATATGACATCACTATCCTAACTGTTGGTACTGTTAGTTTCTTTGTTGGGAAGGAGAAAGGAATAGGCTGGAGAAGGTTGAGAAGGAAGATATTTTTCTATCATCGTCCTACCTGCAGTGGGTTCCACTCATCCTGGGATCTGTGTAACCTATCTTTCCTTTTAATCTTCCCCGATCTAGCCCTCTCTACTCCCTGATGAAGGAACTAACAGTTGGGAAAGCTACGATCATATTGTCACTTATATTACTGTGTGTGTCTACCATTCTGTTGCATAATTTATTAATTTCTAATTTGTAGGGTGTATTTGTCAAATTTTCACTGACAATTCTGCAGACTACCGTAATAAAACTTGTCCTAGTGTAGCAGAATACCACATGGTACATTCATTTAGTACTGAACAAACTGAAGTGTGTCTAAACTGTCTACTGCCACTATGGTGTTATGTTATTTCTTTCTGCCCTATTGGCATAGCAAATGTGTGAAAATATGTTACCACAGCAGTATTTTTTGCACTTTTTAAACTACTCTTTCATCCTTGTAAATGTTGAATATACAGTAACAACTACTAAATTTTACCAATAAAGGGACCCCATACATGAATGATGGATCACAGTAGTCAGCTGCACAGATGTGTGATAACTTTATAGATTGCACTTGTGGGCAAATCACAATGATCAGTCACTGATCACATGGAAATCATAGGTGTATGATGAATCACATGTGATGTGTGGCAATATGGCTGCTTGTTTATTTATTAAGCATGCTTGTGCAGTTCTGTTTTGTTTCATTTTGCCCATGATGAGTAAGAACTTTATGTTAGGATTTATAGTTATTCAGGAACCACAAACCTCTCTGGGAAGTGAAGCTGAGGCTCCATCTGATGAGTTAGAGTTACTTATGAAACAACTGTAAGCATTATTAAAGTTTTTAACTTCTGCACAGAATGACTTACCACAATAATAAGTGGACATTTTAATTTAAATGTTCAGGGCAAATCAGTTTCATAGCTACACAAGTCCCTTGTCATTGTATATGATTTAACTTTCCCTCATACACTCATAACAAGAGTTGTGCTAACCAGTAGTGCTGCAATTAACATCATTTCTAGAGACACACTGTGATTTGCAAAACATATTATGTAAATACTGTCAGTTAAACTATAAAACTAATGAATGAAATAGGAATTGAGGACTAATAAATGAAAAATGAACTGTATTCGTACACTACAAAGATGTGCACAACATACTATGCATCAGCAACAAAAATATAATATATTCTGTTAAGTAACCTACAGTTCCCAAGAAAATTGTTTTTCAAACAAGCTTTGTAAATTACAATTCCTGTGTCCTCCTCCCCATAAAATATCTTCCGGATATGGAGATCAATTGCCACTGCAGCTAAATATAGCATTTCATTTTCCATGGCAGAACTTCTCGAAACAATGGTGTTCATAATACTGACTGAAATTGCATGGCAAAACACTTGTGTGTGTTGGGGTAGAGTCAAGTGGTTGACAGTAGTTAAATCATTAGTGATGGATCACTGTGAACCATCGCTCATGTGTGGGACCCTTAAAAGATTAGAATACTGCCAAGTACAAAATGTAAACAGTATGTTGTTACACAGGTCAAGAGTCATAAAAAGAAATAGTACATAAGTACTAAATAATGACCACTTCACATTTAACTGTGAGGTTTAAATGCTTCAATTTACTACCACAGTGACTATTAATACTGCAACATATTTCAAATGCATTACAAAAATTGCAAATAAAAATTATTTTTTAGATACCTGAAGTGATCCAGGGCATATTCAGCCAAATTATGTGGTTTTTCTCTGTTATCAGTGCCATTCATTTGCTGCGAGTACAATTTACGTCCATGCTCAGCACCTTCCAAGCTGAATAATGCCTAAATAATAACAAACAGTATGCTGTCATGCTGTCTATATCAAGCAGCTATTCAAAACAAACTGAGGCAAAAGTAACTGTCAGACAAAATGTTTGAGAGTCAACATTTTGTCAAGTGCAGAAAAAGCATTCACTTAAAAATGTAAAAAAATGTAACTCAAAATAAATACAATAAAATGACCACTTGTTAACACTAGTGTACAAATACCCTGCCTGACAAAAAAGTGAAGCAGCAGGAAGCTATGGTTGGAAGTCAACGTAATTTCGTTTCTGTACACTCCACTGGTGGGCATGTAAATGAGTAAGAGTTGCAATTCTGTGTGACATGTACAACAGCCCCCAGACAGCATTAGAGCTGTTCATGTTTAGTGTTTTTACCAGGCCTGTTATGGTATAAAATGGGTGTGGACAGCTTCAGACCTTGAGTGATCACTGCATGCATGTGCTCGTGTGAGACAGTATTATCAGTGCCAGACAGAGCTTGAAAGGGGCCTCATTATGGCTCTCTATTTATTTGGCTGGCTGGTTAAATCATACAGTATTCAGATTTGTGGAGCATTCAGTTGTGACAGTGGCTTGAAATTGGACAGCATGCCCATATTGTTCACCAAACGCATCGTAACCCCTTCATGTCTACCTCTCATCCAAGAACTGCATTCTGTGTTATCCCACACCACTGGTTGGAGACTGGCACTGTCCGGCCTAGGGATTACCATCCTGAGCTGCGTTTGGAATACTGGTATGACCAGGAAGTATCAACTGCTGATGAACAGCATTGCACTGTGATCAGCAATGATCTCGGTTCTGCACTAATCTTGATAACCATGATGATCATCATTAGTGAGTATGGTGGCAACGCTGGCATAGGTCCCATTCTTCCAATGCATGGTGCTACTCCTGGCGTCATGGTGTGGAATGCCATTATTATGAGATGATGTCATGGCTGGTAGTGAATGAGGGAATTCTGATGGCACAACAGTATGTTATGTACATCTTGCATCCTCATGTGTTACCTCACCTGCAACAGTATCATGGTGCCATTTTTCAAGAGGACAATAGTTGTCCACACATGGCATGTATCTCTATGAACTGTCTGTAAGATGTTCAGGTACTCCTGTGGCCGGCAAAATCCCCACATTTGGCCCTGATACAACATATGCGGGACCAGTCCAGATGTCAACTTCGTCCCAGTGTCAGTATGCAGAATATCAAGGACCAGTTCCAACAGTTGTAGGCCAGTTTGTCTCAGGAGAGGATACAGTGGCTTTATCCAGGCCAGATTGGGTACAACGTCATACCGTTATTTGGGCTCATACTTCCAAGTTCTTAGTAAATCTGATTTGATTCTGTAATCACAAAAATAACATCACATATCCTTCGTAACTGTGAAGTTTCATTTCGTTACCTCCATCGCTTCTCAGTGATTCAGGTTCCCCGTCCCCCCCAGGTAGTGTATAAGAAATCACACCAAGCAACCTGGTCGAAATTTTTTGACGGTATGGATTATGTGCTTTTTAATCTAATAGGAAGGTGACTGGAAGTAAATTCCCATGCAGCTACAAAGTATAGAAATAAAGCACACATAATTCTCTTGTTCATGCATGTTAATATACAGCTGGACACTAAAACACAGAAGTTGCAGCACACAAAATAACATGATACTTATCTGCTGAGTATTGTTGTATGAACTAAATGAAGCATTCAAAGTTATGGCACTCAGAATTATACAAAACTCAGCTTCACATAATTTCATAACTGATTAAAATGTTAAAGAAGCTACTGCTTGTACACACATAAAAAAAAAAAGTTTTGCATCACCCTGGTTCCCAGAACTCCTGAAGACAGACACTGACTGTGGATATTGTATCACAGACATAGTCCGTCTGACTTTTCAGAGATGTCACTAAACCTGCCCAAAGATGTAAACAACCATGCATGTGCAGTGCCTATTAGATGCAGGGGTCCGACAGCAGATCAGTTCCAGTCATTCCACCAGGAAGGAGGTACGCAGCTCTTGTAGTCTGTAGTTCAACCATGCCTATATGCTTAATACTGTGATTCAATTGTGCCCACATTGTTACTTGGCTCACAACAAAGGAAGTGTCCAGGCATCTCTGAGTGAACCAAAGCGATATTGTTCAGACTTGGAGGAGATGGAGAGAGAGAGAGAGGCAGGAACTGTCGATGGCATGCCTCGCTCAGGCCACCCAAGGGCTACTACTGCAGTGGATGACCACTACCTACGGATTATGGCTCGGAGGAACCTTGACAGAAATGCCACCATGTTGAATAATGCTTTTTGTGCAGCCACAGGACGTTATGTTACAACTCAAACTGTGTGCAATAGGCTGCATGATGTGCAACTTCACTCCTGATATCCATAGCAAGATCCATCTTTGCTACCATGACAACATGCAGTGCAGTGCAAATGGGCCCAACAACATGCTGAATGGACCGCTCAGGATTGGCATTATGTTCTCTTAACCAATGAATGTCTCATAAGCCTTCAACCTGACAATCGTCGGAGATATGTTTGGAGGCAATCCGGTCAGACTGAATGCCCCATCGTAACGGCTGTACGATAAATGAATGCCATCCTCCGACTGATAGTGCAACCATATCGGCAGCACATTGGCGAGGTATGCGTCTTGATGGACGACAATTCGTATCCCCATCATGCACATCTTGTGAATGACTTCCTCCAGGATAACGACATCGCTCGACTAGAGTGGCCAGCATGTTCTCCAGACGTGAACCCTATCGAACATGCCTGTGATGGATTGAAAAGGTCTGTTTATGTACGAAGTGACCCACCAACTGCTCTGGGGGATCTACGCCAAATCGCCATTGATGAGAGGGACAATCTGGACCAACAGTGCCTTGATGAACCTGTGGATAATATGCCACGATGAATACAGGCATGCATCAATGCAAGAGGACATGCTACTGGGTATAAAAGGTACCAGTGTGTACAGAAACCTGGACCACCACCTCCGGAGTTCTCGCTTTATGATGGTTCGAAATGCAATGTGTGGTTTTCATGAGCATGCAATGTGTGGTTTTCATGAGCAATAAAATGGGCAGAAATGATGTTTATGTTGATCTCTACTCCAATTTTCTGTTCAGGTTCCAGAACTCTCGGAACCGAGGTGATGCAAAACTGTTTTTGATGTGTGTACAAACTGAATAATTACACCAGTGGGGAGGTGAGGAAACACATGTGGTAACAGAGGGAGTAAGACATGTGGGATAAGGGGGAGTTGTTTAGGTAATTGAAGCCATTAGAGATGGGGGAGGCAGGTGGCTCTCAGAAGCAGTAGCAAAATGAGCATCACAGATCAGTTGCCAATAACAGTTCAGTATAAGAACACTGCAAAATTCATTACGTCAAATAGTTTGTTCAGTGTATGAAATTATCCTCCTCTACTTCACCTCTAGAAAAGTTGCCTTTTTCTCCTGCAGTGGTAATTTATCATATTAGGATCTAACACTACCATTCACCAGTTAGAAATACCAGTTGGCCAGGTTGACACCTCGTTATCTTGTTCTCCTTTCAACAATATCTACATTGTGGAACTGTTGTGCAGATAGTGTAGCACTATACAGGGTGTTACAAAAAGGTACGGCCAAGCTTTCAGGAAACATTCCTCACACACAAATAAAGAAAAGATGTTATGTGGACATGTGTCCGGAAACGCTTACTTTCCATGTTAGAGCTCATTTTATTACTTCTCTTCAAATCACATTAATCATGGAATGGAAACACACAGCAACAGAACGTACCAGCGTGACTTCAAACACTTTGTTACAGCAAATGTTCAAAATGTCCTCCGTTAGCGAGGATACATGCATCCACCCTCCGTCGCATGGAATCCCTGATGCGCTGATGCAGCCCTGGAGAATGGCGTATCGTATCACAGCCGTCCACAATACGAGCACGAAGAGTCTCTACATTTGGTACCGGGGTTGTGTAGATAAGAGCTTTCAAATGCCCCCATAAATGAAAGTCAAGAGGGTTGAGGTCAGGAGAGCGTGGAGGCCATGGAATTGGTCCGCCTCTACCAATCCGTCGGTCACCGAATCTGTTGTTGAGACGCGTACGAACACTGCGACTGAAATGTGCAGGAGCTCCCTCGTGCATGAACCACATGTTGTGTCGTACTTGTAAAGGCACATGGTCTAGCAGCATAGGCAGAGTATCCTGTATGAAATCATGATAACGTGCTCCATTGAGCGTAGGTGGACTAAACTAAAATGAGCTCTAACATGGAAATTAAGCGTTTCCGGACACATGTCCACATAACATCTTTTCTTTATTTGTGTGTGAGGAATGTTTCCTGAAAGTTTGGCCGTACCTTTTTGTAACACCCTGTATATACAGGATATGCATCAATCAGTATAAAATAGCTGGCATCTTTATTTACAATAATTTCCCAACAAGTTTGATAATTTCAGATTTATGAGTAGTATACCAGTATGTCTTGTGGAGGTTTACTGCAGCAAGGCAGAACATATACTGTTTCAGCAGGGAAATCTCCTTTTTCTCCTGTTCTTTCACATCTTCCAACACACCATCCAGAGTTCATAACAGTTTCACCAGTACTGTCATCCTCTAAAATTATAAGATCTCCTTTCTGGAATGTCAGGAATGATGAGCCTTCACCTGAAAATGAGAGAAATATAATGAGAATAAGTGCATTTTGCAAGAGAAGAAGTTACAAAATACTGACAGCTCCAATCAGTTTTGAAATTCTACTAAACTATTAATCGTTTTTGTTTGTTTCTCCAGGCTTTTTATGCCATGGGACAACTGGGAAACCGTGGAAAAACCTGTGAATTTCTTCATCTGGGAAAATTCAGGAAAAATAGGGAATTTTTTTAGAATTCCAAGAATTTTTCATTGTTTTAGTTTCTAGTCAAAGTTTTGTAATTTTCACCGGTAAGAACTGATGCTCTTACAAAGAATTTTACTCTTGTCCGCTACTGTAGAATAATACTGCAGCAAGGAAACCTAAATGAGGGAATAACACCAAAATAAAATTTTAGTTATAAAGAAAATGCGTCGTTTACAACAAAACGAACTGCACATAAGCGTTTGCCAATGACGAAATCTATAAAAGTTTGAGGTTAGTTTTTCGTATTTATTTTAGTTCTCTGGTAGATTACAAATTATTCAGTAGTGATGACAAAAAGTATATATATTCTTCAAAACAAAGTGCCTTGTGAGTTCTTGAACAGTTTCACATGTAACTGACTTTTATATGGAATAGTTGAAGTGCTTGTCAGAACATTTATTCAGCCAGATAAGCCACAAAATGTTCAGCGCAAAGCAGATAAATTTATAACTGTGCTTCTCAGAAATATTCAGCTGCTGCAATTTAAGACAATTTCTTAGAATCCTGCCTAACCACACCCTCAGAAAAAACAGCAAAAAAATTTTGGTGACCAGTATTATAGGTGAAAGCTAAGCTTGTTTGTAGCTATATTGAATGTGTATTAATTTAAACCATTAGCTTTTCCTATTTTTGTTTTCACACTACTTTACAATGATGTTGCTATTGGCTGACTACATCATAAGTCTCATGCTCTGAATATCTGCTGTCATTGGCTGGTAAATCACATAATAAGAGCTATGACTGGCTGATAAAACCACATCACAATCTCGATTTCAGTGCTTTGAAAGTTACCATGTTATAATTGGTGGAATTTGTATTTATACTTTTGTAATACGAAAACATGCAGTGTACATGTTTCCATGCATCAAAGCTCTTTCCAAAATGTGTTGTTTTTGGCTGAATTTTGTTTCCTAAAGTGCCGGGAAGTTCTACACAGGTATATAATACCTTTGCCATTTGAAGGATTTGTAAGTTTTACAGTTCCAAGGGAGAGTATATTATCGCTTAACACAGAAAAAGTTTATTTTCACCCAGGAAGAAGTGTACTTTCAACTGGAAAAAGATGTATTTTTAACTGGTAGATGTGGGAATTTTTTTTCTTGTCAGTGCATGAACCCTGTTTCTGATACACTGCACTGGAAAAAGTGGTGCTCACGGCCATACTTTAAAGCTGACCTCTGTGTCATCCCATTTCCAGCTACCAAAACATGTAATACAAAAATCAAATTCTGGCATCTTACAGAGCAAAACACTAAATAAACACTTAATTAATTTTACAAGTGGTTTTCAGGCTGATAGGAGTGGTGAGATGGGAAGGGGAAGAAGGGAAATATGTGTAGAATCTACAAAGGGCAAGGGGGAGGTGGGAAGGCATGACATAGGGGGGGAGGACGGTAGCTCTCAGTGACAAAATTGTGACATTCACATCACACCAAGTCACACACACACACACACACACACACACACAGGACAGTTGAACAGGGGAAGGGTGACATGGAAAATGACAGGAAACGAAAAGTGGTCAGAAGGGTAAGCTGGTGTTATCAATGATGATTCCATTGGCACGCATAGTGAAATAGCTACTAAAATCACTGTTGTTTTCATGTGCAGCATATTCAACTGCTAGATGGCTGAATTTGTAATCAGCTCCAGTATGGAGATGGTCATTCATGTGGGCAGACACAACTGGTTAGTTACCACCCATACATGGAATCTGAAGAGTAATTACAGCACTTCGTATACATGACTTCTTTCACATATGGTCCCACCATTCATAGGATAGGATATGTTTTTGAATGGACTATGATAGGATGCAATGGGTTGGGGTACAGGGCAGGTCTTCTACCTGGTTGTCCACAATGGTGTAGGCCAAGGGTTTGAACATGAGCTAATACTATGTTTTAAGTTGGGTGGGTGTAAGAATAAAAAGCGAGGAATGAATGTATATCCCTTTCCACAATGTCCCACACAATCATATGGGTTCGGTTTTTAATTTGCTACGGCTCAACTACATCACGTATCTGCCTTACTCTGGACTGCAATGATTGTGTGAGCACCCACCTGCTATTTAGCAGCAGTTTTGTTTCATATCGTAAGCACCAGAGTGAAATAGATCATTTCAATCTCCAGTGACAAGACAGAGGCATGTGTACCTGAGATATATACAATATACTTTCCTACATTTCATTAGTTTAAGGCAGTTCATGCATTATTTTATATTGGGAATGTTTCATTTAACATATATAAGGTGTCTAAACAAATACATTAAGTGTCAGCTGGATTTTAAACATGTTTTTATTTGAGGAGCATAATCTTGCTAGTGACTTTTCAAACGAACTATCCCCATGAGAATTTTTTCAGTATTTTTACCTGAATGTACAGGTCATAATGCAAGGGAATTGATACATTTCAGTATCACAAAATGACCAAAGTCTCAATTTGTGCCACTTTGCATAAATTTATGGCTATTATAAAACTTAATTCAACTCAATTTCACTTCACAACTCACCTGGCGCTTTGTAATCCTGCAAGGAAATAACATATTTTGATCTCTTCTTCAATCCTTCTAAGAAATATACAACTAAATCTCTTATATCTTCTGCATTTGGGCTCTGAAATGTGAACTCTTCTCCTCTTATTGTAGACAGTGTAAATGTTTGTGAGAAGACTTTGCTTGTTCTGAAATACAAATACAATACATTACACTTAACCATCTTAGCCCCTACATGCCACAAAAAAAGCATTATAGAATGTAATAATAGTAAGCAAATTATTGCATTTGACTAGAGGAAAGTATCCTGATTTGGTTAACAACAGCTTCTGATCAGTTTTCCATATCAGGTTTGGCAGAGGTGAGAAAATTTCATTTGCATCTATACCAAATAAATAAATAGTGCACTAAATATATTGTGAAAGAGCATTATATGTTTTATTGATAGTAGTCAAAATTAGTGCTTATTGACTCTGCTGTAAAGCAATTTGCTTTCAATATATCTTCATTTATATGCTAATTTTTTCTAATTAATATTTTTATAATATTTAAGGTAATTGAATGTATGGCACACATGATCCTTCACAATGCCACTGGAAAATTAATTACATTTAGCAGCAATAAGCAGCACTTCTATCTGCAACATAATATTTTTGAACTCGTGGGCAAAAATTTATTTACCTCTTGCTCCTCCTCCTCTCTTTGTGCATTTTCTCCACTTCCTTTCTGTAATCATATCTTCTTCCCCCTCCTTCTGACTATATCCTCCTCCCTCTCTCTCTCTACTTGCCTCCACCTCCCCCTCTTCCTTTTTCACCTGCCCACTACCCTCCCACAACATGCACCTGCCTCATGCACCTCACCCTCCTCCCCTCTCTCGGTCCATTTCCTCCTCCCCCTCACTCTGTTCATCCCCTCCTCTATCCATCTCAACTTGTTCTCAGCCATGCTCATCGGCACGTA
Organism: Schistocerca cancellata; assembly: GCF_023864275.1. Taxonomy (NCBI): domain Eukaryota; kingdom Metazoa; phylum Arthropoda; class Insecta; order Orthoptera; family Acrididae; genus Schistocerca; species Schistocerca cancellata. The sequence continues at coordinate 290,774,406 of NC_064627.1, forward strand.
TAGTCCCTGCCATACGTTTGAATAAAGCAGGCTGATACTACTCCCAGAATATGCATGTCATGCAGGGTAGGTGACACATTGGACACTTGAAAATCATTTATTTGCCCTTGACGTACAGGATGCCAAGCACGCAGGTTGAGAAAACAGACCGATACTACTTCAACACAACACACCTGTCATGCAGGGCAACTTACACATCGAGGCTTGGAAACTGATTCTTGTCCATGACATGTAGGTTTCCCTGCAAAGCAAGTTGATTTGCCAGGCTGATACTGTCCACACATGACATACCTACCACACAGTGCAACCTACACACCGTGGGCTGGGAAAAACATGTTTTCACCCATATCTCCACTCCTGTTCGAGCTAGGTTATAAACCCCACAGTGATGATACTCATGAGGCCTGCTGCTTCTGTGCCAAATTTGTTTGACATTGATCCACACATCCGCTTCATATATAAAACACATTTGCAATGTTCAACCCTTATTAACATTTTGTGTGACATGCAGCATTTTAACAGATGCCATTGGCAGACTACATGTCATTTTTTAAAGTGTAACTGTTTTAGTGGCAGTGACCATAAAAAGTGCACGTGAATAATAATGTCACATTTATATTGTTACTGATGATGTGAGTAGTATAAGAGAAAAACAGACAGGTGTCCACTATCCAAACAAAATATTAACTGTAAACTGAAATGCCCAAAATAAGAAGTGAGTGGCCAAGGAACATTTCCATTTAACAACTGTCTGTCAATCTACAGCTCTAGAGTACAGTATGTAAACAAAACTATCCGGACACCTGGCTGAGAATGACTTACAAGTTCATGACATCCTCCATCAGTAATGCTGGAATTCAATATGGTGTTGGCCCACCCTTAGCCTTAATGATAGCTTCCACTCTCACAGGTATACATTCAATCAGGTGCTGAAAGGTTTCTTGGGGAATGGCAGCCCATTCTTCATGGAGTACTGCACTGAGGAGAGGTATCAATGTCGGATGGTGAGGCCTGGCATGAAGTCGGCATTCCAAAACATCCCAAAGGTGTTCTATGGGATTCAGGTCAGGACTCTGTGCAGGCCAGTCCATTACAGGGATGCTATTGTCGTGTAACCACTCCACTGCAGGCCATGCATTATGAACCGGTGCTCTACTTTGTTGAAAGATGCAATCGCCATCCCCGAATTGCTCTACAACAATGGGAAGCAATAAGGTACTTAAAACAGCAATGTACACCTGTGCTGTGACAGTGACACACAAAAAAACGAGGGGTGCAAGTCCCCTTCATGAGAAACACGGCCACACCATAACACCACAGCCTCCAAATTTTACTATTGGTACTATACACGCTGGCAGATGATGTTCACCAGGCATTCACCATACCCACATCCTGCCATCAGATTGTCACATTGTGTACTGTGATTCGTCACTGCACTGTTCAATCATCCAATGTTTACGCTGTGTACACCATGCGAGGAACCGTTTGGCATTTACTGGTGTGATTTGTGGCTTATGAGCAGCTGCTCAACCATAAAATGCAAGTTTTCTCACCTCCCACCTAACTGTCATAGTACTTGCAGTGGATCCTGATGCAGTTTGGAATGCCTGTGTGATAATCTGGATAGATATCTGCCTATTACACATTACAACCCCCTTCAACTCTCGGCAGTCTCTGTCAGTCAACAGACGAGGTTGGCCTGTATGTTTTTGTGCTGTATGTGTCCCTTCACATTTCCACTTCACTATCACATTGGAAGTAGTGGACCTAGGGATGTTTAGGAGTGTGGAAACCTTGCGTACAGACGTATGATACAAGTGACACCCAATCACCTGACCACATTCGAAGTCCGTGAGTTCAGCGGAGCACCCCATTCTGCTCTCTCACGATGTCTAATGACACTGATGTCACTGATATGATTTACCTGACAGAAGGTGGCTGCACAATGCACCTAATATGAAAAACATATGTTTTGGGGTTGTCTGGATATTTTTGATCACATAGTTTACTTTGTGTAATGTCCTTGATTGGTTCACTCTGTTGGAGTGTTGTCAGTAAATTCCAGAGCTCAGTCTCCAGGCCTATGTTTGATACACATTCTAATCAGTCATAATAAATTATTATCAAGAATGTATATCCAAAAATTGTACACTACCATTTAATATGACTGCTAAGGTCTACAGTGAATTTACAAGCAGTTGTATTTTTGATGTAATATGCTTACTTCTGGCTTGAAACTGTGGTGATTTCTGGGAAGGATAATTCCAAGAGAACTTGTTCTTGATCGTCCACAACATATACACCAGTCCAGTTCACAGCAATTATTACATCATTCTTTGGCAGATTGGGACCTGAAAAAAAGGGAAAAATTAGTACTGTAAGAGCAATTATTTGTCATTGGCAAAACGTTTCTTTGACAAAAGATGGCAGTTCTGCTACAGATACCTTACCTTATTTAGCAGTTTTTCCCATATTTTGTGTAGAAAAAGGAATCTAAAGTATGTAAAGAACAACAGAGAAGCTAAAATTGAAACAGTAATGTGCATTCAAGCTCTACTGTTCACGATTCATAAATAATCGTGAATTAATACTAGTCATTCTGGGAATGGGATGAGAAGTTCCACCTTATGCAAGACACCTTTTTTCTTTTGTTCTTTTGTTTCACCCAAGACGTGTGTCTTGCATAAGGCGGAACTTCTCATCCCATTTTCTTAGCAAGCACGGAGACAACAAGAAGAACTGCACCACAAGATGATTATTACTAGTCATTCTGCCTGACTGTAGATGGAACAGCAACAGTAGTAAACCATATTAAAATTTATAAAGACAGTAAATTAGATAAATTTATAGCTCTTAAGTAGTTTGAAATTGTTGAGGCTTTTGTGATCATGTCTTCATGTGCTGCCATGTGGCTCTCATGTCGGGATCTTTTATCTATGCTCATTTATTGGTTTCACTGTCATTTGTAGGAACAGGCAGAAAAATCACTAAACAACCATCAGTTGAGTAACTCGAGATGAGCACCAACAGGCAACATGTCTTATAAGCTGTTGTCTCTGCATTTTTACTTACGTAAATATCAATTTAACACATTTTTAGGTACAGAAGCAACAGAAGAATGACAACTGGAGAAAAAAATTAAAATTTTTGGAACTATATTATAACTCCGCTTTTCATTCCCACAATTAATGTTTTCCCACTGTTTACAGCATTTTCCTTCAAATTTCCTAGCTCCACAATGTCAATTCGTAACCCATTTTGCGTCAACACATTTATAATTTTCCCATGATTTGCACTTTATGAAAAAATGTTCACAGAGAAGAAACTGACATAAAATAATGCTGGCATGATGTTAGCTATCAGGTAGTATATACAAACATTTCATGGTGAAGTTTCTTGACACCAGGGCGCTCTACTCAGCAGACCTGAACTGGTAAATATGCAATAGTTACAACAATTTATGCCACATTCCCTGCTTCTGCCAAGCTCTACTCGCCTTGGAACCTGATGGGAGTAACTAGGTTCATTTGAATAAAGGTATTCTGGCCTATCACAACCATTTATAAACTGTCTCTATTGCACATGCGAAGTTTCGTGATTGTTGTGATCATCATGACACCTCTGTCGAACGATATTTAGTGTGTTTCGTTTTTTGGCCACTTGTAGTGCTGGTTGACATCTTCACTCACTCTGGGTTACTCAGATGTTTTTCGTTTAAACAGTACCAATTACGGATTTTTTCATGCTGTGAAAAACATGTTCTGAGAATTTATTCTTGTTGTCAAGTGCAGTACCGGTATTTACTTACGTATTTTTTGTGATGTTACACAACCAAACAATGTTGGTGACAGTTTGCATGTATGTGTTGTTTTCTGCACAACTGAGAAGGCACAGTACCTGATAACCCAAAAAGATGACTATAGTGCATGAAATGCAGAACACCACATACGAAAACACCACACAAAATACTTTTGTAAATACAGCAATTGACAACGAGAAAAAATTCCCAAAATGCATCGTCCTAAGCATGAAAAAATATGTTCCACTGTTTAAATAATGAATGACAGTTGCACGCTTTCCAAAAACATTGATTATAATGTACGATACTGAGTTAAACGTTTCTACTTCCCAGACGATTATCAGTTCCAGTTACATCAGCAATTTTTATTAGATAATAAACATTTAATAGATAACAAAAATGTCCCTGACAAGTACTTTGATGTACATAATGTATATATATCATACATAAAGTGCAAAAATGCAGAGGAGTATCCTACATGTAACTTCTACAGCTTAAAATGTTATTTTCCACATTTTACATTTTCTCGCATTTTACACCAGTTTTTTAAGTCCCCTTAAAAGTGTGTGGGGGTTTCACTGTAATTGTATGTAATCATAGAAATAATGAGTGTAACTTTATTTTGCAGCATACTGATGGCAGTAAACTTCAATTACTGTACTTGAAATTTTACATTATTTTAATACACCTACACTCCTGGAAATGGAAAAAAGAACACATTGACACCGGTGTGTCAGACCCACCATACTTGCTCCGGACACTGCGAGAGGGCTGTACAAGCAATGATCACATGCACGGCACAGCGGACACACCAGGAACCGTGGTGTTGGCCGTCGAATGGCGCTAGCTGCGCAGCATTTGTGCACCGCCGCCGTCAGTGTCAGCCAGTTTGCCATGGCATACGGAGCTCCATTGCAGTCTTTAACACTGGTAGCATGCCGCGACAGCGTGGACGTGAACCGTATGTGCAGTTGACGGACTTTGAGCGAGGGCGTATAGTGGGCATGCGGGAGGCCGGGTGGACGTACCGCCGAATTGCTCAACACGTGGGGCGTGAGGTCTCCACAGTACATCAATGTTGTCGCCAGTGGTCGGCGGAAGGTGCACGTGCCCGTCGACCTGGGACCGGACCGCAGCGACGCACGGATGCACGCCAAGACCGTAGGATCCTACGCAGTGCCGTAGGGGACCGCACCGCCACTTCCCAGCAAATTAGGGACACTGTTGCTCCTGGGGTATCGGCGAGGACCATTCGCAACCGTCTCCATGAAGCTGGGCTACGGTCCCGCACACCGTTAGGCCGTCTTCCGCTCACGCCCCAACATCGTGCAGCCCGCCTCCAGTGGTGTCGCGACAGGCGTGAATGGAGGGACGAATGGAGACGTGTCGTCTTCAGCGATGAGAGTCGCTTCTGCCTTGGTGCCAATGATGGTCGTATGCGTGTTTGGCGCCGTGCAGGTGAGCGCCACAATCAGGACTGCATACGACCGAGGCACACAGGGCGAACACCCGGCATCATGGTGTGGGGAGCGATCTCCTACACTGGCCGTACACCACTGGTGATCATCGAGGGGACACTGAATAGTGCACGGTACATCCAAACCGTCATCGAACCCATCGTTCTACCATTCCTAGACCGGCAAGGGAACTTGCTGTTCCAACAGGACAATGCACGTCCGCATGATCCCGTGCCACCCAACGTGCTCTAGAAGGTGTAAGTCAACTACCCTGGCCAGCAAGATCTCCGGATCTGTCCCCCATTGAGCATGTTTGGGACTGGATGAAGCGTCGTCTCACGCGGTCTGCACGTCCAGCACGAACGCTGGTCCAACTGAGGCGCCAGGTGGAAATGGCATGGCAAGCCATTCCACAGGACTACATCCAGCATCTCTACGATCATCTCCATGTGAGAATAGCAGCCTGAATTGCTGCAAAAGGTGGATATACACTGTACTAGTGCCGACATTGTGCATGCTCTGTTGCCTGTGTCTATGTGCCTGTGGTTCTGTCAGTGTGATCATGTGATGTATCTGACCCCAGGAATGTGTCAATAAAGTTTCCCCTTCCTGGGACAATGAATTCACGGTGTTCTTATTTCAATTTCCAGGAGTGTATATCTCTGAAGCAGCACAGACATTGATATTACACACTCACAGAACTGACACTTTTTGAACAAACAACCAAACAGTTTTCATGCCGGGGAACTGAGAAAACTACAACAGAGTATTTGGAAATGGGTTACTATGTTACAATTGTCCATCTATTTTTCATATCTGAAACAAGAGCTACTCCTTTGTGAATAGTCAGCAGACCATTTCTGGCAATGCATCACTCTTGATGATTATTATTATGCACCATGGAAACAGGCCATCTAATCCTACAGGTTCAGATATGAGATATTAAGAACTATGAAAAGACAAGATAATAATAGGCCTATACACAGGTAAAATGAGTACATAAAAATGGGAGCAGACATATAAATGATAAATTCCAAGATCTGAGGAGAGATCAGACTTCATCAAAATTCCTTACGTCATCTCCAGTAATAACAACCTCCTAACCTCTCTGGTACATTTGCTAGTATTAATAATACTTCTAATAATTCTGATTATCACACATTTTGTATCCACATGTAAACTGTACCCTGTGTACTATGCCCTGTTGCTGGCAACACACACACTGTGTGTGTGGAAGGAAACGAGCAATGACATATCAGTTTTGTCCAGTTATTTACATGATGTTTCTAAACATATAAATCAAATGTCAAGGGGTAATTCCTAGGATTGGAACAAAACAAATTATTCCTACCAATACATATCATACAAAATTTTCTCATTGAATGGCAAACAATAACCATCGTGTCGTCGTAACTGCTGTCTGCTTCACGTCTGCTGTGCAGCGAGCTACCTTAATTTAAGTATTACCTGTATTTTTCTTACTTGTCACTTCTTCTTCCGTGTGTATTTGCTTTTAGGAAGCTTTATTTTTCGAGTGCTCTTAATAGTGTTCCATAGATTTCGTGTTTGTTTTGAATACAGTCAGAGAGAGTCCCTTTAGTCAGCCATAGTGCCAGTAGTGTCAGTGTCGTCGTAACTGCCGCCTGCTTCACGTCTGCTGTGCAGCGAGCTACCTTAATTTAAGTATTAACTGTATTTTTCTTACTTGTCACTTCTTCTTCCGTGTGTATTTGCTTTTAGGAAGCTTTAATTTTCGAGTGCTCTTAATAGTGTTCCATAGATTTCGTGTTTGTTTTGAATACAGTCAGAGAGAGTCCCTTTAGTCAGCCATAGTGCCAGTAGTGCTAGAGTTTGTTTTCAATACAGTCCAGAGACAGGTAGTGCTATTTTCATTGTTTTCTACAAGAAGTGGCTAGCAACCACAGTTTAGTGAATAAGCAGTCGCCTTTAGTGAATTAGCAGTCTAGTTAAAGGTTGATTAACTCTCTTCAGTAAATTGTTTCCTTAGGATGGATAGGATGTGTGACTGCTGTGTACGGACGCAGGAGGAGCTGGCCAATGTTCGCGAACAGCTGAGCGTGTTGATGGCCGCGGTCAGCCGTCTTCAGGCTGCTGCCTCGGAGTGTAGCGGCAGTGGGGAGTCTGGTGCGTCGCAAGGTACACCACAGGTGTTACATGCTTCACCCACTGTCCCTGCTGTCGAGACATCTTCGCGGGTACCGGGTGCGGTTGGGCCACCCTCTCCCCAAGGGGAGTGGCGGGTTCAGCGGCGTTCGCGGCGCACGAGGCGGAAGGTCAATGTGGAGGCTGGCCGTGTGGCATCGCCCGCTCTGCCTGTGAGGGGACATGTGGCTGCTCCTTCAGCAAGGTCCGAGCAGGCACACGGGGGGAGGGGTTTATTAGTTATTGGGAGCTCCAACGTTAGGCGGGTGATGGAGCCCCTTAGGGAAATAGCGAGAAGGTCGGGGAAGAAGGCCAGTGTTCACTCTGTCTGCTTGCCGGGGGGTCTCATCCGAGATGTGGAGGAGGCCCTACCGGCGGCGATAGAGAGCACTGGGTGCACCCGACTGCAAATTGTTGCTCATGTCGGCACCAATGACTCCTGCCGTCTGGGTTCAGAGGTCATCCTCAGTTCGTACAGGCGGTTGGCGGAATTGGTGAAGGCGGAAAGCCTCGCTCGCGGGGTGGAATCAGAGCTAACTATTTGTAGTATCGTTCCCAGAACCGATCGCGGTCCTCTGGTTTGGAGCCGAGTGGAAGGCTTAAACCAGAGGCTCAGACGATTCTGCGGAGATCTGGGGTGCAAATTTCTCGACCTCCGCTATCGGGTGGAGAAATGTAGGGTCCCCCTGAATAGGTCAGGCGTGCACTACACGCCGGAAGCGGCTACAAGGGTAGCGGAGTACGTGTGGAGTGCACATGGGGGTTTTTTAGGTTAGAGAATCCCCTCCCTAGGCCCGACAAGACGCCTCCTGAGACGCGGCAAGATAGGAGTAGGCAAAATGCAACAGGGAATAACAATATTAATGTGCTAATAGTAAACTGCAGGAGCGTCTATAGAAAGGTCCCAGAACTGCTCTCATTAATAAACGATCACAACGCCCATATAGTACTAGGGACAGAAAGTTGGCTGAAACCAGATGTAAACAGTAACGAAATCCTAAACTCAGATTGGAATGTATACCGCAGAGACAGGCTGAACAGTGAAGGGGGAGGCGTGTTTATAGCGGTAAGAAGTGCAATAGTATCGAAGGAAATTGACGGAGATCCGAAATGTGAAATGATTTGGGTGAAGGTCGCGGTTAAAGCAGGCTCAGACATGGTAATTGGATGTCTCTATAGGCCCCCTGGCTCAGCAGCTGTTGTGGCTGAGCACCTGAAGGATAATTTGGAAAATATTTCGAGTAGATTTCCCCACCATGTTATAGTTATGGGTGGAGATTTTAATTTGCCAGATATAGACTGGGAGACTCAGACGTTCATAACGGGTGGCAGGGACAAAGAATCCAGTGAAATTTTTTTAAGTGCTTTATCTGAAAACTACCTTGAGCAGTTAAACAGAGAACCGACTCGTGGCGATAACATATTAGACCTTCTGGTGACAAACAGACCCGAACTATTTGAAAAAGTTAACGCAGAAGAGGGAATCAGTGATCATAAAGCGGTTACGGCATCGATGATTTCAGCCGTAAATAGGAATATTAAAAAGGGTAGGAAGATTTTTCTGTTAAGAAAAAGTGACAAAAAGCAGATTTCAGAGTACCTGTTGGCTCAACACAAAAGTTTTGTCTCAAGTACTGATAGTGTTGAGGATCAGTGGACAAAGTTCAAAACCATCGTACAATATGCGTTAGATGAGTATGTGCCAAGCAAGATCGTAAGAGATGGAAAAGAGCCACCGTGGTTCAACAACCGAGTTAGAAAACTGCTGCGGAAGCAAAGGGAACTTCACAGCAAACATAAACATAGCCAAAGCCTTGCAGACAAACAAAAATTACGCGAAGCGAAATGTAGTGTGAAGAGAGCTATGCGAGAGGCGTTCAATGAATTCGAAAGTAAAGTTCTATGTACTGACTTGGCAGAAAATCCTAAGAAATTTTGGTCTTATGTCAAAGCGGTAGGTGGATCAAAACAAAATGTCCAGACACTCTGTGACCAAAATGGTACTGAAACAGAGGATGACAGACTAAAGGCCGAAATACTAAATGTCTTTTTCCAAAGTTGTTTCACAGAGGAAGATTGCACTGTAGTTCCTTCTCTAGATTGTCGCACAGATGACAAAATGGTAGATATCGAAATAGACAACAGAGGGATAGAGAAACAATTAAAATCGCTCAAAAGAGGAAAGGCCACTGGACCTGATGGGATACCAGTTCAATTTTACACAGAGTACGCGAAGGAACTTGCCCCCCTTCTTGCAGCGGTGTACCGTAGGTCTCTAGAAGAGCGTAGCGTTCCAAAGGATTGGAAAAGGGCACAGGTCATCCCCCTTTTCAAGAAGGGACGTCGAACAGATGTGCAGAACTATAGACCTATATCTCTAACGTCGATCAGTTGTAGAATTTTGGAACACGTATTGTGTTCGAGTATAATGACTTTTCTGGAGACTAGAAATCTACTCTGTAGGAATCAGCATGGGTTTCGAAAAAGACGGTCATGTGAAACCCAGCTTGCGCTATTCATCCACGAGACTCAGAGGGCCATAGACACGGGTTCACAGGTAGATGCCGTGTTTCTTGACTTCCGCAAGGCGTTCGATACAGTTCCCCACAGTCGTTTATTGAACAAAGTAAGAGCATATGGACTATCAGACCAATTGTGTGATTGGATTGAGGAGTTCCTAGATAACAGGACGCAGCATGTTATTCTCAATGGAGAGAAGTCTTCCGAAGTAAGAGTAATTTCAGGTGTGCCGCAGGGGAGTGTCATAGGACCGTTGCTATTCACAATATACATAAATGACCTGGTGGATGACATCGAAAGTTCACTGAGGCTTTTTGCAGATGATGCTGTGGTGTATCGAGAGGTTGTAACAATGGAGGATTGTACTGAGATGCAGGAGGATCTGCAGCGAATTGACGCATGGTGCAGGGAATGGCAACTGAATCTCAAAGTAGACAAGTGTAATGTGCTGCGAATACACAGAAAGATAGATCCTTTATCATTTAGCTACAAAATAGCAGGTCAGCAACTGGAAGCAGTTAATACCATAAATTATCTGGGAGTACGCATTAGGAGTGATTTAAAATGGAATGATCATATAATGTTGATTGTCGGTAAAGCAGATGCCAGACTGAGATTCATTGGAAGAATCCTAAGGAAATGCAATCCGAAAACAAAGGAAGTAGGTTACAGTACGCTTGTTCGCCCACTGCTTGAATACTGCTCAGCAGTGTGGGATCCGTACCAGATAGGGTTGATACAAGACATAGAGAAGATCCAACGGAGAGCAGCGCGCTTCGTTACAGGATCATTTAGTAATCGCGAAAGCGTTACGGAGATGATAGATAAACTCCAGTGGAAGACTCTGCAGGAGAGACGCTCAGTAGCTCGGTACGGGCTTTTGTCAAAGTTTCGAGAACATACCTTCACCGAAGAGTCAAGCAGTATATTGCTCCCTCCTACGTATATCTCGCGAAGAGACCATGAGGATAAAATCAGAGAGATTAGAGCCCACACAGAGGCATACCGACAATCCTTCTTTCCACGAACAATACGAGACTGGAATAGAAGGGAGAACCGATAGAGGTACTGAAGGTACCCTCCGCCACACACCGTCAGGTGGCTTGCGGAGTATGGATGTAGATGTAGATGTAGATATTTCAGGAGATGCTCGAAGTATCCACAATAGCCTTCATAAGCATATGCCAGGGCTTCAACATGGACCAGTGAAGCCACCTGAAGGTACCTGGGTCCTGTCAAATAGCTTTTAAATGCTGCATAGATACATGGTTTGAGTTCACTATTGTTACTAACCAGAGTGCCATGCACTATACTGTTCATCTGTCCTCGCATCAACCAAATGTTCAGTAATCAAGATCAGAGCACCGAGCAACCAAGCTCTGAATCTCAACATCTGATCCACACCTTTGTGACGGTGTCCAAAATTCAGAATACATCCAAATTGATGTATCCCATCAAGGCCATATGGTGTGGTCAGCTACTTGTAGCACATTTTGGCCAATATACAGGCAGCACACATGTAGTTTTTTATATCTTATTTTCTGACATGTCTATTCTTCCCTGTCCCTACCTCTACCAAATACAATTTATGTAGCTTTCTGCTCTTATTAACTTGTGCACGATGTTTTCTCAGCAATCTTGATATTGTGTATTGGCCTATTTCCACCTTTAAGCTCTCAGGTTTCCAGATCTCATGCATTACAGTCTGCAGCAATCAGTCTTTTCTTCTTGTCCTGTCCAGTACGTCTTCCCTGACCCAGGGTTCTGAGCGACTTTGAACTGTCCCCATTTCCTAATCCTGAACAGTCCTCTTCGTTCACCCCTCTTCCTTCCCTGTCAACCCTTCTGCCAGAAGAAGGGTCCACTGGCTCTGAAAGCTTGCAAATTTATGTGCCTTCTTGTTCTCCTGCCACTACTTGACGAGTAGATTTTTCTGTCTTTCCTATTACATTACAGTTTAAACACCATGTGTGGTCTCTTTAAGGACTCTGCTTATAATTGTGGACCTTAGCGCTTTTTGTTGTCCCTAAATATGACTAACTGGGATGCACTGTAAACCACAACAAGAAAATTAGATATAAAAGTAATATGCACATATACTTCGCCTTTTCATTTGAATAATCCCTATTACTCAACTACTCACATACGTAATAATGATTATTGCAAATGTTTATATGGTGATAATATTCTGAAACAAAAAATATTGCACCCAAAAAGTTTGAGTTACAAAACACAGTGAAAAATACTAAAACTAATAACTTCAGTTGAAATAATATTTAAGTAAAAAGTTTAACATTGCCTGTCTCACCAGAATTTCTGTAAGCTTCATAGAACCGGGAGAATAATAAAGGCCACTTGAACTTAGCATAGCTAACAACATCTTCTTTTACTCTCAAAGGTGGAACCTTCTCCTTCAAATAATAGCTCTGTAGAAAGAAAATATAACACAATCAAAATGTAAAACAGATAGCATTATTATACAAAATAAAGAACATTGTTGTTGATATAATCCTTAACATAATTATAACACAGAGCAGATATTTACATAGGGCTAATGTATGAAACAAATCAGATATTTTCGTAGTCCTATTATAATTCCAGAGACAGTACCTTCTTATAAGCTTGAATAACTAGTTGGCCCCAGCGATCAATGGCTTTTTCTGTGTTTGTGAAACAATAATCAGGAATATAGCTTGGAAGCAAATTGTACAGCCTATCAATGTTCAGATCTGTGCCGTATTCAATATAATACTGTTGAGCTGCTATCATTGCAAGATCCTCTTCCTGAAACAGAACAAGGTTCCACACTAGATTCAAAAATTACATACATAGTCACAAAACATTATATGAAATACCGACAGCTCCTCGCAATAGTGATGCCATTTTTAAAGTACCTCTGATATAATTCTTTTTGACATGGAGCTCTTTCATTTATGCATGTCCAAGGTTGCTTGTCTTACCAATGTTGTACTCTAAGTTGAATATGTGCATAGTCAAATAAATTGAAGCCTTTTAATTTAAAGAAAAAAATACAGCACAATGTACCACTTTGTTTAAGTCAACAAGGGAGTTGCTGCATAAAATAAAAGGCACACAGGAGTGCAGAGATGTGAACCAGTTTACAACCTCTGCAACAATGATCATTTCACAAAAAAACACATCATTTTGTTGTAAATCTTTACTACACATGAATGAACCTACTGAATTTTACCGACGACTGACGATTCAATATGATGATGTAATTTCTAACAGCAGTTTTTATAGACGCAAAGTAGCAGATTTAGAATTACTGAGACTACTTTTTTTGAATTGCTGGTATGCTGCCAAGTGCCTCTTCTGTTTGATCAGTACTGACCTATTTTCATAAACATAAATTTACACGGAGGCTTGCGTGCTTCAGCGATACAGATAGCCGTACTGTAGGTGCAACCACAACGGAGGGGTATCTGTTAAGAGGCCAGACAAATGTGTGGATCCTGAAGAGGAGCAGCAGCCTTTTCAGTAGTTGCAGGGGCAACAGTCTGGATTATTGACTGATCAAGCCTTGTAACACTAACCAAAACAGCCTTGCTGTACTGGTACTGCGAATGGCTGAAAGCAAGGGGAAACTACAGCCGTAATTTTTCCCGAGGGCATTCAGCTTTACTGTATGGCTAAATGATGATGGCGTCCTCTTGTGTAAAATATTCCGGAAGTAAAATAGTCCCCCATTCGGATCTCCGGGCGGGGACTACTCAGGAGGATGTGGTCATCAGGAGAAAGAAAACTGGCATTTTACAGATCGGAGCATTGAATGTCAGATCCCTTAATCGAGCAGGTAGGTTAGAAAATTTAAAAAGGGAAAGGGATAGGTTAAAGTTAGATATAGTAGGAATTAGTGAAGTATGCTGGAAGGAGGAACAAGACTTTTCGTCAGGTGAATTCAGGGTTATAAATACAAAATCAAATAGGGGTAAGGCAGGAGTTGGTTTAATAATGAATAAAAAAATAGGAATGCGGGTAAGCTACTACAAACAGCATAGTGAACACATTATTGTGGCCAAGATAGACACGAAGCCCACGCCTACTGCAGTAGTACAAGTTTATATGCCAACTAGCTCTGCAGATGACGAAGAAATTGAAGAAATGTATGATGAAATAAAAAAAAATTATTCAGATAGTGAAGGGAGACGAAAATTTAATAGTCATGGGTGACTGGAATTCGGTAGTAGGAAAAGGGAGAGAAGGAAACTTAGTAGGTGAGTATGGATTGGAGCTAAGAAATGAAAGAGGAAGCCGCCTGGTAGAATTTTGCACAGAGCATAACTTAATCATAGCTAACACTTGGTTCAAGAATCATAAAAGAAGGTTGTATACACGGAAGAATCCTGGAGATACTAGAAGGTGTCAGATAGATTATATAATGGTAAGACAGAGATTTAGGAACCAGGTTTTAAATTGTAAGATATTTCCAGGGGCAGATATGGACTCTGACCACAATCTATTGGTTATGAACTATAAATTAAAGCTGAAGAAACTGCAAAAAGGTGGGAATTTAAGGAGATGGGACCTGGATAAACTGACTGAACCAGAGGTTTTACAGAGTTTCAGGGAGAGCATAAGGGAACAATTGACAGGAATGAGGGAAAGAAATACAGTAGAAGAAGAATGGGTAGCTTTGAGAGATGAAGTAGTGAAGGCAGCAGAGGATCTAGTAGGTAAAAATACTAGGGATAATAGAAATCCTTGAGTAACAGAAGAAATATTGAATTTAATTGATGAAAGGAGAAAATATAAAAATGCAGTAAATGAAGCAGGCAAAAAGGAATACAAACATCTCAAAAATGAGATCGACAGGAAGTGCAAAATGGCTAAGCAGGGATGGCTAGAAGACAAATGTAAGGATGTAGAAACTTATCTCACTAGGGGTAAGATAGATACTGCCTACAGGAAAATTAGAGAGATCTTTGGAGAAAAGAGAACCACTTGCTTGAATATCAAGAGCTCAGATGGAAACCCAGTTCTAAGCAAAGAAGGGAAAGCAGAAAGGTGGAAGGAGTATGTAGAGGATCTATACAGGGGTGATGTTCTTGAGGACAATATTAAGGAAATGGAATAAGAGGTAGATGAAGATGAAATGGGAGATATGATACTGCGTGAAGAGTTTGAGAGAGCACTGAAAGACCTAAGTCGAAACAAGGCCCCGGGAGTAGACAACGTTCCATTAGAGCTACTGACAGCCTTGGGAGAGCCAATCCTGACAAAACTCTACCATCTGGTGAGCAAGATGTATGAGACAGGCAAAATACCCTCAGACTTCAAGAAGAATATAATAATTCCAATCCCAAAGAAAGCAGATGCTGACAGATGTGAAAATTACCGAACAATCAGTTTAATAAGTCACAGATGCAAAATACTAACGCAAATTCTTTACAGACGAATGGAAAACTGGTAGAAGCCGACCTCGGGGAAGATCAGTTTGGATTCCGTAGAAATATTGGAACACATGAGGCAATACTGACCCTACGACTTCTCTTAGAAGCTAGATTAAGGAAAGGCAAACCTACATTTCTAGCATTTGTAGACTTAAAGAAAGTTTTTGACAATGTTGACTGGAATACTCTCTTTCAAATTCTGAAGGTGGCAGGAGTAAAATACAGGGAGCAAAAGGCTATTTACAATTTGTACAGAAACCAGATGGCAGTTAAAAGAGTCGAGGGGCATGAAAGGGAAGCAGTGGTTGGGAAGGGAGTGAGACAGGGTCGTAGCCTATCCCCGATGTTATTGAATCTGTATATTGAGCAAGCACTACAGGAAACAAAAGAACACTTCAGAGTAGGTATTAAAATCCATGGAGGAGAAATAATAACTCTGATGTTCTCTGTTGACATTGTAATTCTGTCAGAGACAGCAAAGGACTTGGAAGAGCAGTTGAACGGAATGGATTGTGTCTTGAAGGGAGGATATAAGATGAACATAAACAAAAGCAAAACGAGGATAATGGAATGTAGTCGAATTAAGTCAGGTGATGCTGAGGGAATTAGATTAGGAAATGAGACACATAAAGTAGTAAAGGAGTTTTGCTATTTGGGGAGCAAAATAACTGATGATGGTCGAAGTAGAGAGGATATAAAATGTAGACTGGCAATGGCAAGGAAAGCATTTCTGAAGAAGAGAAATTTGTTAACATTGAGTATAGATTTAAGTGTCAGGAAGTCGTTTCTGATGAAAGTATTTGTACGGAGCGTAGCCATGTATGGAAGTGAAACATGGACGATAACTAGTTTGGACAAGAAGAGAATAGAAGCTTTCGAAATGTGGTGCTACAGAAGAATGCTGAAGATTAGATGGGTAGATCACATAACTAATGAGGAGGTATTGAATAGGATTGGGGAGAAGAGAAGTTTGTGGCACAACTTCACTAGAAGAAGGGATCGATTGGTAGGACATATTCTGAGGCATCAAGGGATCACCAATTTAGTATTGGAGGGCAGTGTGGAGGGTAAAAATCGTAGAGGGAGACCAAGAGATGAATACACTAAGCAGATTCAGAAGGATGTAGGTTGCAGTAGGTACTGGAAGATGAAGAAGCTTGCACAGGATAGAGTAGCATGGAGAGCTGCATCAAACCAGTCTCAGGACGGAAGACCACAATAACAACAAATTTACACTGAGGTGACAAAAGTCATGGGACAGTGATATGCACATATACCGATGGTATTACTATCACATATGCAAGATATAAAAGGACAGTGCACTGGTAAAGTGTTATTTGTATTCAGGTGATTCATCTGAAACAGTTTCCGACATATGGCCACATCATGGGAATTAACAGACGTTGAACACAAAATAGTAGTTGGAGCTAGATGCATGGGACATTCCATTTTGAAAATTGTTAAGAAATTCAATATTAGAATATCCACAGTGTCCAAGAGTGTGCTGAGAATATCAAATTTCAGGCATTACCTCATGTAGTGGCTGATGGCCTTCGCTTAATGACAGAGAGCAGCAGTGCTTTCACAGAGTTGTCAGTGATAACAGATAAGCAACACAGAGTGAATTAACCACAGAAACAAACATGGGATGCATGATGAATGTATCCGTTGGGACAGTGAAGCAAAATTTGGCATTAATGGGCTATGACGGCAGATAACTGACACCAGGTGCCTTTGCTAACAGCACAAAATCACCTGCAGTGCTTTTCCTGGGCTCATGACCATATTTGTTGGACCCTAGATGACTGGAAAACTATGATCTGGGCAGATACGTCCTGATTTCAGTTGGTAAGAGCTAATGGTAGGATTCAAGTGTGGTGCAAACCCCACCCAGGTTGTCAACAAGGCACTGTGCAAGGTGGTGGTAGCACCATAATGGTGTGGGCTGTGTTTATATGGAATGGACTAGGTCCTCTGATCCAACTGAATTATCATTGACTGGAAATGGTTATGTCCAGCTACTTGGAGGCCATTTGTATCCATTAATGGACTTCATGTTCTCAGACACCTGACACGAATTTCACTAAACAGGTATGGGATATACTCAAGAGGTCAGTTGATGCACAAAATCCTTCAAAAGCAAAACTTTCACAACTATGAATGGCTATAGAGGCAGTGTGGCTCAACATTTCTGCAGAGGACTTTCAACGACTTATTGAGTCCATATCATGTTGAATTGCTACACTATGTTGGGCAAAATGAGGTCTGACATATCAGGAGGTGTCTCATGACTTTTGTCACCGCAGTGTAGCAGCATTGCTCAACAGTACTGGTAAGTAATTGGTTACTGAAATCATGTTTTATCTTACAGTAAACAGTGAAGTTCATGATGTAGAACAATTATGGATATCTAAAATAACTACAGTCTTTCAGTGCTGGCTTTTGACAAGGAAGTTGGTAGAATAATTCCTTAACAAGAGACTACAAATAAAAATATCCAGCTTACATGAAGATTAAAGATGCATGTGAAATTAGAGGCATGACACCATTATTAAAAAAAAACCTCAGTTACCTTATAATCTACTGAAGAAAGAAATAAAGAATACGTTTTTGACAATTATTCAATACGAGGTTCCATGTCTTACCTTGTCACATCTGTATTCACCAAACTTAACACCTCTTACTACTTGCTGATATATGAGATTGCTCGCCACTTGATCTTCTGCTGGATCATGCCATGGAGCAAATATTTCTTTTCTAAAAAACAATCTCCAAGGAGCATTCCTTTCCTGAGCTCCTTGTTCTTTGGCATACTGTTCACATTGTGATATAGCATCCATAACATGATCTCCGCCACTGCCTAGTGATGAAACCTAAACAAGAGAATTGTTGGACTGTAAGTGTAGGTCTACATATTACAATCAAAATGACAAAATTACAGAATTATAAAACAAAACCCATGGTTTCTTGCTTCAGATAAATTACTTAAAGAAGTATTGGATATAAAATCCTGTGGGGAGAGGGTCAATGTTAAATGAAGATCTGTAACTGCATCAGTCTGTAAACAAAGAGGGGAGGGAGAGGGCGGAGCAGAGGAAGAGAAACAGAGTGTGTGTGTGAGAGAGAGAGAGAGAGAGAGAGTTTTTTGTTGGGTGGTGGCACTGAGTAAAGTATGTAAAGGATATTTTGTATTTTCTTTACCTCCCACAAAATCTCTTGTATTTCTAATGTCAATTACCAGAAGCTCATTACTGGTAGATGTAGTATTCTGGAATCTGAATTGCAACATTTAGTTTGTTGATTATTCTAAATAATGAGCTGTACCCTGTCCATTTCTTGGTTCAGAGTAATTTTTTTCTCTTTTACATCACTGTATTTTACTCTTTCACTTTACTGTTTCACATCTTTCTCCTGATGAAGGAAAAAGAGTACGAAAAATAAAAATTTAACAGCATTTCAAAATTTTCTTGTCTGTCAACCTGCTCTTGTCATGGTTTTATATATTGTGTTGCCGCACTTGTTCCACCAGAATCATCACTGATGAGGGATGATGTCCAGCCCACCTTTTATAATGTGTGTTTTAATGACTATCAGAAGCCTGTCTGGATCATACACATTGTATCTGCTTCATCATCATGTCTTGCCCATAAACCAGACACAGCCAACACTGAATTTTTTGCACACTATGTTCAGCCGGCTCAAAAATTTAATGAATCTGTGTTCACAGCTGGTGGAAGAAAGAAGCAGATCTGTCACTTTCAGCTGCTGCAACGGCAATACTGCAAGGAATGACAAAGTTTCTCATATAATAACTACATACTACAGAACATTCTCTCTCTCTCTCTCTCTCTCTCTCTCTAAAAGCTTCATTCGCTTGTAATGGATTCTGTTGTTTCAAGGATTGCTGGAACTAATATTGTTGGAGACAAAGTCTTACAATGACATTACTAAATATTTTTTATGGTCACAATAAAATTACAAGATTTAAGTCTATTGAGAGAGTAATATTTTATAGTTTTATTAGGTTACTGTATTATATAAACAATAAATTATGATCACATGGACCACTCCTGCAGATTGGAAGCTTTAAACTTGCTTCAGTTTAAGGACTACAACTTTTTTTTTATAAAAGTAAACACTTAGAAGAATGTCTACAATGCTAAAACAAATGAGGATAATTACATTATAAGCATTTATTTGAGTTTTAGTATAAATTGTTTGCTTGATAAACTTGCCATAAATTACAAAAGAAAGAAGTTTACACACCTTGTCAAATAAGGCAATGTACAATGAGAATCCAAACTGGTCCTTGAGGCCAATTTTGTCTGACAACTGATTACATAATTCTCTTGCAGTAGTTGCAGAATCTGCAAGAAGTGTTTTTGTGTTTCCATCCATAAATGTTATTGGTAACATTATTGGCTTCTTGGATTTTGTAGCCTGAAAGTAAGTTTTTATTAGCACATACTGTAATATAAAAGAAAAACACTAAATAATGAAAATTAATAACACAAATAGATAAAAAGAGTCAAAGTATAAAGAATAATCCAGACTGATTGCTGTACAGTAACATAAAAAAGCAACCATTTCTGTATTTGGAATAATAAACAGAAATGCTGCGGACATTTAAAACCTTTCAATCCAGTCAGTTGTTGTTTTCTGATGATGAAAGCAAAACATTCAATGAATTAATTGTTCATCTACTTGTGCTCGAGACAAACTTGTCATAAATGTAAGAAACAGGACACTGCACAAGAAGTTTCAGCATTAAATGTAAGAAAGGAAAAGTAGGGTAATGAATCATTTTTGAAACCTATAAAGGTGATGTTTGCAATTATTATCGGCACAAACGTTGTTGAACTAAAGCAGATTTCTGATGGAAAACCAAGTAAAGATATATTGTAAGGAAAGTTCTGCATAATTTAAACAAGTAACTAATTTAGGAGTAAAGGAGACCACTCCTCGAATAGCAGTTACAGACAAACACAAAAGAGAATGAAAACTTTCTAGATTTCAAATAAATCCTTTGACAAGCTAGAGCGCATGTGTGTCCACACACACTGCAGTGGAGTAGAGTGGGGTGGGGTGGGGTGGGGTGGGGTCGGGTGGGGTGAGGTGAGGTAGGATGGATTGGAGTGGTGTGGGGTAGGGTGGGGCCTGGTACAACGGGGTGGGTGAAAGAAGAAAGAGACAGGAGGCAGGAAGAAGATTTGGTGATCAGTAGCTAGCAGCTTGGAGAGAGGCAGCATTTCTGCTGGCTAGGAATGTGAGCGGGAGGAATGGGAGGTGCACAGGCTAGGCATGTGACACGCAGGTGCAGGAGCCTGTGAGGTGTGACACATGATGAATATGATAATGAGGCCTGGATTGGATAAGAGGAAACAGTAAGGGGATACTGGTGGGTAGAGGATGTGGGGACAGCGGTTTACCACAGACTGACATCAGGCGGGTTAAGGAAATGAATGATGTGTTGCACAGATAACTCATATCTGCATAGCTCAAAAAATCTGTACTATAGGTAAGGATCCAGATGGCATGATTTGTGAAGCAGCAATTGAACATTAGCATGTTGTGCCACTGGGTGGTCAACTTTGCTCTTGGCCACAGACTGGCAGTGCCCATTCAGTTTGATGGACAGCTGGTTGCCTGTCATACTGATATAAAAAGCTATTTAGTGATTGCAAAAGAGTTGGTAAGTGACATGGCTGCTTTCAGAGTTGGCCCTGCCTCTGATGGGACAGGATAAACCTGTGCCATGACTGAAGTAGGAAGTGCTGGGTTGGTGGATTGAGCACATCTGGGTCTTCCACAGGGATAAGATCCTACTAGCAAAGGTTTGGGAATGTGTATGGCATAGGGATGGACCAGGATGTTGTGTAGATTGGGTGAGCAATAGAATACCACTTTATGAGGGGTGGGGCATGCTGATAGGTAATCAAAGCCGTGGTGAAGTCAGCAAGTTTCCTTTCTCTTTTGGGTGTTCCTTTCGACAGTTCAATGTTTCTTCTATTCAGTGTGCAGTCTGCTTTACTCCTTAATGATTTGCAAGTAAAGGTATAGTTAGAAAAAAAATAATTCAGCTTGACTTTGGTATATTTCAAAATGATACAGAAATTTGTTTTCAGTGCTAGCTGCTTAAGATTGCAATCAAAATAGTGAATTAATGTCAACATCAATAGAGTGCAGGCTTGGAAGCAATAACGGAATAGTAATACATGGAACATATTAAGTACGTGGAACACTGTACAAAGCAAACCTTGAACCAATCCTGCCAAAGGAAATAGCTGAT
The DNA here is from genome assembly GCF_023864275.1 of Schistocerca cancellata. NCBI lineage: Eukaryota > Metazoa > Arthropoda > Insecta > Orthoptera > Acrididae > Schistocerca > Schistocerca cancellata. The sequence continues at coordinate 290,796,048 of NC_064627.1, forward strand.
ATAAACATCACCAACGATGCTTCATTATTACAACTGTACCATCAGAGATGAAGATAATCAAGACAGGTGCCATAACAAGAAGAAACTGATTTTTGTAAAAATGCAAGGACTGTCATTTGGATTTAGAGACAGAATGTCCAACTCTGGTGAACTGATGTCATCTAATATCTGTGGACCTACTGATCAGTCCTGTCAGAAGAAAAGCAGCTTTTATTTTAAATCCTTTACTGTTAGGTTATGAAAGAGTCAGAGTCAAAGAAGAAAAACATGTCCTTCCACATTTAACAATTTTGTATCTGTGATGAGTAATCCTACCTAATCCTCCAGGATGTTCTCTGCTCACTAACAGTTCCTTTCATGCAACTGTTGCTGATTACTTTGATATATTTATACACACTGCTAAGCAGTATTTCACAAGCTGTTTCTCCAAGACACTGAATATTTGGGCTGAAATACAAAGGCAGCTGCTCACCTGGAGTTCAAGCCAACTAGGAGGCTGGTTTCTTGTGCCATTGTTGAATGTCCGTTTGAGTCTCTCTTCACAGTAGGGTGCATAGCCTGGTGGTCCTTCTCTTATGAAGGCTCTAAGATAGTTCACAAACTTCTCAGATGGAGCAAAGCATCCAACACACAAAGACAACAATATCCATCCTCTTGCATGTGATGACTTTGATGGGTTATTAGTTAGCTGTTTGCATATCTGACAGTATATTTCATCCCTGTAAAACAGTTTCATCATAAGAGTTACAAACTAAAGATCTGAATGACAAAGAAAAAGTACCAGGGTAATATGACTGGATAGCTCAAAAAGTTTGGCTGGTAGCTTAACAACAAACACACGTAATGACCGTCAAGTCACCAATGACAAAGAAATAATCAAGAACATTCAAACTTTGTACTGAAAGTTAATTTTATTTGAAACTTGGAACAGTCCTTTATCTATCATTACTCTTATTAATTACTTTCAACTTTCACCTTTTAGTTATAGTTCATTAAAAACATTTTCAACATTAACTTGCATTCACTGTTTCTCATAATTGCTTGGAAAATACGGGGTGGACAGAAAGCTTCAAAAAGCAATTAAGAGATGCTATATTCTGCAAAGTGGAAGAGCAGGAAAGAGGGAATCAGTTGTAACACCAGTGAGCTAAGGAGCAAAATACACCTCAGGGTGAAAGAATAGCCAAAAGAAAGAAAATTTAAATAAAATAAATAATGGATAGAAAAGAGATGCAAATAAATAAGAATGTCTGAAGATGACAACATGGAGGAATGGAATACAGGCATAAAAAGAAAATAAGAATGGGTAGATAGTTTTAGGAAACTAGAATGGGAGCAGAGGCAAGAAAAGAGTAGAGCTAATGTAGTTTCAGGCCAGGAAGATGAGGCTACTTACTATGTGGTGTGTTGCAATTACCAACTGAACAGTTCAGAGAGGCTAGTATTATGGGAAAGTGTGTGGAGCTATGCTATGTGGGAGTGTCATGGATGTCTCCTGCATCCTGATGTATCTTCCAGGAAATCATATTACTATGCTATGCAACTGTGTAGTTAAGTTTATGTATGATACATGTTTAGCAGTGTTTCTCATAACAGTGGACAACTGGTCCGCACAGAATGAAGAATAGTGATTCCAGAAATCTGATATGTGACTTTGCCCTACTTTTATATACTAAGAAATTCTGGCCTTTCTGGAACTGGGTCAGCAGAATGATTGTCAGTATACGACGTATTCAGAGGGAGGGGATTTGTGGGGGAGATGAGAGAGGAATAAAAATGATCTTTGGAAGGATACATCTCATTACTGGGCATGCATTGGCTGAGCTGTTCTAGTTCATTGTGGTACTATTGATAAGGAAATTCTTATTTATGGCTTGATAGCATTGTTGTGGGTTTCAAAAGTACAGTAGGATATGGAACAGAGGACTTAACTGAGGACTAGATGGAGAAAGAAATGTCTCTCAATAAAGACTTTGACAAGAAACTGACTTTATTTTTCCACACCTATCCCATGGTAACCACGTGATTATCACTACATTGAGATTACAAGGATAATTCTTTTACTGGAGGTGAGAACCATTCATAAAGTACTGTAATCTATAATTTACTGTGCATGTCTTATTGGGCCCTTTGCACCAGCATGGGCATCATGAAATCCCTTACAGCAGTGAGGGTACACAGAGAACTGCAATTTGGACAGTAACAAAAATACATTTCACAATGCATTCTACAGCATTGCACCAAGGTTTTGGGCCACTGGACAGTATAATAAACATCCAGCCAGAGTCTGCAGATCTGTGAGCATAGATGCTATGTAAAGTCTGATGCTTCAATGATATTACGTGATGCAGTGATAACGAATTCTCTAGGCAGTCACAGTGTTTGTTAGTACACCAATTTATCCATTGTTGGTTTCAGGTCCTCGTTGAAAACATTACAGGGGAAAATAGGGGGGATGTCACTCTGATGCTCTGTGATGTAGCATATGAGAAAGGTCTGTAATTGAAGACCTCAACTGTAAACATTGGTAAGGGACAGTCAATGAGAAACAGCGTTATCACATTCAAATCATGGTAAATATGCGCTTCATTCATATTAGTTGATAGTTCCACAATAAACCGAGAAATGTCAACTCTATCTCTAATTTTAGATTCTCTAATGCCACTGTCAGGATATGTGCATGTTAACAGTGGTAAGTATCATACACAGCTGCTAGTGGTAGTAACTGGTGTTGTGTTCATGCCAGGAAAACGTTTTTCAGGAACAATTTTTACAAAACTGAGGATGCTATGGGCCATGTAAACTCAGATGAAAATCCTGAATATGTTCCCAAATGCAAATGCACTTCAAAATTAGTTAGTAATCACGTAAGTGTGAATATTTATTTAGGCAAGTAAACAATGTTGTGTCCCTTATCATATTTTATGTGAATTTTCATGACAGGATGATGGCACAAATGTTAAGGACTATCCTTAATATTGTTTACATGCTGTAGTAAGGTCCTTGCTAAAATTAATTTTGTACTGAACTAAATCAAAGATTAATTTTTGAGGTTTTACTTTATGATTGCAAAAATTCCTCATTAAGATATTAACATCAAAAATTGAAACATTTACAACCTTTTAAATTTGTTTAGCAGTAGTGTTCCATTAATTTCCCCCTAAAGTAAACAGCACTAAGTCATTGCTAATCCATGTTAATTGCACTCAGTTTGTAAGTAAACAATATTAAGTATCCACTGCCGAAGTTTTAAGAAAAATTTTTTAGGTAATATTTACCATTTTAAAAATATATCATTAATGTAAATATATTTGAAAACAATTACTTATCTGAATAAAAACATCACATCCATGTACCTGAAATATTTCATTTATGAGATTTTCTTGAAACTTTCCTATGCAATTTCTCAAAACAACCGTCATTTACTGCCAAGCTCTTCAATTGTCAAAGGAGCTGTTCTACAATGCCATTAGTAGTGGGGCAGTAGGCACAGGTTCAAATCTGGTTCATGCCAAGTTACATTAATTGTGTTTTAAAGATCTGAACTGTTTGTCCTGATTGGTAGCAGATGTAGACAGGTATGCAGATGTGGGCAATTCACTCATGAAAGAAGGCCATGATTACCATTGTTTTTGTTACATCTTTCACTGGATATGATTCAGGCTAACTTGAGAAATGGTCAACTGTTGTCAGGAGGTACAGGTAAACTTCTGATGACGGTAAAGATCCAACAATGTCAACTGGATATGCTCAAATCACTTCCTTTGTGGGGTAAAAGTTCAGAGTGGAGCTTTAATGTGTCAAGTTATTTTGTTATGCTGGCAAGCACTTCACTGGTAGGCAAAAGCCTTGCGGTCCTCCTTGATATTTGGCCACAGAAGCACCACGAAAGTTATGATGCAATATAAATGGTGACAGAGAAATTCTCGGCACTTCATCACTCCAAGGCAATGGTTGTGAATATCCCTAAGAGAAAGGACTTTATCCCATAGACAAGTGTAAATGAACCCATCTCATGGATGAACTATGAATTAGCAAAGACTTGCAAATTTTTTATTAATACTCGTGTTGCAGAATCAAACGATTTCAGTACAGAGTTGTTAGCTAACCACGGCATGCACCTAAACAAGTCAGGAAAAAAAGCATTAGGAAGTCTTATAAATGCAACAATTATGAAAGAATTCAAACCTATGAAAAACAGTGCAAATAGACAGGCTCCATTAGACAAACTGTCTAAACCGAAATCACAATTAAGGAATGCATCCTTGATCTTATCGACTAGTAACTGTTTTTGGACAATAACTAACTCTGGAAAGCATCAACTGGCAACCTTCCATCAGGATATTAGAGGGCTTATGTACGTAAACTCATAATAAGCTAAACGAACTCACAATCAATGTGCAAGACCATGAAAGTTAAGACCACAGCCTTGTACTGTGTTTTACTGAGCATTTCGTCTGCTCAAGCATCAAAGACTTAATACCTGACTATAATCTTACATCTTCATACTGTAGAAAACAAAGAATAAGAGGAGGTGTTGCTATTTTTTTAAGAACTGTGTCATGCGTAAATCAACTGATGTACATGACTTATCTTCTGAAGCAAGTGCCATCACATTTTCTGTAAGGAACTGTACCCTTTTAATGGTAGCAATATATTGGGTACCTCTTTTTGAGGCACCATGACTCACTTTTAGTGCACTTCCTTAACTGTAAAAGAGATGTCTCAGTACTTAGAGATTTCAATATTGATTTCCTAACCACAGCAGTGGGAAAATGGACCTGGAAAATTTGATATCCACTTACAGTCTTGTCCCACAAGTTAATTTTCCCTTCAGAGCAACTCCAAATTCAAGCGCCCTAATTGACAATGTTTTTGTAGACAATGGAAAACTTGCAGCATCATCAATTGTAAAATATTGAATGCTCTCTCTGATAAAGATGGTCCAAGACTTACTGTTAATAATATGAATATTTGCCAGAATAAAACTGAGTTCCAACAGAAGGTAGTCATACTCATAAGTGACAAAATAATTGAGGTCTTTACAGCATGCTTCCAAAATGTAAACTGATGGCTAATGGTTCAAATGGCTCTGAGCACTATGGGACTTAACATCTATGGTCATCACTCCCCTAGAACTTAGAACTACTTAAACCTAACTAACCTAAGGACATCACACAACACCCAGTCATCACGAGGGAGAGAAAAATGTAAACTGAAGTCACATCTATTCTGAAACAGATATCAGTTCCAAATATAATCAGTTAAGTAATGAAATTGCATCAATATATGAAGCCTTCTTTCCAAAAAAAAGTTTACAAGAACTGAGCCAAAGAAACCACAAAAAAACATGGGTCACAAAGTGGATAAGGATATCATGCAAGCAAAAATGAGAAATATAGATTACAGTAATAAATTCGGAAAATCATACCCAAATAAGTTATAATAAAAGGTACAACAAAAGATTAAGCAAAGTAAGCAAACTGTCAAAAAGTTTATACTTTAGCTCCAAATCAACAAAAGCACTGACCCCAGTCACTGGAAAAAAGCACAGGTCATATCTGTCCATAAGAAGAATAACGGTAGTGATCCATAAAATTATGGTCCAATTTCTTTGACCTCTATTTGCTGTAGAATTCTAGAACACAGTCTGATTTCAAACAAAATGTGTTATCTTTAAAAGAATGACCTTCCTCATGGCGAACAGCATGGATTCTGATGCAGATCATGTAAAACCTAACTTACAATTTTCTTGCATGACAACATATGTCATGGACCATGTAACAAGGTGGTGAAGAATTTTTTCACTTTCGAAACGTATGCGACTCCATACCTCACTGATATTTATTGACAAAAATATGCTCACATGAGATATCAAACAAAATTTGTAACTAAACTGAGGATTTATTGGTAGGAAGGACATAGCATGTTACTTTGGATGGGGAGCTGCTGGTAAATCTTTCAGGATGTAAGGTCGTGGCCCAAGGAACTCTTCTGTTCCTGACATTTCGTCCAGGCCTGTGCTGGACATCCGCAGAGGCACTCCTCTGCTGAGTCTTGCCAACTGACTGTCGGACATCCAAGAGCAACATACCTACTGTAGGAAAGGGGGCGTGGTCAAAGTAACACGTGATGAGCAGAGATAATCCTTGTCAGAGGTGAAACTTAATTAACGATTGTCATATTGTCAAAGATAAAACTGCCTAGCAATTCTGCAGAGCTAAGTTTCATAGCCTCCTCTTTCCTATTAAAATTATCCTGATGGTTATAAATTTCAATGGCTTCTCTACATAGTCGTGGATAATGACTTGATGTTGTAGATAAAATTTTTATTTCAGAAAACTTCACATCATGGTTTCCTGACTGAAGAGCATGCTCTGCTACAGCTGATTTCTTTATTTTTCCTAGTCAGCAAAGACTTTTGTGCTCTTTTAGCCATGTATTTATGCTCCTCTTGGTAGTTCCAATATAAACTTTACCACATGTACACAGAATTTTGTGTGCACCACATGTTGACAGAGGAGGACGTTTATCCTTCACAGATCGGAGTACTTGACTTATTTTCTTTGCTGGTCTGAAGACCGGTCTGATGTCATGTTTCTGTATGACACTCTTGATGCAAAAATATGCCTAAGGTGCATTTTATCACTCTGGCAAAATGTTATGTAAATGTATCACTCATTTAACACTACATACTGTGGTTAATTACATCACATTGTAAACTGAGAAAAATATATCTCTACTATTATCTTGAATTTGTCTGAAGCCCTGAGACAACATGAATAACCAAAGAATCTACAAAACACATGAAATCTAACTGACAATTCACTGCCTGCAACTGGATATACTCCTTGCAGACATCAACAAATGCAGAAAAAATATAAATTCTATAATGATTTAAACCTTAATTACTGCTACTGTTACATGCATTACACAATTTATATGCACCTCAATTCTGCTCGAAGAATCCCATGCCCTATTATAAAATGCAGCTTCTCCAAATTTGATGTAGGGCGTGATTCTAGCCATGTTTGATAACTATCAGCTGTATACTCATCATCCTGCAGTCTTCGTCGGACATCTTCTCCCAATTTGTTCTTTCGTTTTAAAGTCAACGATACCAATTTGTGCCTAATGGAACGTGGCTTCTGCTTCAAAAATGTTTCCTGAAAATAAATCTACCAGTAAAATCAAACTATAGCTAATAAAAGCAAACTAAAAAATGAAAGCATGATTGTTGTCATCTTGGTACTTTGCTGTGCTGTCATGTACTGCTACTTTCCAAAAAAGACAAATTTGTGCTTTTGGTGATGTGGCACCGATTTTTGAGTATTTGATTTGGCCTTTATGTTACAACCATAATTGTCTATATCTTTTATCAGAAAGCAAATGAGTTTATTGTTCAAATGACTAGCAGGAGTGGAGTCAGGAAAATCTGTTCAAGTTCACAATGAGTTTAGCAGTGAGATTACAATTGTCGTTGTTGTGGTCTTTAGTCCATTATATATCCTACAATAAGTAAAAAAAGAATCAATTTAACTAACTGGATCCATTCCCATCATCTGTGCCTCTTGGAACTCTTTACTGCGTATAAAATTTCTTCCCAGAGTTGCTGTAACTTTTGACATCACAGAGGTGTTGTCTCTGTCCATAGTATGATATCGTGGTTCTGGCAGATCACCTGTAAATCTCAAAATTGTTATCCAGAGAGCTTGGGCAGCCTGCAAATAAGCAGAAGATTACTATAAGCAGGTCATGATCATATTTTTTTCAGCATGTATCCTCTAAAATATTAGACTTTCCTTCTCTATCTCACATATTTTACTTCTTAATGATTTCTCACCAATTGGTCGCCCTGAGTGTGAAGAGGCAGTAAAGGATGTTTCAGTGGTTTCCTTGAATACTGATGAGTAATGTTTCCTTGGAAATATGTGGCAGCAAACTTCTGGAATTTGAATTCTGATAAATCTTCTTCATCATCTGGTGTCGTTTGCATAGCACTTATTATTTCCTGAGGGTCAGTTTTTGATGGTAGGTCCTGGGACGATTACAGAAACATAAAGTATGAATTTCTTCAATATAATGTGAAGTTCATAACATAATAATTAATATACTAACAAAAACAAACCCTAGCATCTGAAATTCATACTATTTCATCAGCTGCAAGGAAGAAATAAATAAATGGAATATATGGGAAAATTATAGCAATGAGTAAGGGCTGTGCAAAATGTAAAGGAGTGACAAGAGAAAGATAATGTGAGCAAAGAATGACACTTCAAATTCTGAGGCCAGACGAATTGGATGGTTGATAAAAGAGTACGTTTACCAGCAGAGTCACAGAAATATGTGCAATGAGACTAGATTGTGTGTTGACAATGAAGTAAAGAGAAAAGGAGTGGTTACTAAGATACAAATCTAAAAATTGGATATTCATATACATGCAATAAAACAGAAATGTAAATACTACTACTCCTACTACTACTATTACTAGTAGTAGTAGTAGTAGGAGGAGGAGGAGGAGGAGGAGGCAGGCCTAATATTACACATTTGAACATAGTGACGCAGATATTTTTGGGGGGATGGGAGGTAGGGGGAAACAACTTGAAGCTACAAGAGAGAAGAGATTGCATACATAAAGACAGTGATAATATCGGTAAGGTCATAGGAAGAACAATATGAGACAAAGAGAAGGGTAAGGAGCAACAACAAGAGAGAGGAAGGTAGTTAATAGACGAGGAAGAGAGGGAAAGAAATAAAGGAATGCATGTGGCAGATCGTTGTGACATCAAGTTGACAAATGGAAAAAAGAGCTGACATGGGCAAAACAGACATTACCAAAGAGAAGATGGGAACTGTAGAAGTCATACACACAGATTAAGCTTGGACTCAAGGCAATGGTACTGAGCAAGTATCTCTTGTAAGATCATGACTGAGCAAGTGTCATTCTTAAGATAATGTCCTGTCACCACATTTTCTATTGTTCCCAACAGCTAGAGCAGTACGAGATATTTTCATGATTTTTATTTCATGATATATGACCTGCAATTGAATGGTTAATAAAGATTCAGTAAATAAAAGTAAGAGGATGGATAAGTATCTAACAGTTTTCAGCATTATTCTAAAATTTGGGTTTGGTTCTGTGGAGCGATATAAAGAGACAACGATGCTTAATAAAGTATTGTACACTTATTCTGGCCATATCCTTGAGATGTTTTTCTTTGTGTTTCTATTGTACAACTTTTTCTTTTTGCTGGTCTGCACCATCTATCATATATTTTATCTTTAGAGAACTATTTCATTCACTGTAGTGAGAAAATGTTATTGGATGCTTGGTTTGATGTGGGGGGAGGGTGCAGGGTGGGTATGGGAAGGGATCACATTGAAACTTCTGCTATTCAGCAATTTGCACAGAAAATAAAATAAAAGAAGCAAAAATAAAAATGAATGTTGTCAAGCTCACAAGGTACATACCATAAAAACAGATGTTTCTCTTGGTGCAGGGGCTTCGCTGCTTGAATCTGGAAGAAAGTCAAACATAGCTTCCACAAGTTTGCTGTCATCTACAGGTTCATCCTGTTTTCTGGCTGCATCATTGATGAGATTCTTCTTAATTTCCATACGCCTCCTTTCTTCCAGTTCAAGTTCTATTTCTTTACGCTCTAGTTCCTTCATTCTCTCCTGAAATAAGAATGTAATCAATGTTAAGCTAGGATGCATTAAATTTACTTCAGACTGGAGTTACCTCAGCAACAAAAATAAAATTCTGCAGTGCTAAAAAATAAGAATTAAGCTACTTACACGGTAGTTTAGTTCTGCAATTTCTTTTGCACGTTTGTTCCCAGCCTCCTTCAGTTCTCTTTCTTCTTTCTTCTTTAATTTTAAAGCTTCTATGTGATGTCTATATTCATACTGCAACAAAGGATTTTGTGACAGATTTTTCCACACCGACATGGATCAGCATTCACTCATTCTTAGCAGTTAGTTTCATAACAGTACGTACAATAGAATTTAACAGACTTACAAGACCCAACATTTCATAAGCAGCTGCTTACTGAAAAAAGCACCATAAAACACAAATAAGCAATTACCTTCAACTTCTTATATCTTCTCTGTGCAATCATACGCCTTGCATGGGATTGAATCTTTATGATCGCCCACATCTTTTGCCTGTACATTCTCCTTACGAGATAACCGCGAGCTCTAGCCTGAAACAAAGTAAACATTAATTAAATATCTTCAGTTCAATTTGAGTCTTACAGTGACATATTATGTACTTTTCAGTTTGTAAATTTGAAAAATCAGTATGGACTATACAGACTCAAGAACTGACCTTGAGAAACATTCCATTTTCCTTGTAAGTAATAACACAAAACTCTCAAGAAAAAAGGATATAAAGTTTCATTTTTTAAAGCGTACACATTAACTGCTAGTAATAACATATGGAAAATGCCACACTGCTATTCTTCTGATGCCAAAGCGTCAGGTGAAGATAAATGTGGTCCCAATGGTAATCAGTAGCTACAGATCTGAGAACCTTACTGCATAAAATAACATGCTGACTTCCAGAATGAAGCAGTGTACCATACTTTGCTAAAGTGTGCTATCCAGTATCTACCTAACCAGTGAGTGATGACTGCGATAGTTGAAACCATTTATTAGTTAAATAGTGCTGAGCTGAAGACTGTAGGGATATTTTGTTATTGTTTGTGCATGTAAACTGATACGGATGGACACTGCACATCTTCAAGGTGGGACCGCAATTACCGTATTACAACGAGTTGCAGTACCTGCAGGGCATAGAGTTATTCCATGCTTTGGCTTCCCAGCTAGGAGGTGTGTGTGTGTGTGTGTGTGTGTGTGTGTGTGTGTGTGTGTGTGCGCGTGACTTTCCATTCTGAACATTACTCTCTTCACATGTAGTATAAAGTTTCCATTCAATTCTTGAAGACAAACAAATAACACAAGTAACAACAAACCATCCAAACTGTTCACAGGCATTATTGTGCATGAATGTGGTGGGTTCAGAGATGGACTCCACAATTGCCTTTCAGTGTTCTTCACCTTTGAATGAACATGATCTTTTACCATTTATTTTGGTTTCAAAATGAGGATAACCTGCAAAGTACGAACGTTATTTTGGAAGTAAGGTCCAAATTGCCATAGCTAAGCAAATGTCACACGAACACTGAAACATGCACTGACTCCTGGCATTCCTTGCTCATCAGATAGCATCATTTGCATTGGTATTGTCACCATGTGCTATTTACAGTGTCAGTTCAAGCTGTTTAAAACAACTGATCAGACCACCAAGTATGAAATATGGTCAGTGATTCGGTTTCTGACAGCAAGGGACAATGCAGCAGCAGAAATTCATCAACAAATAAGTGAAATGAAGAGCCACAATGTGATGAATGACAGAAAACGAGCCCCAATGTGATGAATGACAGCACACTGTCTAAGTGGGTGAGAGCTTTCAAGGATAGATGGGAAAATGTCCAGGATGAACTGTAATCAGGCTGACCCTCAGTGATCTCAGAAGATTTGGTCAATTCTATAGATGAAAAGATTCACAAAGACTGGCAATTCACTGTTTCAATTTCAGAATTTGAATTTCTGAATATGAGTGGAACAACTTTGCATGAAATTGTTTTGCAAAAGTTGCAATTTTGCAAATTGTGTGCATGTTGGGTTGCCAGGCTGCTTATTGTGAAACATAAAATGGAAAGAATAGCTTGTCCTCTTGATTTTTTGGAACAATATCATAAGGAAGGTAATCAGTTTTAGACAACATTGTCATAGGGGATGAGATGTAGGTTTCTCACATGACTCCAGAGTCAGTCAATGGAATGGCACCACACAACATTACCATCAAGGCCAAGCAGATGCAGGGTTATGGCAACCATGTAGTCGGATTAACATGGAGTGTTGTTAATGAGTTTATGCAGAAAAGGACAATAACAAACACAGCTGCTTGATACAATACCCTCACTAAACATCAGCATGCAACATGGAGTAAGTGACATGGTCTTCTGATATACGGAGCTTCGTTGCTGCGTGACAATGTTAGATCCCATTATGTCACTCACACCCAAAATCTGATCAGATCCTTTGGACGGGAATAGATTGTCCCCCCAGCATACAGTCATACTTGGCACCTAGCAATTTTCACTTGTTCCACTATCTAAAGGAGTTTCTCAGCAGCAAGCACTTTGCAACAGATGACGATGTGAAAGAACCAGTTAAAGACTGGTTATCCTCACAAATGGCACAAATCTGTGAGTTAGGAATCCAAAGTTTGTAGAATGTTATGACAAATGTTTAAACAAATATGGAAACTACACAGAAAAATTGAGGCACATGCAAGGAATTAAATAAAAAAAAAATTTTGAAAATTCTTTGTGGTTCATGTTCTATAAGAAATCAGACCTCATTTTCTGAAGAACCCTCCTACAGGGTGTTACAAAAAGGTACGGCCAAACTTTCAGGAAACATTCCTCACACACAAATAAAGAAAAGATGTTATGTGGGCATGTGTCCGGAAACGCTTAATTTCCATGTTAGAGCTCATTTTAGTTTCGTTCACCTACGCTCAATGGAACACGTTATCATGGTTTCATACGGGATACTCTACCTGTGCTGTTAGAACATGTGCCTTTACAAGTACGACACAACATGTGGTTCATACACGATGGAGCTCCTGCACATTTCAGTCGAAGTGTTCGTACGCTTCTCAACAACAGATTCGGTGACCGATGGATTGGTATAGGCGGACCAATTCCATGGCCTCCACATTCTCCTGACCTCAACCCTCTTGACTTTCATTTATGGGTGCATTTGAAAGCTCTTGTGTACGCAACCCTGGTACCAAATGTAGAGACTCTTTGTGCTCGTATTGTGGATGGCTGTGATACAGTACACCATTCTCCAGGGCTGCATCAGCAATTCCATGCGACAGAGGGTGGATGCATGTATCCTCGCTAACAGAGGACATTTTGAACATTTCCTGTAACAAAGTGTTTGAAGTCACGCTGGTACGTTCTGTTGCTGTGTGTTTCCATTCCATGATTAATGTGATTTGAAGAGAAGTAATAAAATGTGCTCTAACATGGAAAGTAAGCATTTCCGGACACATGTCCACATAATATATTTACTTTCTTTGTGTGTGAGAAATGTTTCCTGAAAGTTTGGCCATACCTTTTTGTAAACCCTGTATATGCAAGATTTCCACAAACCAGTGGTATTTTTGCATCTGTAACAATTACCTTAGTTTATCCAGTACATCCTACTTTCCTTTCAGAATTAACTTTTGATCAAATGTGTCAATATCAGTCACAAATTCTTCTGGAATATAACAATCTTTAGTGTCTTGGCTGCTGGTAGATTTACAATCTGTAATACCAAGAGCTTCAGCCATTCCTAACTGTACGCCTACACTATTAACTGTTCATCTAAAAGTTTAACCAGCCAACACACATGATGTAATCTTCACACATTTTCTGTTAATGAATTGATGGCACCTGTTGTATATCTCTCTAATAAACAGAAAAACATTTACACGGTTCCTATAATCTGCATGGCAAGTTTGATTGTACAAAATATTCTTTGGAGTTCAAAGTATAGTTAGAATTATGCGATTCCAGACATTAGTTTCCAACATTGATTTGGATTCTTCATACAGTCTGAGTATCAATGTGGAGGGAAGGCCACAGATACTCGGACTGCATACGTTGGCTGCAGCTTGCTTCCAAGTGAAGCACCCCCACAGCAGTAAGCATGCCACATGGTACCATCACTGACACAAGAGTGACTGTAGATACCGCAGCCACACACTCGCCAGTCAAGTCTTACTAGGTCACTGAAACCTTAGATATATGTCACTGATTAGCTGAGTATTCAACCTTGCCTGTAATATGTGTCTGATTTGGACTGCTCTCTGGATTGTTTGTGTACATTGTTTTTAGCTAGCCATTCATTTCAAGAATACCGTATTTACTCTAATCTAAGCCGCACCTGAAAAATGAGACTCGAAATAAAGGAAAAAAAAAAAAAAATCCCGAATCTAAGCCACTTTGATAATGACCAACAAGAACCAAATAATACACTGTGTATGATAGAACATGTTCTGAACGAGAGTTTGGCGAAAATTTTTCTCCATTTGAAAATCTTTGCGGCCGCTTCTTTAGTACATCAAATTCTGCACAGAAATTAGAGTCATCTTAAATTTAAAAATCTAGTCAGTTGCCATGCTTCATTTCTGACTGCATCACTATTAGGCATAAGAATAATACGAATATAAAAATGAAACGATATGTATATTCTTCTGCGTTTGCTGTTGTCTCACTCTAGTTTCATAGTTAATTAGGCAGACAGCATTTAAATGAGATAGCAGCAAACACGAAAGAATACATGGAAAAATGTGTATATTTGTATTATTCGTATGGTGAAGAGAATACTGCATGTGATTCACATTTCATCAGGTTCCTATTAGCAACCATCTCTTCTCACAGGTAGGAAAAAATTCAGAAAGTAGAGTTGGCCATATTGACAAACATCCCAAACAGTCTTGCCAATCGGATTTTCATAGTACACTGAAATTCTGCTACATTTGAAGATGAACAATACAGAATTTGTAATTTACTTCGTTGGATAATGTATGAAAATGCAGTGGTCGAAACTCGGGGCGGAGAAAAAAAAAGCTCGTCTTCCACCTTTTTTTAAAATTTATTTACTGACACAGAGGTTTTGGTGCCAGTATTTATCTTTGTGCCTACAAAGCATGCCTGTATGGTGCTACATATATTCGACGGCAGAAGTTAGTTGTGGCGGCACCTACCAACATTTTTCGAACTTCCGCTTGCTTTGCACCGATTCTAAGCCACAGGCGGTTTTTTGGGTTACAAAAACAAAAAAAAGTGTGGCTTAGATTCGAGTAAATATGGTACCACTGTCATCAACCTCAGGAATTGCCTGCTCGTTCCACAGAACTCTGCTTTACCACCAGAATGAATTATCGTGTGTTCTAACTACACAGAGTAGGATAGAATACTGATGACTAGGACTTCCTTATTGTGCGACTATTTCAGTGAAGCATGGATCCTGAGTTTCTAAAGTTGTGGCAGGAGTAGTTGCAGCTGGAACAGCAACAACTGCAGCAAAAGCAAGAAAAACAGAGAGAATTTTAGCAGCAGCAACAGCAGCAATGTGAATATCAGTGGGGATTCCAATAGCAACAACAGATATTGCTGTTACAATTTGAACAAAACCAACAACAGTCTGCTGCTGTGGCTTCATCACCTTCCCCTCAGCCATTCATTTGCTTCAATGAAGCACATGAGTGTTGGGAAGTCTATTTATGTAGTTTTGATCTTCACTGCAAGGCAAGTCAAATAAATGACCCAGAATGTCAGAATGCATTCCTGCTGTCTTCTAGTAGTAAACTATATGAAGTGATGCAAAAACTATGCCTCCTCTTGGAACCCAGTAGCTTGAGCTTTTCAGCTGTTGGTGATTTTCTGATCTACTATTATGGCCACCAAAACCATGTACTTACATCTATGCTCAAACCGTGTCTTATTAGCCTTTCTTTCTATACATTATTTGACTTTCTGGGCTATGATTTGGTACTAATAGGAATTACGTGCATAGAAAGTGAGACTCCTTACATACAGCATATCTTTGACATTTTGTCTTAAGAAATATGCATCTAATTAGATATTGAGGGTTTACTAGTGACAAAGTAGCATCTGAATATATTATGACTGATGTACACATTGGGCTTGGAAATGTCATGAATGTCATTTAGATGTTAAACAATGGAGAATCCAGGATGGAACAACAACACAAAATAGGGTAGATTGCTGCTCACCAAATAGAAGTGCTGAGTGGCAGGCAGGAACATTAAATTAATACTGATAGATATTAATCAGCAGACTAAGTCCTTTATATCAATGAAAGTAATAACTTTTTGAAAATATAGTGTAATTCAATAGATCAAAAATCTACTCGCCAAGTAGCAGCAGAAGAACTCACACATATAAATGTTAAGGAAATTTGCAAGCATTCGGAGACAGAGGCTCCTCCTTATGGCAGGAGTCTGAAGGGGAAGAAAAAGGACTGGCAAGTTTTAGGAAATGGGGAGAGTTTTCAAAAAGTCACCCAGAACCCTGTGTCACGGTAGACTTACCATATGTGATGAGAAGGAGAAAAACTACGTCCTTTGTTAGATGCTGACAAAAGAACAAATACACAGACATACATGTGTAACTCACACTGGCATGGTCACTGTCTTCTCCAAGCACTAAGACCACCAGAATGAGATTTTCACTCTGCAGCGGAGTGTGCGCTGATATGAAACTTCCTGGCAGATTAAAACTGTGTGCCCGACCGAGACTCGAACTCGGGACCTTTGCCTTTCGCGGGCAAGTGCTCTACCAACTGAGCTACCGAAGCACGACTCACGCCCGGTCTCACAGCTTCACTTCTGCCAGTATCTCGTCTCCTACCTTCCAAACTTTACAGAAGCTCTTCTGTAAAGTTTGGAAGGTAGGAGACGAGATACTGGCAGAAGTGAAGCTGTGAGACCGGGCGTGAGTCGTGCTTCGGTAGCTCAGTTGGTAGAGCACTTGCCCGCGAAAGGCAAAGGTCCCGAGTTCGAGTCTCGGTCGGGCACACAGTTTTAATCTGCCAGGAAGTTTCACTAAGACCACCCTTGACCTTAGCACCTAGAGATGGCAGTGGCAGTGGCAGAGTGTGTGTGTGTGTGTGTGTGTGTGTGTGTGTGTGAGTGTGTGAGTGTGTTTGTCTACATTTAGCAAAGGAGTTAGTGTGATAGCTGATAAAATCTAGCAGTCTTCTTTCAATGTGCCTGTCTGACACTGAGTTCCTTCTCTATGTAATGAATAGAAAATCTATCTTATCATTAAAAAGACAGAACTTGGCTAGCTTTCAGATAAATCCTTTTTCAAGCTGTACAACACACACACACACACACACACACACACACACACGTCTGGCTGCATTGTGCGTGATGAATCAGTGTACCAGGACTAGAGTTCTACAGCTCGACTGGGGTGAGAGGCTGTGTTGAGTGGAGTGGGTAAGTGGATAAGGGGAGAAAGGATGTGGGGATCAGGAGGGATGGTTCAGAAAGGGTGTCTGATGGCTGGGAAGGACACAGCAGGTGCACAGGATATGAGGGAGAGATGGCAGGTTCACATGATAGGAATACAAATTGAGCACTGGAACAAGTGTGAGAGATTATGTGCAGCACTTGATGATGATGATGATGATGTGAAGGCACAGTCAGGAAAGGGTGGCAGAACCGAAGACGGGGAGACTACAGGAGAGAGGGTGTGCATGAAGGATGAGTGGCAGTAGGGTCCTGGTGAGGATGTAGGTGGATGTGGTGCAAGAGGTTAGTAGAGACTGAGCCCAGGGGAATCATAGGAATGAAGACTGTATTTCAAGGGCAGTTCCCATCTATGTAATTCAGAGAAGCTGATATTGGGGGCAAGAATCCAAATGGCATGGGCTGTGAAGCAGCCACTGAATTTGAGCATCTTGTGCTCAGCAGTGTGTTCTGTCACTGGGTTGTCAACGATGCACTTGGCCACTGTTTTGTGGTTGCCATAGATTTGAGTGGACAGCTGGCTGACTGTCACACCAACATAAAACTCTGTGCAGAAATTGGAGCAGAGCTGGTATATGTGTTCACTACTTTCATAGGTGTCCATGCCCACTGATGGGACAGGATAAGCCCGAGACAGGACTGAAGTAGGATGTGCTGGATGGGTGTCAGACATGTTTTGCACCTGGGTCTTCCACAGATATATGACTCATGTGGCAAGGGGTTGGGAGAAGACATCAAATAAGGATGGTCTAGGATTTGTATAGATTTGGTGGGCTGTAGATTTCCACTTTGGGAGGGCTGTGAATGTTTGTGTTCCTCACTGAGTTATGAGGGGAGGCACTCTTTTTCAGCTGAATCTCGAGTTGGTCTGAGGATTAGAAGTGTGTGAGGATACGGCACAGGAAAATTGCGGACTAGGTTTGGGGGACAGCGCCTGTCTGTGAAAGAAAGCCTTAGACCTTCAGAACACTGGGTAGGGATTCTCATCACTGTAGATGAACAAAGCATGAGTGGCTTACCTATATTGGAGTGGTTTTTTGGTGTAAATTGGGTGACAGCTACCAAAATCCCTAGTGCAGGGTTGGCTTACCAAAATCCCTAGTGCAGGTTTGGCTCAGGTGACTGACAGCGTAGGGGAGTTACGTAGGAATTTTACGAAGGAGGATCACGTAGTGATAGTGGGTGGAGCAAGGAACTGTCTTGATAGGGAGGGGGAATAAGATGTAGATGGTGACCCGGTAAAGGTAGCAACTCAAACTGGTGGCACTAATGTGCATTTCGTGCAGCTGTTTTAGCGTCATGATCAGCCTCATCTTAATGCAGCTGTTAGGCATATTAACATGGGGCTGGAGAGGTTGCTGATGGCAGAGGGCATGGGCCACATTTCAGTGGTGCCAATTGGGTCTATCAGTACATCGGATTTCAATAGGCATGGCCTGCACCTCAATAGGTATGGGTGGTGGGATCACTCATGGAAAACTTCCTGTATTAGTTGGTGTTAGAGCTGCACCTTATTTAGATTAAAGTCAGTTGATACTTTACCTGCTTAAAGGAAGTCCCTCTAACTAAGGACTCACTTCCAGAGGACGTCATGTTTCCAAGTGGAGAAGGAATTAGAATATTTCATCAAAATATAAGAGGTATTAGAGATAAAGTAAGTGAACTGATTATAGATGTTGACTCTGAAATTATTGGTATATCGGAACACCATTTAAATAATTTGACAATTCAGAGGCTTCCTTTACCAGGATACAGATTAGCTGGCTGTTTTCCAAGGAGTTCCTTGTGGGGTGGTGGAGTGGCTATGTACATAAAAAACAGTATTCCATTTGAGTCCATAGTCGTATCACGGCACTGCACTGAACAGATATTTGAATGTTTTGCCGGAGCAGTTGAATTTAGTGAAACTAAACTTCTAATTGTTGTTGTTTATAGGTCCCTTGAATCTGACTTCAGAGCATTTCTGCTCAAGCTAGAGAGGGTTCTTGATTCACTTTGTAGAAAGTACCAGAAATTAGTTATACGTGGTGCGTGGTGACTTCAATATAAATTTTGTATATGATGGAGCAAAAAAAAAAAAAAAAAAAAAAAAAAAAAAAAAAAAAAAAAAAAAAAAAACGGACATTGGTAGATCTCCTAAATTCATATGATTTGATGCAGACTGTGTCTTTTCCAAATAGGCTACAAGGGAACAGTAGCATAGCCACAGACAATATTTTTATTCATTCTTCATTACTAGAGGGTTGGGATGGGTTGTTTGGGGGAAGAGACCAAACAGCGAGGTCATCAGTCTCATCGGATTAGGGAAGGAAGTTGGGTGCCCTTTCAAGGGAACCATCCCGGCATTTGCCTGGAGCGATTTAGGGAAATCACGGAAAACCTGAATCAGGATGGCCAGATGCGGGATTGAGACATCATCCTCCCGAATGCGAGTCCAGTGTGCTAACGATTGCTCCACCTCATTCGGTGCGCATTCTGTTAGCAAAAGGGTGAATGGCCTTTCAGACCATGATGCACAAATTTTAACACTAAAAGGCTTTTGTACTCAAACAAATGTCACATATAATTACAAACTATGTAGGAAAGTTAATCCAACAGCAATAGAGAGTTTTTTAAACCTTGTCAAGGAACAACAGTGGCAGGATGTTTATAGTGCCAATAACATAGATGATAAATATAATGCTTTCCTTAACACATTTCTCATGCTCTTTGAGAGTTGCTTTCCATTAGAACATTCTAAACCAAGTACTAGCAGTAATAGGCAGCCCAGATGATTGACTAGTGGGATAAGGATATCATTAAAACCATGTGGTCAGTTGTGAAGGAAGTGTCTGGTCAGCAGCACAAGGTTGACGATATAGTAAAATATTTCTGTTACTGATAAATCAGATACATGTACAGTATTTAACAATCATTTTATGAACATTTCTAGTGAATTAAATAAAAATTTAGTTTTTACAGGGAATCATATAACTTTCTTGGCAAATGCCTTTCCGAGATTGATGTCGGAAATACTCTGTGATACAGACAAGGGGGAGATTGAGTCAGTAATTAAATCACTGAAGACTAAGGACTCTCATCAATATGGTGGAGTGCCTAGCAGAATATTAAAGTACTGTGCTGCACACGTTAGCCCTGTACTTAGCCATATTTGTTTTTTACTTTTAGGAATGGTCAGTTTCCTGAACGATTAAAGTACTCAGTAGTAAAGTCGCTTTATAAAAAGGGAGAAAAGGACAATGTAGACAATTTTAGACCAATTTCTATGCCATCACATATATATAGTAAGTGAAAAAACAAAGGTAAACACAAAGTACCTCAAAAATAACAACCAAAACTTTTATTGAAACTGATACTTTAGCATTACCTGAAGCCCAACAATATGTCCTCGAAGATGACGGAAACGGTGTGAGAGAACACGAGACCGTATGAGAGCTTGCAGTCTCATATAACCAACTCTCATTCTCTGGTAACGCCTACGTTGTGCATAGCCTTTCCAGTGTTTCTGAATCATTACGGCAGCTGCCTTCATCCTCAGGAATCTATCAAAAATGCACAAAGCATTACTTCATGGCATATCAGAACCCTTCAGCAGGTTTAATAACAAATAATAGTTCCCTTACCGTCTTCTGTAAACCCAGCCACGAATTGACCTTTGCAGAATAAGAATCTTCCGTGTTAAAACTCGATCTCTCTCCTGCTCTAGGAACAAATCATGTGCATCTTTGAGGAACACCTTAGTATGGCCCAGCTGATAATCAGATCTCCCTAATACAACCTGACATATTTTAGCTGTGGCTATGCGGCAATCAGTCTGCAAAAGAAACCAGAAAAAAATATAAGATTTGACAGACAGGTTTCAGACATTCTAAAACAAAATTCTGAACTAGATAATAGCTACTCAGAGTATTAAAACTATAGCATCACAGAAATTACCATTATTTCCCAGTTTCTTAAAATAATGCATTTTTGCTTATTAATACAGAACCCAAAATATTTATTTTAAATGATCAGCAACAAATTAGGCTTTTTTTTCTTTTTTGAAAGATTGGAGTAAAGCAGTTTTTTAAAATCGTTTTATGATTAACCTGCTGAAATTAACAAAAATTTTGTTTGAAAAATATAACTGACATTACAAAATTTTAACATCTGCAGCCACACAAGCACTTATGGAAAGAATTACTATTTAATATCCTCAGATTTCGTTGCGGAAATATTACATAAAACTTATCACAAGTGTATTCTGTCTTACATAAAATGGCAATACCATTCCACTGCACATAATGTAAGTACAATTTGTGTTGTTTGGGAAGTTGATTCCTGTCTGAGTTGATATTTTTGGATCAATGCACACCAAAATTATTCTTTGCACAGTACCACACCATTTTGACAATCCCAGTCTATGTTATAAAGTAATATTTATGTGGCATCATTTGAAAACACAACATTTTTGGATATTAATGACTATGTGAACAGAGCTTACTATACAAAACACTGCATATATTTTAATATTAAAGGCAAAATGAAACTCTCAAGAGATAGTACATACAGTCTCCAGCACGAGAAATTAACAAGCATAAGCAACATCCTTCAATCTCCAATAAACAGTTACCTACAACATACATCAGACACAGTCCACAGATTTTAATGGTGGGGAGCTAGAAGACTTAAAACTGCTGGAAGTGTTTCATGTCTCAAATTCAGAAAGAATGCAGATAATTTCTGTGAGATAAAAGGACTAAGTATTATGTGATGAAATCAAGCCTAATGAATATCAGGAACCCTTCAATGCTCGTGGGTGTTGATCATTTTATTCATAACCTTAATAACTTTTATAAATTGATTTTTATTTATGTGATTATACTTCGTGAGCTACTACTGCTTTCATTCGACGTGAATACAATAATTCTGAAGTTAATTAACAAAGAATGTAAATATGTAAATTTTATAAACTTTTGTGAAGCTATTTGAAATGTTTTCACTAAATTTTGTAATACTTTTGTAAAATAATATAAATGATTAGATACTTTGCCTACAACTGTAATCCCTCTGACCTCTCTCACTTGGCGGGAAGAGTTGCAAAAATAAGCGTTTTAGAAACAAGATGCTAGAGTTACTAGTCGCATTAAGACATTTTTGAAGTACTTCATATTTATTTTTGCTGGAACACAGGTGCTAGGATCAATAATTAAAATATAAATATAAATAACTAGCTTAGTGCCGCAAATGTTTATGTTGTTCACAAACTGCATCACCTTCTAACTTTTCACACTAATCAAGGCCATATAAGCATGGTCTTACTCAAATGTACTTCTGACCAAAAGCTGTTCTGGTAGCTGAAGTCCAAAGTTTTTATTAATTGTGCCTTTTGCATTCTTGTGGAGATATTTCCTAGCAAGTTTCATTTCCTAAGAAAATATTTCTTTACTGAGAAACAAAATACCAATTATCATAACACAAAATTTGGCTTTAAATTTTTTTAATGTAACGAAGTATTCTCTTATAATAGAGGGAAACATTCCATGTGGGAAAAATATATCTAAAAACAAAGATGATGTGACTTACCAAACAAAAGCGCTGGCAGGTCGATAGACACACAAACAAACACAAACATACACACAAAATTCAAGCTTTCGCAACCAACGGTTGCTTCATCAGGAAAGAGGGAAGGAGAGGGAAAGACAAAAAGGATGTGGGTTTTAAGGGAGAGGGTAAGGAGTCATTCCAATCCCGGGAGCGGAAAGACCTACCTTAGGGGGAAAAAAGGACAGGTATACACTCGCACACACCCACATGTATCCATCCGCACATATACAGACACAAGCAGACATTTGTAAAGGCAAAGAGTTTGGACAGAGATGTCAGTCGAGGAGGAAGTACAGAGGCAAAGATGTTGTTGAAAGACAGGTGAGGTATGAGCGGTGGCAACTTGAAATTAGCGGAGGTTGAGGCCTGGCGGATAACGAGAAGAGAGGATATACTGAAGGGCAAGTTCCCATCTCCGGAGTTCTGACAGGTTGGTGTTAGTGGGAAGTATCCAGATAACCCGGAGGGTGTAACACTGTGCCAAGATGTGCTGGCCGTGCACCAAGGCATGTTTAGCCACAGGGTGATCCTCATTCCCAACAAACACTGTCTGCCTGTGTCCATTCATGCGAATGGACAGTTTGTTGCTGGTCATTCCCACATAGAAAGCTTCACAGTGTAGGCAGGTCAGTTGGTAAATCACGTGGGTGCTTTCACACGTGGCTCTGCCTTTGATCGTGTACACCTTCCGGGTTACAGGACTGGAGTAGGTGGTGGTGGGAGGGTGCATGGGATAGGTTTTACACTGGGGGTGGTTACAAGGGTAGGAGCCAGAGGGTAGGGAAGGTGGTTGGTGTAATGGTTCAGGGATTCCGGACTGGAGCAGATTCGTTTACCACGAAGACCTGGGCTGTAAGGAAGGGACTGTTTGATGTGGAATGGGTGGCAGCTGTCATAATGGAGGTGCTGTTGCTTGTTGGTGGGTTTGATGTGGATGGACGTGTGAAGCTGGCCATTGGACAGATGGAGGTCAATGTCAAGGAAAGTGGCATGGGATTTGGAGTAGGACCAGGTGAATCTGATGGAACCAAAGGAGTTGAGGTTGGAGAGGAAATTCTGGAGTTCTTCTTCACTGTGAGTCCAGATCATGAAGATGTCATCAATAAATCTGTACCAAACTTCTGGTTGGCAGGCCTGGGTAACCAAGAAGGCTTCCTCTAAGCGACCCATGAATAGGTTGGCGTACGAGGGGGCCATCCTGGTACCCATGGCTGTTCCCTTTAATTGTTGGTATGTCTGGCCTTCAAAAGTGAAGAAGTTGTGGGTCAGAATGAAGGTAATGAGGAAAGAGGTTTTAGGTAGGGTGGCAGATGATCGGCATGAAAGGAAGTGCTCCATCGCAGCGAGGCCCTGGACGTGCGGAATATTTGTGTATAAGTAAGTGGCATCAATGGTTACAA
Source organism: Schistocerca cancellata (assembly GCF_023864275.1). NCBI lineage: Eukaryota > Metazoa > Arthropoda > Insecta > Orthoptera > Acrididae > Schistocerca > Schistocerca cancellata. Next base: position 290,820,162 of record NC_064627.1, read on the forward strand.
GGATGGTTTCCGGGGGTAACAGACTGTCCTATACTCGTACTCTCTGCTGGAAATTTCACTTTGCCATGAAGAAAAATGATCCTAATCCTACTCCTAATGATCCAACTCTCCAAGACACTATCCAAATTGAACCCAGCCTGGAACAGTTCCGTCCTCCGTCACAGTGGGACCCACCTCCTCTTCCTCAAAATCACCCTCTCCAAACCTTCCAGGAATTTCTGACTTCCAGCCTTGCCTCTCAATTCTTCTTAAAAATCCTTAATCCTACTCCCAACATCACCACTGCTGAAGCCCAGGCTATTTGTGATCCGAAGGCTAACCGATCCATCATCATTCTTCCGTCGGGAGTATGTGGCTGAGGGACTGCGTCAGCTTTCAGACAACACCACATACAAAGTTTGCCAAGGTAATCCCATTCCTGATGTCCAGGCGGAGCTTCAAGGAATCCTCAGAACCTTAGGCCCCCTACAAAAACTTTCACCTGACTCCATCAACCTCCTGACCCCACCGACACCCCGCACCCCTACCTTCTTCCTAAAATTCAGAAACCCAATCATCCCGGCCGCCCCATTGTAGCTGGTTACCAAGCCCCCACAGAACGTATCTCTGCCTACGTAGATCAACACCTTCAACCCATTACATGCAGTCTCCCATCCTTCATCAAAGACACCAAACACTTTCTCGAACGCCTGGAATCCTTACCCAATCTGTTACCCTCGGAAACCATCCTTGTAACCATTGATGCCACTTCCTTATACACAAATATTCTGCACATCCAGGGCCTCGCTGCGATGGAGCACTTCCTTTCACGCTGATCACCTGCCACCCTACCTAAAACCCCTTTCCTCATTACCTTAGCCAGCTTCATCCTGACCCACAAATTCTTCACTTTTGAAGGCCACACATACCAACAATTAAAGGGAACAGCCATTGGTACCAGGATGGCCCCCTCGTACGCCAACCTATTCATGGGTTGCTTAGAGGAAGCCTTCTTGGTTACCCAGGCCTGCCAACCCAAAGTTTGGTGCAGATTTATTGATGACATCTTTATGATCTGGACTCACAGTGAAGAAGAACTCCAGAATTTCCTCTCCAACCTCAACTCCTTTGGTTCCATCAGATTCACCTGGTCCTACTCCAAATCCCATGCCACTTTCCTTGACATTGACCTCCATCTGTCCAATGGCTAGCTTCACACGTCCGTCCACATCAAACCCACCAACAAGCAACAGTACCTCCATTATGACAGCTGCCACCCATTCCACATCAAACGGTCCCTTCCTTACAGCCTAGGTCTTCATGGTAAACAAATCTGCTCCAGTCCGGAATCCCTGAACCATTACACCAACAACCTGAAAACAGCTTTCGCATCCCGCAACTACCCTCCCGACCTGGTACAGAAGCAAATAACCAGAGCCACTTCCTCATCCCCTCAAACTCAGAACCTCCCACAGAAGAACCCCAAAAGTGCCCCCCTTGTGACAGGATACTTTCTGGGACTGGATCAGACTCTGAATGTGGCTCTCCAGCAGGGACACGACTTCCTCAAATCCTGCCCTGAAATGAGATCCATCCTTCATGAAATCCTCCCCACTCCACCAAGAGTGTCTTTCCGCCGTCCACCTAACCTTCGTAACCTCTTAGTTCATCCCTATGAAATCCCCAAACCACCTTCCCTACCCTCTGGCTCCTACCCTTGTAACCACCCCCAGTGTAAAACCTGTCCCATGCACCCTCCCACCACCACCTACTCCAGTCCTGTAACCTGGTAGGTGTACACGATCAAAGGCAGAGCCACGTGTGAAAGCACCCACGTGATTTACCAACTGACCTGCCTACACTGTGAAGCTTTCTATGTGGGAATGACCAGCAACAAACTGTCCATTCGCATGAATGGACACAGGCAGACAATGTTTGTTGGTAATGAGGGTCACCCTGTGGCTAAACATGCCTTGGTGCATGGCCAGCACATCTTGGCACAGTGTTACACCGTCCGGGTTATCTGGATACTTCCCACTAACACCAACCTGTCAGAACTCCGGAGATGGACACTTGCCCTTCAGTATATCCTCTCTTCTCATTATCCGCCAGGCCTCAACCTCCGCTAATTTCAAGTTGCCGCCGCTCATACCTCACCTGTCTTTCAATAACATCTTTGCCTCTGTACTTCCGCCTCGACTGACATCTCTGTCCAAACTCTTTGCCTTTACAAATGTCTGCTTATGTCTGTATATGTGCGGATGGATATATGTGGGTGTGTGCAAGTGTATACCTGTCCTTTTTCCCCCTAAGGTAGGTCTTTCTGCTTCCGGGATTGGAATGACGCCTTACCCTCTCCCTTAAAACCCACATCCTTTCGTCTTTCCCTCTCCTTCCCTCTTTCCTGATGAAGTAACCGTTGGTTGCGAAAGCTTGAATTTTGTGTGTATGTTTGTGTTTGTTTGTGTGTCTATCGACCTGCCAGCGCTTTCGTTTGAAATATTCTCTTAAAAATTTTCGTCCCGTATTGCACTCCCTTTGCAGCTGAATTTCCAGTAGCACTGAAACATTTATTTCTGAGAAGTCAAGTACCACTTGTCATAGATGTAGACTTAAGAATCCTTTAATAGTTCTTTATTAATTATTTATTTTCAAAAATAATTTCATTCACTACTTTAACCCCTTGGTGGCTGAATTTCCAAAAATGCTGAAACACATACTTTTAATTTTCTGACTGAGAAACCAAATACCAGTTTTCGCAGTTCTAGCTCCAAAATTCCCTTAATAGCGACATAATTTCAAAAAGCCTATTTCACCCACTTAGGAGCACAATTTCAGATAATTCCTTCTTAAACAATGCCTACAGTATGAGGGGTACTCAAAAAGTTTCTAGCCTGAGATAGTTACTGTGATGTCTTGCATAAACAACATGACCTACAGTTATGGTGACCCTTTGTGTATATGCAACTCAAATTTCAAGGCTCCAGCTTTGTTAGTTTTGCCAGTAGGATGCACTGCATACGGTGGTGTAAGCAAAATGGTGAATATTGAGAGACTCAAGAACTGTGCTGTGATTGAATATCTTCATTTGAAGGGAATGACACCCAAGGAAATTGCGGAATACACTTAAGGCCAGTGCTCCGTCTTATGCAACAGTGAAAAACTGGGTGTCTAACTTCAAATGTGCAAGAACAAATGAGGAAGATGCGCTAAGGAGTCGAAGGCCTGTCACCATGCCACTGATGAAATAGTGACTGCAATTCGTGATACAATTTTGCAGGATCATCAAACAATGTTGCAGCACATTGAAACCACATTTGGAATCTCCATGGGTGTGCTCATGACATTGTTGTGGATATTTTGGGAATGCAGAAAATTTTATCTCGGTGTATCCCAAAAGACTTGAATGCAATCAGAGACGGGAGTGTATGCAGTGTTGTGAAGAAATCGTCCACCAATTTGAAAGGTATGTGACAGTGGACAAAATGTGGGTTCACCATTTTGATCCTGAGACAAAACAACAGTCACTACAATGGAAACATCCTTCTTTCCTTACCCCAAAAAAATTCCGAGTGCAGCCTGTGTGGTGATGGCATCGGTCTTCTGGGATGCAGAAGGAGTAATTATGGTGGATTACTTACAAAAGGGCATAACTATCAATGCATCATACTACTGGACACTCCTGCGCCATGTGGGAGAAGAGATAAAGAAAGGAAGGCGTGGAAAATTGGCACACAGCATTCTTTTGCATCAGGACAATGCACTGGAGCACAAAGCCCTCACAACATTGGAAACTCTGTGTGACTGCGGGTTTGAATTGTTACGTCATCTACCAGATTCTCCAGATTTGGCTCCATAAGCCTTTTTTCTTTTCCCAAGTCTAAGAAAAGATCTCAAAGGACAGCGATTTGACTATGACAATACAATGATTGTTCCTGTGAAAGCTTGGTTGGAACTGAAATTGAAGACCTTTTATTTGAGTGGTTTGCATAAGTTATCTGAGTGCATCCGCAAGTTTATTAGTGTACACGGTTGTTCCACTGAAAAATAAATTGGTATTATGAAATTTCTGTCAGTCTTTATTCGTTAGGCTAGAAACTTTTTGATCCCCCTTGTATAAGATCCACACCCTCTCTAAACGTCAATTTTCTATCCTTAGTGGTTTGAGCTGGGCGATGATGAGTCAGTGAATCAGTCTGATGCTAATTCACCCCTTAGGGACTGAATTTCCAAAAACAGTGAAACACATATTTTTACATCTCTAACAGTGAAGCCAGACACCAATTTTCAAAGATTTAGCTTTAAAAATGCTTTCACAATGAAATCAAACATTTAGGTGTTTCACTGTTATGGTTTTGTATTTTATGCCCTATGTTATCCACTGTTTGTTGCCTCCTTTTGATAGTTTAATTTTTGTCAGTTTCTTAGAGAAACATGTTTTGAAGAGAGACACAAATATAAATGAGTAAACAATGAATGACTTTCCAGTTGTTAATCCCAAGTATACCTGTTTCTATGTGTCTTTTGATAGCAAATGGAAGAATTGTTCTTTGTATTCAGTGTTGTAATGTCTATTGTCTAAGATTATTACATGATTATACAAAATGCTGTTTAACATCGAAATGACACATGTTTAAAAGTTTAAGGTGATAGGAAGACATTACATTACAATATCTTTATATAAAAGGCAATGTGCTGACTGACTGATTGACTCATCATCATCCAGCCCAGTCTGCAAAGGATAGAAACTTGAAATTTGGAGAAGGTGTGGCTCTTTTACTGTAGGTGTCGTATAAGAAGGGATTTTTCAAAACTCGAACCTTAGGGGTGATATAAGGGAAGATGGGTATTTTTGAAAAATGTCACTACAAAGACAATTTTGAAGGTAGAATTACGAAAACTGGTATTTGACTTCTTGGTCAGAAATAAGGAAATACGTGTTTCAGCATATTTGGAAATTTAACCCTATGGGTGTGAAATAGTGGGTGAAAGCTTGTTTTGAAAATACATCATTGTTTAAGAACTACTAAAGTATTTTAATGCTACCTCTATGAACATTGGTACTTGACTTCTCAGTTACAAATTTTAAAAAAAGGCATGTTTCAGTGTTTTGGGAAATTGAACTCATAAGGAGGTGAAATAGGGATGAGATTTTTTATGAAAATGTAATAAAAACATTTTTACAGCTAGATCTATGAAAACTTAAATTTGGCCTCTCAGTTAGAAATAAAAAAATGCATGTTTCACTGTTTTTGATAAGATGAATGAAAGTGTTCATGGAAATATTTCATTGTGCAATCATTTTTTAAGCTAAATCTGTGGAAATTTGTATGTGGCTTCTCTGTTAGAAATAAAATATATGCATATAACTGATTTTCAAAATTCAACTCCTAAGGGAGTGAAATGTTTATTGAAAATATTTCATTGTGGAAGAATAATATTATGGAAGGAAAGTTGCTAGTCACCATATAGTGGAAATGCTGAGTTGCAGACAGGCACAACAAAAGCTGCTTTTGACCGTTAATGCCTTTGTCGAATTAAATTAATGACTATAGTTGTTCCATCACTTCAATTTTTACACTATCATTTTTCATCCATTGCTATTACTTTTTCACTCTCAACATTAATCAGTGATGCTTACCTTATGAGATGGTGGGACACCAGGTATAAGAAACCTATATCGCTCCACAAACTCCATGAAGCTGTGTCGTATTGGGTAACCAGCTCTTCGAATACGGATTGTCTCCATCATACCTGAGTATCTTAGTTGCCGACAGCAAAGCCCTCTGTCAAACATCTAATATTATAAGGCACCATTAATATATGATAATCTGGAAGTCAGGGCATTAACTCAATAAAGGAAAAAATAGTAATAAATAATCTTACCATCGGTTTCTTATACTCGTTTGGTTTTATACATCGAATGAAAAATGGCTGACAGCTGCTTAAAGTCTTCATTAGACAGTCTAATGACTTTTTAAACTGAGTAGATAGCGTAGGTGCCCTTTTTCGTGTTTCAGATCCCATCCCAATATCTTCAGCAAACAATAGCTGCAGGAACTTATTTGTAGATATATGAATCAGTTGAAGGAGATCTGCACTAAATGTGTCTCGGTTTTTTTCAAGGAAACCTGAATAATTAGAAATAAATTTAGTACATTCATGTATTAGAGAAAGTCTGACACAATAATAATCTTTTAAATAATAATGTGATTAAAAGTTAATACATATGGAAAGCCTCAATTAATTGTTGTAGGCACGTTCTATTAAGACTTGTTATTCTTATTTGCTTATAATTACCTCTTGTATCATAGAAGACTACACCAGCAAAGTGATTTAAGCCAAATGATGTATTAATATCTGATTTTGGTTTCAGGTAATTCCTGTGGTTACCATGAGTTTTATGAAGCTTAGCCAACATTGTTTGGTCTGTTCCCTACAACAAAGAGGTAAAACATAGAATCCAATGCTTCAGATATATTTATGATTACTATAGCAGACATCCACAATCACTTTGCAAAGGAGTTTGTGATACCTTAGGAAACTTTGATTCTTCATCAATAAGAGCCATGATATTCAACTGCTTAACAGCAATGAGATCCAAGGCATCTTGATTGTCTACAAATTCTATGTGTTGCCAATTTATGCCTTCTAAATTGTATTCTTCCTGCTCCAACTTGAAAATATGTTGAACAAAAAACTGTTGAAGGTTTTCATTTGCGTAGTTTATACAAAACTGTTCAAAGCTGTAAAGAAATGAAACAAAACATTTTTTTTTTTTAAGTTTCCTATTGCTAGATCACAATTAAGCGGCGCTAATACCATTTAAATGGCAGAAAATGTAAATCTAAAATGGCTCCTTCCCCAATCCAGTAGCACACTATAAAAGACAAAGATGAAATTTTGAGATTTGATCTGTACTTTGCAATGAGCTGCTTTGTAAACTGGAGCCTATATTATTACACCGGTGAAACTATAGGAAGCTTTGACCATTGAACTGTACAATTTTGATATAATCTTTTTCTACTGGCTGCAGTGGTACAGCCATTTCAAGGCAATGTGATATGGCATCTTACTTGTAATGTGCTACACGTATCTGACACTCAAATAGCCAGTGCAGGTCTTATTAAAACTGTACCGCGGTAGTCCTGCACTCCTGGCAGAACTGCCGCAGCAGTGCCTGCCCCACTCCCACAAAACTACCTTTCTGCATTTTATCTACACAGCCTGGGCAAATTTTATAATTTTGCAAGTCAGTTTAATGAAAATGAAGCATTATTGAAAAATATTACTTGAACAAACTACGCTGATGAAAAATATTTCACACCTTGAATTAAATTTTTAATAGTAGTATATAAATTACAAAATGTATAATCTCAGCTAGAGAATACTGAAAGTAATACAAAATCTATATCTTATTGTTTATAGCACCTACTGTACATTGGTTTTAGCATGACATGTAATAAAGAACAGATTTTATTTACTCCATTATTAGTTGTCCTCAAGCATCAAAAATCAGCAAACATTGGAAATCTTCACTCAAATAACATATTTGCTTCAGCACTCACTTGGCGACCCTCAAAATCCTACAATACCATAATGAAGTAGCAACAAGAACTCCACTGTTAAACAGGAGTGGCCTGTGCAGGCAGTAGCAGTGTGAACTGAGCACACTTCTTGCTTCATAAACCAAGGTCCGAGATTGGTGACATACCAGCTGACTTTCAGAAAAATTTCATCCACACAATTCTGAAGACTGTAAGAGCTGAAAAGTGCAAGAATTATCGCACGATCAGCTTAACAGCTCATGCATCCAAGCTGCTGACATGAATAATATACAGAAGAACTGAAGAGAAAATTTAGGATGTGTTAGATGATGGTCAGTTTGCTTCAGGGAAGGTAAAGGCACCAGAGAGGCAAAGCTGACATTGTGGTTGATAATGGAAGGAAGACTGAAGAAAAATCAAGACACGTTCATGGGATCTGTTGACCTGGAGAAAGCTTTAATAATGTAAAATTGTGCAAGATGTTTGAAATTCTGAGAAAAATAGGTTTAAGCTACAGGGAAAGACAGGTAATACACAACATGTACAAGAACCAAGTGGGAACAATAAGACTGCAAGACAGAAAACAAAGTGCTCAGATTAAAAATGGTGAAAAATAGCGACATCATCTTGTGCCCCTACTGTTCGATCTACACATCAAAGAGGTAATGGTGGAAATAAAAACAGTTCAAGAGTGGGATTAAAATTCAAAAATTCGCTGATGACATTGCTATCCTTAGTGAAAGCGAAGAAGAGTTACAGGCTCTATTGAATAGAATGAACAGGCAGCAAAATAACCCATGATGGATGGTGCAAGGAGGATATAAAAAGCAGGCTAGCACTGGCAAAAAGGGCATTCCTGGTCAAGAGAATTCCATTAGTATCAAACCCAGGCCTTAACTGCAGGAAGAAATTTTTGAGACTGTGCATGTGGAGCACAGCATTGCATCATAGTGAAACATGGACTGTGGGAAAACCAGAAAAGAAAAAAAAATTGAGATGATGCTACAGAAGAATGTTGACAGTTAGGTGGACTGGTAAGGTAAAGAACGAGGTGGTCCTACACAGAATCAGCAAAGAAAGGAATATTTGGAAAACATTAACATGAAGAAGAGACAGGATAATAGGGCATCTGTTATAACTACAGGGAATAGCTTCCATAGTTATAGAGGGTGCTGTAGAGGGTTAAAACTATAGAGGAAGACAGAGATTGGAGAACATATAGCAAATAATTGAAGATGTATGTTGCAATTGCTACTCTGAGATGAAAAGGTTGGTGCAGGAGACACATTCATGGTAGGCTGTATCAAACCAGTCAGAACATAGATGACTCAAAAAAAACACCACCTACCGCCATGTTAGTGGTGGGTATCTTCCACAATACTGGTTTCTTTATGATGGAACTTGGATAAAATGACACTGTCGAAATGACACTGTGACAACAATGTCTGTTTACAATTGTGGGCTGAAGAAAAACCTTTGATAGGAGATAAGAACACAGGCTGTAGGTGAATTCTAACTACCTCTTTCAGTTAACTCTTATGCCATCTTTCTTCCTTGTTTTGATTCTTTGTCAGTTTTTGCACTTCTGCTGTGCTTGCACCCTTGATGGGAAGCTACCTCGCTGCCCATCTGATATGGCCCTGCATCTGATGTGACCATTGTTGCATGTTACACTGAACTGTTCCCTACCCATTGAGAGAACAGGAACACAATCTCTCCAACAAGGCAGCTAGCTCCAACTAAATTGTTTGCCAACTTACATATTTGGTGCAATACTGAGCAACAAACAAGTTTAAGACATTTGTTCTCACAAAACAGATTATCTAAGCATGTGAGTTATCAGTTTTTAAATGTAACTTTACATAAATATGTAAAATGAGAAAGTGATAAAAAAAATAAAAACTCTCTAAACAAAGAATAGCACAGCTAACCAGTGCCTGTGCTAAGTTTTCTTTATTATGGAGGCTTTTGTTCTTATGGAAAGTTCTGTTCTTATTGAGGCTTTTATTATTTCTTTCTTTCAAACCATCAAGTGACCTCTGTTTTCCCAAGTGATTCTTAAAATAAATATTACAGCAAAATTTAATATATATTCTGGAGGTGAATGAGAAGGGAGCAAATTTACATCAATGCGGGACAAATATTCTTGCAACATAACAGTAATTAATGGGATAAGAAACTGCAAGATAGCTGTATGGGGGAATAAACAGGTGCTAAAGTAACTAGTTGCTTCATCTGTCAGCTACATTGAATATCCAGAAAAAAAGTGCCTCAATCAAGTAAAAGACTGAATATCAAGAGAAGTAATAAGTGCAGCAGTGAAAATAGTACTGACAAGCAGAACATTAAATGTCATTAAATCAGAATAAGAAAACTGTAACATTTTGTTGTTGCTGTGAACCCTTGAACATACACACACTATGCACAAAATGTAAATCAACAAAACACATTACAATTATACCATGAAATGCTTACAGAGCCTGAGCAAGAAATGTGACATGAAATAAAAGGAAATAATGAGATACTACGTACATGCAAATGAGGCAATACAATGAAAGCAGCCATGAAGATTATTTCACAACAGATATTAAATTAGACATAGAGTGGAGTAAAATGGAAATAACATTGGGTAAATAAGAACTAACTGACAGAGTAAATGGTCACACTGATGAATTATAGACAAAATGAAAATGGCAATACCTGTTTGTGTTGAAATTTTCAAAACCAAATATGTCAAGCACTCCAATAGCACTTCTTGCAGAACCTTTTGGCCTATAAATTGCATTATTTATTTTGTTTACAATAAAAACAAACAAACGCCCATATATTCCCTTCACAAAAGCATCCCTCACATCAACTGACTGATCTCTTGATAGTGATGACACCTGTAACAAAACCGATAACTCTTACAACTAAATCCCTCAACAGGGCAGTAACATATTTGTCATCAACACAGAAGACCGACACTAGGAGACTAAAGGACATGATAACTGCAACAAATATATTTTACCCAACATCATGAAACTTTATAATTAAACATATTCAGCAATCAGTATTGAAAGATGAAACTATAATTACACATCTTTAGAAATCAGTACTGAAAGAGACAATTAATGCCAACAGTATGTCATCAGTTTACATCAGGATGCATGCAAGCAGTACTATCAAACTTCTAGGGATAAAGTAAAATAATATTCATCTGAGAATACATAACTAATGTGCCAACATCTTTTTCTTCGAGATTTATAAAAAATAAAATAAATGTCTCTACCTCATTATAGGGGGCGTTCAAAAAGAAACAAGCTGGAGGCATACTTACAGAAACCATTACCTGTATGTTAGAAGTATTAACCCTGGCTATTGAGACACTTGTCCCACTGTGACACAAGGTGGTGAATGACTGTCTCATAAAATTCCTGGGACTGCAAGGTTAACCAGTTCTATGTACAGCTGGATGTTGTCATCTGAGGTAAATTGTTTGCCCCTCAGAGCCTTTTTAAGGGGACCAAAAATGGTGTAATATCAGGGAGAGAGGTCCGGATTGTATGGAGGGTGGCCGAGAACCTCCCATTTGAATTTATGCAGGAGTGCTCTGAATGTGTTGGCCGTATGAGGCTTTACATTGTCGTGGAGAGGAACGACCCCACAGGGGTGAGATTGCCTGGTCGTTTTGATTTGATCGCTTGGTGAATGTGGTCAAGGTCTGTGAGTAACGCAGTCCGGACCTCTCTCCCTGTGATTATGCCATTTTTGGTCCCCTTAAAAAGGCTCTGAGGGGCAAACGATTCACCTCGGATGACGACATCCAGCTGTACATGCGGAACTGGTTAATATTTCAGCCCCAGGAATTTTATGAGACACCCATTCACTGCCTTGTGTCACCGTGGGACAAGTGTCTCAACAGCCAGGGTGAATAAACATACAGATATTGGTTTCTGTAATTATGCCTCTGGCTTGTTTCTTTTTGAACACCCCTTATAGTTTCTATGATTACAATTTTTTTTGCTAACACTTCCAATCATTTTCATTGATAAATTCCTGTCAGTAGCCGATATCCCTGGTAAACATGATACATACTTCAATTAACACAGAGATAATAGGTAGCATTCTCAAAGATATACTTTTATTCTTACTTACAACTGTCTCTCCACTTGCAAATATTGTTTTCCGAGTAAGTGCATCAATGAGAGGCTGTTTGGGAACTCCAAGTAAACCTGCAACTCTCTGAACACTACTGAGATCTGGGATTTCAGTTGCGTCTAAGTTATCTGGAAAATAAGAATTAAAGAAACATGAATGTCATGTTTTGTTAAAGCAAAGTTAATTGCATTAACAACACAACTTCCTGCAGATCACACAGAAATAATGAATTTCAACAGCTACTTGGAACTACAGTATCAACATTTTAAATAAACTATTCATCATTTTAAGCCAACTGAAATAGAAAGACACTATTTTCAAATTTAAGTAACTACTCCACTCAAATATATTCTCATAAGTTTCATAAGAAATATACATTAGGGTATGTATTCCTTTTCAGAGACTAATAGGTTAGAAAGTGGTTTGATCTAACAAATGGTGACTGAGAAACCTGCCTCACAAGCACAACATGTGTACGTATGGTGGGCAAAATATTTCAGGGTTGAGGTTTCTGCACTGTAAGACCATCAGAAGAAGAGGAAAAGGGAAGAGAGGGAGTGGAAGGGGGGAGGGGGGGAGGGGAGGAGGAGGAGGAGGAGGAGGAGCAGCAGGAGGAAGAGGATGAAAAAGGGCAATTTAGGAAGTTGCAAAAGGTGCTGCTGAAAGACATTACGAGGTGCAGAACTCACAATTGAAAGAGATGCACAACAGTACAGTAATTAAAACTAAACAATGGGAACTCCAGATAAGAATAACAATAATGCAAGAAAATATAGATTGGTACTTACCATAAAGAAAACACATTAAGTTGAAGAGAGGCACGATTGTAAGTCACCTATACAAAGCTTTCGGCCACAGCCTTCGTCAGCAAAAAAGAAACACACACCATTTACACATACAAGCAAGCACCCCTCGTGCGCACATACCACCAACTCTGGCAGCTCAAGCCAGAATGGCTGAAAGCTTTGTGTAAGTGTATCTTAATTATGCTCATCTGCAACTTAATGTGTCTTCAATATTATAAATAGCAATCTATCTTTTCTTATAATGTTAGCAATTAAAACTAAATACCCCACTGTGATTGAAAATATAAAGAGCAGAGGAATATGTCAAATGTGTTGAATGGGTGTTAAAAACAGACGAAGATGCCGAAATAGAAGAAAGCAATGTGTAGTAGGGCAATGTCAGACAAGAAGTTCAGTGGAAATAGTACAAACAATGATTTGCACAACCTAAGTTGAGGAAGAATTATATAAAAAAAAACAATGTAATATTTTGTAAGGTGGAGGAAGAGTTTCAACACAGAGTTCACTGGTTCACATTCTATTGTCACTATCTGGCCCCCCTCCAATTGATGTTTTTGATCTGCCTTGTGCATCCTGTAAATTGTATGGCACATAAAACAATCATGGTTTTGGCTGTTCCATTACCAAAATGGAGAATAAGTATGCACATCAATACCTATGACAGCTGCTTTGTACTTGATATTTCCAATATGTAGTAATGCTGCTAGAAGCTTCAGTATTTCCCAGATTTCTTGATCAGTGAAAAGAAGAACTTTCATAGCAGATCGAATATCTGCAAATTCAGCTGCATCATCCCTTCCTTCACATGTAATGCTTCCACCCTGAAATAGTGTTTATTATGGCATTAAGCAGAAAAAAACATTGATAAAAAATTTCTGAGACCAAGTATGGACTGCTATGTTTATGGCAGACATTAAGTAGTTTACACTTTCATATAATTGTCTCCCAATCTCTCACACCAAAAAATACTGTAGAACCACAATCATAGGTGAACAACTATAAGCTTTTGCATCAATAGATAAATGAAACAGCAGTAACAATGATAAATCATGCATCTGATGCTTGTTATTACATCGACTATTATTGCTCTGACATTAGCAATTTAGAATGTGCAAGCTAAAAAAACATTAAAATTAATTAAGTAATTTATACAGTAATAACTTAAATGCATTGCAGAGAAAAACACGAACTAACTATACACTGGTCTTGATTGAGTTTTTATATGTAAGTAAGCCATAGTGCAACACGTTAATGGTGAACAGCTACTGGACTATAGATCCATACTGTCAGTAATTCTTGTTTGTAACTTCTGGCTGAGGTACCATGGATCTTTTTAAATATGTATGCTATGATTCAATTTGTCTCAGAAATATACTGACACAATTTAAAATACTATTCTAATATGAAACTGCAAGTTCTTGAAGTTGTTTCCTCAACATATGTTCGAATCACATACAGTGTGGTGAAAAAAGCTATTTAAAGATATAACAGCAGTCTCTAATAGAAATTATCATAATTTCTGATCACACTGATACGAAGCTACAAAAACTGGTTACAGCAGCCAATAATGTGAAATGGATTTGCTAATAAAGCAAAGCAACATCACAATATCAATTTCATGTCACAAAATGTATAGGAACACTAGCATAATTACAAGCAGTAAATTTATAAATGAAAACTTACTTACACCTGTCAAATACTTATACTGAGAAGCATCTCCGAGTTCCAGCTTCTGTTTCTCCTCTTTTGACATCCCAGCTAATATACAATAAAATATGTGGTAATTACGTTCATCAGTATTTTGAGACACTATCCTTGATTTTTCAAGCAAGTACTGTTCAATTTTAGCTCCTTCAATTACACCTTGCTTGTTAAAATGAATATCAATGTATTTTCCAAATCTTGATGAATTATCATTCCTGATTGTTTTGGCATTGCCAAATGCTGTAAATGAAACAGAAACATAATAATTGTGTTGTTTACCACAAATGTTTAATCCACAACTGGTAACATTCCTTAAGCATATACAACTATACCTTCAAGAATTGGGTTTGCTTCAAGTATCTGCTGTTCAATCCACGAATGTTTACCGCTTATTGCAGCTAAGTACTGAAGAATCAGTTTTGTGCTCTCAGTCTTTCCAGCACCACTTTCTCCACTGATGGTAAAGAAATACAGATTTATTGATATCTCTTTGAATTATTTACATTATTTATCACATTATGATCAATCAAAATTGTTCACTGAAATCCAAAATTTTTGTTCTAAATGAAAAATGACTTGCAATGAACCACCAAAAACCAAGTGATGCTGATGAAATTGTATTAGGAAATGAGACATTTAAAGTAGTAGATGTATTTTGTCATTTGGGGAGCAGAATAACTGAGAAGGGTTGAAGCAGGGGGGTATAAAATGTAGAGTGGCAACGGAAAAAAGTCATTTCTGAAAAAGAAAAATTTCTTAATATTGAGTAAAAATTTTAAATGCAAGAAAGTCTTTTTATGAAGGTATTTGTTTGGAGTGTAGACTTGTACACAAGTAAAATACAGACACTAAACAGTTCAGCTGAGAAGATAACAAGCTTTTGAAATTTGGTGCTGTACAAGAATGGTAAAGCTCAGGTGGGTGGACCTGTTAACTAACGAAAGTGGTACTGAATCAAATTGAGAATAACAGAAATTTATGGCACAGTTTAACTGAATGATATGTCACATCTTGAGGCATCGAGGAATTGTCAATTTGATAAGAGTGCATGTGTGTGTGTGTGTGTGTGTGTGTGTGTGTGTGTGTGTGTTGGTTGGTTTGTGGGATTGAAGACTGAAGGGACCAGACTTGTAAATTTGATAAGAGTGCGTGTGTGTGTGTGTGTGTGTGTGTGTGTGTGTTGGTTGGTTTGTGGGATTGAAGACTGAAGGGACCAGACTGCTAGAGCCATCGGTCCCTCGTGTGAGTGTGTGTGTGTGTGTGTGTGTGTGTGTGTGTGTGTGAGAGAGAGAGAGAGAGAGAGAGAGAGAGAGAGAGAGAGAGTAACCAGGTTCAAATGGATGTAAGCTGCAGTAGTTATGCAGAGGTAAAGAGCCTTGTGGAGGATAGACTAGCACCGAGAACTGCTCATAAAATCATTATTCAGAGTGAAGACCAAACCAACAATGTGGTCCATCAATGTAGTTTTGTAATATCACAATAATTTTCAGAATATGGATGTAGATGTGGAAATATTTTACTAACTCTAATCAGTACTGTAACCTCACATTACATTTCATAAAAAAGAACAGACATGTGGGACTCCTGTGAAAACATGCAGCTGTACACTTCTTAACTTTTGAAGAGATTACTACAGCTGCTCACACCATCAATCATGGTCATTATCTGCCATTTCCTTATTTAAAGCAATGTTTCATACTGCTGTGTTATGAATGTGTATCTGAATGTTGAACCAGTACTGGGATTTTTGTTCCTTGTGTTTTTAGTGTGTACATTATATCTCATGAGTAACTATTTTACAAATGACAGTGAGAATACAAGTAGTATTGCAGTAAGTAAACTATGGTAACCCACTGAATCACCACCTAGACATCAGGCACTGGCCAATGTCTCCAACAGCGGCCACTAGGAAGAGGCACGGCAACTGAGTGACAGTGCACAACAATTGCACAGGCACATTCGGCGCCAGTATCTATGCAGGTGATTGCCACCTGGCGGTCACCCTCATTCAGCTCTGGCTCCGCTCGCAATTCACTTCCTTCCTGTACTGTTTGTAATGTAATAGTCACTGTTACACCTTGAGTTGGAAATGGAAATCAAGTCCCACGCTTCTTGACACAGCATAGGGGAACGGTGTGGTAGACCTGCACCGCCGTACTAGGCAAGATGCTAATGGAGGTGGTTTGCCATTGCCTTCCTCCATAATGGAGATGAAAGATGATGATGAAGACAACACAACAACACCCATTCATCTTACCGGGAATCAAACCTGCGCCCCGTGCTTGTGAAGCGAGAATGCTACCGCAAGACCACGAGTGGCGGACACATCTTGTATTAGTGATCAGAAAATACACTTGTTCTAGAAGTGCAGGTACAATTTTATGTTGTGAGTTACAACATAATTGGTGATGACCAGTGGGCAGTTTTTCATGTTACATTTGAAACCATGTAGCACCTTCCCACAGCTACTTTACTGGGAGAATTGATGGAAGTTATGCTCCAGCTATTCCTGCAACAGAAATTAGAGCAACATAAACATCAGGAAGCCTTTGTTGTCTGTGTTACTCATCTGGCAATTGGCTGTGACTCTGTCACCATTTCCACCTTAAGAATGAAATGACAGAATAGTGGCAGGCATACGACATGTACCTCTGACAGCATTTATCTGCATTCCAGGTAACAGATCCAGCTGTGGTCAGATCTATTTTCCTATTGTGAATTGTTGAGCAAACTGGTCTTTCTCAGTCATTGTATCCCATGTGGAGTTTTATCAGAATCATAAAAAACTTACCAATCCTACCATGTGTGGGTGGCTGAATTGTACCTCCTGTACACAAGGAATCATATGCCAAAGTGACAATTCGGGATGCAATTATTCCAAAAAAGGGGGGGGGGGGTCCAGATAAGGAACTGCTTCAGAAAGCTCTACGAATTGAACACCCTTCTTTGGAGTACGTTTTAAAATTAGCCCAATCCTTCAAAGTTTCCTGGGCAATGCTCAATCAGTTAGATTTGGAGGGGGAGAAGTGGCGGCTGTCACTTCAGACCTGGGACAAATCTGACCAAGCCAAATCTGGGTAGAGAAGAAGAGAACGACCCCCCCCCCCCCCCCCAACCAGCTCAGTCTCATAAACAAGGAAAGCAATCTGGGTCCTCGAACCAGTATTTGTTTCTGTCGTGCCCAAAATGTTTTTGAAAACATGTCCCAGATGACTGCCTCAATGGATGGACACAATGAATGGAAGGAAGGACATCTTACATCAGACTGTCACACTCGGGATAGACTACATGTGTCTCATCAGCACTGACTGGACATTAACACGATTTTGTCAAAATCTTCAAATCTAGGTGAGTCCCCTAAGAAACTGTTGATCACGTTCACTTTGTCCAACAAACAAGTTCGGCTACAGTTTGATACCGGTGCCTTTCCAACCCTGTTAAGCTTTCAAACACATCTCCAGCTGGGGGTGCCTTGCCTGAAACCCACAGCTTGCTGCTTGATGGCAAATGACAAGCAAAGCATTCCACTTACAGCACATCTCACCCACCTGGTCTCAGAATAAATACAATTTCAAAAATTGGATGACCTCGGTAAGAAGTGCCCTGAGACCATCTCTGGGGTCTTGAAAAAAGTGAGGAAATTTGTGGTGCATATCACCTTAACGAAGTCAGCATGCACCCATTTCTTCCACACATAACCTGCACCCCTCATATTCAGCAATGCTATCAAAAATGAACTAAACGGCCTCAGATGTCACTGAATCCATGTATGCTAGTGAGTGGTTGACACCATTAGTTGTCATAAAAAGAGTTATCGGGAAAATTGTGTCTGTGTGGAAATTTTAAAGTTGCAGTTAACACGAAGTCGGAAATCAACACATATCCCATTCCAGTCTCTTTGCACTTGTGAGAGGGCAGCATTCTGACAAAATCAATCTCTCTGAAGCTTCCTACAATTACCTCTGGAAGAAGAATCACTAAGTCCTCACAGTCAACACGCTGCATGGATTATATAGGTTCAAATGCTTAGTTTTTGAGGTGGCCAGTGCCCCTGCCATTTTCCAAATATTCCTTGAACAATTGCTGTAGGATGTACAGGGATGCATAAATTACCTTGATAAAACTGTGGTAAAAGAGTCCACAATCACAGAACACTTAGCAAACTTGCAGTGGCTGTTTCACATCCTCGAGCCCACAGCTTCAACTGCAACTTTGAGAAATCAATTTTTTTCAACCATCAGTGGAATGCCTAGGGCACATAATCTCCTCTGATGGTATTTAACACACACAGAAGCTGGTTGAAGCCATCACTGCAGTTCCTCACCCTGGAAATCTAAAGGAGCTCCCATCTTTCTTGGGTAAATCACACATTACAGTACATTCATTACAGGAGTAGCATCAATTGTGCATCTGCTAAACAATCCCTTTTGTCCAGTCAGAGGCATGTGAGCAGGTTTTCAAAATGTTGAAGCAGGCCCAAATATCAGCTCCATGTCTTGCCACATTTCGACCGGGTAAACAGTTGGTAATGGTGTCAGATGCCTCTGACCTGGGCCTCGGGGTTGTCCTTGCTCACAGACACGGACAGATCAGAACATCTGATCACTTTTATGTCAGAGACACTCAATGCTGTGGAAAAGAGGTATTTACAAACTGAAAAGGATGCCTTTGTGGTTATCTTCGCACTGAAAAAATTCCTTGTTTTCCAGAACAGAACAAAGTTTCCAGTCACTACGGATCATAAACCATTATTCTCCCTGTTTGGTCTAGCAGTGAAGTTACCTGAGAGGACTGCCCACCACCTCCAGTACTGAGCACTTTTTCTCAGCAGGTACCATTATGAAATGGTACCACAATAGCACACAACACGCAAACACAGAATGCCCTTTCCCATCTCGCAATGGGGTATGAGCCACAGTTCTACCAAGATGAGATCTTGTGCTTCCAGTTGAATGAAGAGGCTCAACAGATGGTGGATGCTTTCCCTATCTCAGTGACCCATAGGGTGACAGTGATGGCAAAAGATACACTATGTGATCAAAAGTATCCGGACACCCCCAAAAACATATGTTTTTCATATTAGGTGCAGTGTGCTGCCACCTACTGCCAGGTACTCCATATCAGTGACCTCATTAGTCATTAGACATTGTGAGAGAGCAGAATGGGGGGCTCTGTGGAACTCACAAACTTCTAACATAGTCAGGTGAATGGGTGTCACTTAGCCACACATCCCACCGGTAAATGCCAAACGACACCTCGTCTGGTGTAAGGAGCGTAACCATTGGACGATTGAACAGAGTAAAAACGTTGTGTGGAGTGACAAATCATGGTACACAATGTGGTGATGCAATGGCAGGGTGTGGGTATGATGAATGCCTGGTGAATGTCATCTGCCAGCATGTGTAGTGCCAACAGTAAAATTCAGAGGCAGGGGGTGGTCGGGTTTTTCATGGACGGGGCTTGCACCTCTTGTTGTTTTGCTTGGCACTATCACAGTACAGGCCTACATTGATGTTTTAAGCACCTTTTTGCTTCCCAATGTTGATGAGCAATTCAGGGATGGTGACTGCATCTTTCAGCATGATCGAGCACCTGTTCATAAAGCACAGCCTGTGGCGGAGTGGTTACACAACAATAACATCCCTGTAACGGACTGGCCTGCACAGAGTCCTGACCTGAATCCTATAGAACACCTTTGGGATGTTTTGGAATGGCGACTTCATGCCAGGCCTCACCAACAGACATCGATACCTCTCCTCAGTGCAGCACTCCGTGAAGAATGGGCTGTCATTCCCCAAGAAACCTTCCAGCACCTGACTGAACATATGCTTGAAAGAATGGAAGCTGTCATCAAGGCTAAGGGTGGGCCAACACCATATCGAATTCCAGCATTACCGATGCAGGGCGCTATGAACTTTTAAGTTATTTTCAGCCAGGTGTCAGGATACTTTTGATCACTTAGTGTATCATCGTACAAAAGGTGTGGCAGTACACGCAACAAGCCTGGCCTGACAGCATACCCGGTCATGACTCCCAACACATTGCACTATTATTTTCACCTTCACCACTAGCTCATCCTATAAGATAGCATCATCCTTCTCACTACCGACCAGCAGTCACCCCAGGCGGTCGTGCCAGAACCTTTATGCCCAACAGTACTAAGGCTCCTGCACAGAGATCACTGAGGTGTCTTGCACACTAAACTCTAAACTGCTCAGCCAGCACCACGTGTATTGGCTGGGCACAGACCAGCAAGCCAAATGGCTCTGAGCACTATGGGACTTAACTGCTGAGGTCATCAGTCCCCTCGAACTTAGAACTACTTAAACCTAACTAACCTAAAGACATCACACACATCCATGCCCGAGGCAGGATTCGAACCTGTGACCGCAGCGGTCGCGCAGTTTGGACTGTAGCGCCTAGAACCGCTCGGCCACACCAGCTGGCACCAGCAAGCCAAGCAGCATGTTTGGAGCTGTTTCCACTGAGAACAACAGCTGCTGGGGCCCTGCCAGAGGTTCTATTACTGGCAGACGCTCTCCTGCCTGTGAGAGCAGGTTCATGGGCACATTCTGATTTTGCGCGACCCTTCCTGGATACTAACTGGCTGATTATCAATCAATGTTTACTCAAACTTTCTTATGTGGTCAACTGCCAGTCCACAAGTGTAGAAGCAATGATTGCTGTGCTCAGGAGAACTTTCACTATTGAAGGTCTTCCTCTGAAGCTGATGTCTGACAATGGACCACAGTTCTGTTCCCAGGTTTTCAGTAAGTTCTGCCACCACTGTGGCACTCACCATCTGCTGTTACAGCCTTTCTACTCCAGGTCAAATGGTGAGGCTGAAAGTCTCAGGCACATGTTCAAGAGACAGATGTGGAAATGCGTGGCCAACACTTCTCCAGATGAGGCCTTATGTTTCTTTTTAGTTAAAACAGGTTGACTCCAATATGGGAGCAAAGTCCAACGGAACTCCTCCATGGCCATCAGCTCTGCACACTTCTCCACTTCATGCTGTTACCATGTGTGGGGCCATGAGCAGCACTGTCTCCCCATTTCCAACTGGGCACCTGCTTGTGAGCTTCGAGGTTCAGACGCCAGGACAAGGGGATTTCAGGAGTTGTCCAGTAGCGGTGGGGCCACTGTTTGTTCACTCTGGCCATGGGGGACTGAACACTTATGTGCCATCAAATCAGCTGTGCCTGTGGCTGGAGACCTGGCTGGCCCCTCCTCCAGACCTTCCAGCAGTTGCCCACTGTGACCTGCATATCTCCTCCATCACGTCCTCTGCTCCCTACCCAGCTCCTAGGTTGTTCCTGCCTTTGGGCTCTCTGCCTTGTGTGACACATGCCACCTGCTCTCATGCTCTTCTTTTTGTAGACTGTCGAGATAGACTGGATGCTGGCAGATGACCAGGCTGTGGTGCAAGTGTTGCCCCTGCCACTACTGTTTCCTTCCATACTGGGTCACAAAGTCGACGTGGCGTGGCCTTCGCCACCTGAGGCAGAGATGCAGTGACGCCCATTGCACTGCTGAAGCTGTCCAATACTTCCCATGATGTCAACCTGGTTCTGGGCACTGTTGGGATGCCTGGCCAGGTGTGGGTCACCCTGCTGATATGCAGCTCACTGCATTCCCACAGACGAAGAGGTGTGGTAACGAACGCAACTATCATCTACGCACCTCGCATCGGCCAATGATTCTGACAGTGGCCACTAGGAGGATAAATGGCAGCTGAGCAACAACGCATGAAGACAACTCAGATGCATTCAATGCCTCCTGCCACATTCTATGTAGGCGACTGATAACTGGCACTCACCCTCGTCCAACTCTGGCTCCACATAAAATTCACTTTGTTCTTGAAATCAATGAAGAGCACTAAACAGATATGCAAGATTGATACCACTATTTGGTGGATAAATTGTCATGATGACCATGTGACATCTTCATTCTGTACGATAGTGTACTTTCCTGGGGTTTAGCACAAGCCAATCAGCAATACGATTAGCAGCATTCTATGCTGGCACTTTTACACCATTTTGGCCAAATAACCATGGCACAGAATTTATTTTCCCACTATTGTAATATGAACTGCCATATCTTTGATCAAACACCACAATGTAGAGATACTACCCACATACTTAGTTCTAGTTGTTACTGAAGCATCAGTAAATTTTTAAGTAATTTCTTATTCATTACCAGTGCACAGTACGACAAGAGGAAAACTGTGGATAATGTTAATGCCATAAATTGCTCTTCTCAGAAGATGCATATGACATATCTCTACATTTTATAAATTAGAGTTCCTTGCCACATTTTTCTGTCTGTATGTGAAAGCTAGTCTGAGGAACTACTGTAGAGATTTTGATTCTGTTTTTGCCAATATTGCAGGTTGATTCACGATGAAGGTTTGCTTATACAGGGTGAATTACCTAAAACTTATCCCACAAATATTGCAAAACTGAAAATTGCTATTGACGTGTTGTTTTCACAGAATGAATTGGTATTCAGCGAGCCTTTATTGTTGGAAAATAAACAGATTGTAATAATACTTAGAAAGTGTATTTTTGTGCAAGCATATACTTTTTAAATGTAACAATGCCTATTGACATTAACAAACTGTAAGTAAGGTAAATTAGAATGTCACTGACGTTTGTTGCAGGATTCTAGTGAAAGTCATCTACGAGACATCGTGCTTTAGAAAGTTCCCTTAAGAACACTTGTTTGTGCCATTCCACCTGCATAATTGCTAGGTACAACATTGGTATGTTTGCCCACAGCGTGCTTGTTTGTTCCTAGAACAAGCTGCGACTTAGTGTGTGACAGTCCAAGCAGAAGGTCGTTAGTGGACGATAGAATTTACCAATGAAAAAAAAAAAAAAAAAAAAACACACACACACACACACACACACCCACACACCAACCTGACATGCTCATGGTGTATCGAGAGTGTAAGAAGAATATTTATCAACCTCTTCAACCAGTTATGTGAAAGTGGTAGTGTAACACCTTGACAACATAACAGAAGGAAACAAGTGATGACAGAAGATGGCGAAATTAATGTCCTCACTGCTGTTGCAGTTGATCCACATGTTAGCTCGTGTACAACTGCATGAGGAAATGGAATGAGTCAGGGAAGCATCCTATGCATTCTCCATTGATATAGGTTCCATCCCTATCACATCTCCCTTATCAAGAGCTGCATGAAAATGATTATGAGAATCATGAGAATCACAGAGGACCTGTGCCTTGGCCCGCCCATTCCCTGGAATTGACACCTGTAGACTTTTTTTCTGTGCAAAAAGCTGAATGAAGCTACCTGCAATGACATACCAGCTACACACAAAGATATGCAATTACATACTGCAGCCTAAGACATCTCCACTGAAATGCTAGCACGGGTGCAGCAGCTGTTTCATACCAGACTGGAAGCATGTATTGCTGCTGCCAATGGCCATTTTGAACACAATCTATGATGGTCAAGTGCCTCATTATTGGTCAGAATCCACATAACTAGTATATATGCACTTGTGTTGTTCTTTACTGTGTGCTACTGTAGGTATTGTACAAGCATCAGTGTTGGGAATGCGATACCTCATGAACAGCTCACACTGTAATTCTGCAACAGACACCAATGACATTCTAATTTACCCTACTTTTAGTTTGTTAATGCCAATAGGCATTGTTCCAATTAAAAAAGTGTACTTTTGCACAAGAAATACACTTTCAAAGTATCATTACACCCTTTTGATTGGCTAACAATATGAGCCCCTCACTACCAATTCATGATATGAAAACCACACATCAATAGCACTTGCCATTCCCACAATATTTGTAGTGCACGTTTCAGGTGATTCAACCTATATAATCTGTAATTGAAGTATCAATGAGTGTGTAATATTAATACTGTTATCAGTTCCATATTTAACTGTCACTGGGAGACATATCTCATGGCAATGATGGGAACCACAAGCTGGTCAGCTGCAGAGGTGATGGTATCTGGTGGGAAAAGCAGTAAGGTACATAGCAGCTGCAATTCCAAAGGGCAGTGAAGCTTGACCAGAGTCTGTACATATTATAAATTTCCCTGCTGTGTTTTTGTGTCTGTATGTGAAGGCTAATCTCAGGAACTACTTTAGGGATTTTGATACAGTTTTCACTAATACATAGACTGAGTCATGACAAAAGTCTGTGAATAAAATTTATTACCGTTATGCCAGATGACTCAACTGGCTGTATACACTTCGCCCATATGAAACTGGGGCAGTTTGTTAGTCTATTCTAATTAGGGGATTATTTGCTTCAACAATAAATAACAATACTTTTTCTAAAAAAAATCTGTTTTCCAAACATTTTTTGTGTTTTTTCCAATGTGCAGACAGTTCAGCTCCAGACAACTATGAAAGCTTGCGTCATTAAATTTACTGACAATGAGAAGTGGAAAGGAGTGATGGTATTGATAGTAAAGATGACTGAATGTGGAGTAAAATATTAAAGATGTGTAAATTGTGACATGAGGGCACAATGGTAGATTGGTATTCAAATATTTACCACAAAGAAAAAAAGCAAAGTGCACACAATAAATATGCCATTGAAAATCTGGATAAATATGTTATTAGACAGCAATTTCTGCAATGTTATAAATAATAACATGACACATGAACTCAGCGAAAACTTCACAGCTTTTGTAGTACAAAAGTGGACTTAGAGGCTAACAAGGAAACTCTGGGAAAAAAATGTTCCATCTACAGGAAACGATTTTAAAAAGTGTCACAATAAACAAGTTATATTTCAAAGAGATGTCGTGGTCTTGAAACAGACAAACTGCATTAGATTTTCACCAAAAAAATGAAGCATCAAGATTAAAGTAGTCAGTTGTTTGTTCAAATAAACTTGGATTCATATCCATTATTCTTCAAGAAAATGTTGCCACAATCACAGAGCAAGAGGCGTGCCGGTGACAGTCAATGTTTAATTATTGTGCTTCATGAAGCATTTGTATATACATGTACCACATAGATGCTCCAGTCTTAGAATACTGTGTATACGTTGTTACTATCTCTCCTTCCCATTTCTTCCACGTAAACATGTCAGCACTGCCTCCATGGTCAGTTCCTCAGTTTTCTTTGTCAGGTAATACCTGTGACAGCTGGCCAGTAGCTTACTGAGACATTCACCAAAGCAGCTGCTGACTGCACAACTCATCCAGCATTAATTAGCAGTTCTAATATGGATCACGTAATAATATTTTCAAAGAAAGAAAAGATACTGTCAATTTCTTATTTTAAACAACTGTGGAAACAATACTTGAATTTGAAAGAATATCTTTCAAAAAGAGAAATTTCATGCTAACAGCTGACATTTATATAATTACCTGATTACAATACACTGATCTTGTCCATATCGTTTCATGTGTGTGTAGCTGTTGTCCCCAATTGCAAATATGTGGGGTGGTAGTTCACCAATTTTTCTGTCTTTGTACAGTTTTATTTGTTCTGCAGTATAAATTGGCAGAATTTGATATGGGTTGACAGCAACAAGAATTGACCCAGTGTACGTCTGAAAGAAAAACACACTTTACACTCATTTAATCAAAACTAGAAACTTAATCATTGATAACTTTTATGATATACCTTTTGGTTTTTTTATATTTTATTTCATGTTATTCACACAATAGTCCATAATATCAAGAAAATTATTAACTAAGTTATGCAAAATATCAGCTTCATGTCTGAATATATGGTAACTTGATACTGTGAGAGAGGAGAGCTCCCATTCATCAATATTTAAGACTGAAGCATGTGAGAAATGTTGATACACAACAGAAAGACACTAACACTATGAACCATTATACAGAGTAGCTGCTTACAAGAATACAGAAGTGACAATAGACTAAAACAGTTCCGATTTTATAATCATATTAGGTGACCAACCAGTTCTAGTCAATAAACTTGTAAAGTGATTCACCTGAAATGCTGGGTGCTTTGAAAACCTTTTATTGGAGTTAACATTACTTGAAAGTTGAAGCTACATTCTCCAAATTTACAAATTGTATTGGTATCACAAATATTATTCCTGGCAATACTACAGGAAGATATATATTTGCTACTCATCACTAACTTACATAGATATGAAATAGTATAGATTCCGACTCAACACACAGAGGAAATGGTGAGTGGCAGACAGAGACGTTGAAAGAAGACTGTTCAAGTGCCTATCTGCTGCTTTATGTGGTGAGTAGCAATCTGTCATATTTCATATTATTATTACTCCATCCCAGATTTTCCATTCTTTAACTTACATATATAAGATTCTCATTGTAACGAATTAACAAATTCCTCAATATTCCAGCTTCATGGAGGTCTCCCAGAGATATCATGTCTTCCACCCCTTGCACTGAGGTGGCATGCATCGCCTTGATACGCCTCTCCGGTGTGAGCCACTGCTCCTGAAACAATAAAATTGTATTATTGTGTTTTATAAATTAACACTTTTGATACACGATGGAGAGGCTTGTGTTCCCGACAGACCCAGCCAGTGGCTGGAAACTGTCCAAGATGATGATGATGATACATGTACAAAACACTTAAAACTGGAATCAGTGCTGTTACTTTTTTAAAAAAAAACTGTCTGCAGTACTGCATGCACAACTGAACAAATTAGTTTGTATGTGTAATTATTTATTAGTATTGCACAAAACTTAAAATCTTTATTTCTTCTTTGTTTCTTGTTTACATCAAAAGTGGGTACATTTGCGCTTTGTCCTTGTTTTTGATTTGCAGGGATCAAAGCAGAGTTCAATACAAAACAAAGAAAAAGGAATGCCATTTCAAAGTTTTCATTCACTGTAAAACCTAGATTATATGAGATAGAGCATTAGTTCTCTTTAAGACCATACTGTTATTTGGAGTGTTAGATGAGGCAATCCCATTGTTCATCTGAAGTGAATGTGCAAAAAAACAGAAAATCTCAATTAGGATTGTCCGAATTTTATTTGAATCCAGCCTCTCCTGTCTACTTTCCCACCTTTTTATGGTCACAGCTGAGTGTAACATGTCCCAATTTGATTTGATTTATTCTGCAAACATGAAATGATAATTATTTTGAATTTTTATACCAATGTACTTTACCTAACATATCATTGTGGCAGTGGGCAAAATTGTCAAGTCTTCTGAGTTACTGGAACATTAGTTCACTACTGATACACTGTTATTGATTTAAAAACTTAACTGACGGGTGGGTAAATTCAGGTTGAACAGTTCAACAGAGATCTGGAATATTACACTCAATAATTCAAGTTTTATACTTTCTTGTAACAATTGTAGCCTTGTAAATGCGATTCAAAGGCCATCAGAGTGACTGCAACCAGAAATCTAGCACCATAATACAAGCCTTATGACTATTTTTGTAAATTTATTGTTTGTATTAAATGATGTGGTAATTACTGATTTAGAAAGAGCAGATGCATTTTTGACATGGACATATTTTTTTAAAATAGCTATCACTGTTTGTGTATGCCCGAACGTGTATCATCAAATGTAAACAAGTTACATAAACGAAACTCCTTGGCTGATTAAAACTGTATGCTGGATCCAGATTAGAACTCGGGGCCCTTCACCTTTTGCGGGCAAGTGTTCTATCGACTGAGCTATCCAAGTACAACTCACCACTGGTCCTCATAGCTGTACTTAGGCCAGCATCTCATCCCTTACCACCCAAACTTTACGGAAGTTCTCCCGCTAAATTTGCGGTATTAGCACTACTGGAAGAAAGAATATTGCGGACACAGCAAAGCCACATCCTGGGGATGTTTCCAGAACGAATTTTCCACTCTGCAGCGGAGTGTGCGAATGCTGCACACAGTTTTAATCTGCCAGGAAGATTCACATCTGCGCACACTTCGCTGCAGAGCGAAAAATTCATTCAGGCTATGTACATGAGTATACAAAAAATGAACGACGGTAGTTATATTTTTCAAGTTGTGGCAGTGTCTTGGGACAAGCGATTCCTATAATTTACAATAAATTTTTTCACCTTCAAGATCACAATTAATAAAAAGAAGCTTTGCTCGTAAAGAAAATAACCTTTGTGATGGAACATTGGAAAAACTGTTATAAATTAGAAATATCGAACACCTCAAGACACGGCAGCAACTTAAAAAAAATATTAAATTCATCTTTCTGTGCGATGATCATTGCTAAGCAATGTAGTTCATTCCAAGTCGTCAAGCATATCGTTCAAACTCCTCCGCCTTCAGCTTACATCTTCAGTGGACATTTTACTTTCTGCTCCAATTTAAGGTTTCAATTGACGCTGTAAGCTAATCTTGCCGATACACAAAAAGTGAAGAAATACTTGGAAGAAACATGACGACAACAGAATTGCTGCTTTCCGTCCACTAACAATGCTTACGGCACTAGTTACAGCTGACATTCATTATCGTTCGTATTCAATACAGTGCAACGCTAAAACATCCCCTGTCCGTTTCATACATGCAGTAGAGCCTTACCGCCAGAATTGGCAAATTTGCAATCTCTAGCAATATATGGTAATCCATTTCTTTGAAAGTTAATAATAATTTTTTATATTTCTCTTTTGGGGCACATTAACTATCGCATGTAGGAAACAGTTATCACAACCTTTTACTTTACATCTACATCTACATTTATACTCCGCAAGCCACCCAACGGTATGTGGCGGAGGGCACTTTACGTGCCCCTGTCATTACCTCCCTTTTCTGTTCCAGTCGCGTATTGTTCGCGGGAAGAACGGCTGTCTGAAAGCCTCCGTGCGCGCTCGAATCCCTCTAATTTTAAATTCGTGATCTCCTCGGGAGGTATAAGTAGGGAGAAGCAATATAGTCGATACCTCATCCGGAAACGCACCCTCTCGAAACCTGGACAGCAAGCTACACCGCGATGCAGAGCGCCTCTCTTGCAGAGTCTGCCACTTGAGTTTGCTAAACATCTCCGTCACGCTATCATGGTTACCAAATAACCCTGTGACGAAACGCGTCACTCTTCTTTGGCTCTTCTCTATCTCCTCCGTCACCCCGATCTGGTACGGATCCCACACTGATGAGCAATACTCAAGTATAGGTCGAACCTCCTTTGTTGATGGACTACATTTTCTAAGGACTCTCCCAATGAATCTCAACCTGGTACCCGCCTTACCAACAATTAATTTTATATGATCATTCCACTTCAAATCGTTCCGTACGCATATTCGCAGATATTTTACAGAAGTAACTGCTACCAGTGTTTGTTCCGCATCATATAATCATACAATAAAGGATCCTTCTTTCTATGTATTCGCAATACATTACATTTGTCTATGTTAAGGGTCAGTTGCCACTCCCTGCACCAAGTGCCTATCCGCTGCAGATCTTCCTGCATTTCGCTACAATTTTCTAATGCTGCAACTTCTCTGTATACTACAGCATCATCCACGAAAAGCCGCATGGAACTTCCGACACTATCTACTAGGTCATTTATATATATTGTTTCTATTAGTTTTAATTCATAGGCATATAAAAACAGGAAAAATAAAAAGACAAAAAAGAAAAGAAAATAGTTTTCGGAGTAGAAAGCTGAGAATACTTTTTACTACTGATTATTATCGCCCTGTTACTAAGCATGTTTTGTCGGTTGAAACAGGCATTTTAAAAGGCTTTTAGGTGTTAAATGAAGCTCTTACATTCTGCACCACTGCAAAAATCTGGTATTTACCTGATGATATGGTTAGAATATGTAGCGCGAGGTATAGCCATTGTCTAATAAAGGCTACATAAATGATTACCGCAATAATAACAAAAATAAAATCATGTTTACCATTAATTTTACAAATATATTTAAAAGAAAATACGCTTTCAACACTAATTTGATAATACAGAACAGATATACTATCTTTTTTAACGTGGTTACAATAGTCGTGAAGAAGTTGATGAACTGAGCAATGGCACAAAACAATGACACATAACACAACAATGCCTGCCATTAACTTCCAGGTCTGAGTGATAATAAAGGCAATGGCATTCGGAGTGGGCAGAAAGTTCTCTCAATAATTCGTTTCGTACAACTAAACTACCAAATAGTCGAATTTTTGTCGATCGCTATTAGAAGGAAATGAGGGGAGTGTAGCACACTGACTTTCGCAAGAAGAGAGAGGTGTCTAAGCGGATCAAGAACTGCCTGCTTATCGCGGTGTCCACTGAATATTTACGAAAGCAGAAGTGGTGCACGGAAGTGACGATCTGTGTAAACTGCTGCTGCCCTCATTTCGAAACAAGAGGAGCACAATACGACTTTATGTAAATAATGGACGAGCACAAAACACTAGCTGTCCAATAACGACCTCCATGCCAACCAGCTTCGGTTTTTCTCAAATGGCATCCTGATTCCTGAAAGCCATGGATTAAGGTAGTTAGATAGGTACAGTATTTCTTGACTTTAAACATTTGACTCAGCTCCACATCCACCCTGATAATCAGAAGTACGGTCGTGCGTGCAGTGCTTTTTTCTAAAAAAAGTTTGAGGGTGCTCCGACATTGGATATAGTGCAGCGAAAATTACTTATAACTAAAGCATTGGGATACCAGCCGTCTACTTTTAGCCATGACGTCATCAACATCATCATGGTTGCAGGACCGTACACACATCTATCGGTAGCTCGGCGTTTGAGCGTACGCATATCCGTTTAGCAGTACCATCGCCCACTATTAGCTGGCGGGGGCACTACATGCTTGTCGAATTGGCTGCCAGCGATTCAGTTGTCGAGAACTGTTGCCGCAGCTTCGAAATGATTGAAACAGTCAATGACTTCGCTTTTCCCACCAAAAACTGGACTGGTATCGTTCGTATTGCAATTACCAACACGAAAAAATAAAATAAAAAATTCACGTCCGTGAAATAAATCTTCGGCACTCTTCCAAGTTCTCAACATCGTAAAAAAATTACTTTGTCGACGAAAAAGTTTAGGGGTATGCATCCCCCAGCGTTTCCCCAGAAAAACAGCACTGCGTGTATGATATCAAGCGAAATTTGTGACTGGAATGAGGATTTCTTGATAGGGAGTACGCAGCAATATATCTTGGGCCGAGTGTAGTACACAGATGTAGAAGCACTCGTAATTTCAAACGTGTCACAGGGAAATGTATTCGGACCGTTGCTGTTAATCTTGCATATTAATGACCTCGCACAAATATTGAGACAGATCTTCATATGATTTGAAATTGGTGCACAGGTTGGTGACTTGCTTTGAATGTAAAACTGTACACTTCACAAAAAAGAAACATAGTATCGCATGACTGCATAACTGAGTCTTAACTTGAATAGGTTAATCTATACAAATACCTGGTCGTAACAATTCGGATATGAGATGGAACCATCACACAGGCTCAGTCGTAGATGAAGCTGGTGGTCATTGGTAGGATTCTAGAAAAATGCTATTTGTCTACAAAGGAGCCCGCCTACAAGCCCATCCTAGAATATTGCTCATGTATGTGGGATGGGGCGGCCGACCGTCCCAGATTCTGCGCAACCGTACCGCAATGGTACTTGCAATACCGCATTGGAAGAATTAACAAAAAAAAAGTCCCGCAAAACTGCTAATATGTCCCGCATTACGGTAATTTTCGCATTTCACCAGTAAATCTTAATTTCATTTGTCACAGGAAGTATCAGTCAATTTATCAACATACAATCTCTGTGTGACAATGTGCAATAGCATTCGATGCCAGAGAAAGAAAGGTAGCACAAGAATATTTTAGACTAAGTGAAAAAGCGCCAGTACAACTCAGCCGAAAGTTGGCCGATTAGTCTGTTACGCTTGGGATGTGGAGGGGAAATTATCTGGTTTTGCTGTGAGAGGGAAACGCTGACACTAGCGCTATGGTTGCGCGTACCTCGTAGCAGGCAGCGAGTATCGAATAAATTTCACGCAGGTGAAACACGCATTCTTGAAAGAGATCTATGAAGACCTTCGTCTTAAAATTCGGTACTTACTTGTAGAAATGAAACTGAATTAACGGTGTTGTAATACAACGCAGTTAGCATAGGAAAAATAGCGAACACTGTTAGATCACTGAGGTTGGGAGCGACCTGAAAAACAAGACCTTCGAGGCAAAGCGATTGTCCGCGGTTTAAATGAGTCCGCGCTGTGACACGACATTGTTAACTTGTGTGTCTGTCTCTCCCAGTTTCGTGAAGTAATCTGCTTGTTTTATTTAGCAACTGCAAAAAAGTGAAGTTGTAAATTCAAGCAAGAGTCGCAAAAAGAGTTCTCTTTTTTACAAAAGTTTCAACACCTTCTGAAGTACGTTGCTCACTGCGGCAAACACGATACACAACACCATTTAACATCTGACAAGCATAAAAAAGCGCTGGCCGCTGCAAGTACATCGCCATCACTGTGAACTTACTTCCGTCAGGAAAAATACGGCGATTAGGAGCTTGCAAGAGCTGTAGTCTTGTGGACCTTCCACACGGTAAGTCAAAATCAGAGCTTTAGATCGATGGACTGCACTTCTAAATTAATTTAAAAAGTATTTGAAAAGAAGTTTCGCTGCGGGAAAACCGAATGTGAGGCAACTGTAAAAAGCGTGATTGCGCCGTATTCTTAAAGTCTGAAGGCAGAACTTAATGATACCCCATTTATCTGTGTATGTTCAGATGTTTCAAACGATAAGGACGTCAAAATATTTCCGGTGCTAGTGCGGTACTTTCATCCTACAACTGGAATTAGCGTCAAAATATTAGATATCCTGTATGTACCTAGCGAAACTGTAGGCATTATATACAGGGTGTTTCAAAAATGACCGGTATATTTGAAACGACAATAAAAACTAAACGAGCAGCGATAGAAATACACCGTTTGTTGCAATATGCTTGGGACAACAGTACATTTTCAGGCAGACAAACTTTCGAAATTACAGTAGTTACAATTTTCAACAACAGATGGCGCTGCGGTCTGGGATACTGTATAGTACGATATTTTCCACATATCCACCACGCGGAGGAATAATATGGTGTAGTCTCTGAATGAAATTACCCGAAACCTTTGACAACGTGTCTGGCGGAATGGCTTCACATGCAGATGAGATGTACTGCTTCAGCTGTTCAATTGTTTCTGGATTCTGGCGGTACACCTGGTCTTTCAAGTGTCCCCAAAGAAAGAAGTCACAGGGGTTCATGTCTGGCGAATAGGGAGGCCAATCCACGCCGCCTCCTGTATGTTTCGGATAGCCCAAAGCAATCACACGATCATCGAAATATTCATTCAGGAAATTAAAGACGTCGGCCGTGCGATGTGGCCGGGCACCATCTTGCATAAACCACGAGGTGTTCGCAGTGTCGTCTAAGGCAGTTTGTACCGCCACAAATTCACGAAGAATGTCCAGATAGCGTGATGCAGTAATCGTTTCGGATCTGAAAAATGGGCCAACGATTCCTTTGGAAGAAATGGCGGCCCAGACCAGTACTTTTTGAGGATGCAGGGACGATGGGACTGCAACATGGGGCTTTTCGGTTCCCCATATGCGCCAGTTCTGTTTATTGACGAAGCCGTCCAGGTAAAAATAAGCTTCGTCGGTAAACCAAATGCTGCCCACATGCATATCGCCGTCATCAATCCTGTGCACTATATCGTTAGCGAATATCTCTCGTGCAGCAATGGTAGCGGCGCTGAGGGGTTGCCGCGTTTGAATTTTGTATGGATAGAGGTGTAAACTCTGGCGCATGAGACGAAACGTGGACGTTGGCGTCATTTGGACCGCAGCTGCAACACGGCGAACGGAAACCAGAGGCCGCTGTTGGATCACCTGCTGCACTAGCTGCGCGTTGCCCTCTGTGGTTGCCGTACGCGGTCGCCCTACCTTTCCAGCAAGTTCATCCGTCACGTTCCCAGTCCGTTGAAATTTTTCAAACAGATCCTTTATTGTATCGCTTTTCGGTCCTTTGGTTACATTAAACCTCCGTTGAAAACTTCGCCTTGTTGCAACAACACTGTGTTCTAGGCGGTGGAATTCCAACACCAGAAAAATCCTCTGTTCTAAGGAATAAACCATGTTGTCTACAGCACACTTGCACGTTGCGAACAGCACACGCTTACAGCAGAAATACGACGTACAGAATGGCGCACCCACAGACTGCGTTGTCTTCTATATCTTTCACATCACTTGCAGCGCCATCTGTTGTTGAAAATTGTAACTACTGTAATTTCGAAAGTTTGTCCGCCTGAAAATGTACTGTTGTCCCAAGCATACTGCAACAAACGGTGTATTTCTATCGCTGCTCGTTTAGTTTTTATTGCCGTTTCAAATATACAGGTCATTTTTGAAACACCCTGTATGATTCCTTAACGGACATTCTTGAAAGGCACGACCTGGAAGAGACAGTGAGTGGAATTTATGCTGATAATGGAAACACAGTTTTCAAATGGTTCAAATGGCTCTGAGCACTATGGAACTTTTAATTGCTGCGGTCATCAGTCACCTAGAACTTAGAACTACTTAAACCTAACTAACCTAAGGACATCACACACATCTACGCCCGAGGCAGGATTCGAACCTGCGACCGTAGCGGTCACGCGGCTCCAGACTGTAGCGCCTAGAACCGCACGGCCACTACGGCCGGCCGCAACAGTTTTCCTCAAACTTCAAGAGGGCTTAGGAAGAAAATAGTTGGTGTGGGGTGCGCAGCACACAATGCAATACAAACATCAGCAGATTTGTTGCCAGTGGACGTCGAATGTTATGTTACGAAGATATATTCGTACTTTCATTTATCCTCAGTGCGTGTAGAAGTTCTCAAAAGGTTTTTGAAAAGATATAAAGATGCCGTACAAAAAAATTTTGGGATATATGTAGTAAAACAAGATGGCTTGCACTTTTGCCTGCAGTTGAAGGAATCTTGAAAGGGCACAGAGGTTAGTGCGACTGCAGGGATTTATCCCTTGCACGCTCCCAGTGAGACCCACATTCCCAACATAATGTCCACACACTACATTCGCAGTGCCCCTGCCCATTACACTCATTACTCGCGGCAGACATGTCCGAAAGAACAGATACCATCTTCATATAGTTAAGGCTAACCGGCCATTAACCTCCTCCTGTGCTGGATGCACACGCATTGCCCGAACTCTAACGGGAGTCGGTAAGATTGTCTGCCGCGAGTAATGAGTGTAATGGGCAGGGGCACTACGAATGTAGTGTGTGGACATTAAGTTGGGAATGGGGGTCTCACGGGCAGCGTGCAACGGATAAATCCCTGCAGTCGCACTATCCTCTATGCCCTCGGTGGCTCAGATGAGCAGGAGATCCCGGGTTCGAGTCCCGGTCGGGCCACACATTTTCAGCGCTCCCCGTTGATGTATATCAATGCCTGTCGACAGCGCAGGGTCTTGATTTAATTATCACTAACTGTAGCGCCTAGCGCATAACTAAATTGTAGGTAGAAAAAGAATTTTCTTGAACACTTATTTATGAAATGATGAAAGATATTTAGTTCTTGTGGGTGTTTAATGAAGCCACAAATTAATGAGTGAAAGAGACTGCTAGTACAGCTTATGTCTAACAACCTGTTTATATTTGAGTTGTTCTCAAGCAGTGCGCGTCATAAATAATGCTCGCAACCAATTCAGTTCTTTGTTTTTATTTTTATTGCTATTGTAGATGAAAATCTACTTTCACCTGTACAAATGTTGAATACCACGTTTATCATGAGTCATGTTCGGATTGCATGAGTGTTTGTGTTTGAGTGATGAAGCAATTCCCGGTGCATCACGAGCCCAACCTACAATTCTTGCCTGATAAGAAAGGTAACTATTCACTGCGGCAATAGCCACCTATTGAAAAACATGCTTCCCCTGCACTAATCCTGTCCTTAGCGGTATTTGCTTCACCTGCCGTCTGCACCTTGTTTTGAAATCAACGAATTAAAAACCTGTGGACTATACTTCCGTGCCAGCCGGAGTGGCCGAGCGGTTCTAGGCGCTACAGTCTGGAACCGCGCGACCGCTGCGGTCGCAGGTTCGAATCCTGCCTCGGGCATGGATGTGTGTAATGTCCTTTAAGTAGTTATAAGTTCTAGGGGACTGATGACTTCAGCAGTTAAGTCCCATAGTGCTCAGAGCCATTTGAACCATTTTTTTTTATACTTCCGTTTGGTAAATCACGTGACTGTTGGACACTCAACTTCTGAACTGGCAGAAACTGGAAGACTTCAAGTTGCCGAAGTTTCGTATCTGACCACTGCCACTACTACTACTACTACTACTACTACTACTAATAATAATAATAATAATAATAATAATGTGTACAGCACTACAGTAGCCCTTACGTAGTTATTGTTTTTTAGTGCTGTCAGTTGGTTCATATATACGTTTCCAAGTGAGTAATGAAGCAAGTTCTGGTCTATTGCAGGAACTTGGGAAAGAATTTTCATCAGATGCTTAGGTTTTGTTACATGTAAGTCTCAATTTTACCTTCATCGATGTGTAGTACAAAACACACAGTATGTGTGTAGTGTTTGAGGAAGAAGATGTTCACACATTCGTTTCGTA
Organism: Schistocerca cancellata; assembly: GCF_023864275.1. Lineage (NCBI taxonomy): Eukaryota > Metazoa > Arthropoda > Insecta > Orthoptera > Acrididae > Schistocerca > Schistocerca cancellata. The sequence continues at coordinate 290,856,895 of NC_064627.1, forward strand.
AGCTGTAACCTACACTGCACAGTGTCACTCATTGAGTAATTGAGAAAAAAGAAATTATTGATAACATATATAGGGTAAGGTGGGGTAAATCCGACCGGGTGGGTTAACTCGACCGCCCTCTATTTGTGAGAAACGGCAAAGCGGAGCGATTTCGCATTAGTGTTACCATATAGAGCATTCGAAATAACGAAAATGTCACCTTGACAGCTTTGCTGCATTTGACATTTAGGCACCTAAAAGACAAGTGTGTTTTCGATTGTTTCAATTTAATTTTTTGTACAGATTGCATCACTAGATTTACCTTATTAAATAAAATGATCGCAAAACAAACGATAAGTGGTTTTTGTAGTGCATTTAGTGACCTATTCAGTGTATGTATCGTTTTTGTTGGAAATGTCGTGTAAATTGTTTCTATGTGTGTTAAATGAAACATGGCATGGTGGGCTACATCCGACCGCTAAATGGGGGGGGGGGGGGGGTAAATCCGACCGCATATTTTTTATCGTTTATGTGTATGGAATTATTTATTTATGTAAACAAAGTGAATTTTTGTTTATTTTTAGGAAAGTGGTACGAAATTACAAACGAAACACGACAAAACGCAATCAAAACGATATTAACCGAGCAGTTGCTCCAATACAAATGGGAATGTCTTTACGGGCTGTCGCTCGTTATTTTAACATTCCGAGATCGACATTGCTGTTGCACTGCCGCGCAATGAAATCATCTTTTTTCAATTAAAATTTACATTCATTTAACTTTCAGTATATGTAGTACTCTAAACATAGTTATTTTTTGAATACATTTTGTTCATTTATGTAAAAAACATAATTGTTTATAATTATTACCCTAAAAACCGTTCATTTAGAACTATTTCTGTGCAAAATCAGCCAAACAAATAGGTTGTCGGATTTACTCCATCATTTTTGCAAATGGAAAAAATGGATGATTCTTAAAATAAGGATATCTCAAAAACTATTGATAGTATAACAAAAATATTTTGCAAACAGTTGCTCCTTTATATTACCTATAATTTAACGTATATAACGTTAAGATCCGACCTCGGATAAGCGTTTTATAGCCACAAGAAATTACTAGGTCGGATGTACACACCTTACCCTAATCAATATTGGAGTCTTAAAAATTATGTAATAGTAGACCTAAATATCTTTTAAAAATAATTTAGTTTCGTGACTGAGACACAATCAAACCCTTTTGGTTTTTATCCCTCAGAAAATTTCATTTTACCCCTCCGGGAGTAATTACCCCCAGGCTTGGAACCACTGATCTACATCAACATCTAAACATTGCATGGCTGGGAGACTTCCCGTTTTACATGTCAGAGTTCCTCCCCATTCGATTCGCAGATGGAACGTGCGAAAACTGACTGCTTAAAAGCGCACGCTAATTATTCTAATCGCGTGTTCGCAGTCCCTACGTGAGTGATACGCATGAAACTGCAGTATATTTCCAGATTACTCAAACACGTAAATCGGGCAAGGAGACATATCTCACTCACTCACCAGGCGTCGGTAAGAGATTCCTATCACATGACACACGTACTGTCACTAATCCCATGTTTGACACACCAGACGTGTTTTCTGGTGGAAGATTCGGTTGACTTTTCGCCTTGTTTGCGGTTTCCGTTCCAAAGCCACTTCCTTTCGGCTGCTAATAGAGTAGTTGTGCAGAATCAACTGTCATTAAACGTCCCTTTCTCGCACCTCACTGTTGCAAGCGGACTTTACACCACGACACCGACACAAATCTGAATATAGCGAACAGCAGAAAAAAAGTAATAATTAGCAGGAGGGAGGTTTTAACACGTGTCGCCCGCTTGGTAGTCCAACACTGTAGACACTTAACCACGACGCCGTTGCTTTCAGGCTGCTCTGTATTGCACGTCTTGTCCTAGGGCCATTCAGTGTTTCTATTTTGCTTTTTTTCCTCAGTTCAGTACACTTTATTCTTGTTTCAAAGCTTGATCTGTGTTCAGTTTTTTACGGTCTTACCACCAAATCTGTGGTGGGTGCGTTGTGGAGTTTTCCGTGCCGCTCTCCTGCGTCAAACTAACACGTGACCATTCATGCTGTCCTTTTCTTGTATGCATTCAATATCCCATCTTAGTCTTCTTTCGTGTTGGTCCCAAACACTTGAGCAATATGACAGGATGGGTCGCACGCATGTTTCGTAAGCAGTCTTCTTTGGCGACTGCATTTTAATAGCATCCTACCAATGATTCGATCGCCTCTGAAGCTAAGTGGTAGCGACGTTTCGCTGCCATGCGGAGAATCCGGCTTCGACTCCCAGTAGTGTCAGGGATTTTTCCTTGGTGGAAGGTCTGGTTGAGGGTGAACTCAGCCTCGCGATGCCAACTGAGGAGCTACGTGACGGAGAAGTACCGGTTCCAAGATCAAGAAAGTCGACAACGGCCGGGAGAGGGGTGTGCTGACCACACTCTCCTCCACTGGCAGAGGATGACATGGCGGTCCCGATTGACCCATCAGGGCCAAAACACAGAGCTTTACTTTTGTTGCCACTGATCCGAAATTTGTCTCTGCTTTACCAATGATTGACACTATCTTACCACTGCAGTACGTATCTCCACAGGAGTTGACTGTTTCCAGTGGTTCTATGATGGTAAGGGTTTGGATTTTGTGAAGTTCACAGTTTTACATATCTGAACACTCAGACCAACTGGCCGATCTTAGTACCAATTTAAGATATTATCAAGAGCCGACTGAATATTTGTGCCGATTTTTGTTAGTATACTGGAGAAAATATACGTCAGATTCCATCAGACTCCAAAGGGACAGTGAGAAAACCAGACTAGAAGGCGGACGTATATTTCTCTCGGCCAGTTTCGCTTGAAAAAATGCAGAATTTGTTGTGGATCAGCATGGAATACTCCCGCTTCAGCCCCTATAGTTTCATGAAGTTATGATAATTGGCGGTGCTTTAAAATGACGCTGTCAAACAAAGAGCTGTCATTGAGTTTCTTTTGGCAGAAAAACAGAGCGTCGCAAATATTCATAGGCGCTTGCAAAATGTCTTCGAAGGCGTGGCAATGAACAAAAGCACGTTGAATCGTTGGGCGAGGCGTCCGTCATCATCGCAAGGTCACGCAAACCTGTTCAAACTACCGCGTGCCCGCCGACCGCACACAGCTGTGACTCCTGCAATGCTGTAACGTGCGGACACTCTCACTCGAGGTCATCGACGGATCACAATCAAACAATGAAAGATGCTCTGTGTGGGAACCATTGCGTGGATGATAGGGAGGGTGCTGATGCAGCAAGTCGTTGGTTCCGACATCGACTCGTAGGGTAGTACCATGAAGGCCTACAGGCCCTCCCAATAAGGTTGCGTAAGGCCGTCGCATTGAACGGAGGTTAGGTATGATCTGCACATGGAGTAGATGGCATTCACTCAGAATATCGAGACCCTTGAGAGACCTAGCCATGAGAATCCTGTTCCACGTGATATGCAAGATATATGAGACGGGCGAAACACCCTCAGACTTCAAGACGAATGTTATAATTCAATTCTGAAGAAGGCAGGTGCAGACAGATGTGAATATTACAGGACTAACTCGTTAACAAGTCGTGGCAGTGAAATGCTGACAAGAATTATTTACGGAAGAACGGAAAAGTGGTAGAAGCCTAACTTAAGGAAGATTAGTTTGGGTTCCGGAGAAATAAATAAACATGGTTTGCAATGCTAACCGCACGACAAAAGGCAGACCTACGTTTATAGCAATTGTAGATTTGGAGAAAGCTTTTGACAATGTCATCTGGGCTACTGCACCCTTTAGAATTCTGTACGTGGCAGGGACAAAACAAAGGAAGCGAAAGGTTATTTACACCTTACAAGCTGTATAGGTTAACTGGCGTCTTTGGCAACTGCAATGAAAGTTATTAAGACCAGACGGGTTTCGCTTTATTTTAAAGCATCTTTTTCTCTTACACTTTGCTTGTTTTGATCATGAACAGCTCGCTTGCTTTACTTATTACTATAAACAATTTTTTATTCTTCTCGTTACTCACGGTCTTTCGTTGTTAATTCCAGTCTTCTTCGTGTTCCACGTGCATATGTTGAGTATCTGCATTTGCACCAGCACTTTCACTGCGTTTAACATATTTACGCTTCTGTGCATTGTCCTCTCGTCATTTCGGTATTGCGGGATGCGTTCTTATTTTGTTTTCATAGTGTTGCAGCCGTCTGGTTTATTTTATTAATTTTTTTATCTCTCTCTTTTTAGACGGAAAACAGAAACACTCACAAAGCGATAGCAAACGGCTCCGCCACTAACAAAACAATCAAAACACGAACGCATCCCGCAATAGCATAACAAAACATGCAAAATGACAAGAGGAGGGTGCACAGAAGCGCAAAAGTGTTAAATGCAGTGAAAGTGAAAGTGCTGTGTGCATTTGCAAATAGTCAACGTATACACGTTAACGCACGTGAGAAACGAGAAGAAGAAGAAAAAAAAAGCACGTGAGAAACGAGAAGAAGAAGAAAAAGAAAAAGAAGAAGAAGAAGAAGAACTGTTTATAGTAATAAGTAAAGCATGCGAAATGTTAATAACCAAAACAAGCAAAAGTGTAAGAGAACAAAAGAACCATCTTGTTACAGCAACCACTTAAGATGCTTTAAAATAAAGCGAAACACGTGTGGTCTTTATAAGACTTTTTTTATTGTTGCTGAAGACGGAAATTAACCTATACAACTTGTTTATGTGTAAATGCGGAAAAAGAGGCCCAAAAACAAAGAAGACAAGATGTATATTTACAGCTTGTACAGATACCAGACTGCAATTATGAAAGTCAAAGAACATGAGAGGGAAGCGTTGGAACTCTTAAAGTTTGGCGATGACATTGTAATTCTGTCGGTGACAGCATACGATGGATTAGAAACGTAAGACAAGGGTAATGGAACGTAGTTGCAATAATAAGGCGACGATGAGGGAATTAAATTAGGAAATGAGACACTAAAATAAGAAGACGAGGTGTGCTAATTAGGCAGCAAAACGGCCGATGGTGACAAAGTAGAGGATATAAAATGCAGTCAGACTGTAAGAACTGAAGCACTTCTGGTAAAGAAGAGGATTTTGTAAACATCGGATGTAAATTTACGTGACAGGAAGTCTTTTCTGAAGGTATTTATTCGGAGTGTGGCCTTGTGTACAAGTGAAAAGTGGATGAGGAGCAATTCAGGCAAAAGCAGTAGAGAAGCTTTTGAAACTTGGTGCTGTAGAAGAATGCTGAAGATTACATGGGTAGATTATGAGAAGATAATGAATTGAATTAGGAAGAAAAGAAATTTGTAGCGTAACTTTACTAAAAGAAGAGATCGGTTCACAGGACACATTCTGAACCACCAAGAAACTGCCATTTTTACAGCTGGAGGGAAGTGTGGGGGTTAAACATTGTGCAGGGAGACCTAGGGACGAATACAGTGAGCTGGTTGAAAAAGATTCAGGTTGCAGAAGTTACTCAGAGATGTAGAGGCTTGCGCAGGATAGACTAGTGTGAAGAACCGCATCAAACCTTTCTTCGGACTGAAGATCACAACAACAATGAATAATTAACTCACTAAAAAAAATGCTATAAATTCAAACTGAAGACCCAGACCGGTTGAAGAGATGTTGCATATAGGGCAGTTGAAAACTGACTGGATGGGCAAAAAAGGAAATAAGCAAAAGAGAAAACTGCCTTGGAATGGTTTTGATAAACCAATTAGTTTTTTCAAAACTAGGCTTCTGACATGTCTGGAACAAAAACACATTACGTATATATTGCTAATTTTAAAAATATGGGAACTTACAACTAAACGCACCGTCGATATCAAGATCATTAAGACGGAGCTCAAATTCGGACTGGGCATTTGCCTTGATTCAAGAAACCAAAGAAAACCTACATGTGGGTGCCTAAAGAAACAGTGTTGTGGCACAAGGCTTGCTTTAAAGATGGGACTGGAAAACAGGGCACATCCCGGGGCATCAACATCGTACTGCACAAAGCTGTAAGTTCGACGCAATGGTGAATCACTGTGACCGGCTCTTCAACACAAGGACAATACATTTGGTTAACGTTGAAGACTGCTTCCTTACCTTGCCATCGTCGTCCTTGACTTGTATACGTCGGCCTTCAGCAGAGATGACGCGCGCCCCAATTGCGACATCGAACTCATTGGTAGAAACAGGTTCAATCCAGATGTAATCTCCCTGTGAACAATGAAAAAGGCGGTATTAGAGAATGACGAAATAACTGTCATTATTTATGGTTTCTTTTTAGCTTTGTATGCGTCTGTTATGGCCTATGGAAATTACGCCAACACTAGGTGCTTATTATAAAATACGAGATCGTAGCTCTTATAGTCCCCGCCAGCTGTGAAAATGCGTCAGTTTGAATCATCTTACTTGTGGACAAACGAATTAATAAATAAGAGGGTCATGCCAAAATTAACGAACGTTTGTTTCTCCACACATTTTTATTCAAGATGTAAGGTTGTCATACGTTTCCTGCTGTTGTAAATAATTCACCTTTACTGTACGGGGACAAATTTGAATGAGCTCTCTGCAGGAAGAGTGAAAAAGATCCTTCTACATCTACATATATACTCCGCTAGCCACCATGCGATGTGTGGCGGAGGGCACTATCCCCGACAAAGTCTCCCCCCTCTGTTTCAGTCGCGGATCGTGCGAGGGAAAAACGACTGTCTGAACACCTCAGTACGAGCGATCTGAAAGTTGGTGGAAATAATATATGCTCTACATCCTCGGCGAAGATCGGATTTTTGAATTTAGTGAGCAGCCCCTTCCGTTTACCGCGTCGTCTGTCTGCAAGTGTGTCCCACTTCAAACTTTCTATGAGATTTGTAACGCTCTCGCGATGGCTAAATGTACCTGTCACGAATCATACCGCTCTTCTTTGGATCTTCTCAATATCTTGAATCAGACCCAACTGGTAAGGGTCTCATACAGACGAACAATACTCTAAAACTGGACGAACTAAAGTATTGTAAGCAATTTCCTTTGTTGAAGCGCTGCATCGCTTCAGGATTCTACCAATAAAACGCAATCTAGAGTGCACCTTACCCGGTACTTGTGTAATCTGATCGTTCTATTTGAGGTCATTTCGAATAGTCACACCCAGATACTTGACGGATGTTACCGCTTCCAAAGACTGGACATTTATTTTGTACTCGTACATTAATGGGGATTTGAGCTTTGTTACACGCAATAGGTTACACTTACTAATATTGAGAGATAACTGCCAATCATTACACCACGCATTTATTTTTTGCAAATCCTCATTGATTTGTTCACAATTATCGGATGATACTACTTTCCTGTAGACTACAGAATCATCTGCAAATAGTTTAAAACCGCTTTCAATAAAATCAACCAGATCGTTTATGTAAATCGTAAAAAGTAGCGGACCAATTACGCTGTGGTTCATGGTGTGGGTTCCTGTAGTCATGTCCTAGTTCATGAACCACGGGCAACGTATGAGTGGCCAAGTAAGTGGTCCCGACAGTCGGGATACCAGTTACTTTGGAATAAGGCTAGGCATCTCGGACATATTCTGAGTCGTGGTCACCTTTGTGCTCATACGGCAAAGACTACCAAATCCACCGGTTAGTCCCTCAGTCGTTAGGGGTAAAACCCAATGGGACTCGGGGCAAGTAAGGCTAGCAACCTGCTTCCCTGGTACTTTAAATATGATGCTGGCAACAATCAGAGCAAAATGCCTCGGACCTTTGGAGGTGACGGAGTCCCACCTCTAACTGACAAACCAGGGACTCCTAAGATACGACTTGGCAAACAAATGGTAATGAGATGGGGAGATATTAATATCAATGGGGGCTACTCTGTGAAGAAGGTAGAGCTGGCAGAGGCTGCAAGTAAGATGGGGCTGGACGTTTTAGCTGTTAGTGACATTCGGGTAAGGGGTGAGAAAGAAGAGGAAGTGGGAGAATACAAGGTCTACCTGTCAGGAGTCAAAGCAGGAATAGCACAATGGGGTGTAGGGCTTTACATCAGGAAAGAAATGGAACCCAGCGTAGTTGCAATAAGGTATGTAAACGAACGACTGATGTGGATAGATTTGACAGTGTCTAGCAAGAAAATTAGGATTGTGTCAGTACATTCGCATTGTGAAGGGACAGATCAAGATAAGATGGATAGTTTTTATGAGGCACTCAGTGATGTAGTTGTTAGAGTAAAGGACAAGGACAGTGTTCTGCTCATGGGTGATTTTAACGCCAGGATTGGAAATCGAACAGAAGGGTATGAAAAGGTTATGGGTAAATTTGGAGAGGATATGGAGGCCAACAGGAACGGGAAACAACTCTTGGATTTCTGTGCCAGTATGGGCTTAGTAATCACAAAATCCTTTTTTAAACATAAGAACATTCACCGGTATACTTGGGAAGGCAGGGGAACCAGATCTGTCATTGACTATATAATAACAGATCAGGAATTCAGGAAGGCTGTGAGGGACACACGTGTATTCAGGGGATTCTTTGATGACACTGATCATTATTTAATCTGCAGTGAAATTGGGATTGTGAGGCCGAAAGTGCAGGAGGCCAGGTCCATATGTAGGAGGATAAGAGTGGAGAAACTTCAGGATAAGGAAATCAGGGACAAGTACATAACAGCGATCTCAGAAAGGTACCAGTTAGTTGAATGTAGTCAATTACAGTCATTAGAAAAGTAATGGACAAGGTACAGGGACACAGTACTAGAAGTGGCTAAAGAATGTCTTGGAACAGTAGTGTGTAAAAGTAGGATGAAGCAAACAGCTTGGTGGAATGATACAGTCAAGGCAGCCTGTAAAAGGAAAAAGAAGGCGTATCAAAAATGGCTACATACCAGAACCCAGGTAGACAGAGAAAGTTATGTTGAAGAAAGAAACAAAGCCAAACAGATAATTGCAGCATCCAAGAAGAAATCGTGGGAAGACTTTGGAAACAGGTTGGAAACTATGGGTCAAGCTGCTGGAAAACCATTCTGGAGTGTAATTAGCAGTCTTCGAAAGGGAGGTAAAAGGGGAATGACAAGTATTTTGGACAGGTCAGGAAAACTGCTGGTGAATCCTGTGGATGCCTTGGGCAGATGGAGAGAATATTTTGAAGAGTTGCTCAATGTAGGTGAAAATGCGATCAGTAATGTTTCAGATTTCGAGTTAGAATGGGATAGGAATGATGATGGAAATAGGATCACATTTGAGGAAGTGGAAAAAATGGTCATTAGATTGCAGTGCAATAAAGCGGCTGGGGTGGATGAAATTAAGTCGGAACTCATCAAATACAGTGGAATGTCAGGTCTTAAATGGCTACACAGGATAATTGAAATGGCCTGGGAGTCGGGAGAGGTTCCATCAGACTGGACAAAAGCAGTAATCACACCAATCTTTAAACATGGAAACAGAAAAGATTGTAACAACTACAGAGGTATCTCTTTAATCAGCGTTGTGGGTAAAATCTTCTCAGGTATTGTTGAAAGGAAAGTGCGAGTATTAGTTGAGGACCAATTGGATGAAAATCAGTGTGGGTTTAGGCCTCTTAGAGGTTATAAGGACCAGATCTTTAGCTTACGGCAAATAATGGAGAAGTGTTATGAGTGGAACAGGGAATTGTATCTATGCTTTATAGATCTAGAAAAGGCATATGACCGGGTTCCTAGGAGGAAGTTATTGTCTGTTCTACAAGATTATGGAATAGGAGGCAAACTTTTGCAAGCAATTAAAGGTCTTTACATGGATAGTCAGGCAGCAGTTAGAGTTGACGGTAAATTGAGTTCATGGTTCAGAGTAGTTTCAGGGGTAAGACAAGGCTGCAACCTGTCTCCACTGTTGTTCATATTATTTATGGATCATATGTTGAAAACAATAGACTGGCTGGGTGAGATTAAGATATGTGAACATAAAATAAGCAGTCTTGCATATGCGGATGACTTAGTTGTGATGGCAGATTCGATTGAAAGTTTGCAAAGTAATATTTCAGAGCTAGATCAGAAATTTAAGGACTATGGTATGAAGATTAGCATCTCCAAAACGAAAATAATGTCAGTGGGAAAGAAATATAAACGGATTGAGTGCCAAATAGGAGGAACAAAGTTAGAACAGGTGGGCGGTTTCAAGTACTTAGGATGCATATTCTCACAGGATGGCAACATAGTGAAAGAACTGGAAGCGAGGTGTAGCAAAGCTAATGTAGTGAGCGCTCAGCTACGATCTACTCTCTTCTGCAAGAAGGAAGTACCAAGACTAAGTTATCTGTGCACCGTTCTATCTTTCGACCAACTTTGTTGTATGGGAGCGAAAGCTGGGTGGATTCAGGTTACCTTACCAACAAGGTTGAGGTTACGGATATGAAAGTAGCTAGGATGATTGCAGGTACTAGTTGATGGGAACAATGGCAGGAGGGTGTCCACAATGAGGAAATCAAAGAAAAACTGGGAATGAACTCTATAGATGTAGCAGTCAGGGCGAACAGGCTTAGATGGTGGGGTCATGTTACACGCATGGGAGAAGCAAGGTTACCCAAGAGACTCATGGATTCAGCAGTAGAGGGTAGGAGGAGTCGGGGCAGACCGAGGAGAAGGTACCTGGATTCGGTTAAGAATGATTTTGAAGTAATAGGTTTAACATCAGAAGAGGCACCAATGTTAGCATTGAATAGGGGATCATGGAGGAACTGTATAAGGGGGGCTATGCTCCAGACTGAACGCTGAAAGGCATAATCAGTCTTAAATGATGATGATGATGATGATGATGGCCAATCACGCTGCCCTGGGGCACACCTGATGTTACGCTTGTTTCTGCTGAAGTCTCCCCATTCAGGACGACATACTGCTCTCTGTCTGTTAGAAAACTTTCTATCCAGCCGCATATGCCATCGGATAGACCGTAAGCGCACACTTTTTGGAGCAAGCGACAGTGCGGAACTGAGTCGAACCGTTTCGAAAGTCGAGGAATATGGCATCAATCTGAGAGCCGCAATCTGGAGCCTGTCGTATAACATGCACAAAGAGTATCGCATGACCGCTGTTTGCTATAACCGTGCTGGTTTCTGTAGATGAGCTTCTCAGAGTCTAGAAGGGTCATTATGTCTGAACACAAAATATGTTCCATGATTCTACAACAAATCGATGTCAGTGAAATTGACCGGTAATTATGTGCACCTGATTGTCTACCCTTTTTATATGTTGCTATGACCTGGGCCTTCTTTCCTCTGTTCCAATGATCTCTGATAGATGAGGGATAAGAATGATGCTATATTTGTACCATAGTCAACATAAAATCTTACTGGTAGTCCGTATGGGCCAGATGCCTTCCTGGCGTCTAAGGATCTTAACTGTTTTACAATCCCAGATACACTAAACACTGCGTCACCCATCCTTGCGTTTGTTCGATAACTGAAAGGGGGAATGGTGCTGCAGTCCTCTACCATGACCGAGTTTTTGAAAGCTAGGTGTTCAATTTCGGCCTTCTGTTTATCATCATCCGTTACATTACCCGTACTGTCAGCAAGAGAAGGTACTGAATTACTTGTAGCGTTAATAGATTTTACATAAGACCAAAATTTTTTGGGGTTATTTTTAGAAACTGCAGATAAAATACTGCTTTAAAATGCGTTGGTCTTTTGACAGCTGCTTTCATTTTGCATAATTTCTGTTTGTTAGCGGAGCAATGACTATGTTTAAAACGACTGAGCAAAATTCTCTGCTTTCTCAGCAACTTCTTAATATCTTTGTTGTACCAAGGTGGATCCTTTGCTTCCCCTATATTTTTGCTAGGCACATACTTCTCTAGCACGTTTGACGCTGTGTTTGATTTTATCTGTAGTTGACTTACTAGTCAGTCTGCTGTGCAGCACTAGGGCATTCTCATTTGAGGCATAGAAGCGAGCAGTTAAGTTTTTAAGAGAACGAGATCTGTTATTCGTGAATCAGGGAGAAACCATCTGGAATACTTTATTATGGAAATGAAAAGTTGTTTACAACGGTATTCCATTCTTTGTATTGATGGAGAATATTTTTGGAGAACTTGTTAGGGGTAGTCCTGGCATGCGCAAGAATAAGATGTTTGTTTGGCAGAACTATTAATTACAGGAAATCTTTGTACCTCAGATAACAAACAATGTTTATAATTAGTGCTAATCTGATATCTTTTTTTCATTATGTCACAAATTACGTAACTGGTTGAGGCGTCTGTAATTTTTTGTAAAGAGAGAATTTCACAATTGTTAGAGTTCTCTTATGTTGTACCGTCCTTTTTGCCAATAATCAGAACTTAATTTTTCAAGAACAGTTTTCTTTAAAGTAAAACTCACCTCCATCATTCTTAGTAAACTTTGTATATTTTGTCATGTGTGCATTGCACCTTACGGCACACGCAGCAACAAATTGTTTTTGACAAATAAAAAATTGAATACATTACTTTTCTTTAGTTGCTGCATGTGCTGATTTGTATTAATTGCTTTCGAGAATATCAGTACATCAGACGTAAAATAACATGTTGAACAAGAGATAGGTCAGTTTTATTTCAGGACAGATCTCACCTTGCCTTTTAATGAGCAAAAAGTACATAATGAGATTTTCATTCTGCAGAGGAGTGTGCGCTGATATGAAACTTCCTGGCAGATTAAAACTGTGTGCCGGACCGAGACTAGAACTCGGGACCCTTGCCTTTCGCGGGCAAGTGCTTTACCACTGACCTACCCAAGCACGACCCACGCCCCGTCCACAAAGCTTTACTTTCGCCAGTACCTTGTCTCCTATCTTCCAAACTTCACAGAAGCTCTCCTGCGAACCTTGCAGAACTAGCACTCCTGGGAGAAAGGAGAGCTTCTGTGAAGTATGGAAGGTAGGAGACGAGGTACCGGCGGAAGTAAAGCTGTGTGGACGGGGCGTGAGTCGTGCTTGGGTAGCTCAGTGGTAGAGCACTTGCCCGCGAAAGGCAAGGGTCCCGAGTTCTAGTCTCGGTCCGGCACACAGTTTTAATCTGCCAGAAAGTTTCAAAAAGTACATACACTCCTGGAAATGGAAAAAAGAACACATTGACACCGGTGTGTCAGACCCACCATACTTGCTCCGGACACTGCGAGAGGGCTGTACAAGCAATGATCACACGCACGGCGCAGCGGACACACCAGGAACCGCGGTGTTGGCCGTCAAATGGCGCTAGCTGCGCAGCATTTGTGCACCGCCGTCGTCAGTGTCAGCCAGTTTGCCGTGGCATACGGAGCTCCATCGCAGTCTTTAACACTGGTAGCATGTCGCGACAGCGTGGACGTGAACCGTTTGTGCAGCTGACGGACTTTGAGCGAGGGCGTATAGTGGGCATGCGGGAGGCCGGGTGGACGTACCGCCGAATTGCTCAACACGTGGGGCGTGAGGTCTCCACAGAACATCGATGTTGTCGCCAGTGGTCGGCGGAAGGTGCACGTGCCCGTCGACCTGGGACCGGACCGCAGCGACGCACGGATGCACGCCAAGACCGTAGGATCCTACGCAGTGCCGTAGGGGACCGCACCGCCACTTCCCAGCAAATTAGGGTCACTGTTGCTCCTGGGGTATCGGCGAGGACCATTCGCAACCGTCTCCATGAAGCTGGGCTACGGTCCCGCACACCGTTAGGCCGTCTTCCGCTCACGCCCCAACATCGTGCAGCCCGCCTCCAGTGGTGTCGCGACAGGCGTGAATGGAGGGACGAATGGAGACGTGTCGTCTTCAGCGATGAGAGTCGCTTCTGCCTTGGTGCCAATGATAGTCGTATGCGTGTTTGGCGCCGTGCAGGTGAGCGCCACAATCAGGACTGCATACGACCGAGGCACACAGGGCCAACACCCGGCATCATGGTGTGGGGAGCGATCTCCTACACTGGCCGTACACCACTGGTGATCGTCGAGGGGACACTGAATAGTGCACGGTACATCCAAACCGTCATCGAACCCATCGTTCTACCATTCCTAGACCGGCAAGGGAACTTGCTGTTCCAACAGGACAATGCACGTCCGCATGTATCCCGTGCCACCCAACGTGCTCTAGAAGGTGTAAGTCAACTACCCTGGCCAGCAAGATCTCCGGATCTGTCCCCCATTGAGCATGTTTGGGACTGGATGAAGCGTCGTCTCACGCGGTCTGCACGTCCAGCACGAACGCTGGTCCAACTGAGGCGCCAGGTGGAAATGGCATGGCAAGCCGTTCCACAGGACTACATCCAGCATCTCTACGATCGTCTCCATGGGAGAATAGCAGCCTGCATTGCTGCGAAAGGTGGATATACACTGCACTAGTGCCGACATTGTGCATGCTCTGTTGCCTGTGTCTATGTGCCTGTGGTTCTGTCAGTGTGATCATGTGATGTATCTGACCCCAGGAATGTGTCAATAAAGTTTCCCCTTCCTGGGACAATGAATTCACGGTGTTCTTATTTCAATTTCCAGGAGTGTAGTTAGTGTGACGGGTCGACTTGTACGTGGAGCTCGATTTTGTAATATAATTCATGAAAAATGACCTGCAACGATTGCTGTACGTATAAGAGAATGTATTTTTGACACCACTGAACCAAAGATGTTGACTGAGTGGCGGAATCGATTTAAGTAGGGGCGCGCGGAGCGCAGTAGCAGTTGCCGTTGCACTCTGTTATAGTTAGGATGCAAGACTTAAAGCTAGTGGCTAGCTATGAGAATTTAGTTGTTGCGTCTATGGATGCAGCATAATACAGTTTTTATAAAATGAAGTGATAAATGATATTGTTTGTGCTCACACAGAGCCCGTAAATGTTAAGTCGTAGTTATTGCTATAAAAGTGTAAAGTGGGTGTCATTAATTTGTAAAGCAATAAGATTATCAAGAATTGAAGTGACAGTGATTGTTAACACTATTGGCTATTAGAGAAGAGTAATGCATTGATACTGTAACTCAAAGGTAAAGCAACTGGAACAAATTTGTAATATAATGAAATTTTGTATATTTAGTTTTAAGAATGCAGCAACGCAATTTGTGGATTTCGTTGAACTTTGAAGTACTAACCGTTGAATGCAGGAACCAAGTATTTTCCATCAGATTTAATGTATAGGCTGATTAGGTATTCCCGATTTCTGATATTTTGTGTGTTTTGTAATGCTGATACAGAGAAGTAAACGTTTGGAATCTATTTTGTCAAACGATGTCGGACTTTCTGTCATGTAACAATCCACATGTATTTAATTACGACAGTAAGTGAGAATTGTAGAACAGTTGAGTAGTTCACCGATTTTGAAGTTAATGTAAAATGTTTCATAGCAGATTTTGTTAAGGAGAAACTTTATTTTGAATACAATTTTGAAGCTGAAGCATTTGGTCTTCGGATATCCCCTTACCAGTGCCTCATCTTCTTCCATGTCGTGTTTATTTAAATCGAATGAATATTTTTTAAAAGAAATGATTTTTCAATCAGAATCGGAAGAATATTAATGTTCCAGATCAGAAAAGTATTAATGTTTGTAACAGTTTCAATGCGGGCAGCATTGCACAGCGCTGAGCCAATATCCAGTATTTTCACTGAACATTTGCAAGGCTATTCGTTTATCACTCAGTCTACTGATATTATTTGTATGAAGTTAATTTATGCTCGGAATTGCACTTCGCCGTGCCAAGATTGAACATTTTCTATACCTACTGTGGAGACAACAGAGTAACAATATTACAAGCGTTGCGACTCTAAACCTAAGGAAAATTTATCTGATTGTTTATTTATACAGCGAATTTTGTCAATTTTTTGTACAGGGCCATAGAACTCGGTGCTCAAGAGACTGGGTAAATTTCAGAGGGATTGATTTCATTGCAGGCATCGCACACTGGTTTTTCAGATTAAGTTGTTTAATTTTTTTTGGATTACAGTAAAACTGATTAAGCACACCATCTGCTCAACAACACGTCACACAGTATATTTGTGTAAGACAAACATTACGCATTGCCTATTCATTGGTAAACAAAAACACAAATCTCTCTAAAAGAACGTTAAATCAGAATTACCAACTGGTGTTTCCAAGCAAGCAGATTAATTTTCAGTGAACAGTGTAGATAATTTCATACAGTTACTTCTTTTCTGATTAGAGCAGCAATTTATTCAATAGATTATTTCAAATTCTGCATTTCATTAATTTTTTTTTAACGTCATTGTTCACATGCGCAACACAGGGCCAACCAACAGTCAGTATTCAGAATGAGATTTTCACTCTGCTGCGGAGTGTGCGTTGATATGAAACTTCCTGGCAGATTAAAACTGTGTGCCGGACCGAGACTCGAACTTAGGACCGTTGCCTTTAGCGGGCAAGTGCCCTACCATCTGAGCTACCCAAGCACGACTCACGCCCCGTCCTCACAGCTTTACTTCTGCCAGTACCTCGTCTCCTATCTTCCAGACTTTACAGAAGCTCTCCCGCGAACCTTGCAGAACTAGCTCTTCCGAAAGAAAGGATATTGCGGAGGCATGGCTTAGCCACAGCCTGGGGAATGTTTCCCGAATGAGATTTTCACTCTGCAGCGGAGTGTGCGCTGATATGAAACTCCCTCGCAGATTAAAACTGTGTGCCGGACCGAGACTCGAACTCGGGACCTTTGCCTTTCGCGGGCTCGTAACAGTCAGTATTGTGAACACGATATCGAAAGTACACGTTACATGAGGAGAAAGTTGTGGGAAAGAAAATATTCAGTGTTCGCACATACAGAAAAATTAGTTTTCTAGAAAGCTTACAAAGATAATGAAGGAAAACTGACTTTACAACATATTTTGGCAATTTGTGTGAATTGGCATAGACACGAATGCGGAACAGTGATCTTAATTTCTAATATAACCTTGATTTGTACAGATCGCAAATTTATAAAAAAATATCACCGGTTTCGATTACGCTAGCAATCATCTTCATATCATAAAATGTCGTTAGTGAGTGTAACCCGTCACATGTTGTACATTCAAGTACAACATGTGACAAAGAGACGTTTCTAAGGGATTAGATTTGATTAATGTACCGCGTCACTCCAGGTGCGATACTATGTATTAATGTGTGCATGCAGCGCCGTGACCACGGCTGTTGTCATCGTGGAATACTGGAATGTTCACAGCTTACTCATCATGGTGTTGCAGAAGAAACAGCAACATTTGCTCACCAAGAATGATGAAATAAACATTCTGCTTCATGATCGAACAGCCGCCCGCCCTCAGGAGCTCAATTCGTCAGCGCATCTGACGATGGCGACATGTATGATCGCCGAAATATTGTGCCCGTTGGACACTATGAACCAGCAGTATACCCGTGGACTGTTCGAGCAACAAATACGCCGAGAGAAACTGAAGAATCACATTCTGCTTCAAGTTCGAAGTAGCCTGAATGAGTGGGCCCGAGTCATGGTTCGAAAAACAACCCAAAACATTGGAAACCGCCTCTGGCCTGAACTACAGTGACCAGTTACATTGTGACCACTTCCTATGTTCGACGTCATCGTGCAATAATCACTCACAGACGGCGGGTGGCGCCAATAGCAGTGGAGGGTACACAATTCGTGTCGGGGGGACGCGGAAAACAGTACAGTCGCTGTTGTAATGTGAAAACGGAGCGATTTATCTTACGTCCAAACGGGCACGGTCACTGGCTTTCGGGTCAAGTATGGAAGCATATCCGAAACGGTTTAGTTTGGAAACTGTTCGCGTGCCGCCATGGTTAAAGAAGACGGTGGCTACCAAATGGCGCTATCCAAAACTGGCGCCGAGGCAAATGTGGTGCACCACGTGCATGGATGACAGATGTTAACGATGCCTAAAGAGACGGATACGGCAACTGTTGAACAAGTGACCGCCTGATGGACCCAGGGGGCTACCAACACCATCTACTCAACGATCGTTCAGCGAGCGTTGTTGCATACAGGGTGTTACAAAAAGGTACGGCCAAACTTTCAGGAAACATTCCTCACACACAAATAAAGAAAAGATGTTATGTGGACATGTGTCCGGAAACGCTTACTTTCCATGTTAGACCACATTTTAGTTTCGCCAGTGTGTACTGTACTTCCTCGATTCACCGCCAGTTGGCCCAATTGAAGGAAGGTAATGTTGACTTCGGTGCTTGTGTTGACATGCGACTCATTGCTCCACAGTACTAGCATCAAGCACATCAGTACGTAGCATCAACAGGTTAGTGTTCATCACGAACGTCGTTTTGCAGTCAGTGCAATGTTTACAAATGCGGAGTTGGCAGATGCCCATTTGATGTATGGATCAGCACGGGGCAATAGCCATGGCGCGGTACGTTTGTATCGAGACAGATTTCTAGAACGAAGGTGTCCCGACAGGAAGACGTTCGAAGCAATTGATCGGTGTCTTAGGGAGCACGGAACATTCCAGCCTCTGACTCGCGACTGGGGAAGACCTAGAACGACGAGGACACCTGCAATGGACGAGGCAATTCTTCGTGCAGTTGACGATAACCCTAATGTCAGCGTCAGAGAAGTTGCTGCTGTACAAGGTGACGTTGACCACGTCACTGTATGGAGAGTGCTACGGGAGAACCAGTTGTTTTCGTACTATGTACAGCGCGTGCAGGCACTATCAGCAGCTGATTGGCCTCCACGGGTATACTTCTGCGAATGGTTCATCCAACTATGTGTCAATCCTCTTTTCAGTGCAAATGTTCTCTTTACGGATGAGGCTTCATTCCAACGTGATCAAATTGTAAATTTTTACAATTGTGCAATCACGTCATCAACACAGATTTTCTGTGAACGTTTGGGCAGGCATTGTTGGTGATGTCTTGATTGGGCCCCATGTCTTCCACCTACGCTCAATAGAACACGTTATCATGATTTCATACGGGATACTCTACCTGTGCTGCTAGAACCTGTGCCTTTACAAGTACGACACAACATGTGGTTCATGCACGATGGAGCTCCTGCACATTTCAGTCGAAGCGTTGGTACGCTTCTCAACAACAGATTCGGTGACCGATGGATTGATAGAGGCGGACCAATTCCATGGCCTCCACGCTCTCCTGGCCTCAACCCTCTTGACTTTCATTTATGGGGGCATTTGAAAGCTCTTGTCTACGCAACCCCGGTACCAAATGTAGAGACTCTTCGTGCTCGTATTGTGGACGGCTGTGATACAATACGCCATTCTCCAGGGCTGCATCAGCGACTCCATGTAACGGAGGGTGGATGCATGTATCCTCGCTAACGGAAGACATTTTGAACATTTCCTGTAACAAAGTGTTTGAAGTCATGCTGGTACGTTCTGTTGCTGTGTGTTTCCATTCCATGATTAATGTGATTTGAAGAGAAGTAATAAAATGAGCTCTAACATGGAAAGTAAGCGTATTTTGTTTCTTTGTGTGTGAGGAATGTTTCCCGAAAGTTTGGCCGTACCTTTTTGTAACACCCTGTATGTGTGTGCACTGCAGGCGTCTGGTTCATACCCTATACTGACACCCTTCATGGGCAACCAACACTAGAATTTGCACACCAATACCGCAATTGGACGTCCACAGAGCGGCGAGATGTGACCTTTTCAGAAACGAATCAGCTGTTATAACGCTACTTATTTTCGCAGATGATTACGTAATTTCCATTTCCACTCAATATCGAAGTATAATTTCGTAGTAACAGCAATAAGTAGATTATTCTTACACTCATGCAAAACACATTGAAAGCTTGTAATTAAAAGTCTTTAATAGAGCAGAAGAAATTGTTGACAAACATTCAAATGGTTCAAATGACTCTGAGCACTATGGGACTTAACATCTGAGGTCATCAGTCCCCTAGAACTACTTAAACCTAACTAACCTAAGGACATCACACACATCCATGCCCGAGGCGGGATTCGAACCTGCGACCGTAGCAGTCGCGCAGTTCCGAACTGAAGCGCCTAGAACCGCTCGGCCACCTTGGCCGGCTGACAAACATTCACGGATTGCTTTTAACATATCTGTCGAGTCTGTCAAGCATGATCAATTCAAAGAATGAATACTACAGATCACTTTGTCGTCTAGCATTAGGTAAGTGGCATTATTATTATACATCTTCAAATTGCGTAGGATTATTTACAATTAATGTAGTGGCATATATATATTGTCATTCAACTGTCCCTACCGCTGTCTTTTATACAACCCATCATGTTTCAACTTGCTTTCACAAACCACGTGCAAGGTTTTCATATTCTCTCGCTTGCTACGCATTACCTGTTAGTCCTGCAGAAAAAATTAGCAGTGCCTTTTTGTAGGAAATTTAAAGTACTCAAATTTTGTACAGGAATAGGTTTTCGCTGGAGGCCAAAGTTTTGTAGTTATTCCAGTACCAAAGCGACCTTCAAACCACCTCCACCCACACTCACTCCTTACCAGTCGGGGTTTGTAGTTAGTTGTTCGTGTCACACCTCCTACAACTATACAAAAATTTCCGACCACATGAACTATTCTCTAATAATTGAGTTTTTACGCCATTAGCAAATACAACTACTTCATTAACGTTTTTCATTTAAACTTGCCCATAAAGAGTAATGAACGAAAACGATTTTTGTTAATGTTACGCTACAACTAATTACATTGACAATTCGATCTAAACTGAACCCATTCAAACACAGTAGTTTCGTAGTCAGAAGGTCTCACGAATGAAAAGATGTAATTGTTTATTTTATGCTGTTATAATTCACAAAATAGTTAGGTACGATTTACATAAACGTCGGTTTTTGTAAGTGCTCGGTTAAGCTGATGGCGTAATAAGGCCAGTCAATGAAGACCAAAACCGGTCGAATGTGGGAAATAATTCGTGCAGTCGCAAATTTTTATGCAGTGGAAGTACGGGGTGTCATGTACAACATATGAGAAATCCTGACAGGTAGGGCTGAGTGTGGGGGTGGGGGTGCGTTTGAAGTCATTTTTGTACGTTCATCTTTAATAACTCGAAATCTACTGCCTCTGGCGAAGAGGTATCCCAGTACAAAATTTAACTCTATTTTAGTATCGTACAAAAAGTCCAGTTCATAATACTTTTCATGTAGCAAGCGAGACAATATAAACATCTCGTGTATGGTTTGTGAAGGCCAGCTATAAGATTGCAGATTGCATAAAATGACAGCGGTAGGGGCAGCTGAATCACGCTGTGTATTGTTAAGCAGTATTTAAGAAGCCTAACTCTGTAACTGTGTATTCGATTCCATGTGAACACTGTTATTATTCATTCTTTGCAGTATAACCTTTTTTCGAGCAGATAAGAGCCCATAATACTTTTCGTCAGTACGCGATCAGTGCCAGAGTTGATAGACTGTGAATAGGCTTTTTTCTTGCTGATTTATTTGCTCCTAAGAGAAATAACCAGAGAGAAACGTACATCACACAGTCGTAACAAAATTGCACCTTTTGAAACGGAGAACGCGAAGCGCCTTTTGTTGCTGTGTTATTGCCACTTCTACTGAACTTGCAAAGCGAAATGAAGCAACGAGAGAGCGGGTTAGCCGAAGCAGGAAAACCTCTCCCGCCAGTCACATTGACCCCTTCCCGTACTTTTACGTGTGGAACTCGTGGAAACAAATGCGCACCGAACGTAAACGTCATGAGTCACACTATGGAGCCAACAAGATACACCCTGAGCAGTCAGAATATTATGACCACTGAACTACTATAGAGATAAACCTGCCCACGCGATAGCGAGAAATGACCACTAGTCAGACACACGCATGGTGCACGTAGTACCTGTGAGCGTGCTGCCCGTGTGTGGAATGGGGAAGGCGTGCGATTAATCTGAGTTTGACCAAGGGCGGTCTGTGAAGGCCCAGAGCCGGTCTCAGTGGCGAGCGGTTCTAGGCGTTCAGTCTGGAACCGTGCGACCTCTACGGTAGCAGGTTCAAATACTGCCTCGGGCATTAATGTGTGGGTTTCTTTAGGTTAGTTAGGTTTAAGTAGTTCTAGGGGACTGATGACCTCAGATGTTAAGTCCCGTAGTGTTTAGAGCCATTTTTTGATGGCCCAGAACCTCGGCATGAGCATTTCGGAAATTGCAAACTTGTCGGGTGTACTAGGAGTGCTGTAGTGAGTTTCTTCAACACGTGGCGAAATCAAGGTGAAATCACATCCAGTCTGGAACCGCGCGACCGCTACGGTCGCAGGTTCAAATACTGCCTGGGGCATGAATGTGTGGGATTTCTTTAGGTTAGTTAGGTTTAAGTAGTTCTAGGGGACTGATGACCTCAGATGTTAAGTCCGGTAGTGTTTAGAGCCATTTTTTGATGGCCCAGAACCTCGGCATGAGCATTTCGGAAACTGAAAACTTGTCGGGTGTACTAGGAGTGCTGTAGTGAGTTTCTTAAACACGTTGCAAAATCAAGGTGAAACCACATCCAGACACCATGGGGTTGGGCGGCCACCCCTCATTACAGATGTCGGACATCGTAGACTAAGCAGGCTGGTGAAATAGGACAGGTGATGGAACTAACATCCGTGCTTGGTAAAGTACATGTGTGAGCACATAGAGCATCGAACACCCGTAACAACGGGCCTCCGCAGTCGACGACGCATGCGTGTGCCATTGTTAACACCACGACACTGGCAACTACGACTGAAATGGGCACATGACCATCGGCATTGGACGGTTGCTCACTGGCAGAGCGTTGCATGGTCTGATGAACCCCAGTACCTTCTTCACCGTGCCAATGGAAGGGCGTGAATCCATTGTCTTCCAGGGGAACCTGTACTGCGTTATGGAGACAAGCTCGAGGCTGCTCCATTATGCTCCGGGGAACATTCAGGTGGGAATATGAAGTGGAGCTCGTGCATGGCGTCATGACGATTGCAGACCACGTAAAAGGCGCTCATGGCGATCATGTTTCCCGACGGCAGTGGCATTTTTCAACAAGATAATGGAGTGGTTCGATGAACACTGTGGCGAGTTCCAACAGATGTGCTGGCCACCTAACTCGCCAGATCTGTACACGATCGAACACATCTGGGATGTGACTGAACGTGGCATCTGGGCTCATCGCCCCCCTATCCATAATTTGCGGGAATTATGTTACGTGTGTGTGTTTGTATGTATGTGTGTGTGTGTGTGTGTGTGTGTGTGTGTGTGTGGGGTGCCAACTCCCTCCAGAGACCTACCAAGCCCTCATTGCTTCCATGCCACGATGCGTCTCCGCTGTTATCCGTGCCAAGGAGGGTAAGTATTAGGTAATGTCCTGGATGATCAGTGTACGGGCTTTGCTGAGTGCGTACCAGCACGCGACACTGCAGGCCTTACGAGTGCCGCGGCCGTCTCCGGCGGGGAGCAAATTACTATTTCAGATGTTACTTAAAATCCGTCTTGATTGCAAATTTTTTTATTCATATGACCGGTTTCGGTTCATTCAGAACCATATTCAGATCTGTAAAAAATAATAATACTAATTTACTATTTCACGGAAGCAAATCTGTTTCATCCTATCTAATCAACATCAAATGTACCAGAACGTACCTGATATTTCAGTTACAGGAGTAACCCGTCCAAATCCAGCAACTTTCACATGCTACGTCACATAAAATTGGTTGGCAGAGTGCACGTCATTTATATTAATTATAACACTATTACCGACAGGTGGCGTCTGGTACATTTGTTACATTCCAGTTGCACATACTGTATTCAGTAGATCTCTTTTTATATTAAAAATACTTAATTAAAATATGTAGATGTCAAGGTTAAAATCTGTACTTGTCAGAATTAAAAAACAGTAAAATTGTCATTTTTATACGATGTAAAGAGCATAGGGCGATTTATATATCTATGGTGCTGGTGTGAACTTGTTTTCCTCTTCGGTCTGCTTCCGTGGTTCCCGCCATTTCGGTGTTGTGCCGCAGTCCGCTCAGTCGTCTGACGTCAGATAGGATGAAAAAGATTTGCTTCCGTGAAATAGTAAATTAGTATTATTATTTTTACAGATCTGAAGATGGTTCTGAATGAACCGAAACCGGTCATATGAATAAAAAATTTGCAATCAAAACGGATTTTAAGTAACATTATAAAATCACTGATTGCTGTTATCCCATAAGACATTATGTCTGTTTTTGGAAAAATACTATTTCAGACTAGTTTAATAATTCTTGACTGCGGATTTAAACATATACAAGCTCTCGATAACACGCGCACGACATATACTGATTTCCCATGGGCGCTGCAAGGAGCCGACGATTCGCGAAGTGTGGTGGACATGGCGACTCGGAACCCACGGGAAATACCGGCCTCACAACGAACTTGTGATGTCACACTAGTCGCCTTGTCTACCACACTTCGCAAATGTTGGCTCCGTGCAGGGCCCACGGGAAATCAGTATGCCAACGAAAAGATAATCACTAAAGTTTCTAGCTTTGTCGTGTGCTATCGGGAGCTTGCACGTACTTAAACTGGCAGTTAGAAATTATTAAACTCGTCTGAAATAGCTACTCGCTCACCCCCTGAAACGGCTGCTGGCATCTTAAGACCTGCAGTGATACGTGCCGTGACGTACGCGCCTCGGGCTGTCTTTCTCGCGGGTCTTGAAGCGACTGGTGTGACGTCAGAGATTCGTTGCGGGGCCTGTGTTTTATACGGGGCACGTCACACTAGTGGAAATGAAAGTTATTTTTGTGTCAGACTTGACTCTATTCAATATGTACATTATCTATAGAACAATACACAGTCACAGAAAAGAAACGTATGTTGATCACCGAATAAATATAGCAGAGGTAATGTTAAAAAAATGACCAAGGATGACTATGAAAACCGTGGAAAACCATTACTAGATGAAACACGACTCCAAGCGAAGTACTGGTTCCATTTCCCAAAACATATCGTTCCGGCGCCACACCTGAAGATGCCCACGAAGATTATAATTTCTATTACAGTATTATTTAAATGTAAAAATTTATATGTATATTTTGAAGTGCTGTTTGAAATATTTTATTACAAGTACGTATGTAAAAAAGGAACAAGAACTGCATTACTGTTAACGTCTACAGGAGCAGTACAATGTTAAACAAATAAATGTGTAGCTGCGTAACAGTTATCAGCATGTCGGCTTGTATTGCAATTATCTCACGCATCACTTTGGCACATTTCGCACGCGTCGTCAGCAATCGCTTGGGCACGGTTTTCCCTGAACTATATGGTACTGCAAGGGCTTAACAGAAAATTTACAGTCAGCACCGAGGTAAACTTCTAATTTCAGTGTTTAAATTAAAATGTACCCCAAGTTTCTACACTCGTGACGAAAGAGAGCCCCCCTTCATTTAGTTTTCATTACAGATGTTAATTACGTCTTCCATTTCCATCTCTTCCTTGGTAGATTTATTTCATCTCTTGTCGCTCCTAGTTGTTACTAAATTGTATATTTACCTCGCTCGCTGAGTAGTCCTCAATTTTTTGCATTGAAAAATATACATTGATTGTGAACTTTTATTTCTTCTACTACAAAACTAAAAAACGTAGGATCCTTTGACTATAATATCAAGGAGTCACAATTGGAATCGGCCAACTGATTTAAAAACCTGGTTGTAACACTTTGTAGGGATGTGAAACAGAACGATCACGTAGGCCTAGTCGTGGATAAAGCAGATGACAGACTTCGTTTCATTGCTAGAATATTCAGGAAATGCAAGCAGTCTACAAACAAGATAAGTTACAAATTACTTGTGCGACCTATTCTAGAATATTGCTCAAGTGTGTGAGATCTTTGCCAAATACGACTAACAAGGGATATTGTAACTAGAGAAGGTAACACGAATGGTCGCAGGTTAATTTGGCCCATGGGAGAGTGTCACAGAGGTGATGAAGAAACTGAACTGGCAAACTCTTGAAGATACACGTAAACTATGCCGAGAAAGCTACTTACAAAGTTTCAACAACCAGCTTTAAGTGATGACTCTAAGTACACTACTGGCCATTAAAATAGCTACACCACAAAGATGACGTGCTACACACACGAAATTTAACAGACAGAAAGAAGATGCTGTGATACGCAAATGATAAGCTTTTCAGAGCATTCACACAAGGTTGGCACCGGTGGCGACACCTACAACGTACTGACATGAGGAAAGTTTCCAACCGATTTCCCATTCACAAACAGCAGTTGACCAGCGTTGCCTGGTTAAACGTTTTAGTGATGCCTCGTGTAAGGAGGAGAAATGCGTTCCATCACGTTTCCGACTTTGATAAAGGTCGGATTGTAGCCTATCGCGATTGCGGTTTATCGTATCGCAACATTGCTGCTCGCGTTGGTCGAGATCCAATGACTTTAGCAGATTATGGAATCGGTGGGTTCAGGAGGGTAATACGGAACGCCGTGCTGGATTCCAACGGCCTCGTATCACTAGCAGTCGAGATGACAGGCATCTTATCCGCATGGCTGTAACGGATCGTGCAGCCACGTCTCGATTCCAGAATCAACAGGTGGGGACGTTTGCGAGACAAAACCATCTGCACGAACAGGTAGACGACGTTTGCAGCAGCATGGACTATCACCTCGGAGATCATGGCTGCAGTTACCCTTGACGCTGCATCACAGACAGGAGCGCCCGCGATGGTGTACTCAACGACGAACCTGGGTGCACGAATGGCAAAACGTCATTTTTTCGGATGAATCCAGGTTCTGTTTACAGTATCATGATGGTCGCATCCGTGTTTGGCGACATCGCGGTGAACGCTCATTGGAAGCGTGTATTCGTCATCGCCATACTGGCGTATCACCCCGCGTGATGGTATGGGGTGCCATTGGTTATACGTCTCGATCACCTCTTGTTCGCAAAGACGGCACTTTGAACAGTGGACGTTACATTTCAGATGTGTTACGACCCGTGGCTCTACCCTTCATTCGATCCCTGCGAAACCCTACATTTCAGCAGGATAATGCACGACCGCATGTTCCAGGTTCTGTACTTGCCTTTCTGGATGCAGAAAATGTTCGACTGCTGTCCTGGCCAGTACATTCTCCAGATCTCTCACCAATTGAAAACGTTTGGTCAACGGTGGCCGAGCAACTGGTTCGTCACAATACGACAGTCAATATTCATGATGAACTGTGGTATCGTGTTCAGGCTGCATGGGCAGCTAGCTGTACCTGTACACGCCATCCAAGCTCTGTTTGACTCAATGCCCAGGCGTATCAAGGGCGTTATTACGGCCAGACGTGGTTGTTCTGGGTACTGATTTCTCAGGGTCTATGCGCCCAAACTGCGTGAAAATGTAATCACATGTCAGTTCTAGTATAATATATTTGTCCATTTAATACCCGTTTATCATCTGAATTTCTTCTTGGTGTAGCAATTTTAATTGTCAGTAGTGTATATACTACAACCCAACACGTATCGGCCACATAGGGACGGTGAGGACAAGATTAGATTAAGTAGGGGACGCAAAGAGGCATTTAAACAATAATTCTTTCTGCACTCCATACATGTATGTTACGGGAATAAACTCGAATAAGTGGTACATCGGGACGTACCCTCCGCCATGCACTGCACAGTGGTTTGCGGAGTGCCGGTGTAAATCCATCTGCTAGCCATTGTCTACAATTATCCAAAATATTAAAACTCGTGCTCTGGTTCTGTGAGTTAGTTGATTTCTATCACTTTCTTTTCAGTTTCTAGGATATAACAATTTCTGTCTACGTTATCTTCATTTGATCATCTAGGATCATATCGTATGCTTGTTCTCTTTTATTCGGTGGACTTCTGATTTTGCTGTGCATTTTGTCAATAGCTAACCATTTGTAGTTTGTACTGCACCCATTATTTTTCTGATAACCCGTCATTCAAGTAGCCTATTTTGTCCACCTTACAGTTCGTTGTTAAGCACTCATATGCATATTAACATCGTTGTCTTGTGACCGTAATACAGTGTTTTAATTTTGTATTGCTAAAAAAGCATTTTGGTAGAGAAGCAGTTTGGTTAAACCACATATTCTTTTCATTTTACTAACTCAAATACTAAATGGTCATATTTCTATGCATTCTCTTGTATGGTTTCTCCAAGATACATATAAATTTACTAACTCGTTCTGTTTTACGTATTTCTTTTTGTGTGTACTTCGGTACATTTTTATGTTTGTCAAGAATATTAATTTTTTTCCGCCGAAATTCTATTGGCTATTTTTTATCTGAGAAACTGCTTGTCAGATTTTCTGAAAGTATCATTTTCAAAAAGTAGGCTATTTACCTTAACTCATTTGATCTCCTTCCCACAATTATTGGTTCAATTTTGTAGTTCTCAGCTCCAAATTCCAGAGCATTACAACATTCTATAAAACACTGCTACACAGTTGTTATTTCAAATGACTGGGAGATGTCTCCCTTAAATTTCACTTTAGATATCATATTTCTTAGCTTTTCAAGAATTATGTCTGGCAATTTCCTTTAACATGAAATTCTCTAATCATTTTTTCTATTTTCCTTAAAATCGGTAAATGATGCTATTTTAGGGGTGCTGCTTAACATTCTGTGACGAATTACTGATTCTGAGTTAAAATCTGTTCTTCTCAGGATCTTCTCTTTCCAAAACAACCGTGATATTCTTCCAGTTGTTTGTCTGAAGTTTCTTCAGTTCCGTTCGGGCGAATTTTTGATAATATTTTATACGTCACTGGTAGAAGTTGACAATTAGTTTGTCTCTCTTTTACGTAGCGGGTGAGTTAATGCTATTTTCCACTCTTCAGGAAAATTTTGCTGTCCAAATTTTCTCAAAGAGCCAGTTATGTCTCTTACAATATTTGATTTTGACCATTTTTGTTTTATTGTAACTAATTTTTTAGCCCTAACTTTAAATTTGATTAAGTTCTTCCACTTGCTGCTGAAGTTTGTCTGCAGTGGGGCAAATAGTAGGATGTTGTCAGCAGAACGAAGATGGTTCGAATATGTTTTATTAACATGTATTTCCTCGTCGTTTTCCCAGTCTAATCATCTGAAAAATTCCTTAGGGAGTTCTGGGAAATGGTATAAGTCATAGGGAATCTTATTGGCTGAATCCACTGTACTGAGCGCTGTGTTGGCGCGGAGTTAAAAATCTCACTTTTTCTTTCCAAAATTAATTAGTTGTGTCTATGAATATCCGTTGTTTTGTAGCCGGCAGTATCCACCCCACCTTTCGCGGCCCTCCACTTGCCACCCGCGATGGCGTGTCAGGCCGCCCGTCTCTGTTTTGCAAGCGCTGCTCCCCTCCATACTGTTTAGTCAGCGCTTAATGCGACAGACACTTGGTTACGCCACGACGCCTTTGCAGTTTCCCTATTCTGTTAACGACTCACGACGCGACGACACTCGGCAGCAAGCACACCCATTAAAGCAGCACCGTCAGACTGCCTAGATCTGACCTTGTGATCGCTTGCCGTTGGTTCTGTATCTCACTACCTTTGTAAAGTGATTGAAGTGACAACCATAAAACACGCCATACAATGACTGATTACACTCATCTACAAAACATTCTTTTCTTTTCTATTTCGGCACAAATGCACTGTGGTCCTCCTTATAAGCAGAGTTGCTAAACACTGCCTTCCAAAATTCCTTTACCAAAGAATCAAGAACAGCTGCCAACATGAGTAACGCCGAAGTAGATTCCTAGGAGTGGTGAAGAAACTTAAATCACTTAACAAAAGCAAGTCTTCCGGCCCAGACTGTATACCAGTTAGGTTCCTTCCAGAGTATGCTGATACAACAGCTCCATGCTTAACAATCATATACAACCGTTCGCTCGACGAAAGATCCGTACCTACAGATTGGAAAGTTGCACATATCACACCAATATTCAAGAAAGCTAGTAGGACTAATCCACTAAATTACAAAAATGGTTCAAATGGCTCTGAGCACTATGGGACTTAACTTCTAAGGTCATCAGTCCCCTAGAACTTAGAACTACTTAAACCTAACTAACCTAAGGTCATCACACACATCCATGTCCGAGGCAGGATTCGAACCTGCGACCGTAGCGGTCGCGCAGTTCCAGACTGTAGCGCCTAGAACCGCTCGGCCACTCCGGCTGGCCCTAAATTACAGGCCCATATCATTAACGTCGATATCCAGCAGGATTTTGGAACATAATGTTGTGTTCGAACATTATGAATTACCTCGAAGGCAACGGTCTATTGGTACAGTCAAACGGATTTAGAAAACATCGTTCTTGTGAAACACGACTAGCTCTTTACTCACACGAAGTGTTGAGTGCTATTGACAAGGGTTTCAATTTGATTTGGTATTTCTAGATTTCCAGAAGGCTTTTGACGACGTACCACACAAGCGGCTTGTAGTGAAATTGCGTGCTTATGGAATATCGTCTCAGTTATGTGACAGGATTCGTGATTTCCTGTCAGAGGGGTCACAGTTTGTAGTAACTGATGGAAAGTCATTGAGTAAAACAGAAGTGATTTCTGGCGTTCCCCAAGGTAGTGTTGTAATCCCTCTGTTGTTCCTTTTCTATACAGGGTGTTACAAAAAGGTACGGCCAAACTTTAAGGAAACATTCATCACACACAAATAAAGAAAAGATGTTATTTGGACATGTGTCCGGAAACGCTTAATTTCCATGTTAGAGCTCATTTTAGTTTCGTCAGTATGTACTGTACTTGCTCGATTCACCGCAGGTTGGCCCAATTGAAGGAAAGTAATGTTGACTTCGGTAACTGTGTTGACATGCGACTCATTGCTCTACAGTACTAGCATCAAGCACATCAGTACGTAGCATCAACAGGTTAGTGTTCACCACGAACGTGGTTTTGCAGTCAGTGCAATGTTTACAAATGCGGAGTTGGCAGATGCCCATTTGATGTATGGATTAGCACGGGGCAACAGCCGTGGCGCGGTACGTTTGTATCGAGACAGATTTCCAGAACGAAGGTGTCCCCACAGGAAGCAATTGATCGGCGTCTTAGGGAGCACGGAACATTCCAGCCTATGACTCGCGACTGGGGAAGACCTAGAACGACGAGGACACCTGCAATGGACGAGGCAATTCTTCGTGCAGTTGACGATAAGCCTAATGTCGGCGTCAGAGAAGTTGCTGCTGTACAAGGTAACGTTGATCACATCACCGTATGGAGAGTGCTACGAGAGAACCAGTTGTTTCCGTACCATGTAGAGCGTGTGCAGGCACTATCAGCAGCTGATTGGGCCTCCACGGGTACACTTCTGCGAATGGTTCATCCAACAATGTGTCAATCCTCATTTCAGTGCAAATGTTCTGTTTACGGATGAGGCTTCATTCCAACGTGATCAAATTGTAAATTTTCACAATCAACATGTGTGGGCTGACGAGAATCCGCACGCAATTGTGCAATCACGTCATCAACAAAGATTTTCTGTGAACGTTTGGGCAGGCATTGTTGGTGATGTCTTGATTGGGCCCCATGTCTTCCACCTACGCTCAATGGATCACGTTATCATGATTTCATACGGGATACTCTACCTGTGCTGCTAGAACCTGTGCCTTTACAAGTACGACACAACATGTGGTTCATGCACGATGGAGCTCCTGCACATTTCAGTCGAAGCTTTGGTACGCTTCTCAACAACAGATTCGGTGACCGACGGATTGGTAGAGGCGGACCAATTCCATGGCCTCCACGCTGTCCTGACTTCAACCCTCTTGACTTTCATTTATGGGGGCATTTGAAAGCTCTTGTGTACGCAACCCCGGTACCAAATGTAGAGACTTTTCGTGCTCGTATTGTGGACGGCTGTGATACAATACGCCATTCTCCAGGTCTGCATCAGCGCATCAGGGATTCCATGCGACGGAGGGTGGATGCATGTATCCTCGCTAACGGAGGACATTTTGAACATTTCGTGTAAGAAAGTGTTTGAAGTCACGCTGGTACGTTCTGTTGCTATGTGTTTCCATTCCATGATTAATGTGATTTGAAGAGAAGTAATAAAATGAGCTCTAACATGGAAAGTAAGCGTTTCCGGACACATGTCCATATAACATATTTTCTTTCTTTGTGTGTGAGGAATGTTTCCTGAAAGTTTGGCCATACCTTTTTGTAACACCCTGTATAAACGCTTAAGGAGACAATCTGAGCAGCCGTCTTAGGTTGTTTGCAGATGATGATGTCGTTTATCGACTACTAAAGTCATCAGAAGATCTAAACAAATTGAAAAACGGTTTAGAAAAGATATCTGCATGGAGCAAAAATTGCCAATTGACCCTAAATTTCGAAAAGTGTGAAGTCATCGAAATGAGTGCTAAAAGGAATTCGTTAAACTTCTGTTACCCCATAAATCAGTCGAATCTAAAGGCCGTAAATTCAACAAAATATCTGGGAATTACAATTACGAACAACTTAAATTGGAAGGAACACACAGAAAATATTGTGGGTAAGGCTAGCCAACGACTGCTTAGAAAATGTAACAGATCTGCTGAAGAGACTGCCTATAGTACGCTTGTTCGTCCTCTTTTAGAATACTGCTCCGCAGTATAGGATCCTTACCAGACAGGATTGACGGAGTACATCGAGAAAGTTCAAAGAGGGGCAGCACGTTTTATATTATCGTGAAATAGGGGAGAGAGAGTCACTGAAATGATACATGATTTAGGGTGGACATCATTAAAACAAAGACGTTTACCGTTGCGGCTGAATCTTCTCGCAAAATGTCAATCACCAACTTTCTCCTCCAAATCCGAAAATATTTTGTTGACGTAGACCTACATAGGGAGAAACGATTATCGTAATAAAATAAGGGAAATCAGGGCTCGCACGGAAAGGTAATTTGTTCGTTTTTTCCGCACGCTGTGCGAAATTGGGAAAATAGACAATTATTGTGAAGGTGGTTCGATGAACCTTCAACCACACACTTACATGTGATTTGCGGAGTATCCTTGTAGATGTATTTTGAATGCTCAATTAAAATCGGGTTTCAATTACTTCTTTCATACACAGTTTGAGTAATCACAGTTTCATTTTTTTATGTATTTTTCTGAGAGTTCGACAACACCCTGACTTGAAATACAGTAAGAGAGGTTTTTATCACATTGCTAGGTCTATTGCATTGATGAAGGTCGAAAACTGATATATTCACTTTGTTGCATTTATTCCAAATGAAAATTTACAGGAAACAGACAAAAACTGGACCGAAATAAGGTATACGTGGCATTCAAATGAAAACGAGACGGATGGAAAATAATTGTCCAGGTGCGAGCAGAACACGCGCGCTGAAGGTCCCAAACGAACATAGTTATGTATACAGACGGTTCACCCATCCTGGGAATCAAGAATCTCGACGATGTTTGTTTGTTTGTTATCGACACCGATACTGGCGAAATATGTTTGTTATCGATACTGATACTGGCGAAATATGGTCCTTGGATTTCCAAGACTTTCGTGAATCTTAATTTTAAGTTTGAAGTCGGATAAGATATGACAAACAAAATAATTTTGTCGTGTGATATAATTAAAAATTAACAATTTTCGTAGTTTTTCCTTTAGTTGTACTGTGAAACCTTGCTTCTTGCCAAATGACACGTTTCTAGGTTAACAGGCAGTATCTATACGTTTAGATGAGCGTGTTTTTGATAATCACAATATGTGATATAAGTGGCCGTATCTTTTGAACGCAATGACTTAGAAGTTTCAATTGCTTACACCACCAAGCGACCGTAGGCCTTAGTGCGCGAAATAAATTTCAACTTCATGTGCCTATCCGTTCCTGAGAATAAAGGGGTTTTAACAGTCTGACAGACAGAAATACAGACGGACGGACAACAAAGACATCCTATAAGGGTTCTGTTTCAAACGACTGAGATACGGAACCCTAAAAAGTAAGCAAAGGCTCTGAGCACTATGAGACTTAACATCTCAGGTCATCAGTTCCCTAGACTTATAACGACTTAAACTTATCTAACCTAAGGACATCACACACATCCATGCTCGAGGCAGGAATCGAACCTGCGACCGTTGTAGCAGCGCGGTTCCAGGCTGAAGCGCCTAGAACCGCTCGGCCACAGCAGCCGGTGGACTCGTGCAGCGCAGTCGAAACATCCTCGGCAACATAAGGGCCATCAGACATAAGTTACCCAGGTCGCCCCACGTTGAGACATAAGAGCCTCGTACTGCCAGAACAGACCACATGTTCCGTGTTTCGCACAGACACAAGGATAACAGGTGCATCACAAAATGGTTCAAATGGTTCTAAGCACTATGGTACTTAACATCTGAGATCATCACTCCCCTAGACTAGAACGACTTAAACCTATCTAACCTAAGGACGTCACACACATCCATGCCCGAGGTAGGATTCGAACCTGCGATCGTAGACGCAGCGCGGTTCCGGACTGAAGCGCCTAGAACCGCTCGGTCACAAAGGTCGGCGGTGCGTCACAATGTGTGGGGGAAACGGCGTGGCAACTGGAACTGCACCCCAAAGCTGAGGTATGAGGGACGTTACGATTCTTGAGGGCAAAACGTCTCAACTGTACACAGAGTCCCGTGAAATTCTGTCAGTTTATGCACCAAGCCAGTGTTACGTCCAGACGTAGTGAAATGTCCTTAACGTAAGTTAGTTTAAGTTTGATTAAGTAGTGTGTAAGCTTAGGGACCGATGACCTCAGCAAAATGTTAGTGTGCGAGTTCTTAAGGGACCAAACTGCAGAGGTCATCGGCCCTAGACTTACACATTACTTAAACTAACCTATGCTAAGAAAACCACACACACCCATGCCCGAGGGAGGACTCGAACCTCCGGCGAGAGGGGCCGTGACCTCAGCAGTTAGGGAAGAGTATGGGACGTATCCACTCATGTGAACCATATATTAACATAATCCGCACACTAAAATTCTATTTCCAGACATGAATTTCCCTTGGTAAATTTATCTGGAATCATTCCTTTATGCACCATGCAAAAAAAGTTATTTAACTCGTCCTAGCTGTCTCTACCCGCCTCTGCAAGCGATTTCGGTATAACGTAAACTGGTGCGTGACGCTTGATCGGGAGACATCGTGTTGGAATCCTGGTGAGGGTGAGAACTTTCATAGCAAGAATTTGGTTGGCAGAGAGCAGAGAAGTGATTGGCAAGCAGTCTGGTGATTAGAAACTGTACGCAGCGCCGTGGGTTACACGCCAAAACTCTCTGCATCCTCTGACGCAGTGAAAGCATGTGGTGTTGATCGGGAAGCTACACATGGCGGCCCATTGCTGCCGCTCAGGAGAAACGGGCTATGTGCCAGAGAACTGCTTTCAACCTGTCTATTCTTTTCTTTTTTCATAATCACACTCAACACAGATAAACCAGCTGATTGCAGAAATAAACATGTGCACCACCCAGAGGCACATCTGAATCAACAGGGCGAGTAAACAATGCAATGCAATGTTAGTAACCACTTAAAAAACACACGTTCTCTTCGGAGTGCTACAGATGGTACCAGACGTTCATGTGTTCCTTCGCTACTAACCTGAATCATGGCAGTGAAGACATTTGTACTGGGTGGGTATATTTGGAAGTGCAGCTACTCAATGAGGTACAGTGTGGACTGTAATTATCGTATGGTAACGAAACTTGGTAGATATTATAATGCGTTAATAGGGAACCGATATACGCTGGAAAAAAAAATTAGTTCCAATTTTCGCCACCAGGTGCAACTCTGGCGCTGTACAGCATTACGTCGACGTATTCAGTGCGCATGCAGAACAAATTTTGTAAGCTGCAGTTGACAATAAAATAAACATTATACCTTTCTCACTCGTTTGACCTTTTTTGCCCACTTCCCGCTCCTATTTCGTTACATATGGAAACTTTTCCCGGTTTCAGTGTATAATGAACATCATCAGATCTGCAGCAAAAAATGGGAAAAACAGAAATACACTCGCAGATTGTCTACGGTTTAAAAACAATATATAAAGCATAATGAAAAGTACTACTGACAAATATATGCATTTGTGCGCTTTTAAGTATGAAGAGGCATACCTGTTTTACAAAAACCAAGTCCTAATGTACTGCAGCCATAGCCTTTCTTCTTTCTTTCTTTCACTAGTGCCATGTCCCGCACTGACGCAGGGTCGGTATTGTTAGGAAGGGATTTACCAAGGTTAGTATGAAGGGGTGGCCGGATGCCCTTCCTGCCGCTACCCCGTACCCCCCTGGGACGGAATTAGTGTACCCCAGCTGTCTGCGTCTAGTGTAATTCATGGAACAGTGAGAACGTGTTCAGATGTCGGCGAGTCGTGTAACGGAGGCGGAACGTGGGGACTAGCCCAGTATTCACCTAGCGAGATGTGGAAAACCGCCTAGAAGCCACATCCAGGTTGGCCGGCCCATCGGCCCTCGTCGTTAATCCGCCGGGCGCCTACTCGAATGCAGGAAGCAGCGCCTTGGCGCTGCTTCAAAACAAGCAGCCGTACAGTAGCCACAAGACGTTTGTGTTGTAGGTTCACCAGATGTCGCTAATGTCGGCATATACTAGTTTTCAATAATTAATTGAACAGCGAAAATAAATGGGGATACAATACTTCAAGTCTGTAATGAGCTTATAAAGTATAAAAGGCATTCCAGAAATAAAAAGCAATGAAAAATAACACGACGAAAGTGAGAGTGTTAAACAGAGGAATAATTGAGATACCGTAGTTGACATATGCTCTAGTGCCAATATTCCAGATAATGACATAAATAATAGACACCTTTGATAATACACCGAATAATATTAAAGCTTGTTTTGAACAGTAGTGCTACTGACAACATGACTCGTGCAAATGAAGTTATTTATATGTATTTGACGATGCCGGTGCTGATTCTGCATTTAACATTTGACGATGCCACTATGGCTGCAGTAGATTAGACTTTGTTTTTATAAAACAGGTATGCCTCTTCATACTTAAAGCGCACAAATGCATATATTTGTCAGTAGTACTTAGTATTTATGTTTTTCCCATTTTTTGCTGCAGATCTGATGATGGTCATTATAGACCGAAACGGGTAATCTGATAACAAAAGTTTGTGACCATAGACATAAATTTAAAGAAACTTATTTCTATGCGTGTTTCTTGCATTCACAGCGCCATTTTTGCACCGGGTGGCCAAAACTGGAACTCATCTCTTTTTACAGCTTAAGTCGGATCCGCAATAACACACTAAAATATCCACCAAGTTTCGCTATCATACGATAATTACAGCCCACACTGGAGCTCTGGGAGTAGCTGCATTTTAGTTACAATCACCCAGTACCAGCCGGTTGTATGGGAAAAGCGCACGAAGATGGCTTGTCGCGTAGACGTGACATACTGACAGAAAGGAGATACTGTGTTTGGATGAGCCCATAACGACATCGGCGAAGGGTTGCCCGATATGATAATACACTCCTGGAAATTAAAATAAGAACACCGTGAATTCATTGTCCCAGGAAGGGGAAACTTTATTGACACATTCCTGGGGTCAGATACATCACATGATCACACTGACAGAACCACAGGCACATAGACACAGGCAACAGAGCATGCACAATGTCGGCACTAGTACAGTGTATATCCACCTTTCGCAGCAATGCAGGCTGCTATTCTCCCATGGAGACGATCGTAGAGATGCTGGATGTAGTCCTGTGGAACGGCTTGCCATGCCATTTCCACCTGGCGCCTCAGTTGGACCAGCGTTCGTGCTGGACGTGCAGACCGCGTGAGACGACGCTTCATCCAGTCCCAAACATGCTCAATGTGGGACAGATCCGGAGATCTTGCTGGCCAGGGTAGTTGACTTACACCTTCTAGAGCACGTTGGGTGGCACGGGATACATGCGGACGTGCATTGTCCTGTTGGAACAGCAAGTTCCCTTGCCGGTCTAGGAATGGTAGAACGATGGGTTCGATGACGGTTTGGATGTACCGTGCACTATTCAGTGTCCCCTCGACGATCACCAGTGGTGTTCGGCCAGTGTAGGAGATCGCTCCCCACACCATGATGCCGGGTGTTAGCCCTGTGTGCCTCGGTCGTATGCAGTCCTGATTGTGGCGCTCACCTGCACGGCGCCAAACACGCGTACGACCATCATTGGCACCAAGGCAGAAGCGACTCTCATCGCTGAAGACGACACGTCTCCATTCGTCCCTCCATTCACGCCTGTCGCGACACCACTGGAGGCGGGCTGCACGATGTTGGGGCGTGAGCGGAAGACGGCCTAACGGTGTGCGGGACCGTAGCCCAGCTTCATGGAGACGGTTGCGAATGGTCCTCGCCGATACCCCAGGAGCAACAGTGTCCCTAATTTGCTGGGAAGTGGCGGTGCGGTCCCCTACGGCACTGCGTAGGATCCTACGGTCTTGGCGTGCATCCGTGCGTCGCTGCGGTCCGGTCCCAGGTCGACGGGCACGTGCACCTTCCGCCGACCACTGGCGACATCGATGTACTGTGGAGACCTCACGCCCCACGTGTTGAGCAATTCGGCGGTACGTCCACCCGGCCTCCCGCATGCCCACTATACGCCCTCGCTCAAAGTCCGTCAACTGCACATACGGTTCACGTCCACGCTGTCGCGGCATGCTACCAGTGTTAAAGACTGCGATGGAGCTCCGTATGCCACGGCAAACTGGCTGACACTGACGGCGGCGGTGCACAAATGCTGCGCAGCTAGCGCCATTCGACGGCCAACACCGCGGTTCCTGGTGTGTCCGCTGTGCCGTGCGTGTGATCATTGCTTGTACAGCCCTCTCGCAGTGTCCGGAGCAAGTCTGGTGGGTCTGACACACCGGTGTCAATGTGTTCTTTTTTCCATTTCCAGGAGTGTATATCAACGCGGACTGTCCAACGTGTCTTCAAGGAATGGTGTATTACTAGTACGGCGTAAAAGCAATAGTTGTAATTATACTCTAACACGGATCGGAGATAAGCCGGCCTCTGTGGCCGAGCTGTTCTAGGCGCTTTAGTCTGGAACCGCGCTGCTGCTACGGTCGCAGGTTCGACTCCTGCCTCGGGCATGGATGTGTGTGATGTCCTTAGGTTAGATTTTCTACGCTCCGCTCCGCTCGTGTGTTGGGTGTTGTGTTGTCCTCATCATCATTTCATCCTCATCACCGACACGCGAGTCGCCCAATGTGGCGTCGACTGAAATAAGACTAGCACTCGGCGGCCGAACTTGCTCCCGGCCAACAGTGCCACACGATTATTTCATTTTTTTCATTATGACCACCGCCCACAGCTAGACTGAAAACCGTCCAATTTGTGAAGGTACTCCGCACGGTCGTCTCTCTCTTTACCGCTTCACGCACCCACAACTCCCTCCTCTACACCCTCGTCAGACGGGAATCGTTGACCTATCAAGGCCTATTTCAAGGGACCGAAGGCGAGATAATCGCATGGGGAGAGATCAGGAGGACTGTACTGCGTGTGCTCGAGTGTCTCCCACTTGAGTTGGCTTAACTTCTTCTACGTTACGGCATTTGGGATATGGGGACGTGTCGCAGTATTCCCGGACGTTTCACCTATGGCTGCTTATGTACCCGCATCAGAGTCGTGCTGGGCTGCGTATTCGCTGCAGCAACGGCATCAAACGGAAGCTTTTTGATCCCTGCGTATTGTTTGACTCTTCTAGGAACCAGCCCTCAAGCAATTTTAACAGTAAACTATCTACATCTACATCCATACTCCGCAAGCCACCTGACGGTCTGTGGGGGAGGGTACCTTCAGTACCTCTATCGGTTCTCCCTTCTATTCCAGTCTCGTATTGTTCGTGGAAAGAAGGATTGTCGGTATGCCTCTGTGTGGGCTCTAATCTCTCTGATTTTATCCTCATGGTCTCTTCGCGAGATATACGTAGGAGGGAGCAATATACTGCTTGACTCTTCGGTGAAGGTATGTTCTCGAAACTTTGACAAAAGCCCGTACCGAGCTACTGAGCGTCTCTCCTGCAGAGTCTCCCACTGGAGTTTATCTATCATCTCCGTAACGCTTTCGCGATTACTAAATGGTCCTGTAACGAAGCGCGCTGCTCTCCGTTGGATCTTCTCTATGTCTTGTATCAACCCTATCTGGTACGGATCCCACACTGCTGAGCAGTATTCAAGCAGTGGGCGAACAAGCGTACTGTAACCTACTTCCTTTGTTTTCGGATTGCATTTCCTTAGGATTCTTCCAATGAATCTCAGTCTGGCATCTGCTTTACCGACAATCAACATTATATGATCATTCCATTTTAAATCACTCCTAATGCGTACTCCCAGATAATTTATGGTATTAACTGCTTCCAGTTGCTGACCTGCTATTTTGTAGCTAAATGATAAGGGATCTTTCTTTCTGTGTATTCGCAGCACATTACACTTGTCTACATTGAGATTCAATTGCCATTCCCTGCACCATGCGTCAATTCGCTGCAGATCCTCCTGCATTTCAGTACAATTTTCCATTGTTACAACCTCTCGATACACCACAGCATCATCTGCAAAAAGCCTCAGTGAACTTCCGATGTCATCCACCAGGTCATTTATGTATATTGTGAATAGCAACGGTCCTATGACACTCCCTTGCGGCACACCTGAAATCACTCTTACTTCGCAAGACTTCTCTCCACTGAGAATAACATGCTGCGTCCTGTTATCTAGGAACTCCTCAATCCAATCACACAATTGGTCTGATAGTCCATATGCTCTAACTTTGTTCATTAAACGACTGTGGGGAACTATACCGTGACGCTCAATGCCTCTCTTATAATGTCTGCTTTTGCGATTAGTTGAGCATCTCCGTGATGAGCTTTCGCTCTTACTACACGAAGCTGTTACGAAACCCGCTATTTTTCTATGTGCCTTCTCTGTTTCCTGAATCAGTCCTGTCTGGAAGAAAGGGAAGAGTAAGTCCCGTCGACAACGCAGTCATTAAAAGGACAAGCTCGGATTACGAAAGCATGGGGTAGGAATCGACCATGCCACGTTAAAAAGAACCATCACCGCGTTCGCCTAGAACGATTTAGGGAAACTGCGGAAAACAACCTGGATGGCCGGATGCGAATTTGAATCGTCGTCCTTCCGAAGGCGAGTCCACTGTGCTAACTATTGCACCACCTCACTCGGCAGTCCTATCTGACAAGGGTTCCAGAATCACGAGCAATAGTCAAGAATTCGTCGAACGAGGGTTCATAATTCACGTCCGTGGGTAGCGCCCGTGATCAGTTTTACAAGGTCGCTGCACTTTAAATTGATCGATACGCATACTCTTAGATATTTAATGAATGTGACTGCTTCGAGTGACAGTTCGGCAATCGTGTTATCATAAAGTAACGGGTGTGTCTGCCTGCTTATGCGCCGAGAGGGACGGCCTGGCGGCGGCGGGCAGACAAGGTGAAGCTGCAGTGACTCACCCTTGTGACGATCACCATAGCTCAGCCAGCTCGAGAATGGACAGCCAGCGCGGCCTCTCCTGAAACACACAAGCACACAACTACTTAGGGCCCAGCCTCACTCAGACTGTAAGGGCTTGCATGTGAAGGAGAAAAAAATTAAATCTCGCCGCCTTTTAAAGACCACCAGTGGTCAAGTTTTCTTCTTTGTCTAAAAAATGAAACCGCTGAATTTCGACACAGGGAAATAGATGGCATACACAGAATTATAGACTAATATCTACATCTACATCTATATGCATACACTGCAAATCACATTTAATTGCCTGGCAGAGGGTTCATGGAAGACCTTAATAATTTTCTATTATTCCAATCTCGCACTGCGCGCGGAAAAAAACGAACACCTATATCTTTGAGCTCTGATTTCCCTTATTTTATTATGGTGATCGTTTCTCTCTATGTAGATTTGCGTCAACAAAATATTTTTTGCATTCAGAGGATGAAGTTGGTGATTCGAAATTACGTAACAAGACTCCGTCCCAACGAAAAACCCTTTTCTTTCAATGGTGTCCACCCCAAATCCTGTATCATTTCAGCGACACTCTCTCCCATATTTCACGATAGTACAAAACGTGCTGCTTTTCTTTGAATTTTTTTCGATGTACCTCCTCAGTCGTAAGCATCCCACACCGCGCAGCAGTGTTCTAAAAGAGGATGGAAAAGCATAGAGTAGGCAGGCTCTTTAGTAGGTCGGCTATATTTTCTAAGTGTCCTGGCAATAAAACGCAGTCTTTGGTTTACCTTCCGCACAACATTTTCTATGTGTTCCTTCCAATTTAAGTTGTTCGTAATTGTAATTCCTAGGTACTTAGCTGAATTTACAGCCTTTAGATTTGACGGATTTATCGTGTAACCAAAGTTTAACGGATTCCTTTTAGCACTCATTTGGATAACCTCATACTTTCCGCAATTTACCGTCAGTTGCCAAATTTTCGCACCATACAGCTTTCTTTTCTAAATCGTTTTGCTACTTGTTTTGTTCTTCTGTTGACTTTATTAGTCAATAAACGACAGCATCATCTGCAAACAACCTAAGACGGCTGCTCAGATTGTCTCCCAAATCGTTTATATAGATAAGGAACAGCAAAGGGCCTATACCACTAGGGAAAGGCTCTAAATCACTTCTGTTCTGCGGCTGGTCCCGGCGGAGGGTAGAGTCCTCCCTCGGGCATGGGTGTGTGTGCGTGTGTGTGTGTGTGTGTTAGTCCTTAGGATAATTTAGGTTAAGTAGTGTGTAAGCTTAGGAACTGATGACCTTAGCACTTAAGTTCCATAAGATTTCAGCTGGCCGGAGTGGCCGTGCGGTTCTAGGCGCTACAGTCTGGAGCCGAGCGACCGCTACGGTCGCAGGTTCGCATCCTGCCTCGGGCATCGATGTGTGTGATGTCCTTAGGTTATTTAGGTTTAATTAGTTCTAAGTTCTAGGCGACTGATGACCTCAGAAGTTAAGTCGCATAGTGCTCAGAGCCATTTGAACCATAAGATTTCACACACATTTGAACATTTTTTTTTTAACTTCTGTTTTACTCGATGACTTTCGGTCAAATACTACGAACTGTGACCACTGACAGGAAATCACGAATCCAATCACATACCTGAGACAATATTCCATAAGCACGCGATTTTACTACAAGCCGTTTGTGTGGAACAGTGTCAAAAGCGTTCTGCAAATCTAGGAATAAGGAATCAATTTGAAATCCCTTGTCAACAGCACTCACCACTTCGTGTGAGTAAAGAGATAGTCGTGTTTCACAAGAACCATGTTTTCTATATCCGTGTTGAAAGTGTGTCAATTGAACCGTCTTCTTCGATGTAATTCATGATGTTCGAACCCAATATATAAGATTCTGCTGCTTTTCGACCTTATCGATGTGGGTCTGTAATTTAGTGACTATTGCTGATGTCAGTTGGTTGCAGAATCCTACAGCATATTCTTAACTGCTAGGCTCGTAACTAGTTTGGGAGAGCTCATACAAAAGCGTTTAGAAAATGCTGCAGGACCTAAATGGGAATCCTTAGAAGAAATACAACATAAGTCTCACGATACCTTGTCGGGTAAATTTAGAGAAGTAGTATTCGAAGAAGAGCCAACCGCCCTGCCGCAGTGGTAACACCGTTTCCCGTCAAATCACCGAAGTTAAGCGCTCTCGGGTTGGGCTAGCACTTGGATGGGTGACCATGCGGTCTGCCGAGCGCTGTTGGCAGGCGGGATGCGCTCAGCCCTTGTGAGGCAAACTGATTGAGAAGTAGCGGCTCCGGTCTCGGAAACTGACATAAGGCCGGGAGAGCGGTGTGCCGGCCGCATGCCCCTCCATATCCGCATCCAGTGACGCCTGTGGGCTAAGGAAGACACGGCGGCCGTTCGGTACCGTTGGGCCTTCATGGCCTGTTCTGGCGCAGTTTATTTTTTTTACTTTTAGTATTCAAAGAAGACTGTCCGACCGTTATGCTGCTACCATCGTACACTCATCATCATCAGTTATCTGCTATATTAGCAGGTCCTTTGCCTCTCCATTTTCTGCGATCCATTACTTCCTTCTTAAGGCTGCTGTATGTTGTACCGTCCATCATGTCATCCAGTATCTGGAATCTCTTCCTTCCTCGCTTCCTTTTCCCTTCTACATAACCTTCTAAAACTGTTTTTATCAGTCCGTCATTCTTCCTTAATATATGCCCAATCCAATTTCTTTTTCTTCTCTTTATTACATCTAGTAACTGTCTTTTCTCTCCCACTCTTCTCAGTACCTCTTCATTTTTTTTATTCTGTCCATCCAACTTATTCTTTCCATCTTCCGCCATGTCCAGATTTCAAAAGCCTCCAGCCTTTCTCTGTCTTTTTTCCTCATAGTCCATGTTTCAGCGCCATATAGAAGAACACTCCATACAAGACATTTTATGAGTCTCTTTCTGAGTTCTCTGTCCAGACCGCTGCAGAAGATTCTCCTTTTCTTATAAAACGCCTCTTTTGCCATTGCTATCCTTGTTTTAATTTCTGTGGTGCACTTCCAGTCGGTGTCTATCCTGCTTCCAAGATACTTAAAATTTTGCACCTGTTCTAGTGTTTCTCCATTCAGCACAATTTGAATTTCCTTTGTTTCCTTCTATTGCCAATACTTTTGTTTTATTTGTGTTAATTTTTATTCCATATTTTTTTCCGTTAGTTGCAATGGTGTCCACCAAATCCTGTAATTCTTTTTCCCCTGTGGCTAGAAGGACCATGTCATCAGCAAATCTCAAGCACCCTACTCTTCTTCCTCCAATTTCTACTCCTTTGTCATCTAATGAGCATTGGTCAATCATATTTTCCAAGTACAGGTTGAAAAGAGTAGGTGATAAACAGCATCCTTGTCTTACTCCTTTCCCTAGTCTGATCCAGTTTGTACTTTCTCCTCTCACTTTAACTGAAACTTTTTGATTAAGGTATAATGAGTTTATGTCTTCTGGTTTTCCAGTCCATTCTCTTTTCCCTCATAATAGTCGCCAGCTTGTCCCAAACCACATTGTCAAATGCCTTTTCTAAATCGATGAAGCACATATATAGGTCTCTTCCTTTTTCAATAAACCATCGTACA
Source organism: Schistocerca cancellata (assembly GCF_023864275.1). Lineage (NCBI taxonomy): Eukaryota > Metazoa > Arthropoda > Insecta > Orthoptera > Acrididae > Schistocerca > Schistocerca cancellata. Next base: position 290,901,799 of record NC_064627.1, read on the forward strand.
CTATCTAATCAAAATTATCTGACACTTCTAAACAAAGCGGAATTGATCAGTTGACCTTACTGGGCATGAACCCACAGGTATAAAGGAACACGGAGTATTATGTTGTCAGTAGTGAAGCAGTTACAACAAAGTGGGTCGCTCAGAAGAGTTCAGTGACTTCGAACGTGGACTAGCTACTGGATGTCATATGTCTAACCAATGCTCCAGCGATATTTCACCACTTTTAAAGCTGCCGAAATCAAATATTGGTGAAGTGGTTGTAAAGGGAAAATGTGAAAGAACAACCACAGCTAAACCAAGAAGAGGCAGTTCTCATGTACTGACGGACAGGGACCATCGAGTATTTCGTAGGGCGATAGTAAAAAAATTTGCATGAAATCAGCGGAAGAGTTCCGAAGTGCTAGCAGCAGTCCAGCCACCACAATCACTGTGCGAAGTGAGTTAAAAAGAATGCGGTGTAACGGTCGTGCAGTCATTATAAGCCACACATACGAGTATATGCAGTCACTGCTAAGCGACGCTTGAGAAGGTGTATAAAACGAAGTCAATGGACAATGTGTGACTGGAAACGAGTGATCTGAAGCGGCGAATCACGCTACACCCTCTGGTAATCCAATGGAACGATTTGCGTTTGCGGATCCTTGGAGAACATTATCTTCATTATGTTTAATGTCAACAGTGAAGTACGGAGGAGGTTGTGTTACGGTATGGGGGTGTTTCTCGCGGCTAGAGCGTGGTTCCCTTGTTGCATTAAATGCCGAAGGATATGACCATTTTACAGTATCGTGTAGTCCCTACAGAAGAAAAACAGTTCACAAAAGATGATGCATTGTATCAGCATGACAATGCATCATTTATAAATCAGTATCCGCCAGTCAGTGCTCTGTGCACAATAATATTAGTGAAATGGACCAGCCCGCTCCCAGTCACGACCTGTACCGAATGGAACATCTATGGGAAGAGTTAGAACCCTGACTTCGTTCCCTCTCCATACCCCAGCCTATCTTGTAGAACTTATGATGCTTATTTCAAAAATGTATCTCATCGGCAGCGTACATCAAGAACTAGGGGCTCCAAGGGGGGTAACAGTTTGGTTAATTTGGTTCTCGATGACGCATAAAATGTAATATTTTTCACGAAAAATTGTCATAATAATCTTTTATTGTTGCTTTAGCTCTGATTCACAGTGTATTGTCATAAATTGTGGTGGAATTACATTTGGTCTAGGGGGTGGGATTGGGGGGCACACCTGGACGACGCGAACTCTTAGATCTACTGAGTTTGCGTCCGGGATATCTGCCTGTGATGACTTTTTCGAAATTTAGAAAACTGTTCTGGCGTTCATCAACAGTTCCAGTTGCTGATTACACCAATACCAAACACACACACAATATATTAGTTAATGTAAACATCGAAAAAATTCTAAGCCCCAGCATTGGCCTCACGGAGAAAAACTTAAAGTAAGTTCACTGACATAATCTCTGAGACCTTTAGCGTCCGGTATAAATCTTCTCTGGTTTCAGCCCTCGAAGAAGAATAGGCTGCCATTCCTCCACAAGCGCTCCACTGAAAGTGACATCCAAACAGAGTTCAACCGTCTTAAAGGTGAAGAGTTGGCATACCTAGTATTTATGTACACTGATATGTGTCCGGATACTTTTGATCAAGTAATAGATATCTCGTGTAGGCTTCACGAAAATAAGGTAAGAGGTATCAGCGGACAGAGGCTACCAGTCATTATTCCCTCGGTGAATTCGTAAATTCAATAGGAAACAAAATTGATAATGATGATTCGATGTATCCTCCACCACCACTGTAAAGTGGCTTACGGAGTAATGTAGATGTAGACACGTTAGCGAGTGCAGACTGGGTATGCGTTGTGGCGTGTCTGGGCCTACTGTTCGTAAATGGTTGACTGAATCAAAAATTAAGCCATTCGTAGTTCATGGCCCTTCTTTTCGGCTTGATGATGACTGCGACTCTTCGTCGCATGGCTGCCCAATATCAAGCAAACCACGCGAAACTGTGCTGATCCGTGACACAGCAGTAGGATCCCACATCCGGAACGGATTCGGTTCACAGATCAAAGTGTGCACATTCCCTCGAGGAGTATTCCAGATACACTCATTACAGCTAGGGCCGGAAAAATATGGGCAGTCATTCGGTAAATTCATTGTCTTTCTTTCTCATTATATAGCCGATTGTCAATCAGGTGGCCACTGCAAGATCTGAGAACATGGCACTCACGCATCACTCAGAACCATTCCAGTCGATGAAGCGACAACAGCGCTGTCGCGCAGACAACACAGCTACACACACACACACACACACACACACACACACACACACACACAGTGAACTATTTTATACGCTAGAGGTTTTACACATTAATATAGCGAATATCTAGCCACAGATAAACTCTTTGTAAAAACTGACATTACGGCTCAGCTCGCAATAGCAGACGCATGCGTTTCGGAGGGAAAAAAAAAAGGCTATTGCTCCAATATATCTGTCGGCGCAGAAGTTGAGAGCATTAATCAGTTAGTAATTATAAAAATTAACTGCATCCATTCTTACTACGAATTTGTCGATATCTCAAACAGTTCACGAAATGAACTATGAACTTACCCTGTAATCATCATTTCCAGTTCCTTTATTGCAGGCATTCTGTATTAAAGATATACGCAATGACAAATTTAAGATAAAAAGCTGTAAGGTGGGCATGCCATTTTGATTTTTGTAAGTTATCGATGTGCACGAGAGAGAGAGAGAGAGAGAGAGAGAGAGAGAGAGAGAGCAAGTCGTGTTGCTGTTAAACAATCTTTGGTCATTTTGTGGCACAGTCTTTGCCTCTGCCCACCTAATACATTCTTAGTTGAAGTGTCGCTGGTGATGTACGTATTCAGTAGTGCCGTGTTAACTTGTGTTTGTATTTGTTCGATGAAGTAAGATTTACTGTTAAGGACAGTAAGGATGAATATGATTTATATACTGGAACGCATATAGGAATATAAATTTTGAATAATGTTGATATTTTTGAAGTTTGACTTAAGATTGCAGAACTGCGCAGCTAGTTTGTCGGAATAATTATTGTTAGCTAGTTGACTGGAACAGAGCTGAGAGGAAGACCACCCCTCTTCCTCGAGTTATGCAGTAACAGATCAACTGATTCAGCTGTTCGGGTTTTATAGAAATTCTGTTTTAACGTTGTAACCCTCTTCAAATCATTGTTCACTTTGTCAAGAATTGTATTGTTCAGACCAATTATATGTGTGAAGATCACGCGAAATTTTATTCTGCCTTTTTGACCACACAACTCATCCTAAAATCGTTGTTTTGGAATATCATTTCATAGGGAATAGTCACTCTCCCTATACCTCTGTTCAAGGATGTTCATCATTACGCATTACTACATTGCACCATTCGATATGTAACAGTTTGAAAATTTTATTTAGAAATATAAATCTATCTTAGCCGCTGCCTGTTTGCTGTTGTGCTTTCGAGAAATCTGCAACAGTGTTGTCAAGACGCGAAGTACGTGAAAATTTTAATTCGGGCCGGATAACTGTTTTACTTCAGCAGCACATTTACTACAAAGACAAGTTGTACTCAGAGCATTTTAAGTTCAGTTCAAATTACGTTCTGTTTAGTCAAAAGGTTAGCATACGAGTTTGTGGGTAGATAGTTTTGGTAATAATTAGACTTTTTATAGCGTGAGAGGTAAGGTTAGGCTAAATTTCATACTGTAGTGGGGCTTACAAAGTCACTGAACCTCATGAAATGCATGAATCCACCGTCTTTCTGGTTATGCTCTCATGTTAATGAAGTATTCTTTACGCTGTACACGTTGATGACATATGATATAATATCAGAATGTATCCTGGACAGCAGATTGCCACATGCTATTTCGTGGAAAAAATTGCGAATGATGAGTTACTTGTACGTGTACAGAAAGAATCACATGACCTGTAATTACTAACAGACATAGTGCAATAGATCAATGTTTTAGCAGTTCCTGCAGTACTGGAATCTCTGTTTCAAGCACTAAATTTCGGGGCACAAACACGAATGCCATCTTTGTGCAAATATAGTTCCTACAATCCTTGAATATTGCAATTAATTCCTTAAATCGTGCACTACACAGAGAACGAAACTATAGCAGGGCTTCTTTCTTATGAGCTTCTCATTACACATTTGTGGGCTTACAATAACACATTAACGATGGATGTAATTAAGTTAATACTATAATTTTCAGTTTTCAAAAGATCCCTTCCAAGCGTTTTGTGCTCCGTGAATTAATTTCACCGCCTTTCGTTGAAGTTAGTATCACAGCCATACAAAATCATTGGCAGTAAGTAACCTTGTAGTTATGCAATCACTGCGAACGGAATAAAGTAGAAAGTGCCTTTGTGTGTGTGTCGGTAAAAACAGTGAACAAGTTATCTAAGGTACGTAATCTCAGCAGGCAGCAATAAATGAAGTCTTTTTGTGCAACGGTAACTCCAGTGACGCACCTTATTGAATAATTTCACGTTGTAAGAGCGAAAGGAGGATGATGGAGGTCCGCTCCAAGGTCTGTCTGCGACAACGGATTGTTTGGAGCGCTGGGCACTTAACTGCTCTGACATATGCTTCTCTCATCATTTATATTTACGTGCCGTTCTACCTCAATAACTTCTTTCTTAACCAACTGTTACCAGAACCCACGGTTCAAATGTAACCACACTGCATTGTTAATAATAACAATAATAATAATAATAATAATAACTAACCTACATCTGACTATGAATGTATGTAAGAATATACTGGGTGGTTATAATTAAAGTGCAGCTACTCATGGATGTAATTGTCGAAGGACAGTGAATCTTGTTAGATAATCTGATGCGTTTATGCTGAACCGATTTACGCTGGAAAAGAATTAGTTCCAATTTTGGCCACCAGGTGCAAATCTGACACTGTACAGCACCTCGTCGGCGTCTATGCTCGTAATGAACAAACCGTGTAAGCGGCGGTTAATAATAAAATCTACATTATGCCTTTCTCACCTGTTTGACCTTTTCTGTTCATGCGCCGTTCCTAATCCACTGCGAATGGAAAAATTTCTATATACCAATACTGTAGCGACTTTAGCTGTTACGAAATACATGAAATGTATTCGCATTTGTATGGTGCAATGACAATGAAAATTTGTACCGCAATGGAACTTGAACCTGGCTTTCCCACTTATCGCCTTATCATTAGGCTATCCAAGCACGCTTCACGGCCAGATCCTAACTTCCATACGTCTTCAACCATGTGACGTGTTTCATGTATCATACTTATTTCTTTATGTCTTTCTTGCATTCACTGCGCCAGATTTGTACCTGTTGACCAAAATTGGAACTAATATTTTCCAGCATAAATCGGCTTCGCGTTAACACTTCAGAATATCGACAAAGTTTCACTGTCATAAGATAATTACAGCCTACACTGTAATCCTGTGAGTAGCCGCACTTCAATTAAAACGATCCTGAATAACTGTGTGCTGGAGCTGCCTTAAAATCGGTTTTCCGCCATTTGCTGACTGAACTACTATTTATACCATTCATCACGCCAGTCGGACTGAATCAAAGCTTGGACTTTCCACTAGCACCTTTCCAGGAATTCAGAAAATACTGAGACTGGGGTTAGAGTCCGAGCCCAGCATACAGTTTCAGTTTGTTGGATATGTGTACATGCCATTGCCATCAACATCATTGCTGGATTTCATTTCGTGTCCCGTTTAAAGAGCACATAGTATACCATTGTAGTTAGTTTTGGTCTTGGTCTTACCTTCCAATAGGACTTCATCGTTTCACTATGAATCGCCTAACATCGTTTGTGTGTTGGCTAGCCATTGTTCTCAGGTTTTTGGGTACCGTTTGTGACGTTGAAGATGTTCTTGATTAATCGTGAGCAGTCCGCTAGTGCTATGGATCCGTAAAATTACAGATGTCTTTCCCGTACAATGAAATTAAATCGTTCCCTCAGGGATTCTTCAGAACTATTTGGCATCCGGATACGGTCTTGCGTCTTGGATTCGAATATTTTCCGCAATGTTTACCGTTCAATTTTCCCGATGACATTGACATTCGTGCTTCATAATAAGATCTTAAGTGCTTTAGGGAACGGCTGTTTGTTAGTGGTGTAGTATTATTACAAAAATCTCAGATGATAATGTAAATTTAACGCAATCTCTCAGCACGGGTTTTACTGCTCACTTTGTAATTGTCAGTGTTACCGACAATTTCACCTGAATACACGGCATCTGATAGGCGGCAGCAGCAAATAGTGTTTGGTGGAGCAAGTGCCGCAACATGAGTTCAAAATTGTGTGCGGGATCCAGAGTGGAATATGCTTAAAGAAAAGAGGCACAGAAAAGAAAGTAATAATTTTAACTATGGATTATCATAGAGGCCATTCGATATGCACCTCAGTTTGTCGAGAATCGGGGTGGGAACCGGCTGGGGCCTAATTTGGGGACACATCTTGGCACTCAGCGAAAGTGATTTCAGGAGATCCACGGAAAACCTACATGAGAATCGTGATTTGGGTATCATGTTAGTACCACAAAAGGTATTTACAGTGTAAAACTGAATATTTAGAGTGGTTTCTTTTACTATTATACTTACTGCAAACGAATCTTTAACGTACTAAGAGACCCCACAGTACAGGAAGAACGTAATAAAGCACTGCAAATAAAATCAGCGTCCCACCTTAAAGATGGACCTCTAGTTCCGAAATAATACACCAGCATTTATTAACACTATGCCGTTCGGCGACACCACAGTAATGTCATGCGCGAAATAGCGGTCAACGGCCGGCGACAAAACAGTATCGCTCAGTGGCCGACGACACCACAGTGGTGCTGTGAACATAGTATCGCGCAGTGGCCGGCGACAGCACTTTACTATCTTTTGCATTCTGTTGGCGTTTTGTTTAGGTGACAATAAGTTAACACACGTCAACAAGTGTTTTGTTTTTATAAGTACTTGTGCCCTTTCATCATGGCTGACGAAAGAGACAATAGGATTATTTACGATGAATGCGCGGACGTCTTGTTTGACGTTCCGGACGACTTGGCCGATTGCGAAGAAGACATTGGATATCAAAAAAATAAAAGCGAAGCAGAATGGTAGGGAGATAGTGAAATGCGTCCAAGAAGAATTCGGCGAACTCTACGGTTGCCAACTGATTCGGCTGGGTCAGACGAAGAAGACAGTGCACAGTGGTCGGACTTTGATTTACCGAGGACCAATAATACACTCCTGGAAATGGAAAAAAGAACACATTGACACCGGTGTGTCAGACCCACCATACTTGCTCCGGACACTGCGAGAGGGCTGTACAAGCAATGATCACACGCACGGCACAGCGGACACACCAGGAACCGCGGTGTTGGCCGTCGAATGGCGCTAGCTGCGCAGCATTTGTGCACCGCCGCCGTCAGTGTCAGCCAGTTTGCCGTGGCATACGGAGCTCCATCGCAGTCTTTAACACTGGTAGCATGCCGCGACAGCGTGGACGTGAACCGTATGTGCAGTTGACGGACTTTGAGCGAGGGCGTATAGTGGGCATGCGGGAGGCCGGGTGGACGTACCGCCGAATTGCTCAACACGTGGGGCGTGAGGTCTCCACAGTACATCGATGTTGTCGCCAGTGGTCGGCGGAAGGTGCACGTGCCCGTCGACCTGGGACCGGACCGCAGCGACGCACGGATGCACGCCAAGACCGTAGGATCCTACGCAGTGCCGTAGGGGACCGCACCGCCACTTCCCAGCAAATTAGGGACACTGTTGCTCCTGGGGTATCGGCGAGGACCATTCGCAACCGTCTCCATGAAGCTGGGCTATGGTCCCGCACACCGTTAGGCCGTCTTCCGCTCACGCCCCAACATCGTGCAGCCCGCCTCCAGTGGTGGTGTCACGACAGGCGTGAATGGAGGGACGAATGGAGACGTGTCGTCTTCAGCGATGAGAGTCGCTTCTGCCTTGGTGCCAATGATGGTCGTATGCGTGTTTGGCGCCGTGCAGGTGAGCGCCACAATCAGGACTGCATACGACCGAGACACACAGGGCCAACACCCTGCATCATGGTGTGGGGAGCGATCTCCTACACTGGCTGTACACCACTGGTGATCGTCGAGGGGACACTGAATAGTGCACGGTACATCCAAACCGTCATCGAACCCACCGTTCTACCATTCCTAGACCGGCAAGGGAACTTGCTGTTCCAACAGGACAATGCACGTCCGCATGTATCCCGTGCCACCCAACGTGCTCTAGAAGGTGTAAGTCAACTACCCTGGCCAGCAAGATCTCCGGATCTGTCCCCCATTGAGCATGTTTGGGACTGGATGAAGCGTCGTCTCACGCGGTCTGCACGTCCAGCACGAACGCTGGTCCAGCTGAGGCGCCAGGTGGAAATGGCATGGCAAGCCGTTCCACAGGACTACATCCAGCATCTCTACGATCGTCTCCATGGGAGAATAGCAGCCTGCATTGCTCCGAAAGGTGGATATACACTGTACTAGTGCCGACATTGTGCATGCTCTGTTGCCTGTGTCTATGTGCCTGTGGTTCTGTCAGTGTGATCATGTGATGTATCTGACCCCAGGAATGTGTCAATAAAGTTTCCCCTTCCTGGGACAATGAATTCACGGTGTTCTTATTTCAATTTCCAGGAGTGTAGATTTGAAGGATCCCCGGGTCCAAACATATTTCCCAAAGATACACAGACCGTCGAGGATATCGTACAATTATATATTGTTAACGATCTATTTGGATATATTAACAACGAAACCAACAAGTACTACAGTCAAAATTGCAATAGAAGGAAACTGGAATAAAAAAAATGCCAAATTTGTCGGCGTTACGGGACCCGAACTTAGAAAATGTTTGTGCTTGCTATCCGTATAGGAGTTGTAAAAAAAGGTAAGGATCGATGATTATTGATGAACGAATCCGTTGACAGACTCACCGATATTTCGCAAAACGATGTCCCGCAACCTATTCAGACAAATATTATCATTTTTACATTTTTTCGACAGCAACAATAAACCGGATAATGCCGATCGGCTTGTCAAAGTGCAATTAGTAATTATTTTTCCAAAAAGTTTAAAGAAACGTTTAATATACACTCCTGGAAATGGAAAAAAGAACACATTGACACCGGTGTGTCAGACCCACCATACTTGCTCCGGACACTGCGAGAGGGCTGTACAAGCAATGATCACACGCACGGCACAGCGGACACACCAGGAACCGCGGTGTTGGCCGTCGAATGGCGCTAGCTGCGCAGCATTTGTGCACCGCCGCCGTCAGTGTCAGCCAGTTTGCCGTGGCATACGGAGCTCCATCGCAGTCTTTAACACTGGTAGCATGCCGCGACAGCGTGGACGTGAACCGTATGTGCAGTTGACGGACTTTGAGCGAGGGCGTATAGTGGGCATGCGGGAGGCCGGGTGGACGTACCGCCGAATTGCTCAACACGTGGGGCGTGAGGTCTCCACAGTACATCGATGTTGTCGCCAGTGGTCGGCGGAAGGTGCACGTGCCCGTCGACCTGGGACCGGACCGCAGCGACGCACGGATGCACGCCAAGACCGTAGGATCCTACGCAGTGCCGTAGGGGACCGCACCGCCACTTCCCAGCAAATTAGGGACACTGTTGCTCCTGGGGTATCGGCGAGGACCAAATCGCAACCGTCTCCATGAAGCTGGGCTACGGTCCCGCACACCGTTAGGCCGTCTTCCGCTCACGCCCCAACATCGTGCAGCCCGCCTCCAGTGGTGTCGCGACAGGCGTGAATGGAGGGACGAATGGAGACGTGTCGTCTTCAGCGATGAGAGTCGCTTCTGCCTTGGTGCCAATGATGGTCGTATGCGTGTTTGGCGCCGTGCAGGTGAGCGCCACAATCAGGACTGCATACGACCGAGGCACACGGGGCCAACACCCGGCATCATGGTGTGGGGAGCGATCTCCTACACTGGCCGTACACCACTGGTGATCGTCGAGGGGACACTGAATAGTGCACGGTACATCCAAACCGTCATCGAACCCATCGTTCTACCATTCCTAGACCGGCAAGGGAACTTGCTGTTCCAACAGGACAATGCACGTCCGCATGTATCCCGTGCCACCCAACGTGCTCTAGAAGGTGTAAGTCAACTACCCTGGCCAGCAAGATCTCCGGATCTGTTCCCCAATGAGCATGTTTGGGACTGGATGAAGCGTCGTCTCACGCGGTCTGCACGTCCACCACGAACGCTGGTCCAACTGAGGCGCCAGGTGGAAATGGCATGGCAAGCCGTTCCACAGGACTACATCGAGCATCTCTACGATCGTCTCCATGGGAGAATAGCAGCCTGCATTGCTGCGAAAGGTGGATATACACTGTACTAGTGCCGACATTGTGCATGCTCTGTTGCCTGTGTGTATGTGCCTGTGGTTCTGTCAGTGTGATCATGTGATGTATCTGACCCCAGGAATGTGTCAATAAATTTTCCCCTTCCTGGGACAATGAATTCACGGTGTTCTTATTTCAATTTCCAGGAGTGTAAGTCAAAACATCTCAACTGATGAAGGAATGATTTCGCGGCGTGGACGGTTTAATTTAAAGTTTACAATCCGTCGAAAATTACGAAATACGGCATACTCATTCGGATGCTGTGTGATTCGAGTACGGGATACACTATCTCATTCAAGACATATTCCGGCGCTGGACAACCTTTGCAAAAACAGTGACGGAACTATTGGCACCTTCTTACGGAAAGTGGCATTACCTCTGCATGGATAACTATTATAACAGAGTAGAACTTGCAGAGAAGTAACTTGAAAAGGAAATTCGAGTTTGTGAAACGATACGGCAAAATTGAGGATTTCCGGAAAATTTAAGCGCGCAAAGGTCAATGTGTTTGAAGCTTGTTATCAACGGAAAGGTGAAAAGCGGCGGGCGACAAGCCAAGTGATCCGTCTTAGCGCTGCCGGCGCCAATTGAATAAATTTGTACGAGACGTGCGGACGGCAAAGTGTTAACAGTGTTGACCCATTTGTTACTTATAATTCACTGTCTGCCAACTGAATCGAGTGTGTACTCATTAAAATATATAAAATCAGGGTTCTTGTAGGCTCAAGGTAGGAATGAAATATACGGTAGCTTGTCTTACCACTCAGTGGTAAAGTCTAGAGTTTGCGATCTTGCAGAGCCTGTGTAGTTCAGAAGTACAAAGCAATGTTCCTTCGGACATGCATGACACTGCGGCGACTACAGACGTTACGAAATATGGGAAATGTATTCGCAGTTGCGAACATGGATAACCATCAGATGGTATAATGGAAAGACGGCAATGAAAATTTGTGCCGCACCGGGACTGGAACTCCGATTTCCCGTTTATCGCGAGGGGTCGCCTTACCATTAGGCTATCCAAGCAAGCTTCACGTCAAGACCCAAACTTCCGTATGTTGTCAACAGTGTATCTACCACCTGTACTCGTACATCCATTATGTACTCGTATGTTTCCGTACAAGTGAGATGTTTTAATTGGAAGTCGCTTGTCCGGTGTCGGCGGATACAGTAAATACGATATTGTGGCGCCTGTGTTGTTCAGAAGTATGGTGCATTGTTCCATCGGATATGCATGCAAGTCCAAAGGGACAGGTACTGTGGTGACTACTGCCATTATGACACACATGAAATGTTTTTGGAATTACAAATATGCACAGCCGTAAACGGTATAATGGAAAGACGACAATGAAAATTTAAGCCGGACCGGGATTCAAATCCAAATTCCTTAGGAACATGGCAACGTTCTTCTTAGGTCAGGCACTGCAACATCGTATTTATCCCCCAGTACCTCCCCTGTATTGGAATATACCTATTTGATATGAGAGTGCAGATGATGGATACATGGTTGACGACATACGTAAGTTTGCGAATGTCCGCGAAGCATGCTCGGACAGACTAAAGGAAAGGCGACCACTCGCGATAAACTGGAAATTCGGGTTCCAGCCCCGGTTCGGCACAAATTTTCAACATCGTCATTCCGTAGTACAGCTGATGGTAGTCTATATTCGCAACTGCGAATACATTTCATGTGAGTAATTTCGGATGAACGCTTGTCCAAAAATCATATTTAGCCAGAACACTTAAAAAATTCGGACTGTACTAAGGTCATAGTAACATACTTTTCAGATTGTTTTGTGGGTTATCGATTCAGCACCCAGCACCCAGTTATTGACTTTCACTCCCAGAACAGCAGAACAAGAGTAATTCAAACAAACATACGTAATGACCCCTACTGGAAGAGCAGTAAAATGGTAAACAAAGATAAAGGGGCATTAGTTATGGAACTAGGCTGTTACCGGTAGGATATGACGATAAACAAACCTCATTACTTTACTAGGCCAACGTCCTTCTAGACAGGAGCTGTACGTTTCACTGACAACAGAAACTACGCAGAACTTTTGTTCATCTTTGGTTGTTTACCTGTATATCACGAGCGACCGAGAAAGCATTCCCCTTCTGTTGTGTACGGCTGTCTTTGTAATGCAGAACATCAATATTAAGGGAGACTTGACCGTTTGCTTCTATCTATCTTTCAAACTAAAATTTGTCAATGAAAAAAATTTATGTTACGACAGAAACAGTCCATTTGGTCAAACGCAGAAAACATGTATATAACACAAGTGATTGTAAGACGCCGAAGTCGGACCAGTCAGGTAAAGGTAATCGATAGTAAAAGCACAAAAGATATAAAATAAAATTCGTTAGAAGTTATTGGAGTGATACTTTACTACACCGTTCATGTGCTCGTTTCCTTGCTATAGCGGCTTACGAATCAAAATATACGAAGAGCAGGAAAATAAGTTCCCTAAATGACTCTATTGCACGAATTTCAGGACTATGGCTCTCAAACTATTCACAGCCGTCTGGTTGATGTGGGATTTACTGATTTAGTGCTCTTTTTGTGGTTAGTGGGGAGAATGGCAGAAAAAGGAGTCCTACGAACGAGACTCAACAAATGATGTTTTTTACATTTCTCCATGTGACAAGAGGACAGCTTTTGAGCTTGATTAACTGAGGCAGTATACTGCTTTGCTTAAACTTTTTATTCGGATCTCGCCAGGAAAAATCTGTCAGCAATGCTTCGTTTTACTCAAAAGATTTTGATTTGCAGCACAGTAGCATTCAAATAACACTGCCGTCTTGTGTCTGATTGTTGGAATGTGATAGAAGCCTACATCGGATTCATAAACGGTGGAGGGGGTGTGGGGCTTCTGCCCTTCCTGGTCCTCTCCTACACTCTTCACTATCCCACATGGCTGCTCTTTAGACCCCTTCTGTCTGGTGCTGTTTCCACACAGTTTCTGAATTATGTTAGCAAGAATTTATTAACTAGCAAATTCACTTTTCTGTATGCCGTAATATTCTGGGAGGGGAAATATTTAATAGATCTTTAGGTTCTTCTGAGCTTGTTGCTTTGCCGTAATTGGGAACCATAAGTTCGTAGGTTAGTTTCTTTCCCCCCTCCCCCCATCACGTATTTTCTTCGCAGTGAGCGAGGTGAAGTAGTCTCAATACACTGGACTCATTTTCGGAAGGACGTCGTAGAATCCCAATCTGGTCATTCACAGACAGGTTTTCCGTCGTTTCGCTAAACTGCTTAAGGGAAATGACGAGAGTGGTTTTTCGAAAAGAGCACGGCTAGTTTCCTTCTTGATCCTTCGCCTAAGCGAGCTCGAAAACAGTCTAATGAGTACAGAACATGGCTGAGAGTAAATCGAAGGAAGACGAATGTAACGAGAAGTAGGGGAAATGAGAACAGCGAGAAACTTAACATTAGGATTGGTGATCACGATGAAGTTAAGGAATTCTACTACTTAGGCAGCAAAATAACGCATGGTGGACGGAGCACGGAGGACCTAAAAAGCACACTAGCACTGCTAAAATGGACGTTCCTGACCAACTGAACTGAAGCCTTTGAGATATGGTGCTACGGAACAATGTTGAAAATTAGGTGGACTAATGAGGTAAGGAATGGTGAGGTTCTCTGCAGAATCGGCTAGGAAAGGAATATATGGAAAATACTAACAAGAATCAAAAAAATGGTTCAAATGGCTCTGAGCACTATGGGACTTAACTTCTGAGGTCATCAGTCCCCTAGAGCTTAGAACTACTTAAACCTAACTAACCTAAGTACATCACACACATCCATGCCCGAAGCAGGATTCGAACCTGCGACCGTAGCGGTCGCGCGGTTCCAGACCGTAGCGCCTAGAACCGCTCGGCCACCCCGGCCGGCCACTGACAAGAAGAAGGGACAAGATGATTCGTCAGGGAATTCGTGGCGGGAAGCATCAAAGCAGTCAGAGGACTCATGACTTCACAAAGAAAGAGACTGTGCTATTTGTAGCGTCGCCGAGCTCGAGGGTGACGTAAAGGTTCAAATGGCTCTGAGCACTATGGGACTCAACTGCTGAGGTCATCAGTCCCCTAGAACTTAGAACTACTTAAACCTAACTAACCTAAGGACATCACACACATCCATGCCCGAGGCAGGATTCGAAGCTGCGACCGTAGCGGTCGCGCAGTTCCAGACTGTAGCGCCTAGAACCGCTCCGCCACTTCGGCCGGCGTGACGTAAATGGTACCACTCTTTTGCACTATGCAGAGGAATGTTGAAGGCAAGTGTGAGCCACATTTGACACTTCTGCGTTGCAATGGGACAAAATGACGAGGTGTTATGAAAAGTGACATTTCAGTTATTTTATGGATGTAGACAGACGCAGACGGGAAGTTAATGCTGACGTTGTTTCCTCAGTCGTCGCCTACGTGTTACGAACGAATAGTTCGTGCTTGGCACCTTGCGCTGCCGCTGTGTCCTGCGCAGAGCTTCACCGCGCATCGGCTGCTGGACATCCGCATTCCAGGTCGGGCCCGTCGCGCTGCCTACCGGCTGGCCAGCCAAGGCGGCCTCAGCTGCGGCTACACCGTACACTGTGTAGCGTGGGCGGCCGTCTGGTCTGGAAAGGCAAGGCCGCCTGCCCGCCCGCATAGGCCACGCGCCTCCCCTATTCTCTCCTGCCCGCTGCGGCGGCTGCTGCTGCCGCATGCACTCTACGTGACGAGCATGGCTTGGTTCTAACACAACAGAATTACAAACACGACGGACCGTTTCGGTGCCAAAGGCCTTGCCGCAGCGGCAACACTGGTTCCCGTCAGATTACCGAAGTTAAGGGCTGTGGGGCGCGGCTGGCTCTTGGATGGGTGACCACCCGGGTCCGCTGTTGGCAAGCGAGGTGCACTCAGCACTTACGAAGCCAATGTAGAGCTACTTGATTCAGAAGAAGCGGCTCCGGTCACGAAAGCTGACAGTGGCCGGGAGAGCGGTGTGCTGACCACATGCGCCTCCATATCCGCATCCAATGACGCCTGTCGGCTGAGGATGAGGCTGTCATCGGTCGGTAACGTTGGGCCTTATTAGGCCTGTTCGTACGGAGTTTGAATTTGAGGATAGATTAATTTTTCCGGGCGCTCAACATCTTTATTTTTCTGTATTTATTTACACCACGAAGACGTAGAGTGATCCCGATTGGGTGTAGATCCGATGTTTTACCTGCTCTTGAAGTGGTTAAATGCGGGCGCGGCCACTTGTCGAAATAAGTCAACTGTGCGTGGTGGTCAATTTTTGAGGCAAGTCTGCGCGGAGGAAAACAGAAAAGTCATTGGGATATTGATATGCACATACAGAGATGACCCTAGCATCACGTGCACAAGGTACAAAAGGGCAGTGAAATGGGGGAGCTGTCATTTCTACTCAGGTGATTCAATCCCGCGTCCGGCCATCCTGATTTATGTTTTCCGTGATTTCCCTAAATCACTCCAGGCAAATGCCGGGATGGTTCCTTTCAAAGGGCACGGCCGACTTCCTTCCCCGTCCTTCCCTAATCCGATGAGACCGATGACCTAGCTGTCTGGTCTCCTTCCCCGAAACAACCAACCAACCAACCAACCAGGTGATTCATGTGAAAAGTTTTTCCACGTGATCATGACACTGAACGCAGAATGGTAGACGCATGAGATATTCCATTTCCGGGCTAGTCTGAAGAACTACTGTACAGAAGATAAGCTACACACGGTTGGCGGTGGCGTTTTTGTTAACGTCAGAAGTAGTTTAACTTGTCGCGAAATTGAAGTAGATACTGCCTGTGAGTTAGTATGGGCGGAGGTCATTGTTGGCAATCGGAATAAAATAATAATTAAATCCTTTTACCGACCTCCCAATTCAGATGATACAGTTGCTGAAAGGTCCAAAGAAAACTTGAGTTTGATTTCAAACACGTACCCGACTCATACGATAATAGTTGGTGGTGACTTTTAATTTACCCTCGATATGTTGGCGAAAATACATGTTTTAATTCCGGAGTACGCATAAAATATCATCCGAAATTGTGCTAAACGCCTTCTCTGAAAATTATTTCGAGCAGTTAGTTCATGAACCCACGCGAATAGTAAACGACTGTGAAAACACACTTGACGTCTTAGCAACAAATAACCCTGAGTTAATAACGAGCATCAAAACCGATACAGGGATTAGTGAACACAGGGTTGTCCTAGCGAGATTGAATGTTGTAATCCCCAGATCCTCGAAAAATAAGCGAGAAATATACCTATTCAAAATAAGCAGATAAAAATTCGCTTGACGCCTTCCTGAGAGACAACATCCACTCATTCCAAATTAATAACATAAGTGTAGACCAGATGTGGCTTACATTCAAAGAAACAACATCGGCAGCAATTGAGAGAATTATACAAAATAAATTAACAAACGACGGAGCTGATCCTCCTTGGTACACAAAACGAGTTAGAACACTATTGCAGAAACAACGAAACAAACATACCAAATTTAAACAGACGCAAAATCCCCTTTACAGAAGCTCGAAATGTAGCGCGGAGTTCAATGCCAGACGCCAACAACAGTTTCCACAACGAAACTTTCTCTCGAAACCTGGTAGAAAATCCAAAGAGATTCTGGACGTATGTGAAGTATGTTAGCGGCAAGAAACAATCAATTCCTTCTCTTCGCGATAGCAAAGGAGATACTATCGAAGACAGTGCTGCCAAAGCAGAGTTACTAAACGCAGCCTTTAGAAATGCCTTCACAAAAGAAGACGAAGTAAATATTCCACAATTCGAATCGAGAACAACTGCCAACATGAGTAACGTAGAAGTAAATATCCTCGGAGTAGTGAAGCAACTCAAAACAATAAAAGCAAGTCTTCTGGTCCAGACTGTATACCAATTAGGTTCCTTTCGGAGTATGCTGATACATTAGCTCCATACTTAACAATCATATACAACCGTTCGCATGACGAAAGATCCGTACGCAAAGACTGGAAAGTTGCACCGGTCACACCAATATTCAAGAAAGGTAGTAGGAGTAATCCACTAAATTACAGGCCCATATCGTTAACGTCGATATGCAGCAGAATTTTAGAACATATATTGTGTTTGAACATTATGAATTACGTCGAAGAAAACTGTCTATTGACACACAGTCAACATAGGTTTAGAAAACATCGTTCCTGTGAAACACATCTAGCTCTTTATTCACATGAAGTGCTGAGTGCTATTGACAAGGGATTTCAGATCGAGTCCGTATTCCTTTTGACACTGTACCACATGAGCAGCTCGTAGTGAAATTGCGTGCTTATGGAATATCGTCTCAGTTATGTGACTGGATTTGTGATTTCCTGTCAGAGAGGTCACAGTTCGTAGTAATTGACGGAAAGTCATCCAGTAAAACAGAAGTGATTTCTGGCGTTCCCCAAAGTAGTGTTATAGGCCCTTTGCTATTACTTATCTATATAAACGATTTGGGAGACAATTTGAGCAGCCGTCTTCGGTTGTTAGCAGATGGCGCTGTAATTTATCGACTAATCAAGTCATCAGAAGATCAAAACAAACTGCAAAACGATTTAGAAAAAATATCTGAATGGTGCGAAAAGTGGCAGTTGACCCTAAATAACGAAAAGTGTGAGGTCATCCACAAGAGTGCTAAAAGGAACTCGTTAAACTTCTGTTACACGATAAATCAGTCAAATCTAAATGCCGTAAATTCAACTAAATACCTAGGTATTACAATTACGAACAACTTAAATTGGAAGGAACACATAGAAAATGTTGTGGGGAAGGCTAACCAAAGGCTGCGTTATATTGGCAGGACACTTAGAAAATGTAACAGACCTACTAAGGAGACTGCCTACACGACGCTTGTCCGTCCTCTTTTAGAATACTGCAGCGCTGTGTGGGATCCTTACCAGATAGGACTGACTGAGTACATCGAAAAATTTTAAAGAAAGGCATCACGTTTTGTATTATCGCGAAATATGGGAGAGAGTGTCACGGAAATGATACAGGATTTGGGCTGGAAATCATTCAAAGAAAGGCGTTTTTGGTTGCGACGGAATCTTCTCACGAAATTCCAATCACCAACTTTCTCCTCCGAATGCGAAAATATTTTGTTGACACCGACGTACATAGGGAGGGACGATCACCACGACAAAATAAGGGAAATCAGAGCTCGTACGGAAAGATATAGGTGTTCGTTCTTTCCGCGCTCTATACGAGATTGAAATAATAGAGAATTGTGAAGGTGGTTCGATGAACCCTCTGCCAGGCACTTAAATGTGATTTGCAGAGTATCGATGTAGATGTAGATGAGATTTTGAGGCGGTCTTAGAGTCCCTGGGACCAATATCCTGCCAAAACAGAAATCGTTAACAGGCAAAAATCGTTGAGATTTTCGATTCCCAGGATGAATGAACTACATAATACACGATTAAGGTTGCGGGAAACAGTGAGTGCGCGAGTCCTACTAGCACTTGGCCAATCTTTTCTATAAGTAACGGAATAACGCCACAGTCCTTTGGCGGACGCGTTCCCACGTTCACACCCCCGGCAGCGTAGGTGTTCCCTAGGTCTTCCTAACACCTCGTGTAGTGTTTACCGGAACCGCACCAAGCCGATGGCCCTTTTTAGCAGGAAACCTTACGGAGGCGGCAATCTAGAACTGACACTGAAAGCCTTATGCACGACTGCAACACAGAAAACCGGGAGAAGTGGCGCAGTGGCTAAAGCACACGGAGCAGGGACGAAGATCAATAAGAAAAACAACAAACTGTTATGAAGTAGCCTCCTGGATGATACTGACGTCGATTGACAGGATTGGGAAAGATGCCCTGCGCTGTCCAATTTCTTGTTTCTGTGACTAAATTCCGCACGACCATCAGTTTTGTTTTAATTCCCTGTTTGTCTCACTGGCACTTCAACAACGATCAAAGTTGACAAAATAATACGTGGTGGTGATCTAGTATGCGACCAAACTGCTGAGGTCAGCGGCGCCTACGCTTACACACCACTGACTCTAACTTAAACTAACTTACGCTACGCACAACACACAAGCCCATGCCCGAGGGAGGACTCGAAACTACGACGGTGGGAGCCGCGAGAACCGTGGCAAGGCGCCCCAGACCGCACGGCTACCGCGCGCGGCAAAAATAATGCGTCAGACACTGTAAACAGTCGTGTGCATGTCAACCATGTGCATTTTTTGATCTACTATTTCTAAGGGATTTGATCTGAAAATGAACTGTATGAAAAACTGAAAGTAGTAAGCAAATTTTAATCATCCAACAGAGTTTAAAGTTTAAAATGGTATATGTCATGCGCCCATTACTGCAAAGTATGTTACACACACACACACACACACACACACACACACACACACAATTATATACCTGATTATCAAAAAGTCAGTATAAATTTGAAAACTTAATAAACCACGGAATAATGTAGATACAGAGGTAAAAATTGACACACATGATTAGAATGACATGGGGTTTTATTAGAATTAAAAAAAAAAACAGAGTTCACAGAATGTCCGACAGATGGCGCTGGACAGCAAAACGTCAGTGACTGCGCATGAAACATGTGTATACAAGGAGAATCAGAGAGAGAATCAGATGCGCCAGCAGTCGCAGCATGTTGACGTTACCTGAAAAGGCGCTTTTAGTGAAGCTGTATTATCAGAGTGGGGAATGTGCTAGTTCAGCGTTACGATCCCATCGCCATAGGAAGGGGATTCGAACGGGTAAAGGTCCTTTGACAAAAGCAGCTGTGGCGAGAATGATTTCGAAGTTCGAAGTCACGGGTTGTCTAGACGATAGACCCCGTAGTGACCGACCGAGCACAAGGCGTAATGCTGCTGAGACAGTTCAGGAAGGAATGGAGACTGTAGCGGGTCCGTCTATGCACGGGGAAGTCAGCGCTCGTGCAGTCGCACGTCGCACCGGCATTCCATAAACTGCTGTTTGGTTGGCACTGAGGCGTACCCTCCGATGCTATGCGTACAAAATCCATCAGCATCATGAACTGTTACCTGGCGATTTAGTGAAGCGGAGGCCATTTGCGGTGTGGGCTTTTCAAAAGATGACGGAAGATGACGATTGGTTGAGTAACGTGTTGTGGACCGACGAAGCTCATTTCACGCTCCGAGGATCTGTCAACGCCCACAACTGCAGATTTTGGGCTACCGAAAATCCTAGAACTGTCGTGGAAACTCCATTGCACGACGAGGAAGTCACGGTATGGGCTGGATTTACCACATCCACCGTTATCGGGCCTTTTTTCTTCGAGGAAATGCGTGATTCTGGTTTTGTAAGTGCTACCGTGACGGGTGAGATATGTTGCAGAATCGCATCATCCCCAGCCTGGCTTATGAACACCTGCTGGAACGTACGATGTTTATGCAGGATGGCGCTCCATCCCATATTGCTAGACGCGTGAAAGATCTCTTGTGCGCGTCGTTTGGTGATGATCGTGAGCTCAGCCGCCACTTTCGTCATGCTTGGCCTCCCAGGTCCCCAGACCTCAGTCCGTGCGATTATTGGCTTTGGGGTTACCTGAAGTCGCAATTGTATCGTGATCGACCGACATCTCTAGGGATGCTGAAAGGCAACATCCGACGCCGATGCCTCACCGTAACTCCGGAGATGCTTTACAGTGCTGTTTACAACATTATTCCTCGACTACAGCTATTGTTGAGGAATGATGGTGGACATATTGAGCATTTCCTCTAGAGACATCTTTGCTTTGTCTTACTTTGTTATGCTAATTATTGCTATTCTGATCAGATGAAGCGCCATCTGTCGTTTTGTGAAATTTTGTATTTTTTGGTTCTAATAAAACCGCATGTCATTCCAAGCATGTGTGTCAATTTGTACCTCTCTATCTACATTATTCCGTTATTTATTCAGTTTTCAAATTTATACTGACTTTTTGATCACCCGGTATATATATATCGTGCTGCGGAAGCAAGTGAGCGTGCGTATCAGCTGTTGTTATGCCGGATGATGTGCCATGCACCGCGCCCCCCTTGCTCTCACACAGTGCACTTCGCAATATTGGACACATGGCATATCTCATTTTCAGCTATTCAGCTGTTTTAAAATAGCCGATACTAACACGAATAAAAAAAAAAGTCTTGTTGCAGCCTTTTGATGGTGTATAAATTCGCATAATGGGATCCACAGGAAAGTTGACTAATTTTATATTCGCGTAACTACTAATGCCATCTCTCAACGGATCCATGAATTGACTAGTGAATTAACAAGACTACATTCCGTTTTAAATTTAACGACGCTGGCATCACAGACTGCTCTTAATGACCGAAACTAACGCTTCATTTCGAACTTCGGTCGTGAAAGGACCTATGGAGTAACGTGCGAAAATTCAGTTTTCTTTTAAATTGAGTAACAGTGCCACAGAAACATTTTAAATGATACAGACTACTTATGGTACTGAAGCAATGAGCCATAAAACGTTTCTGAAGTGGTGTGTAAGGTTTTGTGGTGTTAGAGACAGCACTGGAGAGAATACATTTCCAGAAGAACCATCGACATTTCGATTCTAAGAAAATGTTCAAAAAGTGGGCAAAAAGATCTGGGATCGCTTTGTGTTCCACTCACTGACGATCAAAAAGATTGCAAATAATTTTAAATCTGGGGCAACCACAACTAAAATAGTTATACATAATTGACTGACAATTCACCCAGTGAAACAGGTGTTTAAATACGGTGTTAAAACTATTAAAATATAAAACTGAATTAAATGTCAAATAGCCCGCTGTAGCTGTATATATTGAAGTCGATTAGAGACCCACACAATCAGTACATCAACTTTTGAGTTGCTCGTTCTGGTGTATATCTGTACAGAAAATTTTATAAAAGATTGCTTTGATAATGGGGCCGGCCCGAGCGGCCGAGCGGTTCTAGGCGCTACAGTCTGAAACCGCGCGACCGCTACGGTCGCAGTTTCGAATCCTGCCTTGGACATGGATGTGTGTGAGGTTTAAGTAGTTCTAAGTTCTAGGGGACTGATGACCTCAGATGTTAAGTCCCATAGTGCTTAGAGCCATTTTTTCTTACGTATTTAATAAACAAGGTCTTTAATTTCATACTAAAAGAAAGTTACTTACAAATGATATGTCATATGGGACAGGGAAGTACAGAACACCGCAGAGTAACATTTTGGCGTGACAAGGCAAAGCTCTCAGCTCTCCTAAATCGATAAAAACCATCATTAATGATGAATGTGCAGTTTAAAAATCTAAGAAAAAGAATTAGGAATCAGAAACTGATTATTGATACAAAAGTAACAATGCAGTAATAACTAAAATGAAAAGGAGAGACTGTCTCCTTGTGATTTTAACACACCAGTCCCGTTTGTGGCAGTAGTTGCACGTTACATACAGGTTGGAAAGTATTTAAACCGACAAACTCTGGGAGGTTGTAGGGGACATCAAAACAAATATTTTTCCCTAATGTCATTTTTTCGGATGAGGAGTATTTAAACTGGTAGAGGAAGATTTCCCTGGCGGCAAATTAATTAAACCAACAAACACTTTTCCATTTTTTATGACCAAGAGACAACACATTAACACAACCCAATTTCAATTACAGTAGATTTCAAAAATGCCTCCATTGACACGTAAACAAAGGTTACACCGTCGGATAATGTTCTGTCTGACACGGACAAAAACCTCAGGAGTATTCTGAATTGTTCCTGCTGCTGCTACTATCCTGGCACCCAGATCCTCTTCTGACGCAACAGGAGTTGCGTAAACAAGGTTGGGCATCTCTCCCCATACAAAAAGTCCAGAGGGGACATATCTCGGGATCGAGAAGGCCATGGTACAGGACCACCTGTGCCAATCCACGTTTCTGGGAACCGTCGGTCCAGGAATCGACGCACACGACCATTGAAATGGGCCGGCACCCCGTCATGTTGGAACCACATCCGTTGTCTTGTAGGGAGCGGGACGTCTTGCAGCAATTTTGACAATGCTCTGGCGAGAAAATTGCAGTAGTGCCTGCCATTTAATGGCGTAGGTAGCAGATACGGCCCAATTAAACAGTCCCCAACAACACCGACACATACATTAACGAAGAACCTCACTTGATGAGCGCTAGTAACTGTGGCATGTGGGTTATCCTCACTCCAAACAAGCGAATTGTGCATGTTGAAGACTCCATCACGCCCGAACGTTGCTTCATCGTTAAACAACACAGAGGATGGAAATGCAGGATTCTTTTCACACTGTTCCAGGTACCACTGCGAAAACTGTGCTCTGGGTGGATAATCAACTGGTTCCAGGTTGTGGACACGCTGTAAGTGAAATGGACGTAATAATTGCTCTCTAAGGACTCTTCTTACATTCGTCTGATTCGTCCCCATGTTACGTGCAATTGCAGGAGTGCTGATTGAAGGATCCCGCTCCACATATTGCAAGACAGCTTCCTCAAATTGCAGCGTTCTTACCGTGTGACGGCGTCCCTGCCCAGGCAATCTGCTAAATGACCCGGTCTCACGCAGACGTTGGTGCACAGCAGCAAAGGTCGTATGACGCGGCATACGGCGATTATGATGTTGTTGATGAACTCGCTGTGCAGCTCTTCCGTTGTGAGGCGCTACGTAGTACGTACCAACTATATCAGTGTACTCACTCCAGGTGTATCGCTCCATTAGTAAACAGACAATGCACTACTACACTAGTGGACAGCAGTTGCCTACAACTAAAGACCGTAATACGCCCACTCACAACTGAAGATCGTAATACGGCCTCCACCGGTTTAAATAATCCTCATAGGAAAAAATGACAATAGGGAAAATGATTTGTTTTGATATCCCCTACAACCTCCCAGAGTTTTTCGGTTTAAATACTTTTCACCGTGTAGAGACTGTCTCTATTTCTTTCATTAAGTTACTGCTACAAAGCACCCTCTATCCAGTGACACGCACAGAGTGAATCTATCTGTTAGTCTGTAATAAGCAACTGAAATCTGTACTTTCTTTCTGAATCTCCCTGTACTTCCCTTACCGCGTCACGTTTTCGCTGCGTCACCATGTGGCATTCAATTACGCGGTGGACAGTGGTCATGATGTTTTGACTCATCTGTGTATGTAAGCAAGAAAACGGCTGATGAGAAAAAACACACTCGGAAGCTTCACCGTGTGTTAAATCAATAAAAAATTTTAAAAAATGTGATTTAACAGAACATTAGGAATACTTTATTCATAGTTTACTCGCAATATATACATTTAGCCACTATGACCGCAATTAAACTGGTGAACATACATAGGATCTACTTTCAGATAGGTATTACGCGCTGTAATATCTGATTTTGATGGTCTGTAACTAGTCCCCTTTCCGGCGAGAGACAACAGAGGACAGTTTTAGCATGAACGGCCTAGCTTACAGCCAAACGAAGCAACTAGTCACAAAGTAGCCGTTACGACATTTCAAGATTTGCTGATCCCCTTCCAGTACTTTTTTGTGTTCAGTGGCCCGTACCATTACTCACGCTTGTCACGCTTTCGTAATCACCTCTTCCACCATGTGAGCGTATGAGGTTCGACACGCAACCGGCTCATCGCTTAGGGGACTTTGAGGATGCAATTATGGGCCACGTGCCGTCGTGATGACTTCGTTGATGACAGCGGCAGATAACGAACCTCTGAAAACGTTTTAGCCGAGCGGTTGCTTAAATACGTTTTGGAAGTGTGGTCACTGATCGAAACTGAGTGAATCAGATACATGGAACACCTTCGGTTAGAATGCTACACTGTCTGAACTTACTTCCTGTATTTCAGAGTGAGATGGAAATTAGGACCTTCCGATTTAAAAGCTTTTTTTTTTTTGGCCCAGTTTAAGACAGCATTCCAAAACAATCCGTATCTACTTCGATGGCTCAAAAACGACTGGCAGAGTTGGAAGCGTATTCTTTATTCGAGGTTTGCAGAAGGTCTGGTTTGTTTACATTACCAACTCAGTTGTGTTTACCGGTAACAACAGCTTCTCGTGTTATGCCAAGTGATTAACATGTCTGCTTTGAAATTACTGAAGACCATTAGCGCCAACTACAGGTAAACCCCATTGATTACAGGATCACTGAATGTGTCTATGCGAGAGGAAAGCAATTATCGTTTGCGTGAAATCACGTAATGAGGTTATTAATCTCCCAGCCAGAGAGGTTGCTACAGTAGTCTACGTATGGGTTACAGACATCTCCCGTTTAGAGGTATGACAAGTACAGGAACGAAAGCATTAACAAAAAAGGCAAGAATTAAGTATTAACTCATCAGATGATCCCCCAGTTCACGAAATTCCACCCATATCGACAGAAACACAGCATTTTGTCGTAGAAGCCAGTGATTAAAAACAGTCTACATCACGTTTATTTCATATAAACATTTATAAATTACTTGTGGAGTTCATGTTACAAGTTGGCATTAAAATATAATCGATTATATGCAGAGACTATTTGGCAACTACTCATTTAAGCATTATCGTTAGTGCAATGACTTTGTTTTTAAATTAATTAGGAATTTATGGAAAGGAAGCCCTAAAAGTTTGATCTAGCTGCACTGAAGTATCCTGAAGAAAATAAAATAAACACGAAAGTTTTTTGCAAACAGCTGCACACGCTACATATTGTAGAAACCTGAATGTAGTCCTGAATTCTGCTGCAAGTGTAGCGAGCATATGATGTAGCTGAACTGCCTTTTCTGTAGATCCGTGTGATTATTGCTCTTCCAGTCGCTTGCAAAAAAATTATCTACTGCAGCGATTTGCTGAGCCCTTTTGCCTTGTTGAGTTTGGTTCAAACGGTTCGAATGGCTCTGAGCACTATGCGACTTCTGAGGTCATCAGTCACCTAGAACTTTAGAACTAATTAAACCTAACTAACCTAAGGACATGACACACATCCATGGCCGAGGCAGGATTCGAACCTGCGACCGTAGCGGTCGCTCGGTTCCAGACTGTAGCACCTAGAACCGCACGGCCACTCCGGCCAGCTTGTTGAGTTTCAGCGGTTGTATTTATCATACTAATATCATTCAAAAAATACTGGAAACGGAATTATCTATGAAAAACAGCATTCTGAATATGCTCCGTTATTGGGGGGTCATCCCTCTCATTTACTTTATTGGAAATTCGAACAGATAAAGAAAAGCAGAATAATACAGCCAAATAGAACAAGATTTTCGCAACCTACTCTAATTTTATACACTTTACAATTTATTATACACTTTTGCCAATAATGTTCAAGACGAGTCCTGTGCTCCTAAAATCGTAAACCAGTGTGAAGATAACCACTAACAATCTGATCTGATCCTTCAAAATGTTAGCTACATAGTCTGTCTTCCACAGGTACAAATAGACGAATATCTGAAGGTGTTAAATCAATATGTGGGTATTTATGAATTCTATGGTCGCAAAAGCCTTGTGCGGCCTGGAATTTACTGCTTTGGAAGCTTGTCTGACTCTGGAAACTCGGACTTTCAGCCTAGTCAGTGACTGGCTCCAATACGTCCAAGGGAACCACACCCTTCTTATCTCAAAAGACAAGTTAATGTAAGTGCGAGATGAGCCATTCCACATGTGAAATGCTGGTACATTAATAACCAGTGTAACCGCCAGGGTGTTGAATAGAAGCATGCAACGTGCTTACATTGTGTTGTACAGGTACCGGATGTCAGTTTGTGAGATGGAGTTGCATGCCTGTTGCATTTTGTCGGTAATAAGAGGTGCATTCAAGTTCTAAGGCCTCCGATTTTTTTTCTAATTAACTACTCACCCGAAATCGATGAAACTGGCGTTACTTCTCGACGTAATCGCCCTGCAGACGTACACATTTTTCACAACGCTGAAGCCATGATTCCATGGCAGCGGCGAAGGCTTCTTTAGGAGTCTGTTTTGACCACTGGAAAATCGCTGAGGCAATAGCAGCACGGCTGGTGAATGTGCGGCCACGGAGAGTGTCTTTCATTGTTGGAAAAAGCCAAAAGTCACTAGGAGCCAGGTCAGGTGAGTAGGGAGCATGAGGAATCACTTCAAAGTTGTTATCACGAAGAAACTGTTGCGTAACGTTAGCTCGATGTGCGGGTGCGTTGTCTTGGTGAAACAGCACACGCGCAGCCCTTCCCGGACGTTTTTGTTGCAGTGCAGGAAGGAATTTGTTCTTCAAAACATTTTCGTAGGATGCATCTGTTACCGTAGTGCCCTTTGGAACGCAATGGGTAAGGATTACGCCCTCGCTGTCCCAGAACATGGACACCATCATTTTTTCGGCACTGGCGGTTACCCGAAATTTTTTTGGTGGCGGTGAATCTGTGTGCTTCCATTGAGCTGACTGGCGCTTTGTTTCTGGATTGAAAAATGGCATCCACGTCTCATCCATTGTCACAACCGACGAAAAGAAAGTCCCATTCATGCTGTCGTTGCGCGTCAACATTGCTTGGCAACATGCCACACCAGCAGCCGTGTGGTTGTCCGTCAGCATTCGTGGCACCCACCTGGATGACACTTTTCGCATTTTCAGGTCGTCATGTAGGATTGTGTGCACAGAACCCACAGAAATGCCAACTCTGGAGGCGATCTGTTCAACAGTCATTCGGCGATCCCCCAAAACAATTCTCTCCACTTTCTCGATCATGTCGTCAGACCGGCCCTGTGCGAGGCCGAGGTTGTTTCCATTTGTTGTCACACGATGTTCTGCCTTCTGTTCAACAGTCATTCAGCGATCCCCCAAAACAATTCTCTCCACTTTCTCGATCATGTCGTCAGACCGGCCCTGTGCGAGGCCGAGGTTGTTTCCATTTGTTGTCACACGATGTTCTGCCTTCATTAAACTGTCACACCCATGAACGCACTTCTGACACATCCGTAACTCCATCACCACATGTCTCCTTCAACGGTCGATGAATTTCAATTGGTTTGACACCACGCAAATTCAGAAAACGAATGATTGCACGCTGTTCAAGTAAGGAAAACGTCGCCATTTTAAGTATTTAAAACAGTTCTCATTCTCGCCGCTGGCGGTAAAATTCCATCTGCCGTACGGTGCTGCCATCTCTGGGACGTATTGACAATGAACGCGGCCTCATTTTAAAACAATGCGCATGTTTCTATCTCTTTCCAGTCTGGAGAAAAAAAATCGGAGGCCTTAGAACTTGAATGTACCTCGTACAGGGATGATTAATGCTGTTTGTGGATGACACTGGATTTGTCACCCGATGACGCTCCATATGTGCTAGATTGGAGACAGATCTGGTGATCAAGCAGACCAAGACAACATTTAAACACTCTGTAGAACATGCTGGTTTACAACAGCGGTGTGTGGATGTGCGTTGTCCTGTTGGAAAACCGCCATTCACGAATGGCAGCACGACAGGTCGAATCACCAGGCTGACACACACATTTGCAGTCAGGGTGCGTGAGATAGCCACAAGAATGCTCCTGCTGTCACACGAAATCGCAACCCAGATCATGACTCTATGTGCAGGTACAGTGTGTCTAGGTCACAGACGGATTGCAGGTCCTCAACTGGCCTCCTTGTAAACAACACACGGGCATCACTGGCATCGAGCCAGAACCAGCTTTCATCAGAAAACACAACAGATCTCTACACAGCACTCCACGTCTCACTTGATACCACTGAAGTAGCAAATGGCGCTGGTTTGGAGTCAGTGGAATGCACGCTACAGGGCATCTAGCTCGCAGCTGTCACCGAAGTAACCGATTTGTAGCAGCTCGTTCTGTCGCTGTGGTGCCAATTGCTGTTCAAATTTCTGCTGCAGGTGCAGTATATTGCGCCACAGCCATAAGCCGAACGTTATGGTCTTCCCTCTTGGTAGTGCCAAGTCACCGTCCGGAGACCGGTCTTCTTGAGACCATACATTGACTACCGCTGCCAGCAACCATGCACAGTAGCTGCATTCCTGCTAAGTCATTCTGAAATATCGCAGAAGGAACACTCAGCTTCTCGTAGCGCTATTACACGACATCGCTCAAACTTACTGAGTTATTAATAATGGCGCCGGCCAGTGTGGCCGAGCGGTTCTAGGCGCTACAGTCTGGAACCGCGCGACCGCTGTGGTCGCAGGTTCGAATCCTGTCTCGGGCATGGATGTGTGTGATGTCCTTAGGTTAGTTAGGTTTAAGTAGTTCTAAGGTCTAGGGGACTGATGACCTCAGCAGTTAAGTCCCATGGTGCTCAGAGCAATTTGATAATGGCGTCTTTGTCGTCTGAAAGGCATTCTTGCCTAACATGAATCACCACGCCCGGTCTCAAAGGTAACTAATGCTCACTCAGTGGCGCTACTCTTTTGCAAATGGCGCGAAATCTGAATACATTATCTCTTGAGATGTAGAAACACTCCTACTAAATTTCATTTAAATCGTACAATTTCATCTTGGTTTTGCGATTTTTTTTTCGTCGATGTATAAAAGGGAAACATTGTTATCAAAAATCTCGAAAAGAGCTCGACTGATTTATTTTGAAATTTTCACAAAATATCGTATTAACATAAGGACGGACACCACATACGCACACGAACACACACGCGTTTTATCGGCTTATGACTTGAATACGATTACAGAATCTGATTTTGCAATAACAGTGAACAAGGCTCAAGGTCAGAATAGGAGATGGACAAATGGATGGGAGGAATGGCATAGAAAGCAGGCAGGAGGAGGCGGCAGGAAGGCGATAGGAGAAGATGGACAGAGAGAAGGGGAGGAGGTGACGGAGAGGAGGTGACGTTGAGGAGATGATGGGGAGGGAGGGAGGGAGAGAGAAAGAGAAGGAAAGAGAGAGAGGGAGAGAGAGAGGGAGAGAGAGAGAGAGAGAGAGAGAGAGAGAGAGAGAGGGAGGGAAGGAGGTAGAGGGAGGGAGAGATAGGGATAGGGGTATGGAGAATATGGACAGATGGGTAGGAGATGATGGAGACTGAAAGAGGGGCAGGAGGCTATGAGGAGAGGTGTGGGAAGGAGTAGACGGTAGAGAAAGGGGAAGGAAGAAGGGGGAGGACAGAGAGAGGGAGGAATAGGAGGAGATGGAGAGAGGGGGAAGGTGAAGGTCAGAAAGGTTGAAGCAAAGAAGGAGATGGACAAAGAGTGTGGCCAGGGACGGGGGGGGGGGGGGGGGGAAGAGATTAGGCCCTACATGCAGTTTCCATACTTATCAGAAACGTGTGTGTTCTCTTTTCATTATTTCCCATCTATCAGATTTAGCCACCGGAAAGCACGGGCAGGAGCAGCTAGTGTATAATTACTATGGACCGACATAAAATACAAACCAATCACATAAAAAAGACGAATAAGTGGAAGTGCTACAGATAATTCTTGGCATTTTTTTTTAACTCATCGGTTCAGTAAATAATTTGTGTAGCATAATGTTATAGAGTTTATCATTAAAATTCAAATGCAGTACAGGCTTTTAGTTCTAAAATTGCTCTACAATTTTATTTTTTCGAAACTATCTACCTGCAACTACATACACCTTTGAAAAGCGTCGGTGGAGTTCAATTGGTGCAATTTCTTCAGCAGTGAGAAATTCAATGATGAATCTGTTTTACACGCACCTCGATGTCAGAGGCCATTTTTGAACGTTCCGCTGCTGCTACTGTCCGTCCCCAGTAGCTGAGTGGTCAGCGCGACAGAATGTCAATCCTAATGGCCCGGGTCCGATTCCCGGCTGGGTCGGAGATTTTCTCCTCTCAGGGAGTGGTGTTGTCTTAATCATCATCATTTCGTCCCCATTGACCCGCCAGTCGCCGAAGTGGTGTCAGACCGAAAGACTTGCACCTGGTGAACGGTCTTACCCGACGGGAGGCCCTGGTCACACGACATTTACATTTACTGCTGCTACTGCTGGTGTCTCCCGCAATACAACGAAATCAGTAGGACAGTAGCTAAAATTAGTACTACACTGACGTACTCTGGATAGGACACTGGAAATCAGCAAAATAATAGGAGGCATTAGATTCGGAATGAGCCTCGTACGTCTGTTCAGACGCCATCCTCGGCTGGTCTTGGAGGCTTGCTGTGATGTGGCGTAAGATGCGGCCTGGGCAATACTGGTGCCTTACTAGCAGTCTCCTGCCGTCCTTCAACTCTCTCGCATTTCCCTACCTACGGCGCCTAACGGTCTCTAGCAACCTTGGCCACAATGACGCCGTCTATCACAGATTAGCTCTTCACGGGCCTGATGAACCGGACATTATACTCTGCAGTGCGCTACTGAGACTGAAATATGCCTCGTGTTATTGCTGCTTTCGCGTGCCAGCCAATAATAATCACGTTGATCACATGAAAACATCGCTCTCACTGTTTTCCCATTCACCCGCAACCTTCTTTTATGGTATATTTGTTGAGAAGTCTTTGCGCAACTGCTACGTCTCGTATTATTAATCGCTGTAGAGTATTCGAATGTCAACCCTCGAGCTCTTTTTCTGCAAATATACAGCTTCATTATATATGGAAACAAAATACAAGCTACTAAAGACTTCTTACCTTTCACAGGTCCAATCACAATCTGCCCGGTCATTGGCGTGTAACTGTTCAGTTCAAGGCGAGCGGTAATGTCTTGCAACGGCTTCCTCTCTACATACACTTTCAGAGTTACGAAACAAAACTGAGCGTTAATGTTTCAAAAAAATGTGTGTGAGTTCCTAAGGGACCAAAATGCTGAGGCCATCGGTCCCTAGACTTACACACTACTTTAACTTACCCTAAGAACAATACACACCCCCATGCCCGAGGGAGGACTCTAACCAGCGGCCGCGCCGTCTGTGACAAGGCGCCTCAAACCGCGCGGCCACTCCGCGCGGCGTTAATGTTTCCGCAGACCACCAGTCTTTCATATTTTCCCCACAGACTCATTACGCATAACATACAATAACTCTGCATTAACGGGCACTTATCAGGACTCCTTCCTTTTGTCACACACACACACACACACACACACACACACACACACGAGAGAGAGAGAGAGAGAGAGAGAGAGAGAGAGAGAGAGAGAGAGAGAGAGAGAGAATATTTCTTTTTATTCGAGACAGTTAGTGGCTTCTGTAAGACGCCATTATTGTTGTTACGTGTACTATATCTAAAAAATATAACCGGTTCAAATGAAAAATAATACAAATCGAGTCTTGCATATTTCTAGCGTCGGACATCAAGTAATATTGGACCACCCTGGATACTGACAACTAAGAAGCGAGAGCATCACACACGGTTTGTTTTTCCTTTCTTTCTTTACTGCTTCCTTCACAATCGCAATTCCAAATATAGCATTTCTTATCAGCAGCATGCAATGAAACCCGATCCTAAAATTCTAAACTACATGCATACCACTACCTTCCCACCTCTGAGTGTATACGCCAAGTTATGTGTTGACAGTATTGGGTTGTGTAATAACCTACATCTTGGTACCAGCAAATTTACGACTGCCATAGCTGTGAAAAATGAACTAGTGGTTTATTCCTTTATTTTCCTCTGAGTCCATACACACTACATTTTTAGTATTTCTACCCAAAGTCTTTTATACAGGATGTCCCAGAAATGTTGCGACGAATTTAGAGGTGTTGTAGAGGCTATCTTGAGGAAGAAATTGAGGATAGGAAACCTTGTCCGAAAACGCCATCCAACAGAGCGCCGAAGTTAGAGGCGCCGCCGCCTGGCAGTAGGCCACTCCTTCGACAACAAATGTGACTTCGTACGCAGGCGGAACGTCTCGCAATGTTGACTGCTGGCCGCGGTCGCCAGTGGAGAAGATAAAGCTAGCTGTTGTGTAAACAGTCCTTGTCTCAATCAACTTACGGGAATTCAGCCAGGTACACCTGGTTTTAAATTTGTACATCGCCTGTCCGTTGCAGTTTGTGCCTTGAAAATGGCGGGGCGTACTCCCGCCGAAATATCGGCGGGCGTTGTAATTATTACCTGCTGATTTCCCGTAAGTTATTAGAAAATTGTAGAAGCCAAGAGAAACTAAAGTCCTTGTCTCGTGTTGGAGGAGGATGGTGTCAGACTCGGGTTTCCATCTTCAGTTCAGTTTTCCCCTGTATACCAAAAAACATTGGAGATTTTAGAGGGATCCAGGAGAAAAATTTAGCCGTGTCGGAAATATTCGCCCACCAAAGCAACTGAGCATTGCGTTCATAGGAGACAAGACGTGTCTACGCATCTTCTCCACTGACGATCGTCACGATCAGTCACGATCACTGAATTACAAATCACCCTGCGAGACGTTCCGCCCACGGTCCGTCAGCGTACCAAGTCACATTTGCTGCCGAATCTCTAACTTCGACACTCCGTACCGTCGTTAGTTGATGTTTCCGGATACGGCTTCCTATCCTTGATTTTCTCCTCAACACACCCTCTACAACCCCTCCGAGTTTGTCGCAGCATTTCTGGGACACCCTGTAGATATTAGCAGATATTGTAGTTGTCATAACATAAATTAATCACATACTCTGATGTCTCTCTTTCTTCACGATTTCGCAAATTTATTTTATTCCAGTCGCCACAGTCTTAAGTCACATTCGCTATCTGACTGCGATTCGGGTGA
Source organism: Schistocerca cancellata (assembly GCF_023864275.1). Classification (NCBI taxonomy): domain Eukaryota; kingdom Metazoa; phylum Arthropoda; class Insecta; order Orthoptera; family Acrididae; genus Schistocerca; species Schistocerca cancellata. Next base: position 290,935,789 of record NC_064627.1, read on the forward strand.
ACTTTGCTATGGATGCTACCCTATTTTTTGAGGCGGAGATTGGAAACAAAGCCAAAATCCGCCGAAACGAAAGTGAAAAACCGCCAAAAAACTGGCCGATTTATGCTTTAGTCTTCTGCGCGGATTCGATCCAGGTCTGGCTCATCACCATGTGCCATGTCTCGCTAGACTACGCGTTACCTGTACTAACAGGTCGATTTATAAACTCTGACGTATTGGCTTGAAAAAATATTGTGAACTGAGATGTCTAGCCCGATGTTAGGGGCGGACAGGAAGCTCTAACCTGGGAAGGGTGCCCAAGCAAATAAGTAAGTGCGAGTGGGGTTTTGTGCGCGAGATCTTGCACAACAGAGGCGCCTGGGGCGTTTGCACGCCTTTTATCCGACAAAGCGCACTGACTGCACACATCCGTTCGGAGTTCCGGACAGAAGACGGATGGATGTCGAGAGAGCAAGCTTTCTCTTCGCGGCTAGAAAGCGTTAAAAACGGATTCGCTCTAAGCTTCCTCCAGAGATCTTAATCGCACGCTGAAATCCGACTCCCTTTCTGACTCACGGAAATTGCCGCAACCGCTGGCAAGCTTTGCGACATCCATGTGCCCCCGATGCTAATATTACTGCTTCTAGCGGGAAAAAATCCGCGTATAAAATTCTCACTTATGTACTAATGAAAAAATTGTATGTAACGCTGTTTTATTCTCACTGGGACGTTTCGCCAATTTTACACACACGTAAATTCTCGGTTTTATAGAAGTTAATGTATATTCAATTTTTCTCTTTGTGAAGTACGAGGGCTTTTTTTTTTTTTTTTTTTTTCAACCTCTGATCGGTCGTGAAATGCACCTGAGAACAATAAGCTATTTGTACAGAAATAGAGGTTAAGACATCCGCTTGAGAATAAAGCCGCCATCTGAAAAGACGTGGAAACGCATGTGTTGAGGAGCGCATGACGTCACAATGTGGAATTCCACGTTCACTATACAGCGGAGAGTGAAATAAAGAATAGATTTCTTCTCATGGGGAGGTACGTGACCAATGAGATGCGAGCCCGTTTTACATCAGGAGAATGAGCAGAAAAGATGAGCCGCCATAATGAACGGCGTTAAAACTGGTATTTGGAGGGTTTTCTTTCCCATAGAGCACGTGGTACGGATGTAAGATGTTTTCGAGTATCAACAAATTGTGGATCTCTCGAAAACGCATCGTTTTAGCTACGATTTGCTACAATAAAATGACAGGAAACTACATATCGGTAGGTAAAAGCTTCCTGTTGTTGATGTTTTTAGTGTTATAACTCGTATGCTACGAAAGTATACAGTTTCAGTGCCACAGCACAGTGATTATCTATCAAAATCGCATCTTTTTAGCACAATTTACAGTATTTGCACATTGAATCTCATACGTGCAGGGACGGCGTCCGTGTTGAAACTGTAGCGCAGTCGATCGAGTCGTGAGTTGTGAACTCTGGAACACAAGGCTAAGGTTCGCGTCCTCCTCCTACCAAATACCTTCTTTTCACCATCTGATTTCTAAAATATTCTGTGTCTTTCTTATTAATTTAACAGAAGTATTATCTCAAAAGTCGATGTTATTTATTATAAATAATATATTTGCTGCAGTTCTTGTTGCAAAAGCCAACGACTAGAAACGTTTCCACAGTGGCCAAAAATCTTTACGTGACTGCCAGTCATGTCAGAAAGCAAACACAAGTCACACACTGGAAGTTTTTGCTGTTAAGAAACTTTCTGTAATACCTTTATGTATGGACTTATGGACTGGCTTATGTTTGTTCAAATGGTTCAAATGGCTCTGAGCACTATGGGACTTAACGTCTGAGGTCATCAGTTCCCTAGACGTAGAACTATTTAAATCCAACTACCCTAAGGACATCACACACATCCATGCCCGTAGCAGGATTCGAACCTAAGACCGTAGCGGTCGCGTGGTTCCGGACTGAAGCGCCTAGAACCGCAAGGCCACTCCGGCCGGCTTATGTTTGTATCTTGCCGCTAAATATCTTTTTCACGGATGGTGAGCAGCTTCGAAAAAATGTCTTCTTAGATTCGAATGAAATTATGAAACGAATCTCTATCTTGAAATATATGTAATGAAGTACGTTATTTCAGAGCGTTAATACGTAGTCAATGCGACCCCGAGAATATGGATATTATGCATACGTCAACTGTCATTAGGCACTATACCTTACCTATATTCAATTTAAAACCGGATGAAAATGCAATTCAGTTACCGAATAATTTCCACGAGTATCTGTCTGTTGTAAAGCATTATGTAATGTTACTGTACGAGGAATTCGATGTTCAATCGTCGAAGAGTCCAGAATTTGCTACGCGATGTTCTCCGCTTTTCTTCGACCGGTTACTGACAGAGTTAACGCAGCTAGTGCATTTTCGTAATCAAACTGGGGTCCGAACAGCACAATAACCCTGGGTTCGGTTTGGGGCGGCGGTGGGGAGGGGGAGGGGGGTGGACTGCTGTGGCCTGTTGCGGGGTTGTGAACCACTGACGGCTACGGCGGGGCGAAACCTTTTCGTCGTTTCTACGTCAGTGTGTAAGTCTAGGGACCAATGACCTCAGCAGTTTGGTCCCTTACGAACTCACACACATTTCAACATTTTTTCCACAATTTGTTGTCACCTTCACGAAGAGCTTGCAGTAGCTGATTTTTGTACGGTTTCGTGTGTAAACGGTGACGCAACACACGCCAGACGGACATCGGGGGCATTTTGAGCTGCACGGCGAACGAATTTCTGCGGACTCCCTGCGCAACTATGGCGAATGCGTTCGGCGTTGTGTTAGACGCTCTGGGACGGCCCTGCGATTTGCCCTTACGCAAACAACATGTTCCTCGGAATTGTTCATGCCGTCGTCTAATGCCCTGTGCTGTAGGTAGATCCACGCCATACTTAGTACGAAAGTCACGCTGAACAATTATTGCTGACCCGCACTGCGGAAAACGTAGAACACGAAACGCTTTCTGTTGTCCCGACACCATTTTTACTAGAACTGAAGTGGGAGCACACTGCTGCTATGTAGCGTGAACCATGTAAAACTGAGAGGTTGGTCTTTCCAACAGTACGTTGCTCAATCTCTTATCTCAACGTAATAGATCTGATTTTTTAAAAATGGGATGATTCTTTTTGATACACCCTGTATTATATTTCCGCTGATACGAGAAGATATACGACTCATTTTAACTACACTACTGGCCATTAAAATTGCTACACCACGAAGGTGACGTGCTACAGACGCGAAATTTAACCGACAAGAAGATGATGCCGTGACATGCGAATGATAAGCTTTTCAGAACATTCATACAAGGTTGGCGCCGGTGGCGACACCTACAACGTGCTGACATGAGGAAGGTTTCCAACCGATTTCTCATACACAAACAGCAGTTGACCGGCGTTGCCTGGTGAAACGTTGTTGTGATGCCTCGTGTAAGGAGGAGAAATGCGTACCATCACGTTTCCGACTTTGATAAAGGTCGGATTGTAGCCTATCGCGATTACGGTTTATCGTATCGCGACATAGCTGCTCGCGTTGGTCGAGATCTAATCACTGTTAGCAGAATACGGAATCGGTGGGTTCAGGAGGGTAATACAGAACGCCGTGCTGGATCCCAACGGCCTCGTATCACTAGCAGTCGAGATGACAGGCATCTCATCCGCATGGCTGTAACGGATCATGCAGCCACGTCTCGATCCCTGAGTCAACAGATGGGGACGGTTTGCAAGACAACAACCATCTGCACGAACAGTTAGACGACGTTTGCAGCAGCATGGAGTATCAGCTCGGAGACCATGGCTGCGGTTACCCTTGATGCTGCATCACAGACAGGAGCGCCTGCGATGGTGTACTCAACGACGAACCTGGGTGCACGAATGGCAAAACGTCATTTTTTCCGATGAATCCAGGTTCTGTTTTCAGCACCATGATGGTCGCATCCGTGTTTGGCGACACCGCGGTGAACGCACATTGGAAGCGTGTATTCGTCATCGCCATACTGGCGTATCACCCGGCGTGATGGTATGAGGTGCCACTGGTTACAAGTCTCGGTCACCTCTTGTTCGCACTGACGGCACTTTGAACAGTGGACGTTACATTTAAGATGTGTTACGACCCGTGGCTCTACCCTTCATTCGATTCCTGCAAACCCTACATTAGGCAGGAAAATGCACGACCGCATGTTGTAGGTCCTGTACGGGCCTTTCCGGATACAGAAAATGTTCGACTGCTGCCCTGGCCAGCACATTCTCCAGGTCTCTCACCAATTGAAAACGTCTGGTCAATGGTGGCCGAGCAACTGGATCGTCACGATACGCCAGTCACTACTCTTGATGAACTGTGGTATCGTGTTGAAGCTGCATGGGCAGCTGTACCTGTACACGCCATCCAAGCTCTGTTTGACTCAATGCCCAGGCGTATCAAGGCCGTTATTGCGGCCAGAGGTGGCTGTTCTGGGTACTGTTTTCTCAGGATGTATGCACCCAAATTTCGTGAAAATGTAATCACGTGTCAGTTCTAGTATAATATATTTGTCCAATGAATACCCGTTTATCATCTGCATTTCTTCTTGGTGTAGCAATTTTAAATGGCCAGTAGTGTAGTTCAAAATACTGACAGAAGTAGGACGCGCAAGAAGAGCAATGGTGATTTGCGCTATCGCGTTTCTTCAATGGCGCCACTTCTGTTACGTCGGACTCGCGAACGGCATACGTTACACGCAGACCCAGTACGCCACCGTTCTGACGAAGCAAACGGCTTCCGCGCCTCGCTACTCTGTCGTTAAGAGAAGAGGGGGCGCTGATCCGTGTGACAGGTGACAGCAGGCGGCGTTTCGCGGCCGGGAACTGAAGCACGGTTCCCGTCACGGAGCAGCATCGCGGCGACCACTGAACGCGTGGCCGACCCCATCCGGCCGGGGCGAACAAAGCGACGCGCCGCCATTTGGCGTCCACAGCTTCCTGACGGGACGCGCCGCGTGGGCGCAGACTGGAACGCGTTCAGAGAACGCGGCGATTGTCTCGCTGCAAACCGTCTGCACATGGCGCTGCGGCTAGAGGCGGGACAAAGGGCGCTTTTCCGAGGTCGACGAACAAGTTGCGTGACATCCCGCTGTTTTCAAATTCTTACGCGGAAAAATATTGCTTCTAGCTAGTCGAATATAGAGAAGTAGTTCAGAAGAAACATACAGAGGGGTCCAAAAAATGTATCCGCTATTTAAAAGTCCATAACTGGCTAAATAATTGACGGAGTTGTCTCATTTTTGGTGAAAGTGTAGCTTAAAGTCCAATTTAAAGATATCACTGTAGGTGTTCGAATTGGTCACCAATAACATCCACACATAAACGATGCCACCGAACTGCAGCACGAACTACTGACTGCAACGTGTAGCCCGCATCTCGTGGTCGTGCGGTAGCGTTCTCGCTTCCCACGTCCGGGTTCCCGGGTTCGATTCCCGGCGGGGTCAGGGATATTCTCTGCCTCGTGATGGCTGGGTGTTGTGTGCTGTCCTTAGGTTAGTTAGGTTTAAGTAGTTCTAAGTTCTAGGGGACTGATGACCACAGCAGTTGAGTCCCATAGTGCTCAGAGCCATTTGAACTTTTTTGCAACGTGTACAGTTGGATATTTGCGCATGAATGTACGATGGATTCTCGAAGTTCATGTAATGTGCGTGGCTTTTGTCGATAAACGACGTCCTTTAGTGTTCACCAAAGGCAAAGTCCAGAGGAGTCAGGTCTGGGAAACGTGGTGGATACTCCACAGCACCTCTACGGCCTATCCGTCTTCCACCGGCACAGTTACCGGTGAGGTGTACCTTCAGAAGCTTCAGACATCCATTTTACCTGCCATCAGATACTTGTATGGAGACGGAAGAGTTTACTTTCAACAAGATTGTCCCCGAGCCCACTACCAAAATCGTGTTAGGGCGTATCTCGACGAAAATCTACCAGGAAGATGGATAGGCCGTAGAGGTGCTGTGGAGTATCTACCACTTTCCCCAGACCTAACTCCTCTGCTCTTTTATCTGTGGGGAACACTAAAGGACGTCGTTTATCGACAAAAACCACGCACATTGGAAGAACTTCGAGAACCCATCGTACATTCATGTGCAAATATCCAACTGAACACGTTGCAGTCTGTAGTTCGTGCTGCGGTTCGGTGGCATCGTTTGTGTGTGGATGTTAATGGTGACCATTTCGAACATCTACAAAGATTAAGTTGGACTTTAAGCTACACTTTCACCAAAAATGAGACAACTCCGTCCAGTAGTTTGCAAGTTATAGACTTTTAAACAGTGGATACATTTCTTTGGACCCCTCTGTATTTGGACTAAGTTTATAATATTCCTTGTAACGGACATGGGAAACATGCAAATATACACTGAAGCGCCGTAGAAACAGGTATACGCATGCGTATTCAAATAGCTTTGTAAACAGGCAGAATACGGCACTGCGGTCGGCAACGTCTGTATGACAAGTGTCTGGCGCAGTTGTTAGAACGGTTACTGCTGATACAATGGCAGGATATCAAGATTTAAGTGAGACTCAACGTGGTGTTACAGTCAGCGCACGAGCGAAGGGACACAGCATCTCCCAGGTAGCGATGAAGTGGGGATTTTCTCGTACGACCGTTTCACGAGTGTACTGCGAATATCAGGAATCTGGTAAAACATCAAATCTCCAACATCGCTGCGGCCGGAAAAAGATCCTGCACATACAGGACCAACGAAGGCTGAAGAGAATCGTTCAGCGTGACAGAAGTGCAGCCCTTCCGCAAATTGCTACAGATTTCAATGCTGGCCCTTCAACAAGAGTCAGCGTACGAACCATTCAACGAAACATCATCGATATGGGCTTTCGGAGCCGAAGGCCCACTCGTGTACCCTTAATGACTGCACGACACACAGATTTACGCCTCGCCTGGCCCCGTCAACACGGACATTGGACTGTTGATAACTCGACACATGTTGGCTGGTCGGACTAGTCTTGTTTCAAATTGCGTCGAGCGGATGGACGTGTACGGGTGTGGATACAACCTCATGAATCCATGGACCCTGCATGTCAGCAGTGGACTGTTCAAGCTGGTGGAGTCTCTGTATTGGTGTGGGGCGTGTGCTCTTGGAGTGATATGGGACTCATGACACGTCTAGATACGACTCTGACAGGTGACACATACACATGCATCCTGGCTGATCACCTGCGCCGGCCGGTGTGGCCGAGCGGTTCTAGGCGGTGCAGTTTGGAACTGCGAGACCGCTACGGTCGCAGGTTCGAATCCAGCTTCGGGCATGGATGTGTGTGATGTCCTTAGGTTGGTTATGTTTAAGTACGTACTTCTAAGTTCTAGGGGACTGATGACCCCTAGTGCTCCCATAGTGCTCAGGGCCATTTGAACCATTTTGATCACCTGCACACATTCATGTCCATTGTGCATTCCGACGGACTTGAGCAATTCCAGCAGGACAATGCGACACACCAAACGTCCAGAATTGCTACAGATTGGTTCCGGGGACATTCTTGTGAGTTCAAACACTTCCGCTGGCCACCAAACTTTATTGAGCATATCTGGGATGCCTTGCAACGTGATGTCCAGAAGAGATCTCCACCCCCTCGTACTCTTACGGATTTATGGACACCCCTACAAGATTCATGATGTCAATTCCCTCCAGCCCTACTTCAGACATTGGTCAAGTCCGTGGCACGTCGTGTTGCGGTACTTCTGCGTGCTCGCGGAGGCAGTACACTATATTAGGCAGGTATACCAGTTTCTTTGGGTCTTCAGTGTAGAACAGGGAACACATGAATGGTGTAACATGAAGTTCATCCACATTGTAGTCTAATGCACCGAGTTCGCATCTGTCATAATCACCAGCAGATGTCCCCAACGTTAGTGATGCAGTGTAAATCTGTTTTGTATTATAATTTATATCGTGCAAATTTGTACAGTCAAAAGAACATTACGGAATATAGACCGATCGAAAGAAGCAGCGCAGTTAGTAATTCATTTGGGTGAATGGAGTTTCCTCTGTCCGGCCATGCTGATTTAGGTTTTCTGTGGTTTTCCTAAACCGTTTCAGGCAAAGACCGCGAGGGTTAGTTGAGCTAGGGTACAGCCAACTACTTGACTCATCCTCGTAAAAACGTACTTATATATTAACTATAAGCGCATATTTGAGCTTTTTCGTTATAATGACGAATTCTATATCACTGGGAGGTGATGCCTGGATGAAAAATAAATATTTATTTGCGACATGTAATGTGGACACCACTAATACAACAAATTTGTGTAAAGAAAACCATTTTTACTGTGGAACTACTGCGATATTTTTTGTTAAGTACCGGCTTTTAATATGCTTGTTGCAGTCGGCGATCCGGGAACGCGCGCTGACGTGCTGCCTGAATAGCTGATCTCACACACGTTCTTTGTCATGCTGGCAACGAACACGTAGGTAAAATCACCGTTTTCATTCGGTTGCGAAGTTTTACAACGTGAAATGAAGCGGAAATAACGCCAATACAGCGTAAGAAAATATTGTTTAAAAAAAAAAAAAAAAGAAGAAGACGAAATTTTGCCAAGTGAATATGAAACCAAGTTTCTTTCCATCTCAACCTCAGCTAACAGCGATGGAAAAATGAGCTATTTGCGGAATATTTAAGCGAAAGGTAAAAACATAGAAAGTAAATTGTACGCCAACCTTACAAGAAATTAATACATTTAATCCACAGTTTATTCTTATTATATTTTCGCTGTTTATACAGTAAAACTGCTGCATCAAGCATGAGGTTTTAATTTATTACTTCTTTACTACGAACTTCGTTTGGCAACGGATTTTGTAGACATTATGCACATATACCAGTGAACGCACCTGCAAAATTATAGCGTTCTACAACCAATAGTTTAGGAGCTATAACATCATAAACGTTGAGATGCGTGAAAAACTAATTTTTGTTTAAAACGTAGCGTGAATTAACGGATCGTTAATTACCCAATACATACACATCCAGAGTTTGATAATGAGAGTACTTAATAACTTCCAATGAACTGTAAACATAACATCTTTTCTAAACTTCGTTTTGACTTTTTGATTAATCTAAGGGTGAATAATCCGAAGCTAATAAAACCAGCATAATTAGGGTTTTGCGTCTTCAACCACAAAGGTTTTATACGCTTAATGTCAAATATTTACCATATTAACTAATTTGTAAAGTAATGAGTAGTCTGAAGGTGTTTCACACATGGGAGTACGATTTTTTTAAAGCACGAGATGCGATAACTGCAAGCGTAAACCTCAAATGATGCGCAGCGCTGTTTTCGTGATCGGCTCGACTGAATGTAACACGCGATATTAGAGTTGTCAACTTGCAAATCTCAACGCGATACGGGTGGCCTCCACTTATCTTCAGGGGTAAGGGAGGAAGGATTTTCTTCGCTCTGCTCGGGCTCATCAGCTGTAATCCCGTGACAGCTGCTTGTCCTCTTTCGCCACCACCGCAGCCTTTCGAGGCTGTTGGAGAGTGCCCGTGGAAGTCCCGTTTTGTGTTTCGCTTTGCTCCGCGACCCGTGACGTAAGACCGGACGGACGGCGGACGTCTCGCGGCAGCAGCGGAACCTGGAGTGCTGCATTATTCCCGAGGCGGACGGCACAAGCATTTCCCTTTCGCTGCTGCCTGGCTTTTGCTGTCCTTGTGGGAGACCCTCCAACTGGAGCAGCAGACACACGATGCGCGTTTATCGGAATCAAACGTGACGCTCTTGGCCTTTTTGCGGCGTATCTTTATCATCACTGTCATCATCGTTATCATCTTGTTCTCTCCCGCAACAGACCCTGCTGTTTTTATCGTCTGGAATCTTTAAGATTCAGGTGAATGAAAGAGTGGTAAATATGTTGTTCATGCGAAGTAAAGAAACCGTATACAGCACGCAGTTCTGTTCCAACGTTTGGAGGCGTCACCGATTGAGCTCGGCAACAGACAACGCACGAATTCACTCACTGGTAAAATCCTAACACGTCAGCACAACCTATCCGCAAACTGTCTTTTCCCGAGTGGGATTCAGAGTCATGTAGAACCGAGACGGTAGTTCCTCGCGATGACTTCCCGGTTTTTTTGCAGCTCAAGCTTTTGACTACCATCTCCGTTGCCTTCATCAGGAGCAACAGACGGACTGACAGCTGTATATAAAGCTTGAGGTTTTACCAGATTTGAAGCCGCAAGGAATCTGAGTAGGTCTTGTACAATTTTTTGAAGGGGGCGACATTTTCGCAGTTGATTTTCAGCTTTATTTCATAAGCACGATTGCAATTTCGACCATAAGGTTGTTGTTGAAGCAGAAGACTTCGTGCCCGTGCGTATGCCAAATAATTTAAATATGGACTGGCATACATCAACATTTAAGCAGTTTTAAGCTTGTTTGCTGAGATTTGTCCAGATGTCGCGGAAATGGTATACAGTTTCACTTCTTGAACTGTAATGTTGTGGTATGGAAAGCTTATGTACGTCAAACGACAGTTAAATATTTAAGTGTATACGGACACGAAATCTTCATCAGAATGACCCTACATTTGACGCTGATTGGTTGATATTATAAAATATTGCCCTTTAAAAATCGATACAGAGACGTAACAGAGATGCTCAAGATACCTGCATCGAGTATCTCAGTGAAAAGTCTGACGCTGTTCGTACATAACTCTGTCGCATAAATTTAGGCAACCGGCAGTCGCTGAACAGATGGCCTCCATTGTGCATGTCGTGTAGCGATAATCAAAATACAAGGGAATAAGGCATTCAATCACATTTCCTTTACTTCATATGCGAATTTAATTGGATATAAAATCGTCTTTTGGTACCAAACACACTCCGCCACGCACTATACAGAGGCCTGCCGAATATTTAAATGTCCAGCCAGAATAGTGCTAGCCTACCCTAATGATTTGTTTCAATTTCAACGTTGCGATCCGTTTCCAAGGTTTGTGAGAATATAACAAAAAAAGATTTAAAACACCAGAGCAGCGAGGACGAATCGTGCCGCGAGGAATCCGTACACAGTAACTATGTGTATAGATTATTATTATTATTATTATTATTATTATTATTATTATTATTATATTATCATTTCGTGTGGCTCAATGGCCTGGTGCAAGTCTTTCTATTGGACACCACTTCGGCGACTTGGGTGTCCCAAAACTACCTCAGTTATCCTACCAGAGAAAGAGGATTTAAGCTTAACGTGGAATCCAAAACACATGTTATATCTCGCGACTCCTCACATTTTTGAGAGGCGAAGGCTAGATTAAAATTAAGATGGGAAATCCATGGTCCAACTGAGATTCGATCCTGCGACCTCTCTGTTTCCAGGCACTCACTTATACAGGGCTATTACAAATGACTGAAGCGATTTCATAAATTTACTGTAGCTCCATTCATTGACATATGGTCACGATACACTACATATACGTAGAAAAACTCATAAAGTTTTGTTCGGCTGAAGCCGCACTTCAGGTTTCTGCTGTCAGAGCGCTCGAGAGCGCAGTGAGACAAAATGGCGACAGGAGCCGAGAAAGCGTATGTCGTGCTTGAAATGCACTCACATCAGTCAGTCATAACAGTGCAACGACACTTCAGGACGAAGTTCAACAAAGATCCACCAACTGCTAACTCCATTCGGCGATGGTATGCGCAGTTTAAAGCTTCTGGATGCCTCTGTAAGGGGAAATCAACGGGTCGGCCTGCAGTGAGCGAACGCGTGCGGGCAAGTTTCACGCGTAGCCCGCGGAAAATTAGCTCATGCCAGAACTGGAGACCGACAGCGCCGACTTCATCTTTCAACAGGATGGTGCTCCACCGCACTTCCATCATGATGTTCTGCATTTCTTAAACAGGAGACTGGAAAACCGATGGATCGGTCGTGGTGGAGATCATGATCAGCAATTCATGTCATGGCCTCCACGCTCACCCGACTTAACCCCATGCGATTTCTTTCTGTGGGATTATGTGAAAGATTCAGTGTTTAAACCTCCTCTACCAAGAAACGTGCCAGAACTGCGAGCTCGCATCAACGATGCTTTCGAACTCATTGATGGGGACATGCTGCGCCGAGTGTGGGAGGAACTTGATTATCGTCTTGATGTCTGCCGAATCACTAAAGGGGCACATATCGAACATTTGTGAATGCCTAAAAAAACTTTTTGAGTTTTTGTATATGTGTGCAAAGCATTGTGAAAATATCTCAATTAATAAAGTTATTGTAGAGCTGTGAAATCGCTTCAATCATTTGTAATAACCCTGTATATGTATGTTAATTAGTGATTTTGCTACTATCTAAATATGTATGTGACATATGACTATATATTTTGGATGCATTGCCTTAGAAGCTAAAATTTTTTACACTGCCAATGGACCATAGACATTGGTATATGACATAAATTTCGGTAGATACGTCTAACTGTTCCCGAGAGAAAGGGGCTTTACCAGTCGAACGGAGAGATAGACTACAAAGTTATCCTATAACGGTTCCATTTTTACCGACCGAGATACAGAATCCTGTAAGTCGGCATTTTTGACGGTAACGAACACTGCCAAAGGCGAAAGGAGTGATGTGTGAAAAACAAAAGCTCTGTTACTCATCAGAAATCGAAGTCATGGCCTCTGGATTTGTAATTTGGCGCTTTAACAATGAGCTACCGTGACGCTTGGCAGTGCTTGTAAAATGCAATGTTGTGTACAGCGTGGTCTGAACACAATACTGATTTATACTGAGGTGACAAGAGAAATGGGATACCTGCTTTTGCCCTGCTGAATGCAGTAACTCGACGTGAAATGGACTCAAGTCGTCGGAAGTCCCCTGCAGAAATACTGAGCCATGCTGCCTCTATAGCCGTCGATAATTGTCGATGTTATTCGTATCGGGCAATCCGTGTCGCAAACTCATTCGCTCGAACTGTCCAGAATGTTCTTCAAACCAATCGCGAGTAATTGTGGCCAAGTGACCAAGGCGCATTGTCATCCATAAAAATTCCTTCTTTGAATTGCTGCAAATGGTCTCTAATTAGCCGAACACATCTGTTTCCAGTCAATGATAGGCTCAGATGGACCAGAGGACCCGCCCATTCCATGTAAACACAGCCCGCATCATTACCTCCAGGTCTTGTTGACAACTTCAGTCCATGGCTTCGTGGGGTTTGCGTCACACTCGAATCCTACCATCAGCTCTCACTAACTGAAATTGAGATTCATTTGGACAGGTCACGGTTTTCCAGTTGTCTAGGGTCCAACCGATGTGGTCTCTAGACAGGATAAGCTTTGCAGGCGATTACGTGGTGTTAGCAAAGGCATTGCGTCGGTCGTCTGCTGCCACGCCAGTTTTCGCCGCACTGCCCTAACGGATACGTACGTCGTACATCCCACATGGATTTCTGCTTTTATTTCACGCAGTGTTGCTTCTCTGTTAGCACTGACAACTCTAAGCTACAGCCGCTGCTCTCGGTCGTTAAGTGAAGGCCGCCGGCCATTGCGTTGTCCGTTGCCTGAAATTTGACATTCTCAGCACACACTTGACACTGTGTATCGCGGAAGGTTCAAAATGGTTCAAATGGCTCTGAGCACTATGGGACTCAACTGCTGAGGTCATTAGTCCCCTAGAACTTAAAACTAGTTAAACCTAACTAACCTAAGGACATCACAAACATCCATGCCCGAGGCAGGATTCGAACCTGCGACCGTAGCGGTCTTGCGGTTCCAGACTGCAGCGCCTTTAACCGCACGGCCACTTCTTTCGCGGAAGATTGGATTCCCTAAAGATTTCGAAAATGGAATGTCCCGTGTGTCCAACTAACATTCACGCCCGAAGTCTTAATTCCCGTATCGCAGTCAGAATCACGTCCGAAACCTTTTCACATGTATCACGTGAGTAGAAGTGACAACTGCGCCAACGCACTGCCCTTTTATATCTTGTGAACGCGAAACTAGCGCAGTTCCTATACGTGCATATCGCTGCCCCTTGACTTTGATCAGCTCAGTATACGCTATGCAGTGCTGTTGGATACGGTATAGCCTTGCCTTACTCTTACCTGTGAACCAGTTTACCCTCCCAATTGTAGAGTGGCCGAAAATCGGAAACTTAGCGTTATTTGATAGAAATGAAAGGAATGGATGGTTATGGAACTCTGAGGCAACATATGGCCAACTCACAAAGAAAGGCAAGACATTCCTTAAAAAAGAATCTGCGATCTTTAAGAATTTTAGCGAGTAGTACCGTCTTATAGCTTTTCCGTTTGTTACATCATGTTTTGGTTGCTGCCACAATCAGATCAAGAACGTACGTTAGAGCTCGTGAAATAGAGTTGCAATAGAACTTGCACTGGAGCATGGCACTGGCGAGCAAATTGGCTAGTTATTCGTGCAGAACCTTCCAAAACATGTACGTTCATTTGCCAGTTGTTTTGGTAGGTATACTGCACTGATGTGCCCTGTTCGGTCGTTTGCCCATCGAGTAACATCGGATTTATGGGCGTAAAGCATTGCATGGAAGATGCTAGCACAACACGACGCAGGACCTAGCTAGCAATGCGCCCGTGCCGAAGCCGCCACCTGCAGCAGCCCCAGGGGCTAACGGCCTGCCGGCTCGGCGTTTAAATACCGGTTTCCGCAAGGCGCTCGTCGTTAAACCGTGCCACGAGCAGAGATTCCTATCTGGTCAAAGTAGCCTCCTTGTACAAGTGCAGTATGCGATGGAAATTTATGTCAAACTAGCAAGTGTGCGGATTAGTATCCTTGCGTTCTTATTTCAAGGCTCACCGGAATATTAGTCATCTCCGTAAGAGCTCACCGGTCGCTTTGTGGAGCTGTAGAACTAGTGGCAAGTGACACTGTGACACTACACAGCGAAAGTCAGGACAGTAAAGCGATGTGCATGTGAGAGGCGGCTGTATGGAATCGGCTCAATAAGGTCGGTCGCCGTGCAGACGTGACAGAATGGCAACGAGGAGCTTAGTATTTGGACGTGGGCATGTTCACACCGTGAATTAAATTGCTCGAGTTGTTGATGTATCGATTCGGACAGTCTTACGCGCCTACAAGGAAGGCTAGCCATGTACCATGACGTAAGAACAGCGGTCGTAAAAGATACAAATCGACAGAGACCGGAGACGAATGTCTCACCTAGCGAACGACAGAGCGGTTTCAGACACGAGAGGAATTGTTGCGTCACCTGTTAATGGACCTGACGGGATACCAATTCGATTCTACACAGAGTACGCGAAAGAACTTGCCCCCCTTCTAACAGCCGTGTACCGCAAGTCTCTAGAGGAACGGAAGGTTCCAAATGATTGGAAAAGAGCACAGGTAGTCCCAGTCTTCAAGAAGGGTCGTCGAGCAGATGCGCAAAACTATAGACCTATATCTCTGACGTCGATCTGTTGTAGAATTTTAGAACATGTTTTTTGCTCGAGTATCATGTCGGTTTTGGAAACTCAGAATCTACTATGTAGGAATCAACATGGATTCCGGAAACAGCGATCGTGTGAGACCCAACTAGCTTTATTTGTTCATGAGACCCAGAAAATATTAGATACAGGCTCCCAGGTAGATGCTATTTTTCTTGACTTCCGGAAGGCGTTCGATACAGTTCCGCACTGTCGCCTGAAAAACAAAGTAAGAGCCTACGGAATATCAGACCAGCTGTGTGGCTGGATTGAAGAGTTTTTAGCAAACAGAACACAGCATGTTGTTATCAACGGAGAGACGTCTACAGACGTTAAAGTAACCTCTGGCGTGCCACAGGGGAGTGTTATGGGACCATTGATTTTCACAATATATATAAATGACCTAGTAGATAGTGTCGGAAGTTCCATGCGGCTTTTCGCGGATGATGCTGTAGTATACAGAGAAGTTGCAGCACTAGAAAATTGTAGCGAAATGCAGGAAGATCTGCAGCGGATAGGCACTTGGTGCAGGGAGTGGCAACTGACCCTTAACATAGACAAATGTAATGTATTGCGAATACATAGAAAGAAGGATCCTTTATTGTATGATTATATGATAGCGGAACAAACACTGGTAGCAGTTACTTCTGTAAAATATCTGGGAGTATGCGTGCGGAACGATTTGAAGTGGAATGATCAAATAAAATTAATTGTTGGTAAGGCGGGTATCAAGTTGAGATTCATTGGGAGAGTCCTTAGAAAATGTAGTCCATCAACAAAGGAGGTGGCTTACAAAACACTCGTTCGACCTATACTTGAGTATTGCTCATCAGTGTGGGATCCGTACCAGATCGGGTTGACGGAGGAGATAGAGAAGATCCAAAGAAGAGCGGCGCGTTTCGTCACAGGGTTATTTGGTAACCGTGATAGCGTTACGGAGATGTTTAACAAACTCAAGTGGCAGACTCTGCAAGAGAGGCGCTCTGCATCGCGGTGTAGCTTGCTGTCCAGGTTTCGAGAGGGTGCGTTTCTGGATGAGGTATCGAATATATTGCTTCCCCCTACTTATACCTCCCGAGGAGATCACGAATGTAAAATTAGAGAGATTAGAGCGCGCAAGGAGGCTTTCAGGCAGTCGTTCTTCCCGCGAACCATACGCGACTGGAACAGGAAAGGGAGGTAATGACAGTGGCACGTAAAGTGCCCTCCGCCACACACCGTTGGGTGGCTTGCGGAGTATAAATGTAGATGTAGATGTAGTGACTGCAGATCCATCGCAAGCTATTGAGGGAACGCTGCTAAGATAGCTGTATGCGATGTACACTTGGAGTTAGGTACGCTCTAAAAGTCATTGCTCACAAGGCACGAAAAGCTGCATGTGTTCGATGGGACAAACAACACAGAAACTAGACAGTAGCTGACTGAAGGCACGTGGGTATGGTACGATGAGTTGCGAGTTCGCCTCTCGGTACAAAGCCTAGAGTATAGCGACAGCCGAATGTGTTGTTTTAGCCTGCAGAGTGTGGAAGGTGTAGTTATTCCTGGAGGTGCCTCTGTCATGTTTTTCTTGCACGATTTGGGTCCACTCATTCAGGTAACTGTGAACATGAACCAGGATGTTAATTAAATCCCGGTAAAGTAAAGTCGTATGGCACGAATGACTGGGAGATCCCGATGATCAGGTTAGCCGCCTTATCGGAAAAATTTTCCCTACCCTTCGTGCCCGTAGGCACCATTCCTTCGCAAAGTATGAGAGCTGTGTACGTAAGTATCTATTAAGTGTAGGTGACGGTCTCTCTCTCTCTCTCTCTCTCTCTCTCTCTCTGTGTGTGTGTGTGTGTGTGTGTGTGTGTGTGTGTGTGTGTGTGTGTGTATGCGTATGTACTGTCATGTTCGTGATCAGAGAAGGGAAGGGAAGGGAAGGGGCGAAACCCAGCGCCGGAAAATAGCCAACTCCTCTCGAAGAGCACAAAGGGGGACGCCGTGCTTAAGATCCCCATCCGACTGATGGATCACCACCAGCTATGTCATGCCCTCACTTCATGAGACACTGAGGAGATATTTTGAACTGAATCCAGGACATCTGGCGCAAAGACTGATGATCAGGGACTCTACGCCATCACCCCTCCTGCCTCCTGTGCCATAAAGAGAAAGAGGAAAATGTCAATAGCGCGCAGCGTACCTGGACGGTCATCCATCCAAGTACTGGCAATGCCCGACGGTGCTTAATTCCGAGGATCTGATGAGAATCGGTGTATCCACCTCGGCAAGGCCGTTAACTAACATTTTCGGTGACCAAGTATTGCCCTTTCTTCTGTATCTTTCATGATGAGTATGCTCTGGATACTCCCGTCTTTTAATTTGCTGTGTTCATTTGGCTTCACGCATACGTTCCTGGTTTGAGAAAAACCCCAGCTCACCTCGACTGGTAGGCTAAATCACCAAGGTCAGTCGCATCAGAAAATGTCTGGGACTATTTGGAACAACTGCTGATATCTGGCTGTCAACATCCCCGCAATTTGTAGCTAGCTGTATGGGCTTTAGTAATGAAAGTCTATAGCTGGATATAGTATTTCTTAAGAAAGTTGGGGATTTTCTGTCTTCAAGGCTAGACAGGGTGTTACACGACATAAGTATGTCTTCTGAGGGAGAGGGGGGGGGGGGGAGGGTGACTAATTGTTTGACCGTTGTGCTTACTTGATTTTCTATCTAGGAAGTAGAGTACAATATCGCTCCTAAAGACAGGATCCTGGCAGCTATTCGAAGGTATAAAAGAAACGACACTTCACAAATCGAATTCCCCAATGATAGATGTATAATTACCTAGAAACAACTACAATTTATCAGACAATAAAAAGTTTTGAAAGATGTGACTCTCAAAAAACATTTTCGAATTCCAGTAAAAATGAAATGTTTGTGTGAAATTACTGGCTAGGAGACACAGTCTGATGGTATTCGCTGTCTGGTGCAAATCGTCCTATTTGAGGCCACTTCGGCGACCTGCGCGTTTGATGAAGACGATATGAAATGATGACACACACCCAGTCCCGAGCGAAGATCATCTCTGACACAGTTGGAAATCTAATATTGGGCCTTGCGATATAGACGAAGCGACGCTAATAACTTTATTATTTTTTCCTTTTCTGCGCTACCGGTATTATTTCATTACTACTACTACTTCTACTACTACTACTACTATTATTATTATTACTATTATTATTATACACTGACGGAAAAATCGCAACGCCAAAAGTAATTAATATAAAGTAATGAAATTTCGAGAATACATCTGTCTAGGTAACATATTTAGGTGATTAACATTGCAAGAACACAGGTTAATATAAGCATAAGATAGGCTAACAGGCTACTGCAAATTTGAAACGTTGCTACATTAATAACCGGTGTAGCCGCCAGAATGTTGTATGCAAGCGTGCAAACATGCATGCATTGTGCTGTACAGGTGCCGGATGCCACTTTGTGGGATGGGGTTCAATGCTTGTTGCACTTGGTCGGTCAATACAGTGATGGTGGTGGTGGTTAGTGTTTAACGTCCCGTCGACAACGAGGCCATTAGAGACGGAGCGCAAGCTCGGGTTAGGGAAGGATTGGGAAGGAAATCGGCCGTGCCCTTTCAAAGGAACCATCCCGGCATTTGCCTGAAACGATTTAGGGAAATCACGGAAAACCTAAATCAGGATGGCTGGAGACGGGATTGAACCGTCGTCCTCCCGAATGCGAGTCCAGTGTGCTAACCACTGCGCCACCTCGCTCGGTTCAATACAGTGATGGTTAATGCTATATGTGGATGATGCTGGAGTCGTAGTACTATATGTGCTTGATTGAAGACAGATCTGGTGATCGAGCAGACCGAGGCAACGTGTCAGAACTGTGTAGAGCACGTTGGTTTGCAACAGCGGTCTGCGGGCGAGCATTATCCTGTTGGGAAACATCCTCTGGAATTCTGTTCGTTAATAGCAGCACAACAGGTCGAATCACCAGACAGACTTACAAACTCAGGGTGCGTGGAATAACGGAGAGTGCTCCTGCTGTCGTACGATGTCGCACCACAGACCAAAACTCCAGGTGCATGTCCGGTGCAGACAGGCCCTCAACTGGGCTCCTCTTAACCAACATTCGGCCATCACTGGCACCGAGGTAGCTTTCATCAGAAAACACGACAGACCCCAGACCCTGCCCTGTCTCCCGCTCTACAACACTGGAGTCTCAAATGGCAACGGTTTGGAGGTCAGTAGAACGCACGCTAAAACTGCTTGTCAAATTGCTGCTGCAGAAGCAGTGCGATGCGGCAGAGGCATTCGCCGAACACGGCGCTCTTCCCTCTGTGGCCATCTGGAGCCTGGTCTTCTTGCGATCGTACATTGCCGTGACTACCGTTGCCAGAAGTCACGTATAGTGGCTACACTCTTGCCAGTCTTTTTTGTAGTATCGCAGAAGGAACATCCGGCCTTTCGTTGGCATTTTACACGGCCCCTTTCAAACTCATGAGTTGTTGATAATGGTATCTTTGTTGCCTTAAAGGCATTCTTCACTATCATCAACTCACCATTTCTAGTCTCAAAGCTAACCAACGCTCACGGCCGTTACAGAATGTATTTAAAACAAGCCCGATTTGTATCCCTAGTGGTGCAACTAGCGCCATTTTTATGCGACTGGTGCGGAACTGTAACGGACATCATATTTCAGATGTGGATCACGGTTACCAACTTTCGTTTATATCGCAAAACTCTTTCTTCATGTTGTGATATTTTTTTTCTATCAGTATATTATTTGTGGGCCTCCTTACCTAGCCTTATTGTCTTTCAGTTCGCTCAGCATTAGTTGCCCTCTCGGTCTGGCTTCTGTACCTTTTGTCTTATGTGTTAAAACTTAATAATTATCCTGGAGGAGGGAAGAAATTAACTAATGTCACAATTTTTTTCGATGTGGTAACTTCTTTTTATTAGTTATTTACATTAACTTTCTTCTTAATTGTAATTTAAATGAGGAGGAGAGCTTTAGCATCATGGCGTATATTCTTGTGATCAGCTAATGGCAACACCTTCCAGGTCAAATGCTCGTGCTGAAAATTTTTGTCTCCACTGGGATGTGATCTAATACCGTATTATGATGTGTGGTTCTGATACAGAGAGGACGGGTTGCTGACGCAATTACGTAGACCTGAGGATGATCCATATAAGTCTAATCCTACTGTACTCGTAAAAGCGGCCATGAAACTTGCATTGAAAAATAAAGGATATATAATTAAAAAAAACTGTAGATAAGTATTACAAGTTTTCAATAAATAAATTGTTATAATGTGTTTCTAATCTGTGTTGCCCGTATTTTTGCGATGGCCTTGCGTAACCGTATTTGCCCTGTTACGAGGCTGTATGGCTGCTGCGTGCAAAAAAACACCGAGTTCAGCCACTTGCACTTAGAAATATTGCAAATCTTCGGGAGAGAGAAATCAGTGAGTCGACGTATTTTGCATATTTCGTTTCAATATCGTAAAATGGAATAATGTTCTAGGGGGACTCATCTTCAGAAAAGTCTTCATTGCTCAAAAACTTTCTGTAAGAACACTCTATGATGTTCACCCAAGATTGTCTTGTAGACATCTGTTTAGGAAAAAAAAATTCAAATGTGTGTGAAATCTTATGAGACTTAACTACTAAGGTCATCAGTCTCCAAGCTTACACACTACTTAACCTAAATTAGCCTAAGGACAAACACACACACCCATGCCCGAGGGTGGACTCGTATCTCCGCCGGGACCAGTCGCACAGTCCATGACTGCAAAGTCTTAGCCGGCCGTTGGTGGCCGAGAGGTTCTAGGCGCTTCAGACTGGAACCGCGCGACCGCTACGGTCGCAGGTTCGAATCCTGCCTCGGGCATGGATGTGTATGATGTCCTTAGATTAGTTAGGTTTAAGTAGTTCTAAGTTCTAGGGGACTGATGACATGAGATGTTAAGTGCCATAGTGCTCAGAGCCATTTGAACCATTTTTTGCAACGCCTTAGACCATCTGTTTAAGAAGTTACGTATTTTGACTACAGGTCAAGTATGCACACTGTATGTATTCCCTCACGCAGTTTGTTGTAAATAACCCAATGCAGTTCAAAAAGAGCCAACGGCCTTGCCTCAGTGCTAACACCGGTTATTGTCAAATCCCAAAGCTACGCGCTGTTGGGCTTATCTAGTAACCGTCCTTCTCTGCGCACCGCTGTTGGCTAGGAGGGTGCACTCTGCCATTGTGTGGCTAATTGAGCAGCTACTTGATTGAGAAGTACCGACTCGGGTAACGAAAACTGACAACGACAGGGGGAGAGGTATGCTGACCACATGCTCTCCATATCCGCATCCAGTGACGCCTATCGATTGACGGTGACACGGCGGTCGGTCGCTCCTCTTCGGCCTTCCGAGGCTTCCTTTGGACGGAGTTCAAAAGAAACAATGGTTACAATACGGGTACCAGAAGAAAAAAATTACGTTCATTGCTCCACTTTAAGGCTGTCTGTAGCAAAAAAGGGGTGCGCAGTACCATAACCATGAAAAGTAAAATTTTCAAACAATCTGAAAAATTTCCTTGACAACTTCTCCTATTCCGCAGAAGAATTTCTACGCCTGTAATGTGTAAAAAGTGGTGGGTTTGAATCACTAACTCACATCCGTATTATAAAAGCAGTAAACAAATAAAAAAGCTAGTAGATGGTGAGCATATTTACAAAACAATTTGTTGTGTCAACGACTCGTTCCACATCATTACGATTTATCGTGCAAATGATGTATGGAACATGTAGGTAACTAACCCAAGTCCCGATTTTCAGCGAACTGGATATGGCAACAAAAAAATGGTTCAAATGGCTCTGAGCAATATGGGACTTAACATCTATGGTCATCAGTCCCCTAGAACTTAGAACTACTTAAACCTAACTAACCTAAGGACATCACACAACACCCAGCCATCACGATATGGCAACACTAGCTTTCGGTGACCCGTCGGAGGTGGAAACGATAGGAGGCAGTGTCTGCATAGCAGGCGCGCCTATCCAGTGCCTTATCAGCGCACTGACTGCGTCTAGGCGGAAGGTTCGTTAGTCGCTCTGGCGAACAGGGCGGCGACCGCCAGGGAAATCAGGTACGCTGTGGCTCACTGCGTATTCGTACGAACAATGATCAATCGACAGCGCGAAGTAGGTCTATGCCGCCGCGTTCCTCTGGCGTATTTACCTTTGAAACCGGTTCGCCGACGACAACGCTTCATGTTGTGACAGGAGAGAGTGTACTAGAAAAGTGAATGGAGGTCATGGCGTTCAGTAATGAGGGCCGTTTTTACCTCGGACAAAGCGGCATCCGTGTTCGTGTCCGCTCAAGTGCTGCATACCGAGAAAATCTACCGTGCGTTTGGAACCTGTTATTCAGAGGTCATGCCAGGTTATGGAAGGGACAACAATCGGCTACACATCCCGAAGGCCTCTTGTATTCCTCCAGGGGGATAATGACGGGTAGATCAGGCATCCATGAAGTTTTCACTTCTGTCCCACGACAGTAAAAAAAAAAAAAAAAAAAACCAACATGAAACTTTCAGCCGGCCAGTGTGGCTGACCGGTTCTAGGCGTTTCAGGCCGGAACCGCGCTGCTGCTACGGTCGCAGGTTCGAATCCTGCCTCGGGCATGGATGTGTGTGATGTCCTTAGGTTAGTTAGGTTTAAGTACTTCTGAGTCTAGGGGACTGATGACCTCAGATGTTAAGTCCCATAGTGCTTAGAGCCACTTGAACCTTTTTTTTTTTTGTTTTAACTTTCACGCTGCAGCGGAGTGTGCGCTAATATGAAACTTCCTGGCAGATTAAAACTGTGTGTCGGACAGCGACTCGAACAAGGGACCTTTGCCTTTCGCGGGCGAGTGCTCTACCAAATTCTTTTAAGGTATAGATCAAGGCGCAGAGTGGGCAGGGGTCGTGCTTGGAGGCCTGGCCACGGTGTCCCCGTCTCCTAACAGGACAAGGGAGGGGCAGCGGGAAGGAAATATTGTACTTTTATGTAACTCTTGTTTGTTTGTTATTTTTTTAATTTAATTTTAATGCCCCAAGAAAAAAATAATTATATTTGAAAAAGAAAGGAATGAAATATAGGGCCGAAGTGAGATCCTCGTCATTCCGTGCTTCGGGGTGGGGGTGGGGGGGGGGGGGTGGCGGGGGGGAGGGGCGTCCATGAAACATGCTGCCTAGAACCAACTGAGCTGCCCAAGCACGACTCACGACCCATCCTCACAGCTTCAGTTCTGCCAGTACCTCGACTCCTACCTTCCAAACTTCTCCTACCTTCAAACATCACAGAAGCTCTCTTGCGAACCTTGCAGAGCTAACACTCCTGAAAGAAAGGGTATTGCGGAGACATGGCTTAGCCACAGCCTGCGTGATGTCTCCGCAGAATGTAAATTTCATTCTGGAAACATCACCCACTCCGTGGCTAAGCCATGTCTCCGCAATATCCTTTCTTCCAGGAGCGCTAGTTCTGCAAGGTTCGCTAGAGGGTCGGAAGGTCGGAAGGTAGGGGACGAGGTGGGTCCCGAATTCGAGTCTCTGTCCAGCATACTGTTCCAGTCTGCCAGGAAGCTTTAGTAAAAAATTAGTTTGGGGGACCCAGTCCGCTAGTACGATAAAGTGAGACGTACCTCGAAAAGCATTAAAAGACGGCTAAAGGAAACTATTTTTTATTTTGAAAAGAACAAGGCTCAACGATAGAAATTAATGTTGCTCTTCGGGAGAAAAAATATTTCCACACATTTACGCAGAAATTAAGGTTTATTTTGGAAGTGCAGTATAAAAACCCAGAAAAAACGATAAAATTTAATGTGTTCCTCCTGGTACTTGACGTTTTTTATCGGATACTAACTTTTCTACAACGGGGAAAATTTTGTACGCATCGATTGCTGGTCCATCATGACTGTCCATAATTGTGGATCTGAAAGGGTACTTATCTACGACGAACTACTCGCACCGAAGAGTACTTCCAAAAAGAGATATATTTTCATATGTGACTTTCCTGGCAGGAAGATATTTGTGATATCCAGAGAGACTTATTTCACTGAAATACGACTGCCAATCTGAATAGATCTAAATTACCTGCATAAGCTTGTTATTAGTCTTTGATTCAATATTTATAGAAAAAATGAAGAACATAAACGAAAACTTGCCTTTAAAATTTTTTAAATCTGTAATCTGAGTTCCAAATTCAGTTCTCAGGCCTACAGCTTTTTCCCGCGTTTTTCGATAGATACCCTGTCATTTGAAGAAGATTTGTTCACCTTCCATGTAGGAAATATGCGTCAAGTCTCCACTTTTCAATGCGTGTTTTGAGTTGTTGCAGCCGGCCGGAGTGGCCGTGCGGTTCTACGCGCTACAGTCTGGAACCGAGCGACCGCTACGGTCGCAGGTTCGAATCGTGCCTCAGGCATGGATGTGTGTGTTGTCCTTAGGTTAGTTAGGTTTAATTAGTTCTAAGTTCTAGGGGACTGATCACCTCAGAAGTTAAGTCGCACAGTGCTCAGAGCCATTTGAACCATTTTTTTGAGTTGTTGCACATGTTCGAAATGGTTTAAGCTTTTTCTTGCAGCATTAAATTTAAATGATGTAAGCGTTCTGTTGTACCAATAATACAGAAAACCTTGCAATGGTACGGCGTCAGAAAACAGGTTTGTATCTTCAGTTTTGGTTATTAACTACCGACCTGTCCCGGCTTCGCACGAGTAGCACTAATCATCTGCAGCTTGCCGCCTTGTCTGGCGTGGTGGTAATAAACTACACACAAACCTTACCCGTGAATAAGTCCATCAGTGAAACCTGTGTGAAAATCCCTACAGTACTTCTTTGGATTACTCTGCTCACGTAGAAAAACGCGGCGGTGGCTTTTAATTCATAATATGTATAGATACATGTAGATTCTGGTCAAGCTACGCAGCCGTCCTGAGTTGGGGCAGCTATTTAATTTGCTGAATTTCCCGCCAGGTAGCGCCTCTGCAGGTGAAAGTCTCGTAGAACCCATCGTTACCACTAGATGTAACTCCAGAGGCCAACAGTAAGAGGAACAGATGACAGTACACACATTGCACACTCATCATTAGTATATTTATGAATTATATACACGAATCTTCCTCCTGAATCAGTTTATGTGTTAACGAAAACTATACCAAAATCCCTACTTTAGTTCCTGAACTTAGCCTTCACATACGGACAGAAAAACTGGGGGGGGGGGGGGGGGGGGACTTTTAGTAATACGTATAGTTCACGAACATTTCATCTTGCAAGTTCAAGATTTTTTAAAAAATCATGGAGAACGATAGCCAGCGTACCTTCCTCCAATAGGACAAATCGGAATGTCCGCTTTCTTATTCACTATGAAAACAGAGAACTGTTGCTGACATAACTCTCGAGGTATAATTTTTTTTCACCTATCCAATTTTTGAAAACTGTATGTTCCTGTAACAGTGTAAACACCATGTGGGATGTTTGTATAACAAGAAACGACAGCATTCGGAGATCCACGTTACTGTGTTGTTGACACTGAAATGAAGATGCTTGCATAACAATTGATGATGATGATGAAGCTGTGCTTAGAAATGTGCATTGGCAAAGTAAAAAGACAGTACACTGATTTTATTATTGTTTTCCAAATGTCAACATACTTTCTATGTTTGATACTTTTTGATGAACAGTGCAATGACTATGATGAGACGTGACTTCATCACAAATTTGATTTTCTTCCCTAGGCAATATTGACGTAAAACTAATCACAGAAAGAGATTCATTTGCAACTACCGAATTTAAATCCTGGAATATTTCATGTATCTTAAAATAGGCAACCCAAATCACATGAGCCGCAATTGGGGCGGATTACATAAGCTGGGTTTCCTCTCCTAAGGTGCATGAAATATTTTCCGGGATATTTTTATTTCTCCAATCCTGAACATGTTCCAGAAATTTTTCTGTAATGTTGAAATCCGTGTCACACGCACAAATAAACACAATTAATTGACCCATGTCCACAAGTCATTTCCATCTGTGACAATTACCCACCTAGGCTGAACAAAACAACAAGCCCAGAATTCTGTACCGCAGACTTCTATATCTACATACATAGTCAGCAAGTAACCATACGGTGCATGACGGAGAATATTTTGTACCAGTGCTACTCATTCCCTTTTCCGTTCCACTCGCAAATGGAGCGAGGGAGAGACGACTATCTGTCTACCTCTGTACGAGCCTGGATTTCCCTTGTTTACGCGCTTCTCAAGCATAATGTACAGTAATGACAGTAGAATCGTTCTGCAGTCAGTCCTACATACCTGTTCTCTGAACTTTGTCAATAATGACAATGAAATGAATACCCTTAGCTGCATACAGGCGTTGATATAAGTCAACGGGGACAGTTGAAAATGTGTGCCCCGACCGAGACTCGAACCCAGGATCTCCTGCTTACATGGCAGACACTCTATCCTGCTCAGCCATCGAGGACACAGAGGATAGTGCGACTGTAGGGACTTTTCTCTGGCACGCCTGCAGTGAGACCCACATTCGCAACTCATTGTCCCGCACTATATTCATAGTGCCCCTGCCCATCATACTTACTCGCGGCTTTACTGCCGATTCCCGTAAGAGTTCGGGCACTGTTTGTGCATCTGCACAGGAGAAGATGGTCAAATGGCCGGTGAGCCTTATATATATATATATATATATATATATATATATATATATATATATATATTCCTCAATAGTCTTTCGCGAAATAACGTAGTCTTCCTTCCACGGATTCCCATTTGAATTCAAGGAACATTTCGGTGATAATTGCATGTTGATCGAACCTACAGGTGACAAATCTAGCAACGCGCCTCTGAAACGTTTCGATGTCTTCCTTTAAACCAACATTCTAACGGCGCTCACCAATTGGTAAGGCAAGTGTTCTGTACGCGTCCTCCTTTACAGATGTACTACACTTTCCCAGAATTCTTCCAATTTACCTAAGTCGACAATTCGCGTGCTCGTTAATCGACGTTACGTGTTCATTCCATTTCTTATGGCTTTGCAACATTACGCCCATATATTCAATAAACGTGATTGTGTGAAGACAGAAATTCAACGTCTGTACGAGGCATTACACGGAAGATTAGTTTTCCCTTAAGACGGTCACTCCCGTTGTTAGGGAGTTTGCCGAGCATCTCCCTACAACCCAGTGTCTGAATGTCTGAAGGCTATTTTAATGAATATCTCAAATCATTGCCAAGGTACCCGCTTTCAGAGAGGGGTGTACATATCTTATTGTTGAAAACCCGACTTACGATTACCTAAAACGATTAATATTTCATAAAATATCGTCTCTTTATTATGTATGTAAATTAAGAGGCACTTTTGCTACCGTCACTGGTACTGAAAATCCAGCTCTTGGTGCAAAGAAACCTAAGTTGGCTAAACTACACGCAGCAGCCACTACGTCGAACTATCTCGCAATCAGTAACGAGTCACAAGACGCTCAAAACAACTGATCACTGTTACTGTGCATTTTACCATTCTACTCGTAGCAGATTCGCTATCACACAGCTAAACTAACGAAGAGCCAGTGCTGGAAAAAAAAATTAAATTTAAAGCTAAGTCCAATAACGAATGATGTAAGGTTTACTAATGGCTTGAAATGAAGATAAATATGATCATAATACTTCACTGTTCATTAACAAAGAAACAGTGCTAAAATTCAAAATTCTCAGAAGCATCTTCTTGATAGAAAGTTGGTGTTAGTGAAATTTGATGTTCGAAGAATGTATGTAATTAAGCACTTTTCTCACGGAAGAAGAAAACTTTTTTAAAGCTCAGCTGTGATGAGAAGTGGATGAGGTTATTTCTCTCATGCAGAGTGTGAGAACCTATTTCAAGTTGTCCGCCTGGTGTTTTCTGTTCCTGGTTCTAATGCTGTTCCGGAAAGAATTTTTTGCCTCCTGTGGAACTCCTGAAAAGCTGAGAAAAGCCGTTTGTATCGTGACCACGTTATCAAGTTAATTTATGGTGGTAATTAATTATTCATTTACATGCCTACAGTTTTCTCGAGGGTGAATAAGGCAGGGTCCTAGTAAGGAGGTTAAAAAGCGAGCAGAAATGTCGATAAGGTAAAATGTAATGTTTCGCTACGACTTACTTTTTTATATGTGTTGTAACAGTTTAAGCTGCTTTTGTCGTTGTCGCCGTTGTAGTCATCAGTTCTAAGATGTTTGATGCGGCTTTCCACGCTGTTGCTATGCAAACTATTGTAAACCACATTCACTTGAACCTATCTACAGTATTCAAGCCTTGGTCTCCCCCTACAATTTTTAGCTTCCCCGCCCTTACTACCAATACTAAATTGACGATTCCTTGATGCCTCAGAATATGTGCTATCAACCGACCCCTCATTTTAGTCAATTTGCACCATAAATTTCTTTTTTTTTCCAATTAGATTCAGTACTTCTCCATTAGTTATTGATCTACACATCTCATTATCAGCATTCTTCTGTAGTACTACAGTTCAGATGCAGTCTTACTGTCTGAGCTGCTTATCGTCCACGTTTATTCTGCACAAGGCTACACTCCAGACAAATACCTTCATAAAAGACGTTCTAACAGTTAAATTTATAGTAGACGTTAGCAAATTTCTTTCAAAAACTCTTTTCTTTCTATTGCCAGTCTGCATTTTATATCCTTTCAACTTCGGACATCGAGAGCTATTTTGCTACCGAAATAGCAGAACTCGTCGACTACTTTTAGTTTCATATTGTCTAATCTAATTCTATCAGCATCAGTTGATTTCATTCGACTACATCCCTTTACCTTTGTATTATTTCTATTCATCTTATAACCTCTTTTTCAAGACGCTAATCATTCCGTTAAGCTGCACTTGCGATTCATTTACCGTTTCTGACCGAATTGCAACATCGTCGGCAGACATCAAAGTTTTTATTTATTCTCTCTGAACTTTAAATCCGATTCGAAATGCCTTCTTCATTTCCTTTACTGCTTCCTGAATATACAGATTGAAAACATAGCGCCCTTTCTCACATACTTCTCAACAACTGCTTCCCTTTTATGCCCTTCGATGTTATAATTACAGTCTCTTTCCTGCAGAAGTTATAAATAACCTTTCGCTCGTTTTATTTTATTCCCGCTACCTTCAGAACTTCGAAGAGTGTGCTCAATTCATATAACCAAAAACTTTCCCTAAATCTAGAAATGCTATAAACGTACGTTTGGCTTTCTTCTTTCTATCTTTTAAGATGCGCCGGTGGTTTACTATGACCTCGTGTGTTCCTACATTCCTCCAGAGCAGAAACTGTTCTTCCCAGAGATCGAATTCTACATATGTAATGTCGTATTCGCAAAAAATCTGTGCTTTAATTCTACTTCTCTTTAACCCAAGTACTTGATCGCAATTGTACATCAATTTACTACCTAGGTCTGTGATGAGTATCCCGTGAGCTAAATGTCAAAACGTAAAGAAGTCCAAGGAATAAATAAATTACGCCAATACGGCAACGGATATTGAAATCAAATGCGGACTTATATAAATACCGGCATTTTGTACTGGGCTTGGTCATCACTGATCGAAATCGATGCACGTTTCCGATCAAGCAGTGCGTTGACAGAGACTTAAAATCCAAGACTCCGTGGCTCGCTGTTTCTCGTCATTGCGACTCATATCAGTCCTGATTTTGTCTGAAAAAAAAAGTATAGCTGACCACCAACTCACAGTATAACAGCTTTGAAACGTAAAAGTAAACACCATTCACAAAACGTAAGCACCACAGGCTGCCTAAGGATCGTGTGACATGTGATCAGTATGTTACCAATGCTTCCAGTAGATGGAACCTGATGACGCGAATGATGCTTTATTCGAGCTGCTCCTCATCTGGCCTCTCGAGGCCGAGTGACCTCCCTTCCTCAGAAAACAATTCACTGAGGTATCGGGAATCGAAAGCGGGTCCTTCGGCACCGAAGAAGACGACAGTAACCATACGGCTACGAAGGTGGTCACAAGTTTGCAATCCATAGTAAAATTACCATGCAAGATCCTACCGTGGTACTGTATTGTGTTTTTATACCGGGGACCTAAAAACGACGGAGAGGCTTCGTCCCCCCACAACGGGCCACAGCAATCCACCCATCCCACCGCCGCCCCACACCGAAACCAGGGTTATTGTGCGGTTCGGAGCACTGATACCGCACTTCGTAAAATATTTCCAGACTAGGGGTAGTGCCATTCTGTAATACAACTGATGTCCGACGACGATAGTGGAAAAGTACCATATAGACCAGTGAGGGCAGGTCCTGCACACTGATATACACGTGTACCACCTAATAGACCATGACACATGGCAACAGGTACATTATCGTCTCAGCACACCTTTAGCAATTCTTATGCCATGTTGGTCATTTCTGTAAGTATTGTTGATAAAATAACACTGATCGGTGTTCCGATTTTCTATAATAACTCAATAATTGAAAGCAATGCAAATTATATGAGTATAAACAACCCATTCTTTAAAAAATATTTGAAAACGAAAAATTTTAGCACTGCTACTGTGGATGATTGGTATTTTCTACTCAGTTATTAGTAAAAAGGAAAAACACCTGTTATAACCGAGTCCAAACCAATATCGGAATTATCGGTTATTCAGAACTAAAATGCCGGTATCGATTTTAACCGGTCGGTTTTTGCCATGCCAAGTGTGTGATACCCCAAGAACTGTTCGTTGTAAACCAACCGGAAGTGCTATTGTTAAAATACCAGATAAACCATACCAAAGGGCTCCTATTATGGTCACTTAAGGGTGCTGAGAATACAGCTTCCTGGAAGCAATTGTCAGACATCGTATTATTCTCCGTTGTCTCACAGATTACCTGCACGAGTTTGCCGGTTAAGCCGGCCGGGGTGGCCGAGCGTTTCTAGGCGCTACAGTCTGGAACTGCTCGACCGCTACGGTCGCAGGTTCGAATCCTGCCTCGGGCATGGATTTGTGTGATGTCCTTAGGTTAGTTACGTTTAAGTAGTTATAAGTTCTAGAGGACCGATGACCTTAGAAGTTAAGTCACATAGTGCTCAGAGCCATTTGCCGGTTAAGAAAGCGAGCTGTACTCGTTAACTGCAGCGTCCAAATACAGTGTTAAAATTATCAAATGAAATGTCGCCCGGAATACGAGGAATGACAACCACCTCGGCGGGAACAAAAGCGGCCCTATAATCCGTTCATCATTAGAATAAACCTGATGTAAAAAAACAAATGCGATGATTCGTCAGAAGCCAGAGCGCATGTACACTGGTGTTACGCTCTTGGAAGTAGGTCCTACTTATCTCTTAGATATCTTGTTACTACGTTACGTTAAATGATACTTTAACATGTTATTGTTGTTGTGGTCTTCAGTCCTGAGACTGGTTTGATGCAGCTCTCCATGCTACTCTATCGTGTGCAAGCTTCTTCATCTCCCGGTACCTACTGCAACCTACATCCTTCTGAATCTGCTTGGTGTATTCATCTCTTGGTCTCCCTCTAAGATTTTTACCCTCCACGCTGCCCTCCAATACTAAATTGGTGATCCCTTGATGCCTCAGAACATGTCCTACCAACCGATCCCTTCTTCTAGTCAAGTTGTGCCACAAACTTCTCTTCTCCCCAATCCTATTCAATACCTCCTCATTAGTTATGTGATCTACCCATCTAATCTTCAGCATTCTTCTGTAGTATCACATTTCAAAAGCTTCTATTCTCTTCTTGTCTAAACTATTTATCGTCCATGTTTCACTTCCATACATGGCTACACTCCTTACAAATACTTTCAGAAACGACTTCCTGACACTTAAATCTATACTCGATGTTAACAAATTTCTCTTCTTCAGAAATGCTTTCCTTGCCATTGCCAGTCTACATTTTATATCCTCTCTACTTCGACCATCATCTGTTATTTTGCTCAACAAATACCAAAACTCCTTTGCTACTTTAAGTGTCTCATTTCCTAATCTAATTCCCTCAGCATCACCCGACTTAATTCGACTACATTCCATTATCCTCGTTTTGCTTTTGTTGATGTACATCTTTATCCTCCCTTCAAGACACTATCCATTCCGTTCAACTGCTCTTCCAAGTGGTTTGCTGTCCCTGACAAAATTACAATGTCACCGGCGAACCTCAAAGTTTTTATTTCTTCTCCATGGATTTTAATTCCTACTCCGAATTTTTCTTTTGTTTCCTTTACTGCTTGCTCAATATACAGATTGAATAACATCGGTGAGAGGCTACAACCCTGTCTCACTCGCTTCCCAACCACTGATTTCCTTTCAAGTCCCTCGACTCATATAACTGCCATCTGGTTTCTGTACAAATTGTAAATAGCCTTTC
Source organism: Schistocerca cancellata (assembly GCF_023864275.1). Taxonomy (NCBI): domain Eukaryota; kingdom Metazoa; phylum Arthropoda; class Insecta; order Orthoptera; family Acrididae; genus Schistocerca; species Schistocerca cancellata. Next base: position 290,968,643 of record NC_064627.1, read on the forward strand.
GCTCTCTGTATTTTACCCCTGTCACCTTTAACATATTCATATGTATTAACAGTCATCAACGTTTTTCTTAGTCGAACTTTAACTACGTAGTTTTTATTTCAAAAATCGTGTACAGTAACAGCCTCTTCGGCGTTGTGCTCTGATTGTCGTGCTGTTAATGCGCAATATGAAAATGCCTGAGGCTGTTTTCTGTTTCGTAGTGTAACACACGCGTGGAAGACGGGTAAAAAGCGCCGAGAAATAGGCTGTTTTTAATGTTTTCCATAAATTTACGGAGGTAATCGGCTTTGAAGTTTTCCCACTGTTGTATATATGGCAGTTAATACATAAACCCATATTTAACGTGCAGCGCAGTCGGTAGCATAATGGAACGTAAAAAACAAATGGGATTATTCGTGTGTTGGTTTAAATCTCCCCAGAATCTTTTGTTTGGTACAATTTGAAATGCCTACGTCTCGTAATTATAAAACTCATCATCATTTTTTATGAACAAAGCACGTCGTCTTGTTTCTAATTACATACTGGACGCGAAATTTCTGTTTCCATTTAAAATACAAATTCTTAATTATCGATGTTTCATGAAAGACTGTTCATAAAAGTTGTTTAAATTAAGAAAACATAACAATTTAATTTTTAAGGCACAAATTGAAAAACCAAATCATCTTTATTTGCAATACGTCCATCGTTTTATACCACAGAGGTAGGTAAGTATCGTAGAAATATGAAAATGAATCATTTTCACAGAATCGAGCACATCTTACAAATGCTGCATTTTTACATTTGCATAGGTACCATTACAATATGAACGCAACAGAACTGATCTGAAGCAAAGCTGCGGTACTTGGCCCAGGAAGTAACACCACTGTTAAGCTGCCAGATGTACTGGAACTAACGAAGCAGCTTTTTCACGTCACTTCCGAACGCTAGAGGGATATAGAACGGCTCGTCATAAAAGAAGAGGAAGAGAAAATGCTGCGCCTGGTTGGCTTCTTGGATTGTGTTGTTGATAGGCTCGTTTTCAACGTAGCAGGTGACACTTCCAGAACTGAAATGTATTTCTGGAATGCGGACAAGGAAGGAGCTAAGAGATAACCAGACGAATGACTGTTAGTAATACCTTCAGTGGCTTCAATATTTAACCATATGGTGAAATCCTTCAATACTCTCTTACGTTACACACAAATTATGCAGAATAATTACCCTGTGGTTTCAGAATAAGATTTTCACTCTGCAGCGGAGTGTGCGCTGATATGAAACTTCCTGGCCTTTCGCGGGCAAATGCTCTGTGGAAGGTAGGAGACGAGGTACTGGCAGAATTAGAGCTGTGAGGACGGGGCGTGAGTCGTGCTTGGGTAGCTCAGTTGGTAGAGCACTTGCCCGCGAAAGGCAAAGGTCCCGAGTACGCGTCTCGGTCCTGCACACAGTTTTAATCTGCCATGAAGTTTCATATCAGCGCACACTCCGCTGCAGAGTGAAAATCTCGTTCTGGAAACATCCCCCAGGCTGTGGCTAAGCCATGTCTCCGCAATATCCTTTCTTTCAGGAGAGCTTCTGTAAAGTTTCGAAGGTAGGAGACGAGGTACTTGCAGAAGTAGAGCTGTGAGTCGTGCTTGGGTAGCTCAGATGGTAGAGCACTTGCTCGCGAAAGGCAAAGGTCCCGAGTTAGAGTCTCGGTCCGGCACACAGTTTTAATCTGCCAGGAAGTTTCATCCTGTGATTTATTCAGGAATTTTCATCATTCTTGTTTTTAATTACAACAGTACGTTAGCTAAAAACAACGTGTTGCGGTTTTCGTCTAGTCGTCTAAGGAGCGTATTGTGGGAGAATTTGCAGTGTATTATTTCATTCTGCTTAAAAATTAAATGACAATTGAAGCTATACTGCTCCTCTGCTCGTCTCTTTTTATGTGTTAACTGCAGCTGGCCACGTCACTGCAGGCTAGCTGTACCAGCTGACTGGCCAGTGCTGTCCAAGTTAAATTTGCCGGTAAAGCTGTTGTCCTGTATTATCACTAACAAGGAGACGGTACGACCGTGGGGTCCGGGATTTGTCCGAAATTGTGTGTGGTGAAAGAGGACCCCTAACACCTCACGTGGTTAAAATATTAGGACGCACTACTCGGAAAATCCCGAGAAAAATCGATCCAAAGTTTCTTAGGTGCCTTATGAGCATAAAATGTTAGTACACTACCGAGCCGCCGTCTGGCCTCGGTGTTTAGGGCTCGGATTCTTACGCCAGAGGTCTCGTGATCGATTCCTCCTCTGGAACTTTTTTTTTCTTCTGTTTCATTTTCTTTGGTTATTCCACCAATTATTCAGAAAGTTTCCCAAACCTACATTATCTTTAACAAATTAGTTACATTATTGAATAAAAATTATTTTCTTTTTGTCCAACAACACAATTCATGGTGGTGGGTTTTCCGTTTTTGATTGTAAAGTATATGAGGAGAAACATTGCATTTTTAATCAGAATAACAAAGTCGATTGGGAAACATTCAATTTTTATACATATGATAATTATAAAGAAGAACCGCGGTGGTAATTATCGTAAAAACAAACAAAACAATAATTTTTGCGACATCTTGGGCAACATACCAAAGCGGATTTTTTACAATCACAGGGCGTTTGCAATAAATCTGTACAAAAACATGCCCCATTAACATTTCGAAAATGTTTCGAGCTTCTGACAATTCTGAGGCAAACCAGGCATATTAAATCATGTCTCGGAATGTTGGTGACGATAATTGATGGTGAATTATAGAATGAATTTTTGTACAATCTTCCCGGGAATTAATTTCACGATTCTCCTGTAACAATGCGCTGCAATTTTGCAAGGAACAGAAGAAAAAAAAAGTGCCGGAGGAGGAATCGAATCCGAGACCTCTGGCGTAAGGGTCCGAGCGCTAACCATGTAGGCCAGACGGCGGCACGACGCTGGACTAACATTTTATGCTCATAGGGCACCTAAGAAACTTTGGATCAATTTTTCTCGGGATTTTCCGGGTAGTGCGTTCTAATATTTTAACCACATGAGGTGTTAGGGGTCCCCTTTGACCACACAGAATTGCGGACAAATCCCCGACCCCACGGTCGTGCCGTCTCCTTGTAAGCACAAAATGCCCCCTTATTATCGTATTTGACAGTATTCGAGATAGCTTGGCTGCAGTCCCTCGCGCAACTGAAATCCAAAGAGGTTCCAAACATGTTTACATCAGGTTTATTCTTATGATGAACGGATTATAGCACTGAGCCCCGAGGCGCGCCGCAAGGTGCGTGAATGAGGCGCGCGCATTGGTCGCGGTGGTCAGCGACCCCTGCTTGCCGGTTGGCGGGCGCGGCGTGCAGCCTTGACCGCCCGTCGAGGACGCGGCCGTTGCCGCTGCTGCTGCCGCCGGCTGCACTCTCGTGGGCCTCCAAAGGCTTCTGTTGCTGCATCGCTCACTTCAGCCGCCAAATCCCTGACCTTGCTGGCCACATCTGAGGATCTGCACTTTTTTCTAATGCCGGGTCTCGTTCCCGATGCCACAATGGCTCCACTTTATTCTCTGTCGGTATTTCTTTTTCTGACTCGGCTCCACTGACATTTTGGGTTATTGGTGACTAGTTTCGATCGTGCCCGTTCACTATCGAACCACAACCTACCTTAAATGTACGTCGTCAGGCAAAATGTAAAATCCAATATTTAAGTACACGAATTGGAGAAAAATATGGAAATACTGCGAGAAACGCATGCTTGAACATAAATAAATGTAAATGCCGTGTGGCTAGGGTCTCCCGTCGGGGAGACCTGTCGCCTGGTGCAAGTCTTTTTTTGTGTTGACGCCACTTCGGCGACTTGCTTGTCGATAGGGATGATATGATGATTATTACGACAAAACAACACCCAGTCCCTGAGGAGAGAAAATTTCCGACCCAGCCGGGAATTGAACCCGGGCCCGTTGGTACGACATTCCGTCTCGCTGACCGCTTTTTTTTTCATTTTGTTCGTTGTTGATCGTTGTGTTTAGTTGTTGCGGACGTCACATGACATCCGGTCAAGATCGTTTGTTGATCTTTCCACTCAGTTTTTATTTATTTTTTTTTTTTTATTATTACAGAGGCCAACCAGCTCTCTGACTGAACACGCTGAGCTACCCCGCGCCGGCGTTCGTTTTCGTTCGTTTCATCTGCCCGGGGCGGACGTCGCAAAACACCCGTTTCAGTTCGTCGTTGACCTATTAACTCAGTGTTTTTATTACAGAGGTCAGCGAACCATCTGACCGAACACGCGGAGCTACCGTGCCGGCACCACTCAGCTACCGGGGCGGACACCCTTGAACATAGATGCAGATGCTAGCAAGCCTGAATTGCAAGGCGAGCTGGAACTACAAAACCACTTATCAGTTATGCAAACGCCCGTAACAAATGGTTCAAATGGCTCTGAGCACTATGGGACTTCACTTCTGAGGTCATCAGTCCACTAGAACTTAGAACTACTTAAACCTAACTAACCTAAGGACATCACACACATCCGTGCCCGAGGCAGGATTCGAGCCTGCGACCGTAGCAGTCGCGCGGTTCCGGACTGAAGCGCCTAGAGCCGCTCGGCCACACCGGCCGGCACCCGTAACAGGAAAGAGTGGCACCAAAGGCAAAAATGGTGGACTACAGGGCAATGGAATAAAGTCACGTGGTTGGATGCGTCTTGTTTCACGCTATATCCAACTTCCGGCCGGGTGAAATGTGACCACGGTTGATTTATTTAGCCATATCGTGGTATTCCATGGGCTCCATGGGTGCTCTACAAGGTCGAATTCCTGTGGAGCATTATGTGACAATGTCCACTGATCAGGCCCATCCAGTAGTATAATGCCTGTTCTCAAATGGTGATGCTGTGTTCTAAGACGACAGGACCGCTGCTCACACAGCTCGCATCGTCCAAAACTGGCTTTATGAAACACATGGATGAACTGTTGCACCTCCCGTGGCCACCACACTCACCACATCTCAATATTATTGAGCCTTAGTGGAGTAGCTTTTGAAGGGTGTGAGATCGCTATCCATCTTCACAGTCGTTACCTACCCATCATTTTGATTTGCAGCTCCTTGTATTGACTGTGTTTACAGTTAAAATTGTTGGATGTGAGGTCCGTCAGTTATGCAAAACACCGTTTTCTCAGAACCCAAACATGTTTTGGCACCACTGTGCCATCATCAGTGTGTTTTCGTTTTTATTTATTCTTTACATTTGGTGTTCTGGTGAAGTGAAAACTGTTTTACTAAATAATTTGTGGAAAATACTTGTTAAGTTGTATGTGCATCACAACACCTCAGCATTATGCGGAGAATGGAAGTGCTTGCCACACGAAGACATGACAAGCTACCTGTAGTAATTAACACACAACTGATCCAGAAAATTAATGCACACCAAATGGAAAGAATCAATAAAAACGAAAACCCACTGATGATGGTACAGTGGTGCCGAAACATGTTTGGGTACTGAGAAAAACGGTGTTCTGCATAACTGGCCGACCTACGTTGCCACTATTCTGTAGGAAAAATGGTATAACATTCCCTTATGAACGGTACATGTATTTATCCAGTTTCAAACGGATAGAAGCTGTTTTGAATGCCAACGGTTTTCCTAAACTGTATTTGGCACTAGCCAAACGTAAAATATAAATATTAAACTAGATAAACAGAATTTATGGCACGAAAAGTAGGGGAGTTGTATGAACGATGAGATTAGAACTTAACACCTATAAAACACAAATAGCGTCTCTCCGCACCCAGGGAATGAGTGTAGGGGAGTAGATGCAGGAATGTTGCATCACCGCTCTTGGCAGGGTCGCAGTGGAAGCAGTTTTCCGTTTTCTTCCTTCGACCTGTTGCGAGGTGTCATATGGATGTGTCATGTGGATGACTACTATGATTATGTGTACCGTATAGTGTTGTGTTTGTGTTGATATGGATGAAGTGAAGGGAGAGGGTGAAACCTGGTGCTGGCAGTATCCTACTCATCTCGGATAGCACCAAGGGGGCCACCTTCATTAATGTCCACATCCGACGGACGGATCATCAAAAATATCATCACGTGCCTGCACTTCATGAAACACTGCAGAGAGGTATGGAATTTAATATAAGGCCTCAGAGTCGAGAGTGTAACCTTATGTGTGTCCATCGACCGAATTTAACTGAATAAGTTCTCCAGAGAACGAAAGACTGAATGAAATTGTAAAAATCGCGTGATACGACGTGACCTGTTCCAAAGATAACTATTGCGATCCGATATACTCAAAAGCGGTCAAAGACAGTTTTAAGCCTGACAGCGGTGAAACAAAATATGAGATAAAATGTGAAAACAAAATGTGTACTAAATCCTATACCGCTTATTTTTTGTCTGTCTGTATGTGTAGGCGCACGTTATTACAGTTCATAGATGCAAGACATATGAAAAAAAAACAATGGATATTTGCCTGTTTCCGAGGAACTGTAATTATTAGCACAGAAGCTGGTTTATGTGGCATTGTCAGCCACGATAATGTGTGAAAAAATGTTTAAAGTAAGTTTCTGTTTAGTTTATTAAAAATTAATTGTAAACTGAATGCAGTTATTTGACTTGTTAATTAAATAGCAATCACTAGTCAATTTCTCATGCCCTATGTTCATAAATGTTTGTCATTTTAGTACAAATGTTCACAGAAATCATCGACGGTTCCACAGGACGAAGGAACTTGAAAGAAGTAGTCGTAATCAGCAAACTACTATTAGTCACTGAATGGTAATTCGCTGTACTTTATTTCCAAACACAGGTCCCTTCGGCAATCTTGTTGAAATCCAGTAACAGAAGCTATCTGGCGAAGATCTGATTACAAAAAAATGGCTCTGAGCACTATGGGACTTAACATCTATGGTCATCAGTCCCCTAGAACTTAGAACTACTTAAACCTAACTAACCTAAGGACAGCACACAACACCCAGCCATCACGAGGCAGAGAAAATCCCTGACCCCGCCGGGAATCGAACCCGGAAACCCGGGCGTGGGAAGCGAGAACGCTACCGCACGACATCTGATTACAATTCCCGTCTTTGTTTCCTAGAAAAGTGTATCAAAATTATTGATCGCTTCCTTCAATTATCCGACACGTCACTGCACGGAAGAAGGTGCCCCTATGTTGAAATCCGGCGTACTCGCAAGAGGCTAAAAAACGACATCTTCTAAAACATCAGGTACCATTTCCCCCCATTCAAAATATTTGTAATAATATAAGCGCCACCGCGTACGGTGCTTTAACGACTCGGTCACGTAGACAGGTACATAGAAAAGAAAATGTCTTTCGATAGGGACAGGTCTTTCCAGCGTACAGAGAAAACTGCAGCTTACAGAAGTTTCATCTAAGAGTAGAACGTGATACCACCACTAAAGAAGATTACAGAACAAGTAACTAATACTAGAAGATTGACATCTCGTTTGAACGGCAACGAATTAGGAAAAAACGGAAATACATTATTTACGAAACTTTTATTGAAAGTTCCTTGTTGTATGGTGCATAGACATAGAGAGATACAGAAAGAAAAGGAAGTTGTACATTGGGAACAAACGTAATAGAAAACACGCGACGAAGAGGTTCGCTTACGAATCAGTCTTGAAGGGTCCTTATCAACTGATTCGAAATGAAACAGTTAATATGTGTTCGTTATATCCTACGGATGAATGATCCCGGGTTACCTAAGAATGGAAAACATATGACAAAATAAACCCAGACGATTGATATTACCAAGTTACAAGATTTTCTTCTTTTGCCGAACAGCTGGATTTTTGTTCACTGTGTGTTACGAGAACTGTTCAGCGATCATAACAGCTGACTCAAAAAGACAGATAAAACGTTTACATCAGGAACACAACTCGTCCAGAACAGGAGGTCGAGGAAGAAGTCTGCTGAAAGCAGGTATATACGGCGATTCATTAAGGTAGTAAGTAGTTCCGGGCAACGAGAACGAAAGTGTTTTGGTGACGATTCACAGTATAAGACTTGTGAGAGAAGAACGAAATTTTAGTGCGTTTGAGAAAGAACAGAGACAACGATAGGAGGAGGCCATCGACTGTCTTAGACTGGCTCTGCAAATCATAACCATACTGATGTAATCACGTGCCCCAGGCAGAAATTCCAAAGCGCCCCCCCCCCCCCCCTTCCTGTAAATCTACCTTCCTGCAATTTTCCACGCAGATTAAAAAACTTTATTGTTTTTTAAGTAGGTTTAATAAGGTGAAGCATTACTGGAAAATATCACTTCGTCCAACTATGTTTTTCGGGTGAAAGATATTAATGTACGGTTATTTTAATTAATGTCAGAGTCAGATGTAAAATTATAACAAAAATATTTCCCGCTGTTTCGTTTTCGAACACTGGGAGTGGTGGGACACAGAGTAATAAGTACCTCCGGGTCTTCCGAAGATGGCTGCGCAAAAACTGCAAGACACAGAAAGCAAACACACATCAGTGGAGAGAGCACCTGTCCTAGTTATCTCACATTATAGGTGATCCATATGGACAGCGTTTGTGACGAGGCAAATGTCAATACGCGCGTGGTGTTCATTGACGCGAAGCGTCCGGGAAGGTGCGACGCAACTCGCGTTGCAAATTTGTTCATTGGGCTGCCTATTGCAGGCGCGAACAAATTCGATGCGACAATACGGAGTGGAACAAAGGGTTAACAATCAAAACTTGAACACACCATAACCTATACGTGCAGAAAAAGAAGAAATTATAAAAAATCTGCACACCGTCAGCAGGATCCTTTTACCCGTGGGGCATTGGTTCAAATAGTTCAAATGGCTCTGAGCACTATGGGACTTAACATCTATGGTCATCAGTCCCCTAGAACTTAGAACTACTTAAACCTAACTAACCTAAGGACATCACGCAACACCCAGCCATCACGAGGCAGAGAAAATCCCTGACCCTGCCGGGAATCGAACCCGGGAACCCGGGCGCGGAAAGCGAGAATGCTACCGCACGACCACGAGCTGCGGGCGTGGGGCATTGGTACACAGTAATAACATGAAGCAAATTACCACTACTTCTCGGGTAACAATTACGGGACATGTAAAGGGTGACAATTATTGAATGATATGGAATAAAATCGTAGTGAAATAGCAGCAAGAATGCCGCTGTTGGTTGGTTGATTTGGGTGAGAGGACCAAACAGCGAGCTCATCGGTCCCATCGTATTAGGGAAGGATGGGGAAGGAAATCGGCGGTGCTCTTTCAGAGGAACCATCCTGGCATTCCCCTGAAGCGGCTTATGGAAACCACGGGAAAACTAAATCAGGATGATCAGAGGCGGGTTTGATCCGTCGTCCTCCCGAGTGCCTACGGTCGCAGGTTCGAATCCTGCCTCGGGCATGGATGTGTGTGATGTCCTTATGTTAGTCAGGTTTAATGAGTTCTAAGTTCTAGGGGACTGATGACCTCAGATGTTAAGTCCCATAGTGCTCAGAGCCATTTGAATCATCCTTCCGAGTGCGAGTCCAGTGTGCTAACCACTGCGCCACCTCGCTCAGTAACTCCATCATTTTTTTTATTTTTCACTTTTTGCGTCTCCACGCTACAGTCTGTGTGTGTGTTAGTGGTCTACCTCCCCATCTCAGCATGGCCTCGCTGCGAACAGTATATCATTTTCACTTTCATAGACTTTGCCGACGTTCTCTCGTACACGATTTCTTGTCTGGGAAAGAAACCACTCCCTCGGCGTAGTCATTAAGACAGCACTGCACGCAGCACCTCCGTTGTAATCCCGGCGAGACGGGCCTAATAAAAAGCGTGCTTTCTCAATCACGGCGCGCCACCTCGTCCATCCTGTAAATGTCCCATTGTTCCGCCGCCCCGGCAGAGAGAGACACGAGAAACTGCGCTCTGTGGCAGGCATTCCGAAACATGTCCGTGGGATCACGGTGCCACTCAACATCACCGTCTAGACGCAACGGTAGGGTGCGGGAAAGAACATCAGGCTGAAGATGGGTGTTTACTTCTCTACTACTGCTGCGAAAATTATCATTTATAACATCTCTGGCAGTGTCACGTTGCATCATGATCGGTAGTATCCGCTAAACTTTATATCTTCATCCTATAACTGACTGGAGTAACTCAGTTCGAAGAGCATGATAAAGCAACTTCATACTACGAGGCCTTTTTTGTTTTGTTTTAAAGTCCTGATCGGACACAAAATTAAAACCGCAGAGAAAAATCCGGTGAACCTTTGCGGAAATGTGTTGTGCAGTGTCTCCAGTATGCCTGCCTATCACGTGACGTCCCAGTTGCCAGTTCTGAGCTCACGCTGAGCACGTAAAGATGGCTACAAAATAGTGTTTCCCGCTAAGTGTGAATTCCTGCTGAAGGGTTTCGCCTGATTTCATGCAGCCCACATAACCTAATTGTCATGCCGCGAACTGCAGGTGGAACCAAGATGCTCCTGCAGTGTTTTTGATGGGAAGCGTTTGATCACGCACTATACAGCCTGGACTTGCCACCGCCCTCCCCCCCACCCCCCTCTAATTTTCATCTCTTAGTTCACATGAACCGCCGACTGTGAGGACCGAGCTTTGGCACAGGGAACGAGTTTCAGACCGGCACAAGGAATTGGTATAGATCACAGGCTACTGCCTTCTATGAAAAGGGTATTGGGAAGTTGGTACCACCCTACGACAAATGTCTAAGTCGGAATGGCGACTATGAAGAGAAGTAGCTGGAAGGTATAGCTAAATATTGCAAATAAACATTTTTTGTTTCCATTATGGTTTGCCGGCCGGAGTGGCCGAGCGGTTCTAGGCGCTACAGTCTGGAACCGCCCGACCGCTTCGGTCGCAGGTTCTAATCATGCATCGGGCATGGATGTGTGTGATGTCCTTAGGTTAGTTAGGTTTAAGTAGTTCTAAGTTCTAGGGGACTGATGGCCTCAACAGTTAAGTCCCATAGTGCTCAGAGCCTCAGCCATGTAACGCGCAAGCAATTCCGCACAGATGGTCCTTCGTTGGTCTTTAGCTTTCTATTTCACGACCGATCGAAGGTTGAAGAGGGAAAAAAAAAAAAAAAAAAAAAACATAGCCCTCATACCTTCAGTAGTACCACGCGTGGCAAAACACTGTGGCGTAATTTATGCCAGTTTTACCTTTAGAGCGTGAAGTAGTACAACAGACCACGATTTTACACTGGTAGTTAATCGAACACCTATTACATGTTAATTACGGCCGTTGACCAAAGTATAATAAAAATAGAACATATGTTAATGATCATAAATCTCTTAGTATCTGACCCTCCCCCATTTCTCCCTTTTGATGGATACAGGTGTCCTACACTTATCCTTGTGTTAGGCCAGCTATACACATCCGTCTTAAAGCAATATTGACGTTTAATCGTCCTGCTGTTTGAAGAATACGAATAATTTTTCTGAGGTCGCTAACAGTGACAAAATTTATTGACACTCAAATTATTTAATGAAGCAATGTGCTTGGTGGTACAAACTTCATCTTCAGTCTATAATGGCAATACGAAAAAATTTAACAACGATACGCACACCGTGTGACAATTATTGAACTATATGAAAAAACGTAGTTACAAACTACGGCGTGTACACACTTTATTCAACATGTAAACGTCACTACAGATATTCGGATTTAGGTTAGGACATGTTCGATATTCTTGCCATCATTGGCGATGATGTGGCGTAGACGAATAGCGAAATTCTGCATGACCGCTGAAGTGTCAGAACACCGACGCTGTGCATGACTCCTGAACGGCTGTTTTCGGCTCAGCTGGGTTGTTGCTGTACACCATGTCTTTAATATAGCCCCACAAAAAGGAGTCGTATGTGATCAGATCCAGAGAATACGGCGGTCGATCGGGACGCATGCCAGTGGCCTGTGGGTACCACAGAGCCAGAATGCGGCCTCCAGAGTGGTCCTCCGGCACATCAAACACTCTCCTGATTCGATAGGGGCGAGCTCCGTCTTGCAAGAACCACATCTTGTCAAAATCAGGATCACTTTGGATAATGGGGAAGAAATCATTTTCCAAAACCATCATGTACCATTCGGTAGTCACCGTGCCATCAAGGAACATCGCACAGATTATTCGGTGACTGGAATTGCACACCACACAGTCATCGGTTGAGGGTGAACAGACTTCTCGATCGCAAAATGCGGATTCTCTATCTCCCAAATGCGAACCCAAACAAATGAAAGTGGGCTTCGTCGCTAAACCAAACCACACAGCGCATACTAATTCCCATCACGCGCCGCGGCCAATCGTGCAGTTTGAACGTCCTAACGCAAACCGTTCAGAAGTGTTTATTTTATTTCATATAGTTCAATAATTGTCACCTTGCAGATGTTAAAGTCGTTCTTTGCAGTTTTGGCATATACTGTGGCCATCCTGCCGAGAAAGAGAAGAATAACTTACTATGAAGAAACATTTTCTTCGTTAGTCTGCTGTTCACATGTTTTTAGAATAGCTACTGACTTCGTTCATATGAAATGGCTCTGTTCTTATGGTGTATTCAGCTATATCTTGGACCTTGTTAACACCGTTTATAAACTAGCAAGGGACACTGAAAACTGTTCCTGAGAATTAACTCTGTTGTGTAGGAGAAAGGAAGGTGGTCAAATAGAGCTTGTTTTTGTTTAATTATCGATATGTTGATCCCGGTGCTTGTGTCTTCTGCACGTCTTGCCGGCGCATCTCTGATGATGTTCGATGAAGTAGGTTACAGTAAGAGAGACTGTGACTATAGAAATTATTGAAAGAATCACAAAAGAACTGCTACTGGAACACAGAATTTTATGTATTCTTAATCGTTATGTATTTTTCATTGTAACAGCGCTTCTCGCCGCTGGTGTCAGGTGGTACCGTAGTCCTGCAGATGCGGTAAAATAGAAAATACGTAGCAGTACAACGAGAAACCAGTCCACAAAGTTGCAAATTTTACTTTTTTTATTCACTCGATGACTAGTTTCGAGCCAAGGTCCATTTTCGAATCATCGTAGCATAGTCAAAAACGATATTTCCGAAGATGTCAAAACCATGTCAAAAATGTACAACAAAAAGCTACACAGATAACTGTATGCGCTGTAACTGTTTGTTGCACGTCTTCGACATGCTTTTCACATCTTCGGAAATACAATTTTTTACTATGTTACGATGATTTGAAAATGGATGACGGCCCGAAATTAGATATCGAATGAATAAAAAAAAAAGAAAAAGTAAAATTTGCAACTTTGGACTGGTTTTTCGTTTCACTGATTAACAGAAGTTGCTGACCCACAGCTATTGCAGCAAGCTGGAAGATCGTAAATACGTAACAATTGGTAACATACAGGATTGTTATTTTTCAACAAGGTAACGTAAGACCATAGGTTATAAGTGCCGCCCTGACCTACTTCGACGGAGAGGGTGTTCGAGCATTGCCCTGGCCACCATGTTCTCCAAATGTCTCACGGACTGAAAATATTCCGAGACGGTCTGTCACCGCTCACCAGCCACTACGATTGATGGACTCCGATGGGGGTTAGTTGGCATGGTATGATATGCCCGTATATGTCATAAAAAGTCAGTTCGACTCTGTGCTCAGCAAGGTAGGAGCCGTTGTTGCTGCCAGAGGTGCCAGATCCGTGTGTAAGTTTAGCATTCCGTATACCCTCAAATCAACCACAAATCTTGTATTCTTCCCAGTATAATGTATACATACAGGGTGTTACAAAAAGGTACTGCCAAACTTTCAGGAAACATTCCTCACACACAAATAAAGAAAAGATGTTATGTGGACATATGTCTGGAAACGCTTAATTTCCATGTTAGAGCTCATTTTAGTTTCGTCAGTATGTACTGTACTTCCTCGATTCACCGCCAGTTGGCTCAATTGAAGGAAGGTAATGTTGACTTCGGTGCTTGTGTTGACATGCGACTCATTGCTGTACAGTACTAGCATCAAGCACATCAGTACGTAGCATCAACAAGTTAGTGTTCATCACGAATGGTTTTGCAGTCAGTGCAATGTTTACATATGCGGAGTTGGCAGATACCCACTTGATGTATGGATTAGCACGGGGCAATAGCCGTGGCGTGGTACGTTTGTATCGAGACAGATTTCCAGAACGAAGGTGTCCCAACAAGAACACGTTCGAAGCAATTGATCGGCGTCTTAGGGAGCACGGAACATTCCAGCCTATGACTCACGTCTGGAGAAGACCTAGAACGACGAGGACACCTGCAATGGACGAGGCAATTCTTCGTGCAGTTGACGACAACCCTAATGTCAGCGTCAGAGAAGTTGCTGCTGTACAAGGTAACGCTGACCACGTCGCTGTATGGAGAGTGCTACGGGTGAACCATCAGCAGCTGATTGGCCTCCACGGATACACTTCTGCGAATGGTTCATCCAACAATGTGTCAATCCTCATTCAGTGCAAATGTTCTCTTTACGGATGAGGCTTCATTACAACGTGGTCAAATTGTAAATTTTCACAATCAACATGTGTGGGCTGACGAGAATCCGCACGCAATTGTGCAACCACGTCATCAACACAGATTTTCTGTGAACGTTTGGGCAGGCATTGTTGGTGATGTTTTGATTGGGCCCCATGTTCTTCCACCTACGCTCAATGGAGCACGTTATCATGATTTCATACGGGATACTCTACCTGTGCTGCTAGAACATGTGCCTTTACAAGTACGACACAACATGTGGTTCATGCACGATGGAGCTCCTGCACATTTCAGTCGAAGTGTTCGTACGCTTCTTAACAACAGATTCGGTGACCGATGGATGGGTAGAGGCGGACCAATTCCATGGCCTCCACGCTCTCCTGACCTCAACCCTCTTGACTTTCATTTATGGGGGCATTTGAAAGCTCTTGTCTACGCAACCCCGGTACCAAATGTAGAGAGTCTTAGTGCTCGTATTGTGGGCGGCTGTGATACAATACGCCATTCTCCAGGGCTGCATCAGCGCATCAGGAATTCCATGCGACGGAGGGTGGATGCATGTATCCTCACTAACGGAGGACATTTTGAACATTTCCTGTAACAAAGTGTTTGAAGTCACGCTGGTACGTTCCGTTGCTGTGTGTTTCCATTCCATGATTAATGTGATTTGAAGAGAAGTAATAAAATGAGCTCTAACACGGAAAGTAAGCGTTTCCGGACACATGTCCACATAACATATTTTCTTTCTTTGTGTGTGAGGAATGTTTCCTGAAAGTTTGGCCGTACCTTTTTGTAACTGTTCTTCCTGGTGTTGGACTCTTAGTGGCCAGCGATACAAAAATTACTCAGTTCCCTTCAGCAGAAGTGACGGAAGAGCCTGTCTCGAGGCTGACACGGGTTTTGTGTCGCTGCAGGTAACGGACGGCGAGCCGTGACGGACGCGTCAGTCACGCAGAGGAGACGCCTTCGTCAGACGCGAAACGCACGATGCGGGAAGTGCTGTGCTGTTCAGACACCGACACTGCTTGCCACTCAGCTCTGTGCCGGAAGAAGCTACTTCCACGCCAACCTCAACCTGGGACAACTACTGCGATTCTCTCCGGATTACCGTAAGAAATGTGCTAGTGGTAGGTTAAGAACCTGATTTCCAGTAGATGCAGTAGCTCCTAAGGAAAACGGAAGATAACCTGACGATAAAACTAATGTAAAAATTATTTTCAACAGTCCTACAATATTGTAGACATGGCAACATTTATTAAATGCATTTATTAACCACGATCGGGATGGCGTAATAGACCTAAATCGCCATCGTGTTGGATAAATACATTTAATAATAGCCATCACATCACCACCACCAACATCAGAATCATCGTCATGTCATCATCTCCTTCAAATATTCAGGCGTTATAATCACTTGCTCCAGTATCTACGATCCATCCTCCTCTTATGAAGTACTCCTAGTTCTCTCCAGTCCATCGATAACTGAGATCTTTGGTTATCTATTTTCTATCGTTTGTCTACAGTATCAACACATTTCATTGTGTTTTGTCATTAACTGAAAAGATTTTTAAATCTCATCTTATTGTTTCATACCTCTTTTATCCAGTTTATTACAGCCCATTTCATATTTCTTGAGCTTTATCTCTGCTTCCTGTATACGTGATTTTTTCTTCTTTTGTTATAATGGATGATTCGGAACTATATGCAGGAGTAGGTACGGGGATGACTATGTAGAATTTCTTTCGTGCTTCGTTCCTTGTTTTTCTTGCCAAAGATATTTCTGTTATTTAGCAGGTAACTTGAAGTTCATTAAGCGTCTTCTCAATCTCTTTGTCATAGTTAAAATTAATATCACATCCTAGATAATTGTTCTAAAATTATTTAATTTATTATTTTCCTTCTGACTGGATTCTTCGCTTTGAAAGCTATTACCTTTGCTTTATTTGCAGATGTAGTATTTTAGGTTTCGGCTCAATCTACACTCCTGGAAATTGAAATAAGAACACCGTGAATTCATTGTCCCAGGAAGGGGAAACTTTATTGACAAATTCCTGGGGTCAGATACATCACATGATCACACTGACAGAATCACAGGCACATAGACACAGGCAACAGAGCATGCACAATGTCGGCACTAGTACAGTGTATATCCACCTTTCGCAGCAATGCAGACTGCTATTCTCCCATGGAGACGATCGTAGAGATGCTGGATGCAGTCCTGTGGAACGGCTTGCCATGCCATTTCCACCTGTCGCCTCAGTTGGACCAGCGTTCGTGCTGGACGTGCAGACCGCGTGAGACGACGCTTCATCCAGTCCCAAACATGCTCAATGGGGGACAGATCCGGAGATCTTGCTGGCCAGGGTAGTTGACTTACACCTTCTAGAGCACGTTGGGTGGCACGGGATACATGCGGACGTGCATTGTCCTGTTGGAACAGCAAGTTCCCTTGCCAGTCTAGGAATGGTAGAACGATGGGTTCGATGACGGTTTGGATGTACCGTGCACTATTCAGTGTCCCCTCGACGATCACCAGTGGTGTACGGCCAGTGTAGGAGATCGCTCCCCACACCATGATGCCGGGTGTTGGCCCTGTGTGCCTCGGTCGTATGCAGTCCTGATTGTGGCGCTCACCTGCACGGCGCCAAACACGCATACGACCATCATTGGCACCAAGGCAGAAGCGACTCTCATCGCTGAAGACGACACGTCTCCATTCGTCCCTCCATTCACGCCTGTCGCGACACCACTGGAGGCGGGCTGCACGATGTTGGGGCGTGAGCGGAAGACGGCCTAACGGTGTGCGGGACCGTAGCCCAGCTTCATGGAGACGGTTGCGAATGGTCCTCGCCGATACCCCAGGAGCAACAGTGTCCCTAATTTGCTGGGAAGTGGCAGTGCGGTCCCCTACGGCACTGCGTAGGATCCTACGGTCTTGGCGTGCATCCGTGCGTCGCTGCGGTCCGGTCCCAGGTCGACGGGCACGTGCACCTTCCGCCGACCACTGGCGACAACATCGATGTACTGTGGAGACCTCACGCCCCACGTGTTGAGCAATTCGGCGGTACGTCCACCCGGCCTCCCGCATGCCCACTATACGCCCTCGCTCAAAGTCCGTCAACTGCACATACGGTTCACGTCCACGCTGTCGCGGCATGCTACCAGTGTTAAAGACTGCGATGGAGCTCCGTATGCCACGGCAAACTGGCTGACACTGACGGCGGCGGTGCACAAATGCTGCGCAGCTAGCGCCATTCGACGGCCAACACCGCGGTTCCTGGTGTGTCCGCTGTGCCGTGCGTGTGATCATTGCTTGTACAGCCCTCTCGCAGTGTCCGGAGCAAGTATGGTGGGTCTGACACACCGGTGTCAATGTGTTCTTTTTTCCATTTCCAGGAGTGTATATACTGCTCTTTATAAATTATCTTCTGTTTCCTGTAAAATTATTTGACCATGACCACCACAATTCTTACTGATCATGCTCCTATTGTAGGAGATGGTATGACATTGCCTTCCTCCGACTTGTTCTGTCAGTTATAGAATCTATAACTTAACGTGGACCACGAACCACAGTAATACATGGCACTTCTCACATTAACATGCTTTGCCAGGGGTAAAAGAGATTAAAGTTCCGAGAACTGACCAGGAATCTAAGTAATGACCTTTAGCTTTGTAGTTTGGCAGTTTACCAGTAAGCCACCGAGGCATTACTGGTCACAAATGGGAAATCCACAGACATAACGTCAGCTTAGAATGAAAGCTTCTTATTGCAAAAAAAAAAAGCATTATTATGTACAAAATCTTGTATCTCAACTACCTGTAAGCCAATGAGAGCTAATGACCTACGCTCTCCATAGAGAAAACGACGCACAACTACTGAAGAGTCTTGCATGTGTTTTCATAATTTTCAGCAGTTACCAATAGCCAAAGCACACATTCATCACCACTAAGTAAGGAAACTGCTTTTTATTTATCTTTAAGATATTAGTCAATGCCCTCGATAATTTTGCCTCTAAAATGCTAAAAGTCCTGTAGATGTGTAAACTAAGTATTATGGTTATGTCACAGAGAATTAGAATGAAAAACTCTAAATTCAAAATCAATTTATTCCATCTCCTGTAAAGCTTGTGTTTTGTGAGATACGAAGTTTTCATTATCAGCCAACGACAAGCAACTTCGACAAAGGACAGATTGTTACGATGCGTCTCCTGTGTACGGGCATCTCGGAAACGCCGAAGCTGGTCTGCTGATCGCGTACTTGTGTTATGAGCATCTATGGAAACTTGTTGGAAGATGGTGAATCCCCGAGAGGGTGACAATGTTTTGACCGTCCGTTCCTCAACATAAAATGTGGAGATAGGAGGATTGTCCGCTCCTTAAGGCAGAATAGAGAGCGATTAGTGGCAGATCTGACTGTAGGCTTCAAGCCGGTAAAGGTTCAAGTGTTTCGAAGCACGCCGTTCATTGCACATTGTTGAAAATGTGTCACCACTGTGGACGACCCGTCTGTGTTCCTCTGTTGGCATAACGACGTCATCAGCTACTATTCCAGTGGACACGGGATCATAAAGACTGGATCGCAGATTAATTGAAACGTGTCGCCTGGTAGAATGAACCACATTTCTTTTTACACCTGGACAGAGGTCTTATCCAGATACATGTCATCCAACCGCACGGCCGCTTGAAACAAGAACCGCTCCCGAACACAGGCCAGTGGGAGTGGTATTATCCTACGGGAAACTTCACCTGGCCTCCCATGGTACTTGTGATAGTAATCGAAGGCATCCGGACAGCTGTGGACTACGTGAACATTACTGCGGACCACCTGCATCCCTTCATGCTTGATATCTTCCCCGACGGCGATGGCATCTTTCAGCAGGATAACTGTCCGTATCACAAGGCCAGAGAGGTGTTACAGTGATGTCATTAGCTCAGTTCTGAATTCACGCTGATGCCTTCGTCACTGAATTCGTCTGATTTCCTCCTGAAATTCTGTACAGTCTTCTCGCGTTGCTATCTCCTTCTAGATATCAGCACCATTCCGATGTTATCCACTAGGTTATTTACATACGCTGGAACTAGTAATGACCCCATCACACTTTCATTGTATTCCCAGAATTTACAAACATTGTTTCTGTTATCTTAAGAGCGACGTTTCAAGTGCTGTCTGCAAAGTAGTCCTCAGTCCTGTCACAAAACTGGGCCGATTCGATGCGGTTTTATTCTGTTCACTAAATGACAGTGTAGTAAGTGTAGTAAGTGTAGAAATGTATCAACGCTTTTGCACAGACCCACCGCTGTCACGCTTCCTCTTCACACCGAAAACTAACTCTAACAATACAGCTGACAACTTTTTTCAGCTCGAAGTTTGACTTAGTTTTGTTGTTGTTTGGCTAGTTGTTTGGAATCCGAGTATAAAAAACGAGTTGAGGAAAGTTTGCCTTGAACTTGTGGTTTACAGTCAGCGAGCAAAAACATGGCAAGGTTGGGTGACTGGCGGATGCGCACCGCCGTGTCGTCAGCTTTGTTGGCAACTCCCGAGTACTCACTTTTACAAAATCTTTTGAGTACATTTACAATATCCCAGCACACTCTCGGCCAGTGATATTCGATGAGACTATTAAACTTGTACCATCATCATCTCTTGCCAAATATCGAACGTGTGCAGTAAGTAGTTTTGCTAGTGATAGCTCTAAAATCTGTCTGTTTCCTACCCTCAAGAGTTCGAATTGCCCACATTTCATTGTGGCACAATTCTTGAAACTTTGCCTGTCTTCAACATGGAACTCCCCCCAATACTGAATTATAAGGTCCAATAGGTTTATTTTTGTAACCAAAATTTTCTGGGCCACATAAGTCTTTTCTGGGTTGATTTTCGTGATGCTTCTTCAAAGTCAGAATACGTTTTATTTTCTGTACTAATAATAATAAACGCCGAAAGTGTGTGTCTGCAAGACTTTGAAACTGCTGTCAACGTTTTGCAACAGTTGACAACACCAGTAAGGTACCAGAACTGACAATAGTTGCGACTTTGCCGAGCATTATGACCACCTACCTAACAGCCGGTCAAATACGTACAAGACACTTTACAAGCTGTGCATGTCCACCTTTGCACGGATAACAGCGGTTACATGCCGTAGCATGGAAGCAATGAGGCCTTGATAAGTAGCTGGAGGAAGCTGGCAGCATATCTGCACACAAAAGTCAGCCAATTTAAGTAAATTACGGGTAGGGAGGAGATGAGCTATGACGCATCGTTCAATCTCGTCCCAAATGTGTTCAGATCTGTCGAGTTGGGGACCAGTGCATCAAATGGAACTCGCCACATTGTTTCTCGAACCATTTCGTCACACTTCTGCCTTGTGTTGCATTGTCTTGTAGAAAAATGTCTCTGCCGTCTGGAAACATGCACGTGCTCTGCAACCAGTGAAAGATACTCCTTGGCCGTCATGGTGCCTTGCAAGAACTCCACTGGACCCATGGATGCCCACGTAGATGTTCCCCGAGCACAACGGAGCCGCCGCCAGATTGTCTCCGTCCCGCAGTACAGGTGTCACAACGAGCTGTCCACCTGGAAGACGATGGGTTCGTGCCCTCCCATCGGCATGAAGAAGATATCGGGATTCATCAGATCATGCAACGCTCTGCCACTGTGTGAACGTGCATTGCCGATGGTCACGTGCCCATTTGGATTGTAGTTGCCGATGTCGTGGTGTTAACATTGGCACATGCCAGGGTCGTAGGCTGCTGAGGTATATCGTTAGGAGTGTTCGGTGAACTGTGTGTTCAGGCACACTTGTACTCTGCAAAGCCCACCACAGTTCGCCGCCTGTTCTGTTTTACTAGCCTGCCCAGCCTACGACCACCCACCATCGTAATGAGGGGTGGCCGCACTGCACATGGCTTCACCACATGTTGGAGACACCACAGTACTCCTCGAACACCAGACAAGTCGTGCAGTTTCCGAAATGTTCGTGCCGCGCTTCCAGGCCATCTCAATCTGCCCTCGATCAAACTCTGATACATCACGCGCCTTCCCCATTCTACACACCGATAGCACCTCACTGCTACTACATGCGCCGTTCGTGTGTATAGCAGGCATTCCTCGCCAGGTGACACTGCTATCGCCTGGATGGGTTTATATCGATAGTAGGTCGGTGGTCATAATTTTCTGGCTGGTCAGTGTATGTGTAGTAAGTTAAAACCCTGCTACCTTAAAATACTTTTTATAAGATGTTACTTGCTGGTACGAGGTGCATTCAAGTTCTAAGGCCTCCGATTTTTTTTCTCCGGACTGGAAAGAGATAGAAACATGCGCCTTGTTTTAAAATGAGGCTGCGTTCATTGTCAATACGTCCCAGAGATGGCAGCACCGTACGGCAGATGGAATTTTACCGCCAGCGGCGAGAATGAGAACTGTTTTAAATACTTAAAATGGCGACGTTTTCCTTACTTGAACAGCGTCCAATCATTCGTTTTCTGAATTTGCGTGGTGTGAAACCAATTGAAATTCATCGACAGTTGAAGGAGACATGTGGTGATGGAGTTACGGATGTGTTGAAAGTGCGTTCGTGGGTGCGACAGTTTAATGAAGGCAGAACATCGTGTGACAACAAACCGAAACAACCTCGGGCTCGCACAAGCCGGTCTGACGACATGATCGAGAAAGTGGAGAGAATTGTTTTGGGGGATCGCCGAATGACTGTTGAACAGATCGCCTCCAGAGTTGGCATTTCTGTGGGTTCTGTGCACACAATCCTGCATGACGACCTGAAAATGCGAAAAGTGTCGTCCAGGAGGGTGCCACGAATGCTGACGGACGACCACACGGCTGCCCCTGTGGCATGTTGCCAAACAATGTTGACGCGCAACGACAGCATGAATGGGACTTTCTTTTCGTCGGTTGTGACAATGGATGAGACGTGGATGCCATTTTTCAATCCAGAAACAAAGCGCCAGTCAGCTCAATGGAAGCACACAGATTCACCGCCGCCAAAAAAATTTCGGGTAACCGCCAGTGCTGAAAAAATGATGGTGTCCATGTTCTGGGACAGCGAGGGCGTAATCCTTACCCATTGCGTTCCAAAGGGGACTACGGTAACAGGTGCATCCTACGAAAATGTTTTGAAGAATAAATTCCTTCCTGCACTGCAACAAAAACGTCCGGGAAGGGCTGCGCGTGTGCTGTTTCACCAAGACAACGCACCCGCACATCGAGCTAACGTTACGCAACAGTTTCTTCGTGATAACAACTTTGAAGTGATTCCTCGTGCTCCCTACTCACCTGACCTGGCTCCTAGTGACTTTTGGCTTTTTCCAACAATGAAAGACACTCTCCGTGGCCGCACATTCACCAGCCGTGCTGCTATTGCCTCAGCGATTTTCTAGTGGTCAAAACAGACTCCTAAAGAATCCTTCACCGCTGCCATGGAATCATGGCGTCAGCGTTGTGAAATATGTGTACGTCTGCATTGCGATTACGTCGAGAAGTAAAGCCAGTTTCATCGATTTCGGGTGAGTAGTTAATTAGAAAAAAAATTGGAGGCCTTAGAACTTGAATGCACCTCGTACTATAAGCTTTTTTCGGCTTCATGGGCATTGTAAAGCTGTCTGGAAACATATGGAGTAGTTAGAACATCTGTCTCTTTGTAACTAAAGTTTGACTAAAATGACTTTACATTTGACGTCTCTTACTTGTCACTACAGTGTTGCGACATCGCCTGCCAACTACCGCTCGGTTACGAGTGGCACAAACGCGGAGGGTCACTTGACAAACGCTGTTAACGTCTAACGCGGAGAATGTTGGAAGTAGCCGCCGCGAGATATGTCGGAAACACAAGATGCTCTGTCGACTACTTTTAAGTGACCAATGACTC
The DNA here is from genome assembly GCF_023864275.1 of Schistocerca cancellata. Taxonomy (NCBI): domain Eukaryota; kingdom Metazoa; phylum Arthropoda; class Insecta; order Orthoptera; family Acrididae; genus Schistocerca; species Schistocerca cancellata. The sequence goes on from NC_064627.1 coordinate 290,991,976, forward strand.
AACTGCGGCAAACGACGCGTTTTTTAGCCTTGGATGCGGCAGAACTAAAGTCACTATCGCTTTGTTCTTGGCGATTAAAACTAACCTTTACGAGCAAACTCGACAGAAAATTTAGTTTCAGCACCAAAAGCAAACTAATTTCTTGCTGTCATTGGCAACCTGAAACTATCATCACACTGCCTACACTAGCTGCAGCGTTACCAGCCGTTGAACAGTCCTCGTTGCGACTTAGTTACAGATCATAGGCGACACAGGTCTATTCCAAAGGAAAAGAGAATGAGAGGAAGAAAAACAGGAGCAAATAAAAAAAATCATTATGACGATGAAAAATGATGCGACAAAGAGTTAGATATTTAAAAAATTGCATTTAAACCAATTAACCGAATAAAAATAATAATCACTCTTTGGGTTAGATTTAGAAAGCAAAAAATTTCGATACATTTCACGAGACTCAAGCTTCTTCTACATGTCAGGTTAATACACTAACCAGTGTGCTACGCCACAACACTCCTTGAAATAGTTATACTTATGACTGTAGTGACCCAATCGCAACGATGAATTGCAGCCTTGAAAATCGACTTCACGCAGTGTCGTCCGAAGCTTATCTAATGTGGGCCGGCCTCTGCGATTATAACTGTGTATGTTACGCTGAATCGCATCTTGTGCTGTAGTATGCAGTATTGTTTTGTTCATGCTGCGTATGGAACATGCAAATTTCATTACAATCAGTTTGTGTGTGTGTGTGTGTGTGTGTGTGTGTGTGGCTATCCTGTGTGATGAAATACGAAATAAAAGTGCCAGACGCATGTTTCGCGATCGAAAACACCGAGAAAGAATGTCGGGCAAGGAATTAGAAGTCATCTGACCAACTGTTGTGGCAAAGGTGAACGCTTCGGTCCGGACGTTTAGCCTTCTGACTGGAGGAAACCAGCGCTAACGCGAGAAGTGTCGACTATCAAGTAATTTTAATCGGACTACAGTAACAATTTTGTATATATCTGTTGTAGTATTTGCTTCCATAACAGCCGGCCGGTGTGGCCGAACGGTTCTAGGCGCTACAGTCTGGAACCGCGCGACCGCTACGGTCGCAGGTTCGAATCCTGCCTGGGGCATGGAAGTGTGTGGTGTCCTTAGGTTACTTAGGTTTAAGTAGTTCTAAGTTCTAGGGGACTGATGACCTCAGCAGTGAACTCCCATAGTGCTCAGAGACATTTGAACCATTTGAACTTCCATAACGCATCGTTAGCACCGTCGCTGTCTAACACCTCGTATTGTTGCGTGTAGTAGGTCTAGCGCAGACGGAATTGTAAATATATAATGTCTCAGCAGTGGAATTCGTTGCTGAGCAATGTCTGTGAAGACCTATTTAACATTTTCGTAAGTCTCGACAGCAATACAAGGTATTAGACAGCGTCGTGTTAGCAGCGTATTATACGAGTAGAAATAAGTACTACAAGAGATATATACGACGTTGTTATTAGTTACGAACATAGCTGCAATAACAAAACCCACGCCTGGGTTCCCGGGTTCGATTCCCGGCGGGGTCAGGGATTTTCTCTGCCTCGTGATGACTGGGTGTTGTGTGCTGTCCTTAGGTTAGTTAGGTTTAAGTAGTTCTAAGTTCTAGGGGACTGATGACCATAGATGTTAAGTCCCATATTGCTCAGAGCAATTTGAACCATTTTTTTTACAATAACAAAATGTGTGTGAAATCTTATGGGACTTAACTGCTAAGGTCATCAGTCCCTAAGCTTACACACTACTTAACCTAAATTATCTTAAGGCCAAACACACATACCCATGCCCGAGGGAGGACTCGAACCTCCGCCGGGATCAGCCGCACAGTCCATGACTGCAGCGCCTCAGACCGCTCGGATAATCCCGCGCGGCGTTGCAATAACAATTCCATATGTTTGTAGATAGCTTGACAATGGCCACGGAGTCGAAATAAACTTATAGCACCAGAAAATAACATTAGCCTTTTGGCTTACTATACATATAGTGTCCTTCCAAGACATCTACAACACTAAGTCCATAATAATTTAAAAAACATACAAGATGTGTGTGTTCTTGTTTGTTGGAGTTGGTTTTCTGTGTGAAGGTCCCTTGACACAAGTACTGACAAGAAGAGGCCCACTACGAAGTCCCGCCTGGGCCCACCTGTTGCAGCGGGCCGCAGTCCCCCGCTCCAGCTGTCGTGCTGGCGGAGGGATCGCTTCTCTCCGCCGCGCCGCCCCAGGAGGCTGCAGGAATCCACGGGCTCCGCCGCCGACGAACCGGTTCCCGCAGAGGCGGTCGCTGGCCTGCTTCCGGATCCGGAACGACGCGCTGGCCGTCTCCTCTGCGCCGTCGCGGCCTCGCGTACCCAAATACTTCGTACTCTGCATCACCGCCGCTGACCCACTAAACACACTTGCTTCACTGAAACGCCGTCCGTGTCCAGCCAATGCACCAAATAATATACTGAACCGCCAAAGAAAGTGGTGTAGATATGTGTACTCAAATACAGAGATACGTGAACAAATACGGTGCTGTGGTCGGCAACGCCTTTTTACGTGTCCGGCGCAAATAGGTTAATGCTACTACAATGGCAGATTGTCAAGACTTAGGTGAGTTTGAACGTGGTGTTATAGGCGGAGCACGAGCGATGGAACAGGTAGCGATGAGGCGGGGATTTTTCCCGCACTACCATTTCACGAGTGTACCATGAATATCAAGAACCCGGTAAAACATCAAATCTCCGACATCGCTGCGGTCGGAAAAAGATTCTGCAAGAACGGGACCAATGACGAATGAAGAGAATCGCTCCACGGTACACAAGTGCGATCCTTCCGCAAATTGCTCCAGATTTCAATGCTGAGCCATAAACACGTGTCAGAGTGCCAACCATTCAATGAAACATCATCGATATGGATTTCGGAGCCGAAGGCCCACTCTTGTATCCTTGATGACTGCACGACACAACGCTTTACGCCTCGCCTGGGCCCGTCGACACCGACATTGGAATGTTGATGTCTGGAAATATGTTGCCTGGTCGGACGAGTCTCGTTCTAAGAGACGCCAATGGATGTGGATAACTGGAAACGAGTGGTTGAGTGAAGAATCACACTATACCCTATGGCAATCTGATGGAAGAGTTTGGGTTTGGTAGGAGCCAGGAGAACGTGAAGATTGTCGTAAGGAAGGCGAATCGTCAACTTCGGTTTAATGGGAGAAATCTGGGAAAGTGTGGTTAATCTGTAAAGGAGACCGCATATAGGACGCTAATGCAACCAATTCTTGAGCCTACTCAAGCATCTGGAATCCTTCGGTTCGGATTAAAGTAAGAGATCGAAGCAATTCAGGGGCGGGCTGCTAGATTTGTTACCGGTAAGTTCAAACAACACGCAAGTGTTACGGAGTGCTTTGGGAGCCAAAGGGGAATCCCTGGAGGGAAGGAGACGTTATTTTCTAGGAAGGCTATGGAGGAAAATCAGGAAATCGGCATTTGAAGCTGACTGCAGAAAGAGTCTACTGCCGCCAATAGACATTTCGCGTAAAATGGCTTCAAATGGTTCTGAGCACAGTGGGACTTTTCTGAGGTCAGCAGTCCCCTAGAACTTAGAACTACTTAAACCTAACTAACCTAAGGACGTCACACACACCCATGCCCGAGGCAGGATTCGAACCTGCGACCGTAGCGGTCGCGCGGTTCCAGACTGTAGCGCCTAGAACCGCTCGGCCACCCAGGTCGGCTTTCGCGTAAAGAACATGAGGATAACATAGGAGAAATTAGGGGTTATACTGAGGCATACAACGAGTTTGGGATGAGTTAGAAAGTCGATTTCGCGCCAAACCCTACCATTCAACACCACTACCTTCTCTGGCTTCGGCTCTAGAGTAAGAATGGGTTTCCATTCCTGCACAAACTTTCAGACACCTCATTGAAAGTATCTCCAGCAGAGAAGTTATCATAAAGGGGAAGGGTGTGAACCCCATATTAATGGCCACCAACATGTGTCCGTGTACATTTGATCATATAGTCTATACATAATTAATTGTGTTCAATAGGTTGGTGTACCACCACTCGCAAAGAAAACGCCCCAATTCCTTGAGAATGGTAACGGGTTATCAACTGTTTTGCAGTATAGATTAGAATGACTCAGTATATTCAAATAACGTGATTGTGGGAGTCGAGAAGCAATGATCAGTACACCACTTGATCTGCATCTACATGACTGTTCTGCAATTCACACTTAACTGGTTAGCAGGTGGTTCAGCGAAGCATTTTCGAACTATTTCTCTGCCCTTTCACTCTCGAATAGCACATTGGAAAAACGAAACAGATCTTTCAGTACGAGCTCTGATCTCTCTCTCTCTCTCACTTTTCTGTTTTTTTTTACGACGGTCTCCTTTCCCATGTCTGTGTGAGTCATATTATCTTTTGATACGGGGAAGAAAATTGGTGTATAAAATTTCGTGGCAAGGCTCACTGCAACGAGACACACCTTCGTTTAAATGAGTGCCACCCGTCCTCGCGCATAATGTTCGTGACACACTCTGCCCTTTTGCGCTATAACACAAAACGACTTTTTCGCTGTCCGTCAGCACTATCTGGTAAGGATCCCACACCGCACAGCTATACTCCAGAAGAGGACGGACAAGCTGTGTGATGGTTCCAATCAAAGTTGTTCGTAATTGTAATTGTAATCCGTAGGTATTTAATTGAACTGATAGCCTTTAGATGTGTGGGATTCATCGTGCACCTAAAATTTTACGGATTCACACTTTTCATTATTTAGGATACCACACAGGTGTCCGCAGCTCGTGGTCGTGCGGTAGCGTTCTCACTTCCCGCGCCCGGGTTCGATTCCCGGCGGGGTCAGAGATTTTCTCTGCCTCGTGATGACTGGGTGTTGTGTGATGTCCTTAGGTTAGTTAGGTTTAAGTAGTTCTAAGTTCTAGGGGACTGATGACCATCGATGTTAAGTCCCATAGTGCTCAGAGCCATTTGAACCACACAGGTATCTTGTCTAAATAATTTTGCCGTTTTTTTCATGTTCTGATGACTTTACTATACGGTAAATGACAGCATCGTCTGTAAACAATCTAAGAGGACTGCTGAGATTGTCTCCTAAATAGTTTGTATAATTTAGGAAGAGCAGAGAACGCCAGATACCACTTCCGTTTCACTATGTGTCGCTTACTACGAACTTTGACCTTTCTGAGACTAAATCATGAGTCCAGTAGCACAGCTGCGACTTGAATACAAAGGATTATTTCCGCCGTTTGAAAGTAGTAGATGAAATCTTTCCGTGCTCATAGCTATCCTTTCGTCGAGAACTCATTAGTTAGAAGGCAGTTAATTAGTTGGGCTAGCGAACAACGCACATCAGAGCCCATGCTACAAGGCTTACTGAAGTCGGCTTCTTAAGTCTGTTCCCATTCCGTGTGCGGGAGAACTAACAAGCGTCAGTCTAGACGCCTTTCTACTTTCTTCCGTGCAAGCAGTGCAACCTTCTTTTTTTCATCTTCCATCATTTAAATCCCAGGTTTTCAGAGAGAAAATAGTTTACGTGAATTCAGGGGAGTATAGGGAGGATTGAATCCTTACGTTTAGCGAGTCGTATATGCCACGCTCTACAGGACCCATTGTATAGTGAGAAAGAAACATGGAACTCCCCCGTTAGCGAAATTTCTGTCATTCTTACAGTTCACCAAAATACTGATTCAGATATTTGTAGTTATTAGGTGCAGATGAAGTACCTGGAACGGACCAGTCTTGTGACAGAATTAAGAGCTATTCTCAATGGTCCGCGCTCGCTCCTGCTTGTGAAATAAGTACTGTAATGTTTCACACAATAACAATATAAAAATTACGACCGCTGCCCGAAAATTATGTTTGTGGTAATTCAAAGCAGCGAGAATTCACAATAAGGACAACAGTGAGAAGGTCAAACTGAAACGCTGTTCCCTGTGTTCGTGCGGTTTCATTAAACATTGGGGTAAGGACATTCAACTTTCGTCAACGAAGTGCCTCGGACGAATGTGTGTGTGTGATGCCGTTAGCAATGATATACGCGTTTGTGGCTGTCAGTGGTGGGGAGTAACGAGAGATGACCGGTTCCTCAGTTCGACAGTGCTGATGGGTCTTTTTTGCATTTGCAGCTGAACCCTAAAAACCACAGCACATTGCATGGCAAAGGGGTTTTTAATACCAATACCGATGATATCACCTTTCTGTTTACTTATGGAAAGAGCAGAAAATGTCTGTCAGCACGCGCCCTGAAGTTAATCCCGCGAGACATACGATAAATACAATAACGTTGCTACACTGTCTGCCACTAATACTGAACCCCAAATTTATCAAATGTGTATCTCATATGGACCATAAACGCTGGCGGCGTACTATAGATCTAGTCAGATGGTGTCTTGCACACAGTTTCAGTTATAGAAGCACAGCACTTTTCCTATAACCCATCCAACAAATCTGAGACTTCCATTCGCATTTGCTACTACTGACTTAAAGTGTCCGTTCCTATTTTCTCTCGTTTCACGGTATTACCCTTAAATACGACTTACTCCATTAACTCTAACAATGTTCTTGTAATTTGATTCTCTTGGGCTGTAGTTGTCTGTTGTGGACATCATTATAGATTTAAGCATTCAGTGCGGCCAGTAGAAAAATTTAGTTGTTTCGTATTTCCTTACAATCTTTCAGCGACGATGCATGCCTGAAAAGAGCTGCATCGCCAGCGAACAATAAGAGTGCGTTCCTGTCTCTGTCTGATAAATTGTTCCATGTATATAGAGAATAAATACTATCCGGACACCCGCTACTGGACATTAATATGTGGTGCGTCCACCTTTCAAGTTGGTGATGGTTTGAACAATTCTGGGGACACTTTCAATGAGGTGTATGAATGTCTGTGGAGGAATGGCAGCCAATTCTACCTCTAGAGTCGAAACCAGCTAAGTTAGGGATGAGATGTAACGACTTAGTTCCACATCTCAGCAACAAACACCACTAACGTGCTCCATCGCATTCTGGTCGATCTTCTAGGCAGAGTAGTCCATTTCAGGAATGTTCCTGCCTCACATAAACTGCTTTATGACAAGGTACATTGTAGTACTGATACAAACCACAGTCTGCGAAATGTTCCTCTGCTGTGTATAGCACACAACGCTATAACATGTGTTCATATCCTTCCGCATTTAGCGTTTTCTTGAGCGCAGTAAGGGGACCACACCCTAACACCACCACCTCCTCCTTACTTCACTCCTGGCGCTAAACACGATGTCAGGTAGTTTTCTACAGCCATTCGCCAAATCCAAACCCTTCCATTGGTTGACACATGGTGGCCCGCAGCTCGTGGTCGTGCGGTAGCGTTCTCGCTTCCCACGCCCGGGTTCCCGGGTTCGATTCCCGGCGGGGTCAGGGATTTTCTCTGCCTCGTGATGGCTGGGTGTTGTGTGCTGTCCTTAGGTTAGTTAGGTTTAAGTAGTTCTAAGTTCTAGGGGACTGATGACCATAGATGTTAAGTCCCATAGTGCTCAGAGCCATTTGAACCATTTGACACAGGGTGTAGCGTGTTTACTCAATCCAAATCACTCGTTGCTCTTTAAGCCACCGCAAGCGTTGCTCACCACTGATTACAGAAATGCGTGGCTTATGAGGAGCTGCTCGATCATTACACCCCATATTTTTTAGTACCTACTCACAGTCATTGTGCTAGCTGGATTGCTGGTATCACATTAGAACTTACGAGTGATTACTTTTTCATGTGATTTTTTACAACCACTCTTCGCTGCTCCGCGGTTCCTGTCCTCAGTACATGAGGTCTTCCAGGTCTAGGTTGAGAAGTGGTCGTTCGTTGATGTCTCCGCTTCAGAATCTAAACAGCCGACTTCAGAAGCTTCAGAAGGGTAGAAATATCAGTGACCGTTTAATTATTCAGATGACATCCAATGACGAGTCCAAGTTTAAAGTCACTGATCTCTCCAGACCATTCCATTTTCTGTTACTGGTTCTGTACTGATATCGCAATGCTCCCCGCCTTCTTTTATACTGGCGGACCCGCTTCTCGTGACATCTACTGGTGATTCTGCGTTACACAGAGGTGGTCGCACTCCTCAACTATTTTCGTTTGTTGACCATTCGGTCCTTTGTCTAAAGTTCTGGATTCTATTACTGTAAAATACACTGAAGAGCCAAAGAAACTGGCACACCTACATAATATCGTATAGGGCACCCGCAAACACTGAGAAGTGCTGCAACACGACGTGACCTGGACTCGACTAATGTCTGAAGTAGTACTGGAGGGAACTAACACCGTGAATACTGCAAGGCTGTCCATAAATCCGTAAGAGTACGAGAGGGTGGAGATCTCTTCTGAACAGTACGTTGCAAGGAATCCCAGATAAGACCAGAAATGTTCATGTCTGTGGAGTTTGGTGGCCAGCGGAATTGTTTAAACACAGAAGAATGTTCCCAGAGCCATTCTGTAGCAATTTTGGACGTGTGGAGTGTCCTGCTGAAATTGTCAAAGGCCGTCGGAATGCACAACGGACATGAATGGATGCAGGTGATCAGACAGGATCCTTACGTACGTGTCACCTGTCAGAGTCGTATCTAGACGTATCAGAGATCCCATATCACTGCAGCTGCAGGCGCCTCACACCATTACAGAGCCTCCACCAGTTTGAACCGTCCCCTGCTGACATGCAGGGTCCATGGATACATGAGGTTGTCTCCATACCCGTACACGTCCATCCGCTAGATACAATTTGAAACGAGACCCGTCCGACCAGGCAACATGTTTTCAGTCATCAACAGTCCAGTGTCGGTGTTGGCGGGCCCAGGCAGGGCGTAAAGTTTTGTGTCGTGCAGTAATCAAGGTTACACGAGTGGGCCTTCGGCTACGAAAATCCATATCGATTATGTTTCGCCGAATGGTTCGCACGCTGACACATGTTGATAGTTCAGCACTAATCTGCAGCAATTTGAGGATGGATCGCACTTCTCACGAACGATTCTCTTCATTCGTTACTGGTCTCGTTCTTGCAGTATCCTTTTCCGACCGCAGCTACGTCGGAAATTTGATGTTTTACTGGTTTCTGATATTCACGGTGCACTCGTGAAATGGTCGTGCGGGAATATCCCCACTTCATCGCTACCACGGAGATGCCGTGTCCCATCGTTCGTGCGCGACTATAACACCACGTTCAAACTCACTCAAATCTTAATAACCTGCCATTGTAGCAGCAGTAACCGATCTAACAACAGCGCCAGACACTTGTCTCATGTAGGTGTTGCCGACCGCAGCGTCATATTATGGCTGTTTAAGTATCTCCTTATTTGAATAAGCAAGCCTATACCAATTTCTTTGGCGCTTCAGTGTATTTCACGCATTCAAATATTTGCAGAGATAGTAATGTCTTATCCTGGCTATAAGATCACCGTGTGGGAAATGTGGAACCCCTTTCGGATATCTAGGGAGACAGAATGTACTTACTAACTGAAATCCACATCAGTGGTTTTTCATGAGCTCGTGCTTATTCATCAAAATTTTCCTACAGGCCGGCCGAAGTGGCCGTGCGGTTAAAGGCGCTGCAGTCTGGAACCGCACGACCGCTACGGTCGCAGGTTCGAATCCTGCCTCGGGCATGGATGTTTGTGATGTCCTTAGGTTAGTTAGGTTTAACTAGTTCTAAGTTCTAGGGGACTAATGACCTCAGAAGTTGAGTCCCATAGTGCTCAGAGCCATTTGACCCATTTCCTACAGTAAAGTCACAAACTGGGGTCCTAGACAAACAGATGATAGAAATATTGGTCTGTAATTCTGTGAATCCCTATTTTTAACTTCGTTATAAGCAAAAGTGGTGTGCGTTAATTTCCAGACGTGTCGGACTAGTCGTTGTGCGAGATACTCTTGGAAATTAGAGCTATTAAGGGGGCTACGTCCGCAACGTAATCAGCATAAAAATCTCATACTGATTTCGTCAGAATGTTATGAATTGTTACAGTGGTTTTTAATACCTGGAATATTTCCGAAAGAAGCAGGCTCTGCGATTCAGTCCCTCACTTCCTTTCCTTTGAAACGCCTTTATAACAAACAAAATACTATGAATTAGAGATTATACACATTATACACTCATGACTAATCGAATTAGAGGGTGTTCCTGTCGTATAGATAGACCTGTAACAGGTAAGGGATCTTACCGGATGCTGTCTGGCTTTTAGGATGACAGACCAGCATAAATGGACAAGATAAGCAACATCGGAGCATTAGACTGCGGCCAAGTGATGAGTGCCACGTACATGAAATACTTCGAGAGTTCTAACTTTACACGCGTCAGCATGTCATGGCTGTGCCGTGAGTACACCAATTCGGGGAAAACTGCCGCCACCATTGCCAACTTGTTTTGGTGACAAGGTTCGCCGTCTACTATTGTGGAACGTAACAGACGAGTCACAGTGCAACAAAACGTTCGCCACTTCAGTGCTGAATAAAGCAGCCACCGTTGTGTAACCAAATTAGTCAGAACCATCACCACCACGCGCATCTGTACCTCCTACCTACTTTGGTTCGAAGCAACGAAGCACTAACGACTGTCGTTGGAACATAGAAGAGGCGAAGAATTTTCATCCACCCACCGCACCGCGCTCCCGCAGCAGTAATAAACAAGGCTAAGTTAACGCAATTTTTGTGTTATTCTCGTAAGAGGGTGTGAAACGTTATTCACAACTTGTGCAGAACCAGAGTTCAAAAATGGTTCAAATGGCTCTGAGCACTATGGGACTTAACTTCTGAGGTCATCAGTCCCCTAGAACTTAGAACTACTTAAATCTAACTAACCTAAGGACATCACACACATCCATGCCCGAGGCAGGACTCGAACTTGCGACCGTAGCGGTCGCGCGGCTCCAGACTGTAGCGCCTAGAACCGCTCGACCAAACCGGCCGGCTCAGAACCAGAGTGTAGTTATAAGATTTTAGGGATATGAAAGGGTAGCAGCAGTTGAGAAGGGGGTGAGACCGGCCTGCACCCTATCCCCCATGTTACTCAGTCTGTACACTGAACAAAGCTGTGACGGGAAACAAAGCAGAAATTTGGAAAGGTAGTAAACGTTGAGGGAGAAGAAATAAAAGCTTTAAGGTTCGCCGATAACGTTGTTATTCTGTCAGAAATGACTGGGAAGAGTATTTTAACGGAATTGACAGTGTCTTGAAAAGAGGTTGATACATGAACATCAATGAAAGCAAAACTAAGGCGATGCTCAGGAAATTACATTACGCAATAACATAGTTAAAGTAGTCTACGAGATTTGCTGTCTGGGTAGCAATATAACGGATGAAGTAGAGAGGATATGAAATTGAGACTGGAAATAGTAAGAAAAGCATTTCTGAAAGAGAAATAGTTATCACTGAATATAAATTTAAATTTCAGGAAGTTCCTTCTGGAGGTATTTGTCTTGGGCATAACCTTGTAAGAAAGTGAAACGTGGAAAATAAACAGGTCAGACAGAGAACAGAAGCTTTTAAACTGTGCTGTGACAGAATAATGCTGCAGATTAGGTGGGTAGATCGAATAACTAGTGAGAAGTCATTCGGGAAAATGAAATTTACGGCAAACCTGGAGCATTGAAGCATCGTCAAATTTTTTAACGGAGGGAATGTAGAGGGTAAAGACAATGAGCGAGTATTCGGTTCGAATTTAGTATGTAAAGAAACTTGCACAGGATGGACTAGCGTGGAGAGATGCATTAATCCGGTCTTCGGACTCAAGACGGCAGCGGTGACGGCGACGACAAACGACAACTCCTGCGAACGACCTGTACAGTCACCAACACAAAACACCAGCGCATCGCTCGTGAGCTGAGTCAGAATTATTTAATAACTATCACGAATGCTAGGGTGGCTCCCTATCCTCTTGACCTGAATCCTGTTGAGTGCGCCGGCCGCGGTGACCGAGCGGTTCTGGGCGCTTCAGTCCGGAACCGCGTGACTCCTACGGTCGAAGGTTCGAATCCTGCCTCGGGCATGGATGTGTGTGATGTCCTTAGGTTAGTTAGGTTTAAGTAGTTCTAAGCTCTAGGGGACTGATGACCTCAGATGTTAAGTCCCATAGTGCTCAGAGCGTTTGCACCATTTGAACCTGTTGAGTGCATCCGGGACACACGGGGGTCAGCTCCGACCACTCTAAGTGACTTACGAGCGGCGGCTCAGCGGTCGCGAGTCAGGATGGCCAACACTTTCACTGTCTTGTGGAATCCATGCAATAAGGTGCCATTTCCGTCATCAATTGCTGGTCAAGCCGACATAACCGCGTTACACACAAGGCCGATACATATGGGACAAATCATCCCTACAGAGGGTATGTGTGTCGTCGATGTGGTGGCCAGATATGGGGGTCGCACCAGCCTGTGCTCCACAAGAATAGTGTATGCCTTAGAATGCATCGCTTGTTGTCAAGAGATACTGGATATAATTTTAGTTAGGAAATAATTCCCTGTTTAATTCTTAATATGTTTGCATCAGAGTATCACAAATGAAAAGCTGTGTTGTGGATAACGTTTCTGAAAGGATACAGGTGTCAATCGAGAGTCGATATGCGATGTTGAAGGCCGCCATGCCAAAAGGTGGAGAGTCAGTGAAGGGCAGCGGGCCACGGACACCCAGTAGTCAAACTACTTCGCGTCAGCCTTGGCATTGCAGCCTCTTACGCAAATGCAAAGCAGCTGCGGATTCGAAAGTCTCGGGTGATTTCATCGCCGGTGCACTCGACACTTAGCGCAGAGCGTGACGAATAAAGACTGGATTCATCTCTGGTCCCTTCCATTCCTCAACCGCAGCTAAGGCTCAAATGCATGAATTACTTCAGCCCCTCCCCTCCCAAAAAAAAGTTTCATAACATCCATGCTTCCACACGCGATCGATCTCTGCTTCCTACTCTGTCCCCAACGTACGCGGTAACTTCAAAAAGTAACCAGAATGAGATTTTCACTCTGCAGCGGAGTGTGAGCTGATATGAAACTTCCTGGCAGATTAAAACTGTGTGCCCGACCGAGACTCGAACTCGGGACCTTTGCCTTTCGCGGGCAAGTGTTCTACCATCTGAGCTACCGAAGCACGACTCACGCCCGGTACCCACAGCTTTACTTCTGCCAGTACCTCGTCTCCTACCTTCCAAACTTTACAGAAGCTCTCCTGCGAACCTTGCAGAACTAGCACTCCTGAAAGAAAGGATAACGCGGAGACATGGCTTAGCCACAGCCTGGGGGATGTTTCCAGAATGAGATTTTCACTCTGCAGCGGAGTGTGCGCTGATATGAAACTTCCTGGCAGATTAAAACTGTGTGTCATAGTTTTAATCTGCCAGGAAGGAGACGAGATACTGGCAGAAGTAAAGCTGTGAGTACCGGGCGTGAATCGTGCTTCGGTAGCTCAGATGGTAGAGCACTTGCCCGCGAAAAGCAAAGGTCCCGAGTTCGAGTCTCGGTCGGGCACACAGTTTTAATCTGCCAGGAAGTATCAAAATGTAAGTTACGCATCATTATGTCAGACCAGGGAACTCGTACTGAAGGCTGCATTGCACTACACTTCAAAGTAACACAGAATCATGACACTAGTTTTCAATATGGTCACCAAGTCTTTGTAAAAAATGAGCGGAATGGTCTACCAATAATTTAGTTCTTCGACGAAAAAAAAAAAAATCCGCTCTTTGATCAAGGAGACATTGGAGAACGGTGGTGTGATAGTTTTCTTCGGTGGAAAATCTCTTTCCCTCCAGATATTCTGTCGGCTTGCCGAGATGATGGAAACCGTAAGTTGCAAGCAAGATCTGGAATTCCTCTCTCGGTATCGCTCATGTCTGTACGGCCTTGGCCAAATTGTTGATACTGTTTCACTAAGTCTGGAGACGACGTCCATATAGGCCTACCTCCAGCATGGTGGATCTGTGTACAATTTAGATGTTTTGCCAACAGTAATCTTACCGACCCGTGTACTTCACCATCACCTTTGTGGAGTAGGTTTCCCTGGCCGCGCTATTTCACTCGTATACTGTGATGGCCCTGTAATTCGCACAGCAGCAGAAGTGTGTCTGCAAGAAATGCTAAACATGTACTTAGCTGGGACGACGTCATGTGTAATTTACTTTCTGAAGTCACTAAGTATTTCACCAGCACTTCCTGCCTTCGGAGCTTTCCACACACCTGATGCAGATCCTCCTCAAAAAATCAGCAAGCACTATCTAATAAAGTAACTACAGCAAAGGCACAATCCCCTTTTTATTTTAGTTTTGATACTGCTGAGTTATTGTTATTAAGAATAATATTGTTTATAGTATTAGCATTCAGGAGATTAAACTAAGAGGCGATGATACAATGAAACATCTACTGGCACTGTTATTTGGCAATAACATTGCAAACTATAATTTTTCTAGCATTAATCAACTGTTAAAAGCGGGAATCCTTTAATAGCGTAAAACAGTGCATTATTTGTTATGATTCTAATGTAAATTTCCCGCAAACCCCAAGTTACGCAACTGTATCTTGCCATTCTCACCTGGCATCATTTACAACGAAATTCTCTAACAGAACGGCCATTCAGCTTTTTTCCTTTTCCGAAGTCGAGGTTTATGTAAAAGAGCCGTGTAATCTCAAAGCTTTTATTGTTGGCAGTAACGGATAAACAGCTGCCTCGTGGAAGACTTATGCTGAGCATCAGCAGAATCCATGAATATATGAATACACATTTCATCACCATTTCCATCGGCTGTCTGTCTTCTCTTTTTCTGACAATCGTTTGACTTGATCCGGATACGTATTTTATTTCTTAGGTTTCTATACTGAACAACAAATTCGTGGCCAGCATGCAAATGCATTAGCTAATGAAACCAAAGTTCACTGACGGGATGGTTCGAAAATAACTGAAGTAACTTACGTCAGACAGAACGCATAAACTTGACCTTTTTCTCTTTCTGGATGTTGTAGAAGAAATGCCCTTGTCACCACTTACTGTATCATGTTAGTGTGAGCTATCAGCTTGTTATGCTCTCTTTATGTCTTTACAGATTTTTTATCTTTAGATATGCGACATGTGTACTAATATGTACTACTGTAAGGTTTTCATATGTTTTCTGCCAATGTAAATTACTCACCTTTACTATACTACAACGAAGTTGAATGACGCGCTACACGAGCACTGAGTAAGATCTTTGAATAAAAATGGTTCAGATGGCTCTGAGCACTATGGGACTTAACATCTGAGGTCATCAGTCCCCTAGAACTTAGAACTACTTAAACCTAACTAACCTAAGGACATCACACAATCCATGCCCGAGGCAGGATTCGAACCCTGTGCGGCTGGTCCCGGCGGAGGTTCGAGTCCTCCCTCGGGCATGGGTATGTGTGTTTGTCCTTAGGATAGTAGTGTGTAAGCTTACGGACTGATGAGCTTATCAGTTGAGTCCCATAGGATTTCACACACATTTGCACATTTTTGATTCGAACCTGCGACCGTAGCGGTCGCTTAGTTCCAGACTGAAGCGCCTAGAACCACTATTCGTCCATTAAACCATATTGCTAATATTATTAATGGATGCAGGGGTAGTAACGGGAAGTTAAACCAAACTATACATAAATCATCAGAGCTATGGCAAAGCGACACCTCTGCAGAATGAATGACATCCGGCTAACGAACAACACTACAAATTACATAAGTTTGCCGAGTATAGTAATAATGTAAAAAACTGTACTGGACAAATCAGCGTTTCGGCCACGGTTACAGTGCCCTTCGTCTGGGCCTACTGATCATTATGACGCATTACGATACTTTTAAAAAAAACTTTTATGTCAGGAGACGCCTACGCAATTATAATGTTACAAATATTCTTGTATTTATGGAGATGGACGCCAACAACATCATGGATTAAAGGAAAATGAAAAGAACTTCGAAGATCGGAGATAACAAAGAAAAAAAAAAAAAAAAAAACGCTAAATTTAGAAGTGCTTCATGGAAGGAAGTCAGGAAAAACAAGGACAGATGAAAGGAAAATACAATATGGGGCAGTGACTGAATATTGGAAAAATAGTGAACAACAAAGAAAGACGACATGAAGTAGTTACATGATCCTTATTGTTAAAGGCGAAAATGAAATGAAATGATCGCACGGCGGGAGGCCCCATTCGGGGGACTTCGGCCGCCGTATTGCAAGCCCTACTTAGTAGAAGCCACTTCGGAGACTTGCGAGTCAATGATGATGAAAATGGTGATGGACACACAACACCCAGTCCCCTGTCGGGAATCGAACCCGGGCCCCGTGCGTCGTAGGCGGTAACGCTACCGCTACGCTACGAAAGCGGAGAAAGGCGAAAAAAAAGGACATAACTACTTTGGACTGAATTGGCTATATTATCACGTGATCAAACGCTGCAACGACCGAGCTAACACTCCGCTTTGTCCGATGACAAGTCGAAGGTGGGTAGGTTTCCCATTCGCTCCTTACGTATACTTTTGTTAGGTGGTGTGTTTTGGTAGCGGTAGAGAGCCTGTATAGGGAGAGAATGGCCAACCGGATGACACGGCGGCCATTTTTCTGCCAAACTGCGGGCAGGACTTTTGAATGGCCAGTAGTGGAGTAGTGGAGTACACACTCACCGAATCCAAAGCACAAGACAATAGGGCGAAATTATTCGTTAAATGCCTTTCTTTACAGCTATAACAGACTCATAGTAGCCTACTACGTACAGCACAGGAAAATTTGAGACAGTAGCTGTAAAAATTATTCGTTACCTGCATTTATCTCCGTTACAGTTCGTTTACTAGACATATTGCAATGAAAGTAACGTAAATAAAAAAATATAGCGTATAGCATTTGTTTTGCATCGGAAGTGCATAACGGTAAAGATTTAACGTACCTGTATTACGTCATATGAATGAAAGTAGTAAGCAGTCGTTTACTTGTGACATGCAAAATATGTGAGACGTATTAGTACTTCTTGTGACGTCTTCAAACTTTTTGCATGTCACAAGTAAACAACTGCTGACTACTTTCTTTCATATATATATATAGTGAATACCTCTCGTAGATAACAAACGAAAAAGATTACAAAAATCAGGTAATGTTAAATGTAGGCTACTGTAATAACGACCAAATATAACAAGAAAACTACCGTATCCCTTCTACCCCACAGTAAGTTGGCCTATTAAAAACTGTCTTCAAGAGTACCTACAGTTATTTACTACGAATAATGTTTCAGCAACCACGACAAAAGCGGAGAACGTGCTTATAACTTGCCTGCGTCAACAAAAACGGTTCAAATGGCTCTGAGCACTATGGGACTTAACATCTGAGGTCATCAGTCCCCTAGAACTTAGAACTACTCAAACCTGACTAACCTAAGGACACCACACATATCCATGCCCGAGGCAGGATTGGAACCTGCGACCGTAGCAGCCCCGTGGTTCCGGACTGTAGCGCCTAGAACCGCACGACCACCGCGGCCGGCCTGCGTCAACAGTCAGGCAATAATACTGAAACGTCAAAAACAATACTGTACAATTACTAACGTGTTTACTTCAAGCATGTAGGCCTACCGACTTCAGCACAAAACGCTGCATTATTTCAACTCGTATTTAAGATCGCAAACGCTAATTACGTACTAAAAACGATATACAACTAAATCGAAGACGCATGCCCAACGCATAACAAGTCTCTCAATAATTCAAATACCTTTTAATCGTTTCCAAATGTCCTCTGAACTTCAAAACAACTCAAAAGCACGGCGAACATAGGAAGCGCGAGAGACGTTTGGCAGAAAAATGGCGCCAAAGCTAGTCAACCAATCACGGGCAATTTCACCTATGGCCACTCTCTCTGTATTAGTGATGGGGAGGTCGTGAATGAGTCGTTCAAATGAACGCTTCACTCCAGTGAAGTGTGAACTAACCAGAATGAACTAACCACTCAATTTCAACGAACTGGTACTTCAAACTCTTCACAGATAGCACACTCCATACTTTTTTCTAGTTCACTCACTCTCTTCCCCTCTCCCTCTCCCACTACATCGGCGCTACGTCACTCATCCTCCCTTCACTTCAGTCCTCCCTCTACTGCCTGTCGACAAATCGCGCGGTGTTTGTGGGGAACGATAGGTTTACGAGGGGTTGTGGAGGTGAGGGGCGAGGGGAAGGCAGCGTCAGCTGCTTCCTGCAGTGCTGACATCATTACCCGCGACTATTTGTGCAGTTAAACTTCGCGTCTACGGGTAGCCTACCGTTGGCAGCGCTCGCAGACAAATGAATATTAAAGATACAAACGAAGAGGCTAGCTGTGTGAGCACGCACAGCCAACATGAAAATAAAAGGTTTGTTAATAACACTGAAAGAGGGATTTTACCTGAAATCGTACCAATGACTACAGGTGACAGTTCACGTTTTGAATATGGAGGGTTATTATTCTCAACAAAAATAAAATCTACAGGATAACTTCTGAATAATTACTTAACGTAGTATATAGACTTTGTGACAGTGGTAAACATACTCATTCTGTTTTGGATTAAATTTTAAAAGGAACATAAAAGTGGACTGCATTTCGTTGGTAGCCCTAGTTTTCAGTCCATGAATACAACAAATAATATTTCATTTGGCAGATAAAGACTTTTTTGGGCGCTTCATGAGAAAATGTCGAGCAAGATTAAATGTAATACCTTCTTTATATGTGACGGGCTTCTCTGTTTATCTTTCCTTTGTCCCCTTCGACCATGCTCTATTTAAGTTAACTCAGACGCTGTAAGAGCGTAAAACGTTGTGTGCACGTTACTGCATAGTTCGGCCATCTGTTGGTAAAATTATGAAGTATTACGAAGCTTTATTGTACGAGTGAGGCGAAGCGAGCGCAGCCGCGGCTGAGCGGCGAACTGGGCAACTTCGCCAGGCTTCCGGACTTCACGAATGAACTACTTCATTTGAACGCTTCACGGCAAAGAGTGAAATGAATGTTCACGGGAATGAACGAGTTCGACCCATCTCTACTCTGTATACAGGCTCTCTAGGTGGCGGTAAGCGCTTGGGCCGGCCCTCGCGCGGTCGGCCCGGTGTCGAGTCGGCACGGCAGAGGCTGGGAAGCTGCAAGACTGCCCGTTAGCCGTGCTGCGGCTTCCTTACCGGAGCGGAGCGGACTCGGCCAGTGGTCACCGACCGGGAAGCGAGGGGAGCGCGGCTGCTGCTCACGCCACTCACTGTCCATACGAAGGCAGCCAGCGCTCTCCGCGCCTCAGCTATCTCGCTCGCCCGTTCACTGCCAAAGTGCGGCGAGGCGGCGAGAAAACGGCAACAAAAGGCGTTTTGCGTTCTCCGTTTCGACAAGTGCAATTCAAAGAAGACTGCATTTTTCTGCTTCTACTGTATTTATTTTATACTTTTTGCCTTTCCCGCCTATTTCGAGTACCTCCACGGAGAGAAATGTAACTTATTATAAACCTAATACAGTTACAGTTACCGACAACACAAATACACTACTGGCCATTAAAATTGCTACACCACGAAGATGACGTGCTACAGACACGAAATTTAACCGACAGGAAGAAGATGCTGTGATATGCAAATGATTAGCTTTTCAAAGCATTCGCACAAGGTTGGCGCCGGTGACGGCACCTACAACGTGCTGACATGAGGAAAGTTTCCAACAGATTTCTCATACACATACAGCAGTTGACCGGCGTTGCCTGGTGAAACGTTGTTGTGATGCCTCGTGTAAGGAGGAGAAATGCGTACCATCACGTTTCCGACTTTGATAAAGGTCGGATTGTAGCCTATCGCGATTGCGGTTTATGGTTCAAATGGCTCTGAGTACTATGGGACTTAACATCTGAGGTCATCAATCCCCTAGAACTTAGAACTACTTAAACCTAACTAACCTAAGGACGTCACACACATCCATGCCCGAGGCAGGATTTGAACCTGCGACCGTAGCAGTCGCGCGGTTCCGGACTGAAGCGCCTAGAACCGTTCGGCCACCACCGCCGGCGATTGCGGTTTATCGTAACGCGACACTGCTGCTCGCGTTGGTCGAGATCCAACGACTGTTAGCAGAACATGAAACCGGTGGGTTCAGGAGGGTAATACGGAACGTCGCGCTGGATCCCAACGGCCTCGTATCACTAGCAGTCGAGATGACAGGCATCTTATCCGCATGGCAGTAACGGATCGTGCAGCCACGTCTCGATCCCTAAGTCAACAGATGGGGACGTATGCAAGACAACAACCATTTGCACGAACAGTTCGACGACGTTTGCAGCAGCATGGACTATCAGCTCGGAGACCATGGCTGCGATTACCCTAGACGCTGCATCACAGACAGGAGCACCTGCGATGGTGTACGCAACGACGAACCTGGCTGCACGAATGGCAAAACGTCATTTTTTCCGATGAATCAAGGTTCTGTTTGCAGCATCATGATGGTCGCATCCGTGTTTGGCGACATCGCGGTGAACGCACATTGGAACCGTGTATTCGTCGTCGCCATACTGGCGTATCACCCCGCGTGATGGTATGGGGTGCCATTGGTTACACGTCTCGGTCACCTCTTGTTCGCACTGACGGCACTTTGAACAATGGACGTTACATTTCAGATGTGTTACAACCCGTGGCTCTACCCTTCATTCGATCCCTGCGGAACCCTACATTTCAGCAGGATAATGCACGACCGCATGTTGCAGGTCCTGTACGGGCCTTTCTGGACACAGAAAATGTTCGACTGCTGCCCTGGCCAGTACATTCTCCAGATCTCTCACCAATTGAAAACGTCTGGTCAATGGTGGCCGAGCAACTGTCTCGTCACAATACGCCAGTCACTATTCTTGATGAACTGTGCTATCTTGTTGAAGCTGCATGGGCCACTGTTCCTGTACACGCCATCCAAGCTCTTACTCAATGCCCAGGCGTATCAAGGCTGTTATTACGGCCAGAGGTGGTTGTTCTGGCTACTGATTTCTGAGGATCTATGCACTCAAATTGCGTGAAAATGTAATCCCATGTCAGTTCTAGTATAATATATTTGTCCAATGAATACCCGTATATCATCTGCATTTCTTCTTGGTGTAGCAATTTTAATGGCCAGTAGTTTATGTACCATATCCATTAAATTTGATGTGACGATTGTGCAAAGTGTACATCGGGCAAAGCAGTAGAAACATTTGGTTAAGTTTTAAAGACCACATGAAATGTAGCGATAACAATACAAGTGTCTTTGGACTACGTCTCCTAAACAACAATCATAAACTCGGACATTGAGGAAAAGCTCCAAATTCTGCGTTACGTTATAAAAGGCAGGAAAATGAATGTCTTACAAGAAACTGAAAGTGTCAGTCAATTAAAAACTCAGCCAGATACACTAATTAATGAATAGCTGTTAGGTTCTCAATAACTCCACTCGCATTCTCATAATCACCAATCAATAGTTTTCTACACAATAATAAAATTTAGCCTTACCTCACTATACACATTTTAAATTTTATTTTCCGTATTAATTTGTTTACTATTAATTAACTTTCCTAAAATGCTGTTCGTATTTCTGTGGTCCTCGTTCCGAAGACTGGTCAGATGCAGCTCTCCATGCTACTCTAGCCTGTGCAAGCCTCTTCATCTCTGATAACTCCTGCGACTTACGTCCTTCTCAATCTGCTTACTGTATGCATCTCTCTCTCCCTCCCTTCAATTTTCACCTCCCGCCATTTCCTCAATAACTAAATTGGTGATCCCTTGATGTCTAAGAACGTGTGCTTCTTCAAGTCAGGTTATACCATAAATTTCTTTTCAATTTGTCTCCAATTTAATCTTCAGCATTTTTCTGTAGTATAACATTTCGAAGGGTTCTATTCTATTCTTATCTAAATTGTTTACCGTCCATGCTTTACTTACATATGTGGGGACACTCCATACAAATACTTTTAGAAAAGACTTCGTAACATTTAAATCTATATTCAATGGTAACAAGTTTCTCTTCTTCAGAAACACTTTTCTTGCTGTTGTCAGTCACCATTTCATATCCTCTCTACTTCGGCCATCGTCAGTTATTTTGCTGCCTAAATTACAAAACTCGTCTACTACTTGAAGTGACACCTTCCTTAATCTAAATACCTCAGCATAAACTGATTTAATTAGACTACATCCCATTACCGTTGTTTTACTTTCTTTGCTGTTCTTCTTTATCCTCCTTTCAAGGAATTGTCCATTCCGTTCAACCTTTCTGCCAAGTCCTTTGCTGTCCATGACAGAATTGCTATGTCATCAGGGAATACTCTGTTTCTTCTTCCTGAACTTAAATCCTACTCTCAATTTTTCTTTTGTTTCCTTACTCAATGTACATATTGAATAACATCGGCGATACGCTACAACCCTGCCTTTCTCTCTTCTCAATCACTGCTTCCCTTTTATGCCACTCGACTCATGAAACTCCCGTCTGGTTTACGTACAAGTTGTAAATAACCTTTCACTCCCTGTATTTTACCCGTGCTAATTACCCGTACTACCTTCAGAATTTCAGAGTATTCCTCATACACACATAAATATACAGTCTTAATTATTTGAAATTATTAGTCCATTCGTATCTTTATTCTTTAATCAATGTAAAATCTTTATAAATTTCGCGCCTTTTTAAAATGCCTACCTCTCAGACTAATAAAATGGCATATATGTGTAGCAAAACGAATAGAACATGTAAATTTAAAGACACTGTTGCTTTAATGCCTATAACATATTTTTGTTTAACAGTTAACTATGTTTCTAGTATCTCTAATGGTAAGTTACATTAATATCATTGTATTGCTATTGGTGGAGGTAATGTAATGTTTTATCTTTTATACAGAAAATCACTTGAAAATGGCCTAAAATACAGAGACCACTAGCATATCAATAAAATCAATACAGCAGAAGTGGAAACATGTCACCTACTTTTAATAAATTTCTTGCTGTGGTACGAACCACGAAAAAAAGATGCAATTCAGTTAGAACTGTGGCGCTTTCTTTTTGCTGCGAGTACGGCCTTCGCGGTGGATTAGGCAATAAGGACGTTCGAATCTCGCACTGTCCAGGTGGCCTGAAAGTTCTGCTGACATCACAGTATACTAATTACTGGATATCAGCTCCGCCAGTTACAACTGTTTTTTTTTTCATGTAAATGCAACATGTTTCACCACCTTTGTGCCATTGTCAGTGGGCATTCTTTATTCAATTCTGTGAAATGTAAGCATGGCTTTAAGTAAAAATTATTCTAATTAAATTAGGCCTAAAAACAGATTTTGTCCGTTGCCATTTGTTTTAAGCCAAAATTTGTTAGAATAATTATTAATTAAAATACGTTTACATTTTACAGAACTGAATAAATAATGGCTTCTGACGATGGCACAAATATGCTGAAATATGTTTGGGAAGATATACAGAAGATAGCTTGCATAACAGGCTGACCTGAGATCAAGTAATTTTGTCTGCAAACACAACTGCAAGAACTGCAAAGACAGACGCTAAATATACAGTACATACTTTATTGCATTTGTTAAATATTAATTCACAAACAGTGCAGATCAGATGAAAATTGAAGCTTTTTAAATGTGGTGTTACACAATAATGCTAAAGATTAGATGGGTAGTGATCAGGATGTACTAAAATGGATCGGGCATCAAAGAGCTTTGACTACAAGCAGTCATCGGTTGATAGGCAAAGAGCGTGGGGAGTAACACCCAAAGGCTTGATTCCAGCGGATGAGTGCTGCAGAACTTACGCAGAAATAAACACTTAATACAGTATAGATTAGTGTGGAGAGCTGCGCCCCAGAACTTGAGATTGCAACAAGAAGATTGCAGTACCATCAGCTGTGGTTTAAAAGATCTAAACGTTTATTTGTATTGCAATAAAATGCTCCAGGTGGCAATTATGTTGTAGTTTTATTCCGTTTTTACTCCGTTATGAGTCAGTTTTAAGTTCGGACAATGTTCATAGATGTCAGCTAGAATAGTGAACTTTTATGTACCGAAAACTGAAATACTTCCGACAGCAGTGTGGCCAGAAACTTGAAAGTTGCTTGCTAACACATTTCATCTATGGATCACATTTGATAAATGTGACTGACAGTTTTTTCTTTGTCTTAGTAAATTTTATTTAATGTGTTTTCAGATGTCAGTGATAGAACATGGATTTGATGCCAGACCTTACGTCAGAGGGTTCACTTAACAACTCATTAGAAAGTACCATTAAATCCCCACACCCATTCTTTAAAGAGTCGAATTCCCACATATAAAACAGTTTCAAAAGCCTGATTACTTTATAAAGGACAATGTCAAATACTTGATGTTAAGTAGGTAGGCGTGAAAAAGTTTAGAAAATATTCGAAATTTAAAGCTTGTTGGAAGTTGCTGAGTGTTCTCACATGCCTGAAATTCGGTATTATCGGCACATTCTTGACACTGTGGATGTCGGAATATTGAATTTTCTAACGATTTCGGAAATGGAATGTCCCATGCGGCTAGCTCCAACTACCATTCCAGTCGAAGTCTGTTAATTCCTGTCGTGCAGCCATGATCGAGTCTGACACCTTTTCACACGAATCACCTGAGTGCAATATGCAGTTCCGCCAGAGCACAGCCCTTTTATACCAACCGATATCTGGATGTGTGCATATCGCTAACCATTACTTTTGTCATCTCAGCATATAACAGGATGTAAACTTTTTCTAAATTCCGTCAGTAACGATATCAAGTATTGAATATCTAATTTCTGACGTCTCTTGAATCCATTAGAAAGGCAACATGGGAATGGGAACGTGGCCCGGATTAGCCGTTAGTACTGTTGTCGAACGTGCCCCAGATTAGCCGTTAGTACTGTTGTCCCGCATGGGACATTCCATTTCCGAAATCGTTAGGAAATTCAATATTCCGAGATCCACAGTGTCAAGAATGTGCCGAGAATACCGAATTTCAGGCATTACCTTTCTTAACGGGCAACGCAGTGGCAGAAGGCCTTCACTCAACGACCGAGAACAGGGCGTTAGCGTAGAGTTGTCAGTGCTGTCTGTTTGAAATAACTGCAGAAATCAATGTGGAACGTACGACGATGTAGATATGGTAATGATGTGCGGAAGCAACTCTTTCTCGCTCTTCGCTAGATGCGAGGACATAAGACTTGCCATTCCACGCTTAAGTACAGGCTCCGAGGCAGGCATCGCCGGAAAATGTGGCCCATCAAGATCGAGAATGAGGAGAAAGTGAAAGTGACATGTTCCCACGACATCTGCGCCACGCAGCTCGGGAGAGTGCGTCAGTCCAACTCATCAATCCAAATCTTCAGAAAGCAGGCAAAATTTCGCGAGTTGAAATTGCGCTGCTATACCACCCAAAGTTGAAGCTGTGTAATTATTGTCAGTGCCTGAGAAACTAAACTCTCTTTAAACAAGCTGATATAAATGCTGTCGATGGTGTTACCCAGACACGTCCTCTACGAGCAGCGAGCGTGGAATGTGACCACATAAAAAAAGATACTACTGCGATTACTTCGTCTTGCATGGTACACAATACGGAATGTTACGCAGCCCACTCGAGTGACAGCGTGGCTGCTATGTCTACAGAAGTTACAGCAGAGTGGGCCGGCTCGGAACAGCAGAAGAAAACAACTGAATTACGTCACAGAGCGCGTCATTGGCAACGCAACCTTGCTGCCTTGTCACCTGAGTAGATCCCGGCTGGAACTGCCAGCAGACATTGTCTGCTGCAATTGCTTACGCACGTCTCTTAGCTCTCCGTAGTTATGTGCCGTCTTCTCTGATTTTTTGCTGTGTATGCGCATGCCCCCCATGAACCATGGACCTTGCCGTTGGTGGGGAGGCTTGCGTGCCTCAGCGATACAGATGGCCGTACCGTAGGTGCAACCACAACGGAGGGGTATCTGTTGAGAGGCCAGACAAACATGTGGTTCCTGAAGAGGGGCAGCAGCCTTTTCAGTAGTTGCAGGGGCAACAGTCTGGATGATTGACTGATCTGGCTTTGTAACATTAACCAAAACGGCCTTGCTGTGCTGGTACTGCGAACGGCTGAAAGCAAGGGGAAACTACAGCCGTAATTTTTCCCGAGGACATGCAGCTCTACTGTATGATTAAATGATGATGACGTCCTCTTGGGTAAAATATTCCGGAGGTAAAATAGTCCCCCATTCGGATCTCCGGGCGGGGACTACTCAGGAGGACGTCGTTATCAGGAGAAAGAAAACTGGCGTTCTACGGATCGGAGCGTGGAATATCAGATCCCTTAATCGGGCAGGTAGGTTAGAAAATTTAAAAAGGGAAATGGATAGGTTAAAGTTAGATATAGTGGGAATTAGTGAAGTTCGGTGGCAGGAGGAACAAGACTTTTGGTCTGGTGAATACAGGGTTATAAACACAAAATCAAATAGGGGTAATGCAGGAGTAGGTTTAATAATGAATAAAAAAATAGGAGTGCGGGTTAGCTACTACAAACAGCATAGTGAACGCATTATTGTGGCCAAGATAGACACAAAGCCCATGCCTACTACAGTCGTACAAGTTTATATGCCAACTACCTCTGCAGATGATGAAGAAATAGATGAAATGTATGACGAGATAAAAGAAATTATTCAGGTAGTGAAGGGAGACGAAAATTTAATAGTCATGGGTGACTGGAATTCGTCAGTAGGAAAAGGGAGAGAAGGAAACATAGTAGGTGAATATGGATTGGGGGGAAGCAATGAAAGAGGAAGCCGCCTTGTAGAATTTTGCACAGAGCATAACTTAATCATAGCCAACACTTGGTTCAAGAATCATAAAAGAAGGTTGTATACCTGGAAGAATCCTGGAGATACTAAAAGGTATCAGATAGATTATATAATGGTAAGACAGAGATTTAGGAACCAGGTTTTAAATTGTAAGACATTTCCTGGGGCAGATGTGGATTCTGATCACAATCTATTGGTTATGAACTGCAGATTGAAACTAAAGAAACTGCAAAAAGGTGGGAATTTAAGGAGATGGGACCTGGATAAACTGAAAGAACCAGAGGTTGTAGAGAGTTTCAGGGAGAGCATAAGGGAACAATTGACAGGAATGGGGGAAAGAAATACAGTAGAAGAAGAATGGGTAACTCTGAGGGATGAAGTAGTGAAGGCAGCAGAGGATCAAGTAGGTAAAAAGACGAGGGCTAATAGAAATCCTTGGGTAACAGAAGAAATATTGAATTTAATTGATGAAAGGAGAAAATATAAAAATGCAGTAAATGAAGCAGGCAAAAGGGAATACAAACGTCTCAAAAATGATATCGACAGGAAGTGCAAAATGGCTAAGCAGGGATGGCTAGAGGACAAATGTAAGGATGTAGAGGCTTGTCTCACTAGGGGTAAGATAGATAATGCCTACAGGAAAATTAAAGAGACCTTTGGAGAGAAGAGAACCACTTGTATGAATATCAAGAGCTCAGATGGCAACCCAGTTCTAAGCAAAGAAGGGAAAGCAGAAAGGTGGAAGGAGTATATAGAGGGTTTATACAAGGGCGATGTACTTGAGGACAATATTATGGAAATGGAAGAGGATGTAGATGAACACGAAATGGGAGATAAGATACTGCGTGAAGAGTTTGACAGAGCACTGAAAGACCTGAGTCGAAACAAGGCCCCGGGGGTAGACAACATTCCATTTGAACTACTGATGGCCTCGGGAGAGCCAGTCATGACAAAACTCTACCATCTGGTGAGCACGATGTATGAGACAGGCGAAATACCCTCAGACTTCAAGAAGAATATAATAATTCCAATCCCAAAGAAAGCAGGTGTTGACAGATGTGAAAATTACCGAACTATCAGTTTAATAAGTCACAGCTGCAAAATACTAACGCGAATTCTTTACAGACGAATGGAAAAACTGGTAGAAGCCGACCTCGGGGAAGATCAGTTTGGATTCCGTAGAAATGTTGGAACACGTGAGGCAATACTGACCTTACGACTTATCTTAGAAGAAAGATTAAGAAAAGGCAAACCTACGTTTCTAGCATTTGTAGACTTAGAGAAAGCTTTTGACAATGTTAACTGGAATACTCTCTTTCAAATTCTGAAGGTGGCAGGGGTAAAATACAGGGAGCGAAAGGCTATTTACAGTTTGTACAGAAACCAGATGGCAGTTAAAAGAGTCGAGGGGCATGAAAGGGAAGCAGTGGTTGGGAAAGGAGTAAGACAGGGTTGTAGCCTCTCCCCGATGTTATTCAATCTGTATATTGAGCAAGCAGTAAAGGAAACAAAAGAAAAATTCGGAGTAGGTATTAAAATTCATGGAGAAGAAGTAAAAACTTTGAGGTTCGCCGATGACATTGTAATTCTGTCAGAGACAGCAAAGGACTTGGAAGAGCAGTTGAACGGAATGGACAGTGTCTTGAAAGGAGTATATAAGATGAACATCAACAAAAGCAAAACGAGGATAATGGAATGTAGTCGAATTAAGTCGGGTGATGCTGAGGGAATTAGATTAGGAAATGAGACACTTAAAGTAGTAAAGGAGTTTTGCTATTTAGGGAGTAAAATAACCGATGATGGTCGAAGTAGAGAGGATATAAAATGTAGACTGGCAATGGCAAGGAAAGCGTTTCTCAAGAAGAGGAATTTGTTAACATCGAGTATAGATTTAAGTGTCAGGAAGTCGTTTCTGAAAGTATTTGTATGGAGTGTAGCCATTTATGGAAGTGAAACATGGACGATAACTAGTTTGGACAAGAAGAGAATAGAAGCTTTCGAAATGTGGTGCTACAGAAGAATGCTGAAGATAAGGTGGGTAGATCACGTAACTAATGATGAGGTATTGAATAGGATTGGGGAGAAGAGAAGTTTGTGGCACAACTTAACTAGAAGAAGGGATCGGTTGGTAGGACATGTTTTGAGTCATCAAGGGATCACAAATTTAGCATTGGAGGGCAGTGTGGAGGGTAAAAATCGTAGAGGGAGACCAAGAGATGAATACACTAAGCAGATTCAGAAGGATGTAGGTTGCAGTAGATACTGGGAGATGAAGAAGCTTGCACAGGATAGAGTAGCATGGAGAGCTGCATCAAACCAGTCTCAGGACTGAAGACCACAACAACAACAAACATGCGCAATTTTAAGTGATATTTTTCTGCAGCCGTCTGCATCATCTAAGTCGCAGGCTCATAACAGTGCAGTGTTATTATACAAGAAAGTAGCCGTTTTACCATGATAGAAATTATCACCACCAGAATTTCATCGGCATATGGATGAACGGTGACTGATTCGTGGGTCAACAAATGTCAAACAAAAAAATTAGTCTCGGATTGCAAAATTAAATTCTATTCAGATTTTAACTCTAAAAGAGACCACAAACATGAATATTTGGAAAAAGAAACAATGAAACAGTATGCTGTGGGGGTCCGTGTCTTGTTGTCTAGGGCTCCCCGTTAGACTCGGCTCAGATTTTATTCACGTTGTGTGTGTAACTTTCTAAGCGACCAAAGGAAGAAATACACATTTCCAGACGAAACATTTCATTTATTTGTGCGTAGACTCTCTTAAGTCAAAGATGACAAAACGTTGCGAAATACATTAAAAATGTTGTCGAAATGCAATATTTCTGTGAATAACTGTGATGAAACGGCAAATCTTGGAAAGATGATTGAACAGTTTGTACTGCGCACATTCTGTAAGGTATATACGAGGGTTGTCCAGAAAGTAAGTTCCGATCGATCGCGAAATGGAAACTACAGTGAAAACCAGAAAAGTTTTATTTGCAACAGTTAGGTACACCTTCCACCTACCGCTCCAGCTTCGAGTTTTGTCGTAGTGTTGTATCAACCTTCCAATATTTCCCGTCATAGAAAGCAGCCACCAGTGTTTTCGGCCCGTCATGTGCACTGGTCTGCAGCTCGTTGTCTGAGGAAAAATTATGTCTTCATAGCCAGCGGTTCTCGTGAGAAGAGATGAGACTCAGGGGGAGCCAATTACGGACTGTATTGTGGGTGATCAGACACTTTTCATCGGAAACGCTACGGGAGCGTCTTCATTGCCCCTGCAGTGTGCGGCCGAGAATTGGCATGAAGCAGGAACTGCTCGACAGTTGTGTTATGTGGGCTGCGTGACAGGCGAAGTCTCTAACCAGGCCCTCATATTTGGCGGGAGACGCTATTTCCTACGCATCTTTACGTGCTCACTGTTCACTCGAAACTGAAAAGAGCGACGCGACACGAGCGACGGGCATACTAGAGACACTGCCCAACACATCTGTGCAAAGCTTTACCGGATTTTCCCAGTGGTTTCCATTTCGCGACCGATCGGAACTTACTTTCTGGACAACCCTCGTATAACTTGAGTCATTCTTTTGGAGGCAAGAAGCACTCAGTCAACAAAAAACTCAGCTGCGACATGATTTCTCTCCTGTTTAAGTAGTTTAACTCCCTCAGGCAACTGGATTAGGAAGCTATCGTTTTATGGCATTAATGTCTATTAACGTCTTTGTAAAAGCTG
Organism: Schistocerca cancellata; assembly: GCF_023864275.1. NCBI lineage: Eukaryota > Metazoa > Arthropoda > Insecta > Orthoptera > Acrididae > Schistocerca > Schistocerca cancellata. Next base: position 291,022,476 of record NC_064627.1, read on the forward strand.
CAAATTTGATCACTTTTGAATTTATAGTATTTGTGACACACGGGGCTGACGTTGGCAACAAATACTACAAAAATTAAACAAAGTGACAAGAGATATAGGATAGCGATATGCGCATATACATCCCCTACAAAAGGTCTGAAAAGGCAGTGCATTATCGGAGATGGCATTTGTACGCAGGTGGTCCATGTGAAAACGTTTCGACGTGACTATGGCCGCACGACGGGAATTAACAGACTTTGAAAGATTTTGAACGCAGCGTGGTGGAGGTAGACGCATGGGACATTCCATTTCGGAAATCGTTAGGAAAGTCAATATTCCGTGAGCCATGGTGTCTAGAGCGTTCCGAAAATACCACATTTCAGGCATTACTTCTCACCATGGCCAACGCAATGGCCGAAGACCCTCACTTAACGACCAAGTGCAATGGCGTTTGCTAGGGGTTGTCAGTGCTAAGTGTCTGCGTGAAATAACCGCAGAAATCAATGTGGGACGTACGGCGATCGTATTCTTTGGGACTGTACTGCGAAATTTTTGCGTTATAGGGCTACGGCATCAGGCGACCGATGCGAGTGCCTCTGATAACAGCAATATAGTGCTTCCAGAATGAGATTTTCACTCTGCAGCGGAGTGTGCGCTGATGTGAAACTTCCTGGCAGATTAATCTGCCAGGAAGTTTCACATCAGCGCACACTCCGCTGCAGAGTGAAAATCTCATTCTGGAAACATCCCCCAGGCTGTGGCTAAGCCATGTCTCCGCAATATCCTTTCTTTCAGGAGTGCTAGTTCTGCAAGGTTCGCAGGAGAGCTTCTGTAAAGTTTGGAAGGTAGGAGACGAGGTACTGGCAGAAGTAAAGCTGTGAGTACCGGGCGTGAGTCGTGCTTCGGTAGCTCAGTTGGTAGAGCACTTGCCCGCGAAAGGCAAAGGTCCCGAGTTCGAGTCTCGGTCGGGCACACAGTTTTAATCTGCCAATATAGTGCTTGCTGCGCCTCTCCTGGGCTCGTGACCATATTGGTTGGACCATAGACTACTGGAAAACCGTGGCCCGCTCAGATGAGTCCGATGACAGTTGGTAAGAGCTAATGGTAGAGTTCGAGTGTGGAGCAGATCCCACGAAGCCATGGAGCTTAGCTGTCAACAACGCACTGTGCAAGCTGGTAATGGCTCCAGCTGGGTTGTGTTTGCAAGGAATGAACTGGGTCCTCTGATCCAACTGAACGGTTATTGATTAGAAATGGTTACGCTCGGTTACTTGAAGACCATTTGCATTCATTCACAGATTCAATGTTCCCAGACAGTGATGGAATTTTTATGGATGACAATACGCCCTGTCACCGGGCCATACTTGTTCGTGAATGGTTTGTTGAACATTCTGGACAATTCGAGCGAATGATCTGGCCATCCAGATCGCACGACGTAAATCCCATAGAACATTTATGTGACATAATCGTGCACAGATTTCTGCACCGGCAACACCTTCGGAATTGTACGACTATAGAGCAGCGTGGCTCATTTTTCGTCAATGGCCTTCCAACGATTTGTTGAGTCCACGTCACACAGAAATGGTACATTAGATCGGGCGAAAGGAGGCCTGACACGCTATTAGGAGGTGACCCATGACTTTTGTCACCTCAGTGTAAATTATTTTTAAACCATTGTATCGCAAAAGGAACGTCTTATCTATACTTGCGATAACCAGCAGTCCTGTCCAAATTTCAGGTTTTCGCTATCGCTTTTTTCAATGTCTACAATTATGCTGTCGAATTTCCCATAAATATCGTATATCGAGCAGCGAGTCTTAAAACGCCATTTGTTGCAAGGCAGCTGTAAATGGGTGCTTTGAATGAAACACGAAGCAGGAGGATTAGTGAGCATTTTTTTCAAGTTTTGGAGCAGTCTGACACAAAGAAAAAAAATCAAAAGACTGTTCAAAATATAATAAAATTTTATTTTTGCAGGTATCTCATATTGGTGCTTCGAAAATGCTATGCATTCCTGCCAAAGTGTTCTTTGGTTATTTGTATGCAACAAGTTTCCGTTTCCTGACTTCTAATAACAGCAAAGGCTGGGAAAATGTTTGAGACTTCTGCCCAGAGCAAAAGCAAACGTTGTCAAGGCACTCCCCCGGAGGTTCATAGTGAATCTAGAATTTCTTTTCTTCGTAATGCCACTTATAAAATTTCACAGGAGGATAATCACGTTCAACAAACTTTGATATTGGTTAATGAAACAATGGCATATCAGCAGTTCAGCAACCATAGCTTAGTTCGTCATCCTACACTTAACAGGCTGCTACTCATATAGTATTGAAATTTTTGCGTCAGAAATTTTTATATCATTCTCCGACCGTTTAGTAAATCCGCACACAAATTCTAAACAAAATCTGAGATGATCATGTGAAGAACATTTCTAAAACTAGACATGAAAACTTGACATGAAATCACCCTATAGGTAGAAAGGAGTAAAAGAGTAAATACACTAAAAACAGTTCAATGGTATTTTTCTTCTTGCCCTTTCCTTCGTCTTCTTCTTCTTCTTCGTCCTCCTCCTCCTTCTTCCGCATCTTCACGGCATCGGCCTATTATTCAGAATTTGGCACTGTTACTGGTGATGGTGGCCGGATGCTCTTCCTGTCGCCATGCCCCCCTTCCCCCCACTGCTTCACTACTCCCCCGCCAGGATGGACTGTGTGTGTCCCAGCTGCATGCGTTTAGCACTAATCCTACTATCCTGTGTGGAAGTGACTAAATGCTTCCGAAACGTTTGTGAATCGTGTAACGGAGACGAGAAGTGGGTACCAGCCCGGTACTCACCTAGTGAGATGTGGAAAACCGCCTAAAAATCACAACCAGGCTGGCGGGCTTATTCGAGGCGGGGCCGACGCTTCTCCCAGAACCCCGGAAGCGGCACGCTGAGTGTGCGGCTATCCAGGAGGGCCAAATAATGCAGTGGTGATGTTGGAATTTAGAGAACAATGCGACGAGAGGAACAATGTATTGGAAACAAGTCTCAGCATGAACGTGATAGCTTCGAACAGTAACGGTAGCTGCGCACCGCAAAAAAATTAGACTGACCGGCTGCAGAATGAGTCTCGCGCCAGCCTTCATGCTCACGGTTGAGGAAATGGTGCCACTGGAGAGGAACAGTTATTTGATTGTTACACTGTATTTCAAACATCCCGCCCTGTTTTGGTATGAAAGTCTGAGACGCTCTGATAATGACCAGTCTTTCGGGGATTTTAATTAGAGAATATGCTTCTATTCTACGGACGCTTTTAAGTTCTCGCGAAATTGGTATTTCCTTGTATTTCTCTTAATATCGCAGAAATTGCTTCCGAACTGGACAGTAATAATTGAATGGAATGTACACTGATGGAAAAAAATTCCCAACTCCAAAAAAATACACACCTGGAAATGGAAAAAAGAACACATTGACACCGGTGTGTCAGACCCACCATACTTGCTCCGGACACTGCGAGAGGGCTGTACAAGCAATGATCACACGCACGGCACAGCGGACACACCAGGAACCGCGGTGTTGGCCGTCGAATGGCGCTAGCTGCGCAGCATTTGTGCACCGCCGCCGTCAGTGTCAGCCAGTTTGCCGTGGCATACGGAGCTCCATCGCAGTCTTTAACACTGGTAGCATGCCGCGACAGCGTGGACGTGAACCGTATGTGCAGTTGACGGACTTTGAGCGAGGGCGTATAGTGGGCATGCGGGAGGCCGGGTGGACGTACCGCCAAATTGCTCAACACGTGGGGCGTGAGGTCTCCACAGTACATCGATGTTGTCGCCAGTGGTCGGCGGAAGGTGCACGTGCCCGTCGACCTGGGACCGGACCGCAGCGACGCACGGATGCACGCCAAGACCGTAGGATCCTACGCAGTGCCGTAGGGGACCGCACCGCCACTTCCCAGCAAATTAGGGACACTGTTGCTCCTGGGGTATCGGCGAGGACCATTCGCAACCGTCTCCATGAAGCTGGGCTACGGTCCCACACACCGTTAGGCCGTCTTCCGCTCACGCCCCAATATCGTGCAGCCCGCCTCCAGTGGTGTCGCGACAGGCGTGAATGGAGGGACGAATGGAGACGTGTCGTCTTCAGCGATGAGAGTCGCTTCTGCCTTGGTGCCAATGATGGTCGTATGCGTGTTTGGCGCCGTGCAGGTGAGCGCCACAATCAGGACTGCATACGACCGAGGCACACAGGGCCAACACCTGGCATCATGGTGTGGGGAGCGATCTCCTACACTGGCCGTACACCACTGGTGATCGTCGAGGGGACACTGAATAGTGCACGGTACATCCAAACCGTCATCGAACCCATTGTTCTAACATTCCTAGTCCGGCAAGGGAACTTGCTGTTCCAACAGGACAATGCACGTCCGCATGTATCCCGTGCCACCCAACGTGCTCTAGAAGGTGTAAGTCAACTACCCTGGCCAGCAAGATCTCCGGATCTGTCCCCCATTGAGCATGTTTGGGACTGGATGAAGCGTCGTCTCACGCGGTCTGCACGTCCAGCACGAACGCTGGTCCAACTGAGGCGCCAGGTGGAAATGGCATGGCAAGCCGTTCCACAGGACTACATCCAGCATCTCTACGATCGTCTCCATGGGAGAATAGCAGCCTGCATTGCTGCGAAAGGTGGATATACACTGTACTAGTGCCGACATTGTGCATGCTCTGTTGCCTGTGTCTATGTCCCTGTGGTTCTGTCAGTGTGATCATGTGATGTATCTGACCCCAGGAATGTGTCAATAAAGTTTCCCCTTTCTGGGACAATGAATTCACGGTGTTCTTATTTCAATTTCCAGGAGTGTAATTATGTAGAGTAATGAAATTCGGGAATACATTTGTCAAGGTAACATATTTAACAGATTGACGTTGCAAGTTTACAGCGTAACGTAAGCGCCAGAAAAGCCACTCCAAACGTGAAATGCTGGTACATTAATAACCAGTGTAACCGCCAGAAGGTTCTAAATCTACATCTACATGGATACTCTGCAAATCACATTTAAGTGCCTGGCAGGCATGCAAACGTGCGTAGATTTTGTTGCACAGGTGCCGGACATCAGTTTGTGAGACGGTGTTCGACGCCTGTTGCACTTGGTCCGTCAATAAGAGGACGCTTAGTGAGTGCTGTGGTTGACGCTTGAGTTGTCGTCCCATTATTTCCCATACGTGTTCGATTAGCGACAGATCTAGTGATCGAACAGACCAAGGCAACGTGTCGACACACTGTAGAGCATTCTGGGTTACAACGTAGGCATGTGGGCGAGCGTTATCCTGTTGGAAAACGCCCCCCTGGAAATCATGAAAGCCAGCAGAACAGGTCGAATCACCAGAATGACGTACAAATTTGCAGTCATGGTGCGTGGGATAACGAGAGTGCTTCTGCTGTCATACGAAATTGCACCCTAGACCATAACTTCAAGCGCAGGTCCAGTGTGTCTACCACTCAGACACGATGGTTGCAGGCCCTCAACTGGCCTCGTCCTAACCAACACACGACCATCACTGGCACCGAGGCAGAACCAGCTTTAATCAGAAAACGTACAGACCTCCGTCCGACCATCCAATGAGCTCTCGCTTGACACCACTGAAGTCGCAAATGGCAGTGGTTTGGGGTTAGTGGAATGCACGCCACAGTGTGTCTGGCTCGGAGTTGTTCTCGAAATAATTAATTTGTAACAGTTCGTTTTGTCACTGTGATGGCAACTGCTGCTCCAATTTGTGCTGCAGACACAGTAAGATGCTCCACCTTCTTCTCGGTAGTGAAATGTGGCATCCGGACCGTACCTTCCACGATCACCGCTGCAAGCAGTCACGTACAGTGGCTATATTCCTGTCAAGTTCTTCTGCACTACCTCGGGAGGAACGAGCAGCTTCTGCTAGCCCTGTTACACGATTTCATTCAGACTCAATGAGCTGGTGAAAATGGCGTGTTCGTCCTCAAAGGCATTCTTTAGTAACATCAACTCACTACGTCCAATCTCAAAGGTAACTAATGCCCACGACCATTACCAGCGCGTACTTAAAGCAAACCCGATTCGCAGATTTGCATCCTCATTGTGGAGGTCCTGGCGCTAAATCTAAACAATAAGGTGTTGGGATCTTTTTTTGTCAGTGTATACTGCATGTAGATCGTTTCTTCTTGTTTGGGGCAGATACTTCCACCAAACGCCGCTCAGCATCGTAGCATAGTGCCCCCCCCCCCCCCCCCCCCCCCCCCCGCCGTCGTAATTTCCACACCACCGACTAGCTCAGTTACAGCATATTGCTTGCAAGTCCATAAGATTACTGACGATAACACAAGCAGTAACGCATTTTTAAATATATTTTTCATTTTGTACCCCTAAAGGTAGAACGGGCTGTTCTAGTAACGACCAGTTGGAAAGTCAGTGACTTCTAAGTCAAATGTCAAACAAGTTGACAGCGAAGCAAAGGGAGCACTAATTAGGAAGGTTTCAGAGTGGACTTCCAGTTGCAGCATTTACTTCACAACCGAGGGAAACCACTCAAAAGCTGTTGTCAGAACCGCGGAATAGGAAAGAACTTTTATTTAATTCTAGGATAATACGTCCCAAACAAAAACTACCCAAAGCTTAGCGAACGTGAAAGTCTATTTCGTTGTTTATAAGTATGCCTGCAGAATGTGATATCGATGACTTGTTCAACACGTGTAGCGTTTGACGGCTGAAAGGTTTTTAATCTGAGGTCCTCGGGTAGTGTAATGTGGCGTACAGCTGGACTTACAAAATTTTCCTCCCTCTTTTGATGAACAATGTATGTCATATAACAGCGTCTAGCAGGCAGAAATGAAGCAATATTGAATTTCTTTTTTTGTCAGTATCTGTGTAAGACTGCGATGCTTCTAATCTAAAGTGAATACCAAGATAGAACTCTGTACAAAGATCTGATCATCATTAGACTGTAAACAAAGATTATCAATACGCGGACTGATTGCTGTTCAAATGGCTCTGAGCACTATGCGACTTAACTTCCGAGGTCATCAGTCCCCTAGAACTTAGAACTACTTAAACCCAACTAACCTAAGGACATCACACACATCCATGGCCAAGGCAGGATTCGAACCTGCGACCGTAGCGGTCGCGCGGTTCCAGACCGAAGCGCCCAGAACCGCTCGGCCACACTGGCCAGGGCTAATTGTGGGCCGTAGCTACTCTAATAAGTGCAATAAAAGAAAATCATGGCATTATTAATCCTTCTTGCCTTTTTCTTGAAATCATTTACGAAAAAATGAAAAAGAAATATTTTCACGTTTTTCTTATAACATTGCGGCCAATGATAGAATTTTCTATGGTTGACTGACGTAACCTAAATCTTGACGATTGCAACATTCAGGATCTACATCCAGTATTCCGAACTACACGTACGGTAACCGTGCATGCCTAAGAAGGCATTTTTCACAATTTACAATTTTTGACATCACAAACGGTCGTCAAGCCACAGTCACTAAAACAACGATTTCCTTAAAAGGTTAGCTAACTAGTTTCGACGCATTGAGTCGTAATCAAAAACCTGGACAACTGCATTAATAATAGCAACCACACTTCTTTCAAATATTACGAAAAATACACTAAAACCAGTAACCTGAAGCAAAGGCAGCAGAAGCGGGTCAAAAGACGTCATGACAATTTTTGGTTGGCAAGTCTTTTCACACCTTCATGCTGTGAAATGAATGATCAATCGAAAATTATCATGATGTCTTGAGACCCGTTTCTGCCTTTACTTCAGTTTATTGGTTTTAGTGCATTTTTCATAACATTTGAAAGAAGCGTGGTTGCAATTATTAATGCAGTTGTCCAGGCTTGTGATTACGTTTCAAAATGACGACTCAGTGCTTTGAAACTAGTTATGTAAGCTTTTGAAAATTTCATTCTTTAATGACTGTGGCCTGGCGACCGTTTGTGGTGTCAAATGAACATTTTAAATTTCATTCAGTCACTCTCCTTGATGACAGTTATGTCGAAGCACAATTTTCACGACTTGTTAACGTGTTTTCACTGCGACATAATGAAATTTACTACCTTGAATTGTAACGCCGGTTTGTTTAGTCACGTGATCACGATAGTTCCTGGTAGGGCATCGCTTTATCGAGTAAAAATTCTAAAGTAACAAAATAATAAAATTTGCTATTTACGTCTGTTTCAAACGTCGACTCACTCACACTAACTAACTACAGCTTCTCTGCATGGAATATTACATTGCATAAACGTTGCTGGTCCTTAGTATCTCCCCAATGTCATGTATCGCTCCCTACAGTGCAAAATTTCCATGGCCTGCTCAACAGTAAACAAGGTGGACGTGAATCATGGAAAAATAAGAGGTTTGGACGCTCTATTGACCTGTCACTTCTTATACACATTTCAACAAACTGGCGGAGTGGAACTTTGAAATACGCTTGGATCTCCAGACTGACTGTGTTCGTTGACGTTTTGTGGCATTCCGCAAGTGCTGTAGCCTGAATGACTAGCGACAGCCCCGTCTTTGTAATGGCTAGCTGTTGTACTTATTGAAATCGGGGAGCTACACTGTTATACGGTTTCAGTTCGTAACTGGGAAGAGATTAACTTGTCGACCAGGCTGCATGGGCGTTTAGACGGTTTCCTGTGTTGACCTATCCGAAATCGCATCCGATATGCCGTTTGCGTCACGTAAACATGATTTCGAATAACCAATTCACAATTAATTAAGCCTTAACATTATTAACTGGAAAGTGTTGAATAAATCTTAAAATGCGATGGAAAGTAGCAAGGTTATATTAGCATTCGCAGGCAGTACAAACTTCAACTTCTGCTGACTGCGAACAACGCTTTGTGTTGAGTCAATGTTACTGCTGCGCTGTATGAACGATTTACACTTTCTTGCTCGTGTATTTTCCTCCAAATGAAGCATGTTTCACCACATACAATGCTCAATAGCCAGGTTAGTAATGTACGCGTCGTAGAAACCTTCAAGCTATGAAAATTCACTAACACCGATGTGGAGTGTACTGGAGGGCACAGGCAATGTTTGGTTTATTGGCCTTACCGGCTTCCTGCTTTTTCAGCTGCGCTAGTGTGCACTTTGTTTCTGAGACATACGCTTACCACGCTGTGAAACATTCCTTTCACCCTCTCTCGTAGCTTACATGGCAGAGCGCAAAATCTTACTCGTAACAGCAGCCGGAACACACACACACACACACACACACACACACACACACACACACACACACACACTGGCTGCGATGTGCGGCGCGCGCTTCGATATACTACACCGCGGAAGCCGTCTAAACACGGATCGCTAACCACACTTTGACCCTTGAGACTGGGTTAATCTTCTCGCTAATCCAAACTTAATAATTAAATCCTTGTAGCTACTCTGCAAGATTCCGAGGTCCATCCACTAGACCGCAAAATGTACACCGCTAACAGTTCACACACCGCCTCCAACTTACTCCTAACATCTCGCACTGGTAATCTCCACAAAAACAAATGAGAAATACCAGGCCAAAGTCACTTGGTGAAGAAAACAATACACCAGAATACGAAGGCGAAAGGGATTTGCTTTCAGTTAGACCTCACCAAGCTTATCCAGCACTACTAGGCGAAAATAAGCCACTGCCTGGTAAAAGGATTGGCACCCGTAATAGCACTCTTGCTTACGAAACTTACGAGAGTTAGTCACGAAGCAACGCTTCTTATTTCTTTTATTTTTATTGTACAAGAAACGTAAATGCCATAGACATTGGATAACTGCTACAGCATTCACAATTAATTTGGCACTCTTCAAGGTTCAAATGGCTCTGAGCACTATGGGACTTAACATCTATGGTCATCAGTCCCCTAGAACTTAGAACTACTTAAACCTAACTAACCTAAGGACAGCACACAACACCCAGCCATCACGAGTCAGAGAAAATCCCTGACCCCGCCGGGAATCGAACCCGGGAACCCACACTCTTCAACATAACAACAACATTTATACCTATGTAGTGCAAATCATGGTCTCCTTCCTTAGTTAGGTTTTCTAAAAAAAAAAAAAGTGTTTTTAGCTTAATTAATTGAAGATGCATGGTTACCGGTTTTAAAATGATGCAGTTCATCATACGGTTCACACGCTCTCGTCAAAACACATGTTACGTTGCTTTAGAGGTGAATTCTCCTATGATAAACGATAATTCACTGTTACAGGTGTGTGGGAACGATGGTTGCACACTACAGGCTCACACACACACACACACACACACACACACATACACATACACATACACAAACGCACGCGCGCGCGCGCGCAGGTTTTCATTATTACACACTTTCGTTCGGTCACTGAACAAATTACCAATGCACACCATGTGTTTTGACTCTCTTATAACACAGGAACGCAAATGAAGAGCGGTTACAAGAACACGTGCGTGAAAGACTCGATTGTTCTAATGCGAGTCGGTGGGTCTTTATGTTCCGTGGAGCCAAATGTTACGTCCTCGTTGCTAATGACAAATAGGTGACCAAAGGGATCTGTCTTCCCAGTTAAGTGACAGGCAAGCAAAAGATTAGTTGACACAAGTGCATTTAAAATAAATGTATTTTACTTAACTTGCGCGAAAGAACTGCTAAACTCTTTACAACTTGTGGCAGATTCGGCTAGCTACACTGAAGAGCCAAAGTAACTGGTACACCTGTCCAATATCGTGTAGGAGTGCCGCAACACGACGTGCCATGGACTCGACTAATGTTTGAAGTAGTGCTGGAGGGAGCTTATATCATCCATTGCGCAGGGCTGTCCATAAATTCGTGAGAGTACGAGGGAGTGGAGATCTCTTCTGAACAGCACGTTGCAAGGCATCCCAGATATTCTCAATAATGCTCATATATGGAGAGTTTGGTGGCCAATGGAAGTGTTTAAACTTAGTGTCCCTGGAGTCACTCTGTAGCAGTACTGGACGCGTGGGGTGTCGCACTGGACGTGTGGGGTGTCGCATTGTCCTGCTGGACTTGCCCAAGTTCGTCGGAATGCACAATGGACATGAATGGGTGCAGGTGATCAGACAGGGTGCTTACGCAAGTGTCACCTGTCACAATCGTATGTAGACGTATCAGGGGACCCATATCACTTCAACTGCACACGCGCCACACCATTACAGAGCCTCCACTAGCTTGAACAGTCCCCTGCTGACATGCAGGGTCCATGGATTCATGAGGTAACCTCCACACCCGTACACGCCCTTCCGCTCGATACAATTTGAAACGAGATTCATCCGACCACGTAATATGTTTCTACTCATCGACAGTCCAATGTTGGTGTTGAGGGGTGCAGGCGAGGCGTAAAGCTTTGTGTCGTGCAATCATCAAGGGCACTCGAGTGGGCGTTCGACTCCGAAAGCCCATATCGATGATGATTCGGTGAATGGTTCGCACGTTGACACTTGTTGATGGCCCAGGACTGAAATGCTGCAGTAATTTGTGGAAGGGTAGCAGGTATGTCACGTTGAACGATTCTCTTCAGTCGACGTTCGTCACGATCTCCGTCGGAGATTTGATGTTTTGCCGGATTCCTTATATGCACGATACACTCGTGAAATGGTCGTACGGGAAAATCACTTCATTGCTACCTCGTTCTTGCGTGTCCCATCGTTCTTGCGTCCACGTTCAAACGCACTTAAGTCTTGATAACCTGCCATTGTAGCAGTAGTAACCGATCTAATAACTGCGCCAGACACTTGTTGCCATATATCGGCGTTGCTGACCACAGCGCCGTATTCTGTCTGTTTGCATATCTCTGTATTTGAACATGTATGCCTATACCAGTGTCTTTGGCGCTTCAGCGTATAAGCAGAGGCCCGACACGGGTGTGCACCTGTGTACACTAAATGTCAACCGATAGAGCTAACTATCAAAAACTCGGTGTCATATTAGGCACCATCTAGCGACACAGAAATACTCTTGACTAGAAAACTGGTGCCAAGGTACCCGCTGCTTGTAACACTGACCTGGCGGTCTTCATGGGTCGGCGACCTTGAGGTTTTTCGTTGGTGGCGATGTTCAAAGCGCCGCTCGCGGCACTCACAGGAATTTCCAAGGCACCAGCTCCGGCAGTATTGATAACCTATGACACTATAGCACTCCGTCTTGAGGCCACGAGTGGCCTACCGGGACCATCCGACCGCCGTGTCATCCACAGTGGAGGATGCGAATAGGAGGGGCGTGGGGTCAGCACACCGCTCTCCCGGTCGTTATGATGGTATTCTTGACCGAAGCCGCTACTATTCGGTCGAGTAGCTCCTCAATTGGCATCACGAGGCTGAGTGCGCACCGAAAAATGGGAACAGCGCATGGCGGCCTGGATGGTCACCCATCCAAGTGCCGACCACGCACGACAGCCTGTAACTTCGGTGATCTCACGGGAACCGGAGGCATACGACACTATAGCTAGACGTTAAAACGATATGAAATTTCGGAGAAAGGAGTCGTATATCACTGTTACATTAAACTTAAAACATATTTTACGTTAAATAAAAGGCTTTCAATACACAGATATAAACGAATGGCGAATTACAGGATTGTAGTATTGTCCAGTAGCGCATGAGGGCCAGAATGAATTCTGACTTTGGAGCGGAGTTTGCGCTGAACTGAAACGTCGTGGCACCGAAACGAAACTGTAACGTGGGATCTATGTCTTCCGCCAGTTAGTGCTCTGCCTACTGAGCTAGCAAAGCGCGACTCAGGGCCCTCCCTTACTGCTTTACTTCCACCAGTATCTCATCTCCACCTACGTAGAACAGAAGTTGTCGGTAGGACTCCTGGTCCGACATATAGTTTTAATCTCCCAGGACGTTTCAGGATGTGCGATTTTCACATATTTTTTATCTACAGCTTTGTAAAAGAAGTTCGTACTGTAATCCATTAAAGCACATTTATTCTCTATTTTTAATGTCCTATATTTGTTTTAAACATGGCTGTTTCTCAGCAATGGTATATAGTTTTCAAACATTCGAATTACATCGCCAACCGGTTGCAAATAACTGTTCGGTACATTGACCTAGGTTTCAACACCTCTAAAATGGTCTTCGTCAGAATGAAATTTTGAGAAACCGTAAAATTACATTGCGATAAAGTATTGGTCATAGTTTAGAGCAGCTATGCCCAAGTCAGAAATAAAATAAAACATATGCCAGCCTTTGGCACGTATGCCTCGCTGGGAACAACATCAGACTTGAACGTGTTTTATTTATTTTTGACTTGAGCATAGCATCTCTAAACTCTGACCACTGCTTTCTCTCAATGTAATGTTACGGTTTCTCGTAACTTCGTTATGATGAAGACACCCTTCGAGGTGTCGAAAGCTAGGTCAGAGTAGCAAACAGTTATTTGCAACAGGTTGGCGGTATAATTCCGATGTTTGAAAATCCTTTATTTAATGTAAATCCAGTTTCATTTGAACAGGACAGTGACATATGCCTCCATTTCCCAAAATGCCATATCTGCGTAATGCTTCACTGTGTCGCATCACCTTCGACACTAGTGCACTTTCTAAACATGCGTTACAAATGAGTCAAAGCGCAATATGGTCCAACGACGGTGTATAGTAATGAAAACCAAAGTGTTTGTGAAACTGTGAAATTACATGTTGCAGGCGGACATTTCGCGTAGATGCATTTTAACACAAGTTAGTAGAGCAACCATCATTATTATACTTTTGTAGCTGTGAATTTTTGATTATGCTCGTGCAACTCACCTGTGAACCAACGTAGCATGTGTTTCGACGAAAGCATACAAGCCCTCTATTGATGAACCATATCAATTCGAAGCTGGTAACTGCAGCTTTTCGAAAAAGTAACCTAAAACCAATTTGTCGCTGATTGCTGCTGTATGCCACCAACCATTTGTAAAACTGTATTTCCAGAAAAAATCCGATGAGATTCTTTTTAATGGAGAAGCCAAAGCGCGCGTGGAAAATAAACGTAACAATGCAGCACGACAAAGGAATTTTAATTTATAAAGCGAATACTGAAGATCGTTCACCTTAGAGCGATATACTCCCCTATTTACACGTTAGAAAGCGTTTCGATATTTTGAATCTTTACGAAATGTTAGCGTTGTACGCGATACATCTTGTTCTAAGCTGCAGTTGTAACACTGTACGGCAGTCGCGGCGACCCTACAGAACGTGCCGCGACGCGGTCGCTGCTAGCGCCTGGTTCGCTCGCCGTATGCCGGCTGGGATCAACGGCCGCGTCATACACCTGCCGGCCAATCACAGCCGCGCCGCCTGCCTGATGGCTGCCAATCAACGCAGTTTGACCTCGCACTCGGGACCATCATCCAGGCTTATGTTTTTCTGATGGCAAGCGATGGGGGCGGAAGACGCTCATGACTCGCGGCGCTGTGACTATCTTCCAGTCTCGAATTACGGAAGATTGCCTGTCCCAGCGTCCAACTCTTTCTTGGTAGACCTTTATCTCTTGTTTCTGCTGGCAGTATTGCATCGTATATTGTGGGAGTACTTATGCCTTCGTTGCAGGTGGGAACACTACTCTCTGAATGTACACTCCTGGAAATTGAAATAAGAACACCGTGAATTCATTGTCCCAGGAAGGGGAAACTTTATTGACACATTCCTGGGGTCAGATACATCACATGATCACGCTGACAGAACCACAGGCACATAGACACAGGCAACAGAGCATGCACAATGTCGGCACTAGTACAGTGTATATCCACCTTTCGCAGCAATGCAGGCTGCTATTCTCCCATGGAGACGATCGTAGAGATGCTGGATGTAGTCCTGTGGAACGGCTTGCCATGCCATTTCCACCTGGCGCCTCAGTTGGACCAGCGTTTGTGCTGGACCTGCAGACCGCGTGAGACGACGCTTCATCCAGTCCCAAACATGCTCAATGGGGGACAGATCCGGAGATCTTGCTGGCCAGGGTAGTTGACTTACACCTTCTAGAGCACGTTGGGTGGCACGGGATACATGCGGACGTGCATTGTCCTGTTGGAACAGCAAGTTCCCTTGCCGGTCTAGGAATGTTAGAACGATGGGTTCGATGACGGTTTGGATGTACCGTGCACTATTCAGTGTCCCCTCGACGATCACCAGTGGTGTACGGCCAGTGTAGGAGATCGCTCCCCACACCATGATGCCGGGTGTTGGTCCTGTGTGCCTCGGTCGTATGCAGTCCTGATTGTGGCGCTCACCTGCACGGCGCCAAACACGCATACGACCATCATTGGCACCAAGGCAGAAGCGACTCTCATCGCTGAAGACGACACGTCTCCATTCGTCCTTCCATTCACGCCTGTCGCGACACCACTGGAAGCGGGCTGCACGATGTTGGGGCGTGAGCGGAAGACGGCCTAACGGTGTGCGGGACCGTAGCCCAGCTTCATGGAGACGGTTGCGAATGGTCCTCGCCGATACCCCAGGAGCAACAGTGTCCCTAATTTGCTGGGAAGTGGCGGTGGGGTCCCCTACGGCACTGCGTAGGATCCTACGGTCTTGGCGTGCATCCGTGCGTCGCTGCGGTCCGGTCCCAGGTCGACGGGCACGTGCACCTTCCGCCGACCACTGGCGACAACATCGATGTACTGTGGAGACCTCACGCCCCACGTGTTGAGCAATTTGGCGGTACGTCCACCCGGCCTCCCGCATGCCCACTATACGCCCTCGCTCAAAGTCCGTCAACTGCACATACGGTTCACGTCCACGCTGTCGCGGCATGCTACCAGTGTTAAAGACTGCGATGGAGCTCCGTATGCCACGGTAAACTGGCTGACACTGACGGCGGCGGTGCACAAATGCTGCGCAGCTAGCGCCATTCGACGGCCAACACCGCGGTTCCTGGTGTGTCCGCTGTGCCGTGCGTGTGATCATTGCTTGTACAGCCCTCTCGCAGTGTCCGGAGCAAGTATGGTGGGTCTGACACACCGGTGTCAATGTGTTCTTTTTTCCATTTCCAGGAGTGTATTTATTTGTTTATTTTCTAATATACGTTGAGGTGACAAATGCCATGGAATACCTCCCAATATCGTGTCGGACCTCCTTTGCCCGGCGTAGTGCAGCAACTCAACGTGGCATGGATTGAACAAGTCGTTGGAAGTCCCCTGCAGAAATGTTGATCAAAAAATGGTTCAAATGGCTATGAGCACTATGGGACTCAACATCTTAGGTCATAAGTCCCCTAGAACTTAGAACTACTTAAATCTAACTAACCTAAGGACATCACACACACCCATGCCCGAGGCAGGATTCGAACCTGCGACCGTAGCAGTCCCGCGGTTCCGGACTGCAGCGCCAGAACCGCTAGACCACCGCGGCCGGCAAATGTTGATCCATGCTGCGTCTATAGTCGTCCATAATTGCGAAAGTTGCTGATGCAGAATGTTTTGCACGATCTGATCACTCGATTGTGTCCCACAAATGTCCGAAGGAACCATATCGGGCGATCTGAATGGCCAAATCATTCGCTCGAAGTAGCCGTCCATACCCATTTCCAGTCAATGAACAGTTCAGTTGGACCAGACGACGCAGTTCATTCCATGTAAGCACAGTCCATCATGGAGCCAGCACCAGCTTGCACGGTGCCTTGTTGACAACTATGGACCATGGCTGCTTAGGATCTCCTCTACACACCAATTTTACCATCAGTTCCTACTAACTGAAATCGGGACTCATCTGACCAGGCCACGGTTTTCCAGTAGTCTAGGGTTCAACCAATATGGTCAAGAGCGCAGCAGGGTTGCTGCAGGAGACGTGTTCCTGTTAACAATGGCACTCGCATCGGTCGTCTGCTGCCATAGCCCATTAACACAAAATTTCGCCGCTCGGATACGATCGTTGTTAAGTCCCACATTGATTTCTGCGGTTATTTGACGCAGACAGTTATCACTGACAACATTATGCAAACGCCGCTACCACCGCGTTGTCCGTGGTGAGAGGAAATGCCTGAGCCGGCCGGGGTGGCCGAGCGGTTCTAGGCGCTACAGTCTGGAACCGCGCGACCGCTACGGTCGCAGGTTCGAATCCTGCCTCGGGCATGGATGTGTGTGATGACCTTAGGTTAGTTAGGTTTAAGTAGGTCTACGTTCTAGGGGACTGATAACCTTCGAAGTTAAGTCCCATAGTGCTCAGAGCCATTTGAACCAATTGAATCAAATGCTTAAAATTTGGTACTCTCCGAACATTCTTTAACACCATAGCTCTCGGAATATTGCACTTCCTGACGATTTCCGAAATGGAATCTCCCATGCGTTTAGCTCCAACTACCATACCGCGTCCAGTTTGTCAATTCGCATCGTGGAGCCTTAGTCACGTCGAAACCTTGTCACATAGTTCACCTGAGAATAAATGACAGCTCCTCAAATGCAGTGACCTTTTATAACTTGTGTACACGATACTAGAGACATTCGTATGTGCGCTCAGTGTATACTTCGATAAAAATAACAAAACGATTGACAGTGCGGCTTGGGGAGGGCGAAGGTGCCTTTAAGTTTTGGAAACAGACGAAAATCGAATGGGGCTATGTCGGAACTGTATAGAGGAAGATCGGTGACAGTAAACCCAAGGCGTCGGACTGTTGCAGGTGGTGCAGCGCTCGTGTGTGGTCACGCATTGTCATGCTGAAGGAGAGTGTGGACGAACTCTTCGAATAGAAAATTAGATTAAGGCACGCTGTTTCTCCCGCACCGACACAGCTACGTTACACGCCGCGGTGGTACATTTCGGAGCCCTCTAGCGACAGAGGCCTGCGTATTTGTAGACGTGAAGAATAAAGATGCAGAATGTTACTAACGTTTGTTGTATTTAAAAAGCTTTAAGAGTTTTCGCATAAAGATTCGGAGGCATTACTTTTCAGTTGGCTCTCGTATTATATGCACGACTAGGAGTGCATTCTTCTCGTGTTACTTGTTATAGCAAACATGAGCGTGAAATTCGGTATCAGTACGTAGCCTGCTTCTCAGGAATAGCGGAGACGAGTGAGGTGATGCAATGGTTATGACATCGGGGCTTGTATTTGGGAGAAATGGCTCTGAGCACTATGGGACTTAACATCGTACGTCATCTGTCCCCTAGAACTTAGAACTACTTAAACCTAACTAACCTAAGGACATCACACACATCCATGCCCGAGGCAGGATTCGAACCTGCGACCGTAGCAGTCCCGCGGTTCCGGACTCCAGCGCCTAGAACCGCAAGACCACCGCGGCCGGCTATATTTGGGAGAACGGCAGTTCAAATCTCCGTCCGGTTTTCCATAGTTTTCAAAAATGGTTCAAATGGCTCTGAGCGCTATGGGACTTAACATCTGTGGTCATCAGTCCCCTAGAACGTAGAACTACTTAAACCTAACTAACCTAAGGACATCACACACATCCATGCCCGAGGCAGGATTCGAACCTGCGACCGTAGCGGTCACGCGGTTCCAGACTGAAGCGCCTAGAACCGCACGGCCACACTGGCCGGCTCCCATAGTTTTCCTAAACAGCATAAGGCACATGCCGAGATGATACTTTGGAAAGGGCACAATGGAATTTATTTTCCATTCAGAGCTGACGATCCGTCAAATTACCTCGATATCAATGGGAGATCCCTCAGTCTTCTTTTTTCCTGTTTGGAACGGCATCATGGGGACGCTGGACTTAACGTCCCGATACTACGGAGAGGTCATTATGAATTATGTCACATGCACGCTGTCCACCACACGCTGCGATGGAGTTTGAAATTTTACGCAGGACACTGACAAGAAGCTCGGCGACGAGGAAATCCATTACCACGTCTGCTATGGCTGGAGGGAGATAATAGCGATGGAAATTTCTTAGACCACCAGGTGTCCACCCGTACCGGCTACTTCAGTTGCATGCCATCGCCCAACAGATAGTTGCCGTTCCCTGTGGGTTCAATAAATAATGTTGATCACTAGGGGCTGCCCCAGGATGAGACTTCTAAATTTACGGTGACATAATGTGGCCACACACACACACACACACACACACACACACACACACACAGCCTTAATCGTAACGCAGTGTCAAGGCTTTGACCCAGAAGTATCCCCTTCGAAATCTGATGGAAGTAGCAGCGTCCATCATTGGGACTTGGCGGACAATTGTTTTTGTTGTGGTCATCAATTCGGAGGCTGATTTGCAGCAGCTATCCATGCTAGTTTATCCTGTACAGGCCTCATCACCTCTGCATAATTACCGCAGCAAACATCCATTTCTACCCGGTTACTGCTGTCGAGAATTGTTCTCTCTCTGCTGTTTGCGTAAATGTTATGTTTTAGCACCTATGTGCATTACGGGAAATTACGAACACTAATATAAAAATTTCATAGCAGACATGGAAATGTCACTGAAGCTCTGAGCTGCTGAGTCGTATTGTGACGCTCATTTAGGCTACGAGTTGTCGCTCGATCGAGTGAAGTTTTAAACTGAAGTGACGACAGTCACGGGATAGCGATATATATATACACTCCTGGAAATTGAAATAAGAACACCGTGAATTCATTGTCCCAGGAAGGGGAAACTTTATTGACACATTCCTGGGGTCAGATACATCACATGATCACACTGACAGAACCACAGGCACATAGACACAGGCAACAGAGCATCCACAATGTCGGCACTAGTACAGTGTATATCAACCTTTCGCAGCAATGCAGGCTGCTATTCTCCCATGGAGACGATCGTAGAGATGCTGGATGTAGTCCTGTGGAACGGCTTGCCATGCCATTTCCACCTGGCGCCTCAGTTGGACCAGCGTTCGTGCTGGACGTGCAGACCGCGTGAGACGACGCTTCATCCAGTCCCAAACATGCTCAATGGGGGACAGATCCGGAGATCTTGCTGGCCAGGGTAGTTGACTTACACCTTCTAGAGCACGTTGGGTGGCACGGGATACATGCGGACGTGCATTGTCCTGTTGGAACAGCAAGTTCCCTTGCCGGTCTAGGAATGTTAGAACGATGGGTTCCATGACGGTTTGGATGTACCGTGCACTATTCAGTGTCCCCTCGACGATCACCAGTGGTGTACGGCCAGTGTAGGAGATCGCTCCCCACACCATGATGCCGGGTGTTGGCCCTGTGTGCCTCGGTCGTATGCAGTCCTGATTGTGGCGCTCACCTGCACGGCGCCAAACACGCATACGACCATCATTGGCACCAAGGCAGAAGCGACTCTCATCGCTGAAGACGACACGTCTCCATTCGTCCCTCCATTCACGCCTGTCGCGACACCACTGGAGGCGGGCTGCACGATGTTGGGGCGTGAGCGGAAGACGGCCTAACGGTGTGCGGGACCGTAGCCCAGCTTCATGGAGACGGTTGCGAATGGTCCTCGCCGATACCCCAGGAGCAACAGTGTCCCTAATTTGCTGGGAAGTGGCGGTGCGGTCCCCTACGGCACTGCGTAGGATCCTACGGTCTTGGCGTGCATCCGTGCGTCGCTGCGGTCCGGTCCCAGGTCGACGGGCACGTGCACCTTCCGCCGACCACTGGCGACAACATCGATGTACTGTGGAGACATCACGCCCCACGTGTTGAGCAATTCGGCGGTACGTCCACCCGGCCTCCCGCATGCCCACTATACGCCCTCGCTCAAAGTCCGTCAACTGCACATACGGTTCACGTCCACGCTGTCGCGGCATGCTACCAGTGTTAAAGACTGCGATGGAGCTCCGTATGCCACGGCAAACTGGCTGACACTGACGGCGGCGGTGCACAAATGCTGCGCAGCTAGCGCCATTCGACGGCCAACACCGCGGTTCCTGGTGTGTCCGCTGTGCCGTGCGTGTGATCATTGCTTGTACAGCCCTCTCGCAGTGTCCGGAGCAAGTATGGTGGGTCTGACACACCGGTGTCAATGTGTTCTTTTTTCCATTTCCAGGAGTGTAGATGGTGGTAGTATCGCGTACACAAGGTATAACAAGGCAGTCCACTAGAGACCATTGATTCATGTGGAATGGTTTTCGCCGGCCGCGGTGGTCTAGCGGTTCTAGGCGCGCAGTCCGGTACCGCGCGACTGCTACGGTCGCAGGTTCGAATCCTGCCTCGGGCATGGACGTGTGTGATGTCCTTAGGTTAGTTAGGTTTGAGTAGTTCTAAGTTCTAGGGGACTGATGTCCTCAGATGTTAAGTCCCATAGTGCTCAGAGACATTTGAACCATTTTTGGAATGGTTTTCAACGGGATAACGGCCGCACGACGCGAATTAACAAACGTTGAACGTGGAATGATATTTGGAACTAAACGCATGGAATATCGTTAGGAAATTCAATATTTCGAGTTCCGCAGTGTCGTGTGTAGCGAGTATACCAAAACTCAGGCATTACCTCTTCCCACGGACAACGCAGTGGGCGGCGGGGTTCACTTAATGACCGAGAGCAGCGGCGTTTGTGTAGAGTTGTCAGTGCTAATTGTCTACGTGAAATAACCGCAGAAATCAATGTGTGACGTACGACGGTCGGATCATTAGGACAGTGCGGCCAAACCTGGTGGTAATGGACTATGGCAGCAGACGACCGAGTCCCTGTGCAAACAACACAACATCGTCTGTGGCGTCTCTCCTGGGCTGGTGACCACATCGGTTGGACCTCATACAACAGGAAAACCTTGGCCCGGTCAGACGAGTCCCGACTTCAGTTGGTAAGAGCTGATGGTGGGGTTTCAGTGTGGCGCATACTCCACGAAGCCACGGACCTAAGTTGTCAACAAGACATTGTGCAACCTGATGGCAGCTCCATAATGGAAATTGTTATGTTCGGCTACTTGGAGACCACTTGCAGCCTTTTACAGATTTCTTGTTCCCAAATAACGATGGAATTTTAGTGGACGACAGTGCGCTACGTCACCGTGCCATCGTTGTTATCGCTTTATTTGAAGAACTCTTTGGACAATTCGAGAGAATCACTTGGTCACCCAGGTCGCCCGACATGAATCCCATCGAAAATTTATGGTACATAATCAACAGGTCGGTTCATGCACAAAATCCTGCACAGGCATCACCTTCGCTACTATGGACGGCTATAGAGGCAGCAAAGCGCAATCTTTCCGCAGGGCAAAAGGAGGGCCGGCACGGTATTGGGTGCTGTCCCATGACTTTTGTCACATCAGTGTAAAGTTTGCAAGCGCGCAGCACGTGCTGTATGTCTTGACTATCCGTGTTCTTTCGCTGGCAGACACATTTCGTGCCAATCTGGGAATCCAGTGCGTACTTAGCCGCACGAAACGAAGACTAATGAATCATGGATGACAGCATTCTAGTGACAGACAGAAGCCGATGCTATGTAGGTCCCGCCTGGGAAGCGTCACACGACTAGGGCACGACCCGTACGGCGTGTGTTCCGCGCCGTAATG
This sequence comes from Schistocerca cancellata, assembly GCF_023864275.1. Taxonomy (NCBI): domain Eukaryota; kingdom Metazoa; phylum Arthropoda; class Insecta; order Orthoptera; family Acrididae; genus Schistocerca; species Schistocerca cancellata. The sequence continues at coordinate 291,044,841 of NC_064627.1, forward strand.
CAGCCAGCTGGATGCCGACCACGTCTGCCCTGAGCCGATGCGGTTCCCAGGACGGTGGCAGATCAAACGCTTCCTCTTGCCATGTCTGTCCCGCCTTCCGAGACGCACGTCTACTGGTACAGCCCACGTCTGCATTCCTCGGCTGCGGTCGCGTTAGGCTAGCAAGCAGCGATGGCGGTTATCGCTGAAATAACGGGTTCTAGCGTATATCAGTTTTTTTTGTCCCCATGTTAACTTGGCAATTGAAACCGCTGAAAGTAACCGGTTTTCGAAATAAGATTTTCAGTTCTGTATTTGCCATTATTTCCTGTTATAAACGTAGACTTCGAACAATGATTGAAAAATTTAATGAAGGTGAAGGAGTAAGAGACGTACATCGATATGGGGTTGAAGCTGTGGCAGCAATGTGCCTCACTACCTCCGGCAAAGACAGCGAACGTGATACGACATGGGACGGCGACAGCGAATGGTCACAAGTTGATGTTTTCACCCTGAAGCAACAGAAAATTAAGGCTTCAGTTATTATCCCAAGTTCATTGCATGTCAATAAAATTATGAATATACCAGTCAAATTTACCTTCTCTTCCAAGGAAGAAAATGGTCAACAAAAAAAAAAAAAAATGTTCAAATGTGTGTGAAATCTTATGGGACTTAACTGCTAAGGTCATCAGTCCCTAAGCTTACACACTACTTAACCTAAATTATCCGAAGGACAAACACATACACCCATGCCCGAGGGAGGACTCGGACCTCTGCCGGGACCAGCCGCACAGTCCATGACGGCAGCGCCCCGACCGCTCGGCTAATCCCGCGCGGCGAAAATGGTTCAGATGGCTCTGAGCACTATGGAACTTAAAATCTGAGGTCATCAGTCCCCTAGAACTTAGAACTACTTAAACCTAACTAACCTAACACACAACCATGCCCGAGGCAGGATTCGAACCTGCGACCGTAGCGGTCGCGCGGTTCCAGACTGAAGCGCCTAGAACTGCTAGGCCACAACGGCCGGCTCCAAGGAAGATTCGTCATGTTTTTCCCATGTATGATTTCGCAAGTTTGTTGCGCCTCCTCCCATTTTTAGTGTATTAAAGCTAATGAAGCACTGTACTTCATTGCTACCGCAATGGTAGCATGCTACAATATAACCGATGTCAGAGGACGACAGCGAGAAATTACTGTACAGATCAAGTGGGAGCATACAAATGTACACTCATACTAGTAGGTCACGCCGTATGTCAATCGCTATGCCACTGTCTCAGCAATATTGTACCGATCCTTCGTCATGTGTTTGGTGCTAGATTACAACTGTTTGCTTTGTTATTAAAATCGGACATAACTTTTCCCATTTTCTATAACCACCCAATACTTAAAAACAACAGCAATTTTATGACAAGCATTACTTATTTTTTCCATAGATTTATTGAATAAACGAAGGATTTTAACACACCTGCTATGGAAATTGATATGCTTTTTTTCACCCAATTATTAAAATAAAAATGGAAAGCCCTCTAATAACCAATACCAAACAAATACGGAAGGTACCAGTTGTTTAGATTTAAAATACCGCTTTCAACCGATCTGTTCTTCCCATTCCTAATAGCGAGTCGATTCCTGAAATGTTAGTTATCGCCAGTAGCACCCCCTCCACACACTTTAAAAATGTAACTCCTATGTTTAAAACAGTTTCAAACGAACTGATTACTTTATGAGTAAGTTAACGTGTTAAATACTCGTGTTGGGCGTTAAGCAAGTAAAATCGTTATGGTTGATGAGGCGAAACTGTCATTATGTTGATTTTATTACTTTCGGACTTTTCGCCCATAAACTTGTGAAAGAGTTTGGAGAATGTTTGAAATTACTTTTCAAATTTGTTGGAAGTCGCTGCAGGCTCTCTGGATGAGTATAGTCTGGGTAATTTTCGCTCCGTTTTAAGACATACTAGTTTTTCACGAATTTCAATTTTATTTTGTCATATCTCCTGAAATATGTGTCGTACAATTATGTAGTTCTACAGGTACGTTCAGTGGTACTGTATAGGTGGATACTGTGCAAAAAGTGTTGCAAATACAGTTACTAGTAAAGAAGAAATAAAATCTGAAGCCTCATGGTAAAATTTTACCGCGTTAACAGCAAAAATTTAGTAAATTTTTCATTTCATTACTTTTGAGGCGGGTGCCATAAGAATAAGCTTTCCAATGGTTTGAAATCGCTAAGTGCTCTCACTGTCAAATTCTGGATAAATACAGCCTCCGCGATTAGCACGCCTTGAGTTACGCTGCCTCAGTACATTATATGCAGTTTTTTAATTTAGTACTTGACCCACTGCGTTAAACCTTTAACGAAGATTATAGGCTTGACTATTGGGTAATGAGTACATCATGAAAAAAACTTTAAATTTTTACATTGGGTTAATAATGATATGAAATCGAATATTTGGTGTCTCTGAAAGCCGTGACATGCGCAACCTGTAACTGGGACTTGTTGACTGTTCTAACCATTTACTGTATGGATATGGGGTATGCTAACACTTGTCCCACGCGCATTGTTCGTTCTATGCTCCCGACGCCTGAAATTCTGCATTAACTTTTGATTATTGGTTCCTGACCTCAAAGTACTAAGTTTACATCACTACTGTCTGCGTAATTTTGGCCCTAAAGGGAGGAGGATAAATTTGCGTTTAACGTCCCGTAGACAACGAGGTCATTAGAGACGAAGCACAAGCCCGGATTAGGGAAGGATGGGGAAGGAAATCGGCCGTGCCCTTTCAAAGGAACCAACCTAAATCTGGATCGTCGGACGCGGATTTGAGCCGTAGTCCTCCCGAATGCGAGTCCAGTGTGCTAACCGGTGCGCCACCTCGCTCGTTACCCTAAAGCGTTGGGATTTCCTGTAGAACGTACGTGTTGCTTTCCGATTGATACGGTATGCCGACTGCAGCAGTTGGCGCTCCACAGGAGAAACGGGCAATTAGGCAGACTGCTCGTAAATTTAAAACACCTTTCACTCGAAATAAATCGGACCTCAGTGTAGAGCGTCCAATATTTCACATATCACTACGATATATCTATTATGAGTTTTCATGTTCTGATCGGGTGGTCATCCCTGATGTTGTTTGTAAACATACACATAGCTACCATGAGCGCTATCTATGGGTACAATGTCGCACTCTAATGGAGTGCAGCATTTCAGTTAAGCGCCATTAGAGCGCATTACAGTCACCTGTGGAACAGTAAACACCCATTACGCCACGAAGCACAATAGCGATCAATGATCGGGTCTGCGTCGTCACATCATGCGCAGAAGACTTGTCAGGCACGGAAGTCACTCCAGGCGTGCATCGAAGTCAAAGGGATGTGGTGCGAATATGGATTCAGTTTCAGTTGACAGGTAGTGTTGAGGACTTAGACTGCACGCTCAACACATTCTCAGCATTACCGGCGTCTACGTCTTTTGAGTCAAACGAACTGTGGGCTGACTGCTTGAGAACTGAATTCGACGCTACAGGACATGGATCGCAAAAAACTGTTAGGGAGGACATTGTGTGATCCGAATCACCATTCCCGACGATCTAGGGGAGCATCACGTCGTACACCACATCACCATGGACTCCGTTACGGATGGGTACGAATTCATGCAGAATGGACGCCACAGGAATGGCGCTGGGTGTTGTTTTTTGGACGAAACTAGGATCTGTTTGTACCCTGCTAATTGGGGACAACGTACCTGGAGACAGTACAAGTAATGGAAATGGAACACCACAGCCGTATTTTCAAAGTATTATTCAGACGACTAGTTTCGACGCTACGGTTGCGTGATCTTTAGGTCCTACTATTCACCAAATAAGTACTCCCAATGATTGGCTCATGTATCGTAGGACCCATACAATAAATAGCTACCGTGGACTGCTATTCACCTAGAGTGTGTATTCCAAACGTTTAGCGTGTGGGTGGTGACTACACTCTAGTGAGCGATACATGGCATGTAGTTAATGTATGGGTCCCATGATACGTGAACCAATGACTGGGAGTACTTATTTGGTTAATAGCAGGATATGAAGATGAAACAAATGTAGCGTCGAAACTAGTCGTCTCAATAATAAATATAGTTGTGATGTTCCATTTTCATTACTTATACCGTCAGCCGGTGTCCCACGTCCACAAGAAGTAAGGACTTTCAGAAGATTTGTACAGAACCGAGTAATGCCGAATACCTCCAACCCTATGTCCCACATATGCAACAAGGTGGAGGTGGAGTGGTGTTCTCTGGTGGCATTATATGGGGCCACAGTTCATTTCTCGTGTTTCTAGTAGTGCGGCCGTATCGCCAACATTTTGGTGAAAATTTAATCTCGATGGATGATAACTCGCGTGCTCATCGTGTTGTTCTAGTGAATACGTTCCTTTAGCATGCGAGGATCAAATCCATCTAACCACTATGGGACTTAACCTCTGAAGTCATCAGTCCCCTAGACTTAGAACTACTTAAACATAACTAACATAAGGACATCACACACGTCCATGCCCGACGCAGGATTCGAACCTGTGACCGTAGCAGCAGCGCGGTTCCGGAATGAAGCGCCTAGAACCGCTCGTCCACAGCGGCCGGCTTCGAGGATCACCAGAATGGACTGGCCTGCCTACTCCCCGGAGATGAACTCAATCGAAGACGTGTGGAATCGATTGGAACGAACTGCTTTTGGACATCGACAACCACCGCGAACTCTGCGCGACTTACGCAGAATCACTACTGAATAGTGTGAAAATTTGGAACAGGGCTGGTTTGATGATCTCATCGGTGGTTCCATCACGTATTGACGTTGTTCGGAAGGGCTGTGGAAAAACCCCATAGAAAACCGAAGATTCGGTCGCTACAAAAGTTTTTTCTCCCTTGACAATTTGCGCCTCAGAGCCAGTTTTTGTTTCCTGTACCACTAATTTCGAAGTAAGGGGGTGATGCAAAACTTTTGTTGATGTATCAACGGCCACGACTGCATTGATATCTTTAAAACATGCTTTTTGTTTTCATGAACAAGAAATATTTTGTTACACTTCTTTCTTTTGCAACTGCGGTAACTACTTTTGTGGCACACAATGGTTGTGTAAAAGACGGCTAATGTGGAATTCGAAAAGCTGCCAACCTATCTGCGCGGCGCGGCTCGGCGCCCGTACAAAACGGCTAAGTTACTACGCGAGGGCCTCTGTTGCTCGCGCTTGGGACAGCGCCGCGCGTCAGCCGTTTACGGCGGGAGACAGCCAGCTGGCGTGGGTGGGTCTGCGTGCAGCGGCGGGGCGGGAAAGCAGAGGCGTCCAGACCAGTCCAGGAGTCCAGGTGGCGGCGGCGCGGCTGACCCACTTGCAGGCGGCCGGCTCCTGGAAAGCGACTGCCGCTGTTTACCCCGGCAGGCACAGCGGTACCAGAACAGCCCGGCCCACACCGTACCGTTACCGTCTCACCCGGCCGCTGCATCTCCAGCCGTCTTCTCGAGTCCTGCGGCGTCATTCGCCACGGCGCTAATCTCACTGTAGAGCCGTCCTCACACGGGGCGAGAAAGCGTTCGTGGTGATAGAGCTCGTCGAGTTTTGTGGCGTCACAGTCCGCAATATCACGCTGCACAGCACTCCGTAGCGCGAAAGACTGTGTTGACGCAAGTCAGATTTTTGCATCGTGGAAAGGAACGTGACCAGTAGTAACCAAGGTACGGTTCTAAGTCGTAATTAACTTGGGAGATGCCATGTTGGATTTTGTCAGTTTCATTTTCACTTGAAGCGCATTTTAGTGTTTTTTTTTTCTAATTTACGTCCATGAATATATGCTCTTTTGAAGGGCCAGCACATAGGTGGGTGGTAAGATCCTATGGGACCAAACTGCTGAGATCATCGATCCCTAGGCTTACACACTACTTAATCTAAGTTAAACTAACTTACGCTAAGTGTGGTGTCACCGCCAGACACCCCACTTGCTAGGTGGTAGCTTTAAATCGGCCGCGGTCCATTAGTACATGTCGGACCCGCGTGTCGCCACTGTCAGTAATTGCAGACCGAGCGCCACCACACGGCAGGATTAGAGAGACGTACTAGCACTCGCCCCAGTTGTACGGACGACTTTGCTAGCGACTACACTGACGAAGCCTTTCTCTCATTTGCCGAGAGATAGTTAGAATAGCCTTCAGCTAAGTCCATGGCTACGACCTAGCAAGGCGCCATTAACCATTTCTAGAGAGAGTCTCACTTGTATCATCAAGAATGCTGTATACAAATGATGGATTAAAGTTAAGTATTCCAGCAGCTACGTACTTTTCTTTATAGCATTCATTACGTATCCTGTTTCAGACCTCACGCCCGCCAGCGTGAGTTAACGCGTGCCCTTCGGCTACCCGTCACTGTGGATTGGCTGTCATGCCAGTCCACAACACTAAGGACAACACACACACGAAAATGGTTCAAATGGCTCTGAGGACTATGGGACTTAACAACTGAGGTTATCAGTCCCCTAGAACTTAAAACTACTTAAACCTAACTAACCTAAGGACATCACACACATCCATGCCCGAGGCAGGATTAGAACGTGCGACCGTAGCGGTCGCGCGGTTCCAGACTGAAGCGCCTAGAACCGCTCGGTCACAACGGCCGGCTCAGTCACAAACTTGGGAGCGGCGTTTCCTCGTCCTAAAAATAATGCCCGCGGTATAATAAATATGTAGATTTTGTCTGTTGGGAACATTCTTGTTTGTGTTGTACATTAATCGGCTCGTAGACAACATAAAAGCACTGAGGAGACATATGTAATGCGTTGCCTCCTTATATCGTGTTGGACCTCCTTTTCCCAGAGTAGCGCAGCAACCCGACGTGGCATGGACGCAGCAAGTCGCTGAAAGTTCCCTGCAGAAATATTTAACCATGCTGCCTCTATAGCCATCCAGAATGGTGAAAGCGTTTCCGGTACATCATTTTGTGCACGAACTGACCTCTCGATTATGTCCCATAAATGTTGATGAGATTCATGTCGGACATTCACTCGATTTGTCCAGAATTCGGTACAAACCAATGACGAACAATTGTGGCCCGATGACATGACACATTGTCCTTCATAAAAATTTCATCGTTGTTTGGGAACATGAAGCAGCAAAACATAACCATTTCCGGTCAAAGGTCGGTTCAGTTGGACCAGAGAACCCAGTCCATTCCACGTAAGCACAGTCCACACTGTTATGGAGCCACTACCTGCGTTCAAAATGCCTTGTTGACAACCTGGAACCAAACCTTCGTAGGGTCTGTGCCACACTCGAACCCTACCATGAGCTCTTATCAACTAAAATCAGAACTCCTCTGACCAGGCCACGGTTTTCCAGTCGTCTGGGGTCCAACCGATGGTCCAACCGATGTCGTCACGAGCCCAGAAGAGGCGCTGCAGGCGATGTCGTGCTACTACCAAATGTACTCGCCTCGGTCGTCTTCTCATAGCCCAATAACGCCGAATTTCGCCGCAGTCCTAACGGATACGTTCTTCGTAAGTCCCACATTGATTTCTGCGGTTATTTCACGCAGTGTTGCTTGTCTGTTAAGCACTGACAAGTCTACCCAAACGCCGCTGCTCTCGGTCATTAAAGCCGTCTGCCACTGCGTTTTCCCTTGTGAGAAGTAATGTTCGAAGTATGGTATTCTCGGCAGACTCTTGACACTGCGGATTTCTAAACGTTGAATTCCCTAACAATTTCCGAAATGCAATGCTCCCATGTGTCAAGCTCAAACTACCATTCCGCGTTCAAGGTCTGTTTGTTTCTGCTGTACCACCATAACCACGTCGGACGCCGATGCACTGCCCTTTTAGTAGTGTGTATGCGATACCACCGCCATCTGTATATGTGCCTATCGCTATCTCATGATTTATGTCACCTTAGTGTAGTAATCTCAGATTTTTGATATATTATCCAGTTATCCGGCTTGAGTTAATACATGGAAAAACTTCATAAGATTTCAAAGTGGTGAAAAGACAGGCAACTTGCTGTAAATTTACAGAAATGTAAAATCTTGCACATTAAAAATGGAGGGCTGTAGTATACTATAACCACACTGTTAGTCACTTATTGGTAGCGTACAGAGAAAATACGACTCTAAAAAGCAGACCGTTTACAAAATACTCATGTGATCCATCCAAGAATACTGCTCCAGCGCCTTCGGCCCATAGCTGATAGATTATATGACAGGATTTTGATGATGATGATGATGATGATGTTTGGTTTGTGGGGCGCTCAACAGCGTGGTTATCAGCGCCCGTACAATTACCCAATCTTTGCTCAGTCCAATTGCGCCACTTTCCTGGATGATGATGAAATGATGAGGACAACACAAACACCCAGTCATCTCGAGGCAGGTGAAAATCCCTGACCCCGCCGGGAATCGAACCCGGGACCCCGTGCTCGGGAAGCGAGAACGCTACCGCGAGACCACGAGCGGCGGACACAGGATTTTGGAATGCATCCTTGTCAGAGCAGTGTTCGGTGCAGATGCGAGTGCGTTATGGGAGAGATAAGTGAAGTTGTACGAGGGCAAATTGTTGGTGCTCGCATGGTGAGTGCTTCCATAACGAACGTAGCTGAAGATTCATAAAGCGAGCAGGGAAAGCGGAGAAACATCATTCGCTACGTCACAAAGCAGTCTAAATTGTGAGTTGAGTGGTCGTGACAGACGGCCATTGCAGAGGATGGTGACGAAAAACAAGTCACTGCAGAACTGAATGTAACACTCTCTTTCAGCAGAGAGACAACACTGGAGAACTCCATAAACAGGGAACTGCAGAATTTCAAAACCACTCATTAGTGATTCACATGCCCGTAACAGGACAATTGCTGCAAAACCATTTAAACCTGGACCACGGAGCAATGGAAGAAAGTGATCTGGTCGGATGAGTCTTGTTTCACACTGTTTCCAACTTCTTGGCGAATTTACGTCCTTTGAGTGAAAATGGCGGGGCTTCGGAGATGAAACGGTTCAAACGGCTCTAAGCACTATGGGACTTAACATCTGTAGTCATCAGCGCCCTAAAACTTAGAACTATTTAAACCTAACTAACCTATGGATATCACACACATCCATGCCCGAGGCATGAATCGAACCTGCGACCGTAGCAGCAGCTCGGTTCCGGACTGAAGCGCCTAGAACCGCTCGGTCACAGCGGCCGGCATCGGAGATGATTTGGGAGCCGTGTCGTGGTACTACATTGGTCCCATGAGTACTCTATGTAACCATTTTGGCTGATCAGGCCCATCCCATGGCACAACGTTTGTTCCCCAATACTGGAGCTGTGTTCCAAGACGGCATGCCACCTGTTCACACAGCTCGCATCGTCCAGGGCTGGTTTTGTGAGCACGAAGGTGAGTTGTCGCATCTCCCAAGGCCACCGTAGTCACTGGGTTTCAATATTACTGAGCCTTTGTCGTCTATTTTCGAGACAAGTATGCGTGATCAGTATCCACCTCCATGAATGTTACCCGAACTTGCCACTATCTTGCAGAAAGAATGGTGTAAGATTCCCTTGAAAACCACACAGGACCTGTATTTATCCATTCCGAGACTGCTGGAAGCTATTTCGAATGCCAACGGTTTTCCTACGCTATTCGGCATGGGCTGCATCTACGCGGATTTCTTTTCGGGATTCTTAAAGATTTTTGGTTAGATTTATGGTGTTTAAGATTGTTTAGTATTAAGGTCGTTATTAAAGAATAGCTTGGTACAGTTCTAACCCAACATGACATTTAAGAATACAAAATAATTTTCTAAAATCGAGTGCGTAGACGTGCCCCTGGCATGGAGCAGGTTCACGGACCTGTGGCGTCACGTTTATGCATTTCAGAAAACACAATAATGAGAAAACTAACTACACTACCAAACTTTTCAAAATATGTTTTATTCGCAGTAAACAAGATTACAGGATTATTTTCAGCAGATAAGATGGTAAAACAAAAATTGTACTGGCAGTAAAAAAAAAAAAATCCACTTGTTAGCATAGCCAATATTGAAGTTCGAATGTTAAACAAAGGCCTTTCATCATCACTGTCAGAGTTGCAATTTATGCACAAAAAGAGTGTTTCTTGGGCACAATCTTTGAGTCGCCCCCCGCTCTACCCCTTTTACATCTAAGGCGTTGGTCCTATTCTTGATTTCCTTTGATTGTTGTATCGTGTAATACAATAAACACAAAGGCAGTTTGTGTCCTCTCCGTCTGCTGTGGCGTTTCTAAATGTTGTTGTCTGAAAGTTTCTTTGATTGAGATATCACAGGATGATGATGCTGAATATTGCGGTGTGTGTGTGTGTGTGTGTGTGTGTGTGTGTGTGTGTGTGACCAAACTTTGTTCCTAGACTTACATGCTACTTAAACTAACTTAACGCTAAGGACAACACACATACGCAAGCCCGAGGGAGGACTCGAACCTCCGGAGGGGCCGCGCATTCCGTGACATGGCGCCTCAAAGTAGGCGGCTAAACATTGTGTTAACGTCCCCGACAGAACCGCGTAAACATTCCCACTGCGTGAACATGCCCCCTCGCCATGTTTGAATTACTTTCGAAACTACAGTAATAACTTTCCGGCTTTCAAATTATACAAATGCATACTGTACAGCAGAATAATCTCCTGTATGCGAACTTACTGTATATTTATCTACTACCAGGTCTGAGAGGTATGCCCCTGTGGAGCGTTGATACTTGAGTAACAAAATTTATTCACTTTGCATAAAAACACATGTTCTTCGTGCTAAGAAATTCACTCACTTAGTGCCGTTAAGTCTGTGAGAACCCTCAGTAGATGACGGTACTAATCTATTGTTGTCGCTAGTGCTCTTACAAGAATGGTTCCCGAGAAAAGTGCTCTGCGTAAACGTGCCCCGTCCCTCCTAACGGGTTCTGCTTTTAGTGTTCACATAGTTTCGTACACCGCTGTACGTTTCCGTTTCGTAGCTATAAAATCTGTTCAGTCAGTCGAGAATATGTGCTTCCTATAGCCATCCTTCCTTGGGTTTGCTATTGGAGCCCCTTCTGTGGCAGCCTACTCTCTCGCATCCTAATGGCTCTCTTGTGCTATTTACACTGATACGTTTGGACATTTTGTACCTTTTCTTCTGCATGTGGACTGTGCGCTTGCATTTTCATTTCTCAGTCTGTCCCTGAAAGTTAAGCCAAGGGAATGTAAAAATTTTTAATTCATAAATTATTTTAGTATATAAAAATAACTTTTGACAAATTTGTTTATTTGAATAATACTTGGCCCTAGAGGCTGGAAACTGCATGTAAATCATTTAGATCAGGCAACACTGCTGCTCCTCCACAAAGAAAATGCTTGAGTAACTTGCTGCACCGGAATATTCGGAGAATCCGAATCTGTTTATTTTCTTCACCTCTCCGACGCAGTCCTCACTGCGCTCTCGAAGCCATGAAGGAGGCAAGTATGTCACTGCTATGTCATAAGTACGTCTGCGCACAGACAACTGGAAAACGCGTTCCTGCCATTTCTGGCAGGTATTTCGTGTAAGGCACGACTGAACATCCGATCGATCTCGCCCTCTTCCTCTGAAGGGACCTCATTATCGAAAACGTCCACAGAAAAAACCTGTATGGCAAGACACGTCTCTTCTTCGAAGAGAATCAGTCGGGCACCCGATGGTTTTATTTTACAACAGCGCGTGACAGGAGTAATGTGTGTGATTTTACCAGGATAAAGGTCACCTTGTTCATTAAGGGGATATTTTGGAAATTTATTAAGACAGAGGTGCTATAAGAAGGAAGTCATGGACGTCAAACAGTTTTTCCCAAAGTAGAGAGGGCAGGTGGAAAGCAGAGGGAAATATTACAGACACATGGTGTAAAAAAAGATGTCTACACAATTTTAGAGAATAAAGAGGTAATAAAAATAAACACTTTTTTTGTAGCGGTCCTTGAAGCGTTTGATGCTGGACTATCCTTAGGTCAACGTTCAGCCACAGTAGCCCCTGTCCAGAAGTACGAAAAATCACAAGGTAATTCGTCTGTTTCACTATCAGCTGAAATGTACCATCAATGTAAGGGCTGGTACTTTACACGACCATTTGACCGGGCCTTATCCTCCGCCAAATAAGCTCGTTGTAGGGAATTACCGTATCTTTTTCCGTGAAGTAATACCGTAAATGTTGGACAGTTACCTATTATCAGTCAGACAACGACTTTGGTTCCAGCATGACGAGGCCTCCCACATTTTAATGTTGCTGTCAGAACATTTAGATAACGTTTTCCCCACTTGTCTGATTGAGAGCGGTGACCCAGCACCTACTGTGGTCACTACATTCCCTCGACCTCACTTGTATGGATATCTTTTAGTGGTTGGAGATGGAGGCATTTGATGCAGGAGACGGCGAAAGACGCGCTAGAAGAGCTGGTTCTTTCGGCTGAAGCTGCAGCCAATATTCGTGAAACGCCTGGTTCTTTTTAGACTGTTTCTAGTAATTAGCACACAAATGTCAGTTGTACATTATCGTTAAACGGGCGACACTCCAAACGTCTCTCTAAAACAATGTTCATCACAAAACAGTTGGAACACCGTTTCTGAACGCCACTGGCGTCAAAATATTCAGGGATAAAAACTGGCTCTGGGACTTAACTTCTGAGGTCATCAGTCCCCTAGAACTTAGAACTACTTAAACCTAACCAGCCTAAGGACATCACACACATCCATGCCCGAGGCAGGATTCGAACCTGCGACCGCAGCGGTCGCGCAGTTCCAGACTGTAGCGCCTAGAACCGCTCGGCCACTCCGGGGATACCTTTTGGGGAAACGATGCACTTATCATATTTTCTCACATGAAATAAGTGTTTCTTTTTATCTCCTCTAAAGAGTCTAAAAAAATTTATTGGTAATTTCTTTACATTCTACACGTGAAAGAAGATACGTTTTATCTGCTACACATCTTCAGTCTCTGATGAATCATTTTTACAAGTGCTATTGTGAACCACACAGTTATCTGCCATTGTACGGTGTACTACTGACACGACAGCGGTATTTTCTGACTAAAGGCACTACTTCTGCTCATGACGTCAGTAGCCAGAGAAAATGATGCACTGCATCCAGTACGACGTCACCAAGTAAGCAAAGGCGAAATGCGAAACTGAATGTTGACTACTATTTTCTGCTGCCCCTCCCCCTTTCCCTTCTGTGTCACTCCTGAACGCCACGCAATCAGTTTTGAAAAATACGTGTTCATTCACAATTATTACGGAAGTCATACATCAAGCATTCATCTAGTCACTTAAAGCTAAGTGACCGCGATGGGTGCTAGATGGCTACTTGACGCCTTACTTTTGGAACATAATAATAAATCAGTCGAAACCAATAAGCTGTCTTGTAATGTAACGTATATGCGGCCAGTGCCTGCCGTTGGTAGACCCTCTATTGCAACTCTTCTTAGTAGAAGCCACTCCGTCAACTTGCATGTCGATGAGGATGAAATGATAATGAAGACAACACAGCACCCAATCCCCGAGTGGAGAAAATCTTCTACCCGTCCGGGAATCTAACACGGTCCCCTCCCGTGGCATTCTGCCACGCAAACCACTTTTTTCATTTTTTAAATAAAGAAAACATCTTTCTTTTTAATACTTTTCTTTATTTATTCATTTATTTTTGCATTTTCGGTCTGGTAGGGCCACAGTCGGCCACAGTTGGAGGAAAACAAGGTGGGCAGGGGTCCAATACCACTCAGCTATGGAGGCGGACGATGAACTGCCACCAGTCTACAAATTGCAATCGAGACAACTGTGAAGAAACAAATGACATCTTGCTTGGCAGATGTCCCATACATGCGCATCTGATACATACTGTGCATTCGGAACTAAACTAGCTCTTCTGTACACAACAGAATTAGTTGGAACTACTTTTTTTAAATTTTCGGTGGCCTCAGGGAGAACTTTAGACAATACTAGTACCGGCCGTTCTGCTATTATATTATTTATGATCAATACCTATCTAACAAAACAACGCATCTTATAACTTATTGAAGTACATACAGACAGGTAAAAGAGGTTCTAGAGCTTTCTTTGTTGGCTGAATGTTCGCATGCAATCACCCTCCATTAATTCACTTCCGTACAATAAAAAGAATAAGAACAACAACAATTACAGTAACACATGAATTGGTCAGTGAATAGGTAGGCTCCAAAATGTTAAGGTGTACATGTTTGTGGAAATGTGAGAGGGAAGAAAAGTGTTGCTGAGTTTTCACAAATAGATAAGCTAACACCATTTCCTCTTCGTTTGGTTACTAGTTTTGGGAGATTACATAAAAAGTCAGGTTACAAAACAAATTTTAAATTTAACCTTAAATCATTTCCTCTGAACAATTTAATTTATTCGGTTTACGAATTTTTACTAAACCGCCAGTACTATAAATGGTACAGAAGACAGGTAAGTTCAATCTGTTATCTAATATGTCTTTTCCTTGTAACGTGATTAGTTATGATCATCAAAATGTTCATTTTTATTAAATTTTAACAAACACTACACATCAGGTATACATAGACCGTAAACTGACTGAATCCAACTTTTTCTATATAAATCGTGTAAATGGTGTATAGAACCTGTAACTAAATATACACAAAGTGAAAGCTGAACCCATCTTGTTGGAAATAACCGTATCAAAAGATAAATTCATTTGATTATCCTTGCTTGAGCAGAAAAAATACAGCATACGTTGTGCAACACAGAAATTGCAGGTTATCACAGGATTTTTTACAGTAATTGCACACGACTTTTTTGTACATTTGCTCTATGTGATGTATCTGACTAGTGATGCTGAACTAGTAACTGTATATGAGTGGACGCAGGTGTTATCTGCTTGTACAGATTCATTTACGTACTCCTAAACGTATACGGTGACATCGACGGCTCTGTAAAACTAGTACTTACCCTGTGCTCAGCGTATTCCCCGCTGTCCGACATTGTCCGGCTCTCTTCTGACACTGACAACTTTTAACAGAGATACCGCGGCAGCTGCTTTATCATCAATGGCACACTGATAAGAATGAAATGTGTATCGTACGGAGATAGGTTCCGCGTATATATGATCTCTCGATAGCGGTGTGCGCAGGTACGGGAGAAAAGCCGTGAGTCATGTGCCACTGCCACAGCGGAAATAACACACACCTCAGATGACCCGTAAGTGCAGCAACGATGCTCCCACTGGGTGTCACATACACACTGGTACAGGTATTTAGAAACCACGACAAACTTTGATTGCCCGTTGCTTTCAAATTGCACGTTGAAATGTGCATCACTACCGCCACAAATACGGGGTAGTCTAAGTCTTCATTATCGCCATGAAAAAAGTAGAGCCACGCCAGTAATTTTTGAATTTCCAGCATACTAGGCTAATGATGGGGCAGCAACTTGGGTTAACCAGTCTGATGTAGAAAAGAGCCAAATTTGCAAGATTCAGTTTTTTTTTATTTACTTGATGACTAGTTTCGGGTTACCTGAAACCCATTTTCAAATCATCGAAACAGACAAAATGATATTTTCCCTAAAACGCACACGTACATCGTAGTTAAGTTTTTATATGGCCATTGGCAGGATAAATATATTGGCTTGTGCAATACTGTACCAATGCGCCACAATGTGGTCGCCTATAGCCTTTTGACTAAAAAGGGTAGTTACCATAACTAAAATGAATTATTAATTTTATGTACGAGTATATAAATTGAACTGTTTAAACATATTTAAATTTTATAATTAATAGTCTAACATTGTGAGGAATAAAATAAAATTGAGAAAAAATAATGATGGTAGTAGCGGGAATTGAACCCGAAGTGACAAATTGCCACTCAATGCGGTTGATCGCTGGGCGACTGGAATGTTGCATCAACTGCTCCACAAAAATCCCTCACCATCTACGCTTGCACTTTCAAAGAAATATACTGACCTGGTGTTGTGAGCAACGTAGCACTCATAGCGCCAGAAGGGATGACATCTCGTCACAGTATGTGCAGTCAAAAACAGACAGCTGCGTCCTTTCTCTGAGTTGATCGTAGCATGACTGACCGTCATTTCAGCACTCGACAGTGGTTTCCAGTTATCGTGGTGAGAGCCCTACAAAACATGTTTCCGTGCATTTTATTGGGATACCAGCACGCATTTGAAGAGAAGTGGTGTAATCTTAGAGCAATTCCCAGCTCGCATCCGAAGAGAAATAGCATAATTGCAGTGCGATATTTAGTGTGCTGTAGGTGACTGATAGCTGGAGTATTGTACTGTATTTCGTTTTCTTAATCTGAATGCGAACAAAGCTACAACAGTCCATGCTGAATGTACAGCAACAATGTACCATTGTATGACAGAGCTTCAGTGGCACAGAGGCTTCCAGTGCGGTCAAACGAGTCGGAATGGCGAAGAAAGTGGCAGACCATCTCTATGTGAAGAATCGCTAGTCGCAAGAGCAGTCGAGGTCCTGATTCTCTAAGATTGAACATGACAAACTTCGTGACAATTTAAGTTCAATGACTGTTACCACCCATTCAAAAAGCTCACAGAACCCCGAGGCGAAGGAGCAAATGAGGCTGTGGAAACATGTGGATTTACCACCAACTAGCATCGTGCAGGGTTATGTTGTGGGTTTTTTTTGGAACTGCCACGATGTGCTGTTAAGAAATTGTGCTCGTGAGTTACAAACTTCCGAAATCTCCTGACGATGTTAAAGCACGCTGTGAACATAACTGGTCGTGGGAGCCGACCAGTGGCCTGGTAATTCTATAACAACGTAACGCTCCATCTTGTGCTGCATCTTTGGGACTGTCATATATCGCCTTACCATCCCCCTCCCCCTCCGTATTTCCCCGGGGTGATACTACTCCCTCTCTCCTCGGTTGAAGAAACCATTGCATGACAGGCATTCTCAGGACGTGGGACGTTTCCTAATAAGGCATTCAGACTTCTAAGAGGGAACAACAAAAAGTTACATATTATTACGGCAGTCCAAGTAACTTTTATCGAATGCTACACTACACTTCAAAGTGGCACAGACAGATAAAGTCTGTAAACAACAGTGGGAATTTTATATCAGCCGTTTTATTCCTCGACTATTGAAGCCTGCTCCTCGGTCAAGGAGAATCGCTGTGGGAACGTTCTCCTCGTCAGAAAATCTGCGATTGTTGCGTGTCAGTTCCTCGATTGCCGGGACATTGTCTTCTGTGTTTGATGCCAATGCCCTTTCTTCCCGATAAGCAACACCCACGACTATGTGGCCTCGGTCCAGGTGTGAACATTTCAGTACAGCTGGACGCGACTATGTCTGAAGTCACTGCATAGAACAATATTCCATACACTGCCAGAAGTTCAAGGCGAATCTGTGTGCATTTTAGATCTTTCGTCCCCAAGAATCGTACTGTCTTGTGTTCTTCAACTTCCGAGTACGTTCCCAATTTCCGCGCCATGTCAATCGCACACTGTGATCCGCCTGCTATCTGTAACGAGACAGAACTGTGTCTGTAAGAAACTTGGAACATCTGATCTCTTCTGACAATGCGCCACTCTTGTCGTCCAATGGTATTAGTGTGGGCTGTCATGTTTCACTTACTGTCTGAAGTCACTGCATAGAACAATATTCCAGAATTCGTGGCACTAGTGTCTTGCATGAGATGTCCTTTGGAAGTGCACTGCACTTTCCCAGATTCCTTACAGTCGCTAGCAGAGGAAGATGGGCATACTGGCGCAGATAAGATGACATAAGGTCTTCGGGGTCAATATCCTGAGGCAGTTGCCCTCCTCATGTTTAAGACCAAAGTGTCAACCTGGATCAACGTCCTGAGGCATTTGTCCTGATTATCTTCAAGATCGTGGGCCAATGTCCGCCTTGGTCAAAGTTTTGAGGCTGTTGTTCTTATGTTCAAGACCACAAGTCAACGTCCTCTGAGATAAGGGGTCCATTGTTCTCTGCAAGTTAGCCACTTGGCATTATCACTTGTCACAATTTTTTGCCCAATTGGAATAACTAATGGCAAATGACTTATCATCCAATTATAATGATTCAGTACCCAAAAATACTCCCCGCCCCTACCAGAGAACCACAGTGTTTATGTGTAATAAATGACTCATTAAATAGTTTGTAGTAGTAGTAGTAACAATGTGTAGTGTCTATGGAACGGCTATAGAAAAGTTCCTAATTCCTATCGTCATTTACAAGTCCACAATAACGTTATGGTGTCAGACTTCTCTCAGCCAATTTGATCACGCGGGGCATGTTTGCACAAACAAATACCAATTTAACGTACATCTAATGTGTTAAGTAATAAATTCCAAGGCCATATTCGGCTGCCAAGCATGTAACTTGTTTAAGTAATGCACTGTGGTAACTGTTGTACAAAATTGATTTACAATGTCGAAAACTGGTTATTTTAGAAAGTCAGCAATATTGTAGCAAAACTGAAGATATGATTAGAAGATGGTGATACGTTGGAGTCATCATCATTTCCTTGGGCCTTTGTCCCACTTAAACGTGGGGTCGGCCCTGTTACTATGGATCTGGCAATGTTAGTGTCAGGGAGTGGCCAGATGTCCTTCTTGTCGCCACCCCGTATCCCCTGGAATGGAATTAGTGTACCCCAGGTGTCTGCGTCTAGTGTAAGCCACGAAATAGCCGGAACATTTTCAAATGTCTGCGAGTCGTGTAACTGAGGCAGGACATGGGGACCAGCCTGGTACTCACCTAGTGGGATGTTTCAAACCGCCTAAAAACCACATCCAGGCTGGCCGGCACACCGGCCCTCGCCATTAATCGATCCAGGGCCGGCGTGCCTGCGTGACTCCCGAGTCCAGGAAGCAGCGCATTAGCGCTCTCGGCTAATCTGATGATACATTGGAGTACCGGCACAATTCAGTTTTTTAAAAACAGGAGTGTGTAAATGGTTGAAACACTTGACAGCACACGAATGAGGAGTCTATATGATGGTTAGCCATGAACCTTCCACTGCAATGAACCGAGCGTAAGTGAAGAGTCAGTATGATGGTTTGTAAGACAATGGGAGTGGTGGGGGCTTTTTGGACTCCTAGGGGCAAATGACTATCTTTGACTAATAACTCATTATAATTTGGTATTAAATAATGGGCACAAAAGTAACAGATCACTAATAACTATGATAAAAGTGACAGGTCATTAATTATACTAACTGGATGATAAGTTATGACAGGTCATTAATTAAAGTGGTAAGACCGACTTCTGCCTCAGAGCGGAGTACATTGATCTTTGAGATAAAGATTGAACTTTCATCTTCAGTCTTCTTGATCGCTCCAGGGCATACATAGCCCCACTACTTTCGCCTTCTCTAATACTGATTTTATCTGCTCGTCACACTTCATTTAACTTCTTAATATTATCCCTAAATAAGTTCTCAAGATGTTCATCACTAATCGTTCTCTTTGTTATGGACATTGTCTTACGTTTATCCACATGTACAGAGATGTCGTTCACTAAACCAAGCGGAAATTTTGTCCAAGTCTTTCTGCTTCGCCCAACTACGGTTCTTTCCTGCAGGTAACGGTACAATCAGAGAATACACTCATGGGACATGTTGGTCAAAGAGGCCCCGTGTCACACACAAAATACAAACAATTCACTCATTTATTGTAAATACAGAATACAGAGTAGTAGATTATTATTATGAAAAACAACGTACTGAACGTTCAATAGGTCAGAAGTTCACAGGAGATGCTGAAAATGTTCACCATAAACACAACTCAGCACGCCTCACCATGTTTCTTAAGCTTTTGCCAATTCATCTGATGTGATTTCCCAATCGCATTGCGAATGTTTGTTTTCAGCTCTTCCAATTTTATGCGTGTTGTTACTGTAGACTCTACCATTTCAATTTTCCAACAAATAAAAACCATAGACAGAGAGATCGGGAGATCTTGGCCATAAACCTGCGGAAACTGTAGGTTCTTCTCCGAAAGCTTCATGGACGTAAGACTCGGAAAACCGTTAAGTAAGATACGTGCCGTAGCGCCATCTTGCTGGAAAAACGGATTCTCTCATACTTCCTCCTTAAGCTGCGCTATGAGTAGTTGCAATATTTCTATTACATACAGTTGAGAGTTCACGGAGTTGTTAAAAAAACTGGGGCCTAGAACCCATTGACCTGAAACTGCACGCCAAATGCCTGCTTTCAAATCACGCAGAGGCACCTCAAAGCGTTCCCTGGGATTGTTAGTTGATCAATGGCGTGTTTTGAGAGTTCACATACCCGCTATGGTGAAACAACGCTTCGTCTGAGCTGGAGTAAAGATCTGGATCCAGGTAACCATCAGCGACAAGCGTGAGTAAACATTCGCAATAGTGTGGTCGTTGTGCCTAATCCGTAAGTATTAACGCTAGCGTCACTCTCATTCTCGTATGTAACAGCTTCAAGTTCTCGCATGCCGTTCATCTGATGTTTCGTTGGGAGGAAATACGTCTATAGTCTATTCACCGAGAGCTGGGACGAAACATAAACAGTGTCACGTGAGCGACTACCCTCGTTTCCAGAGAAAGCATTCGGTGTTCACGTGATACGTAGGGGTGTGGAAAATCCTTGGCGCACGCTTTGCAGCTGGCGGCGTTCGGCTGGCTGCCGAGCTGTCACAGCGGACCGTGAGAAACCTGGGCAACAATGTACGAAATAAATTTAACAATAATGTTAAAATAATGCTAAACTGAGTCATTCTGTCGAAGCAGATTTATTTTCATTCAGCTTTCTAACAAAACGCTCCATTCAAACACAATTAATTGTAAATTGTAATAACAATAGCAGTAATAATAATAATAATGATAAAGGATGAAACAAGGTTCACTCTGCAAACTTGAACTGTTTTCATTGAGGTTTATAACAAACCGCTCCTCTCTCTCCTCTATAATGCAGTCTAATTTCCACCTTTGAGTTTCCACTTTTTCTACGACATGGAGGACACACTTGTTCCAATCCTCTGCAGTCACTGTTCTTACTGCTTCTTCTAGCAGTACTTTAACTTCCGGCATTTTGTAGGAATTCTGAGAAAAGTTTTCCCTGCATTCTTCGCCATTTCATCTATTGCGTATTCGCTGTGCGCTGTTCTGTGATTTTTAACTATATCTAAAAGTTCTTTCTTCAACATACCGTCTTCGAAATCGATGTTTTTAGATTTTTGCCACTCTGATATTTCGTGCTTATTGGAATTCGCATTGGGAACTTTTTGTTTTCTCCGAGAATGGTACGGCGCGTTATCAAGAACAATAACTGCATTTTCCTGAAGCCGAGGAAGAACATCTTGAAACCACTTCTCGAAGGTTTCGGCGCACATCTCCTCATGATAATCTTCAATTTTCTTGGATTCTAAAGTCCAAAAACATCCTTCAACGAACCCTGCTTTGCTGCCAATGTGTGCGATAATCAGACGTTTCCCTTTACCTGATGGGCCCTTGCTTCTGGTGGATAATTCGGACAGAAACGCTTGTTTTGAGGAATTTATAGTGTCGTCTACCCAGACGTAACTTCAGGTATGTCCTGCGTTCACCCACGTCTCGTCCAACTAGTAAATGGGTCTGCCTTCATCTCTCAACCGTTTAATGGTTAGAAGATAACGCCGCCTCCATAAAATGATGTCATCCCTGTCTATTAGCATGCTATCGCGCCCACGCCGGACATATTAGAAATTCATTTCTCTAAATAACTTATAAAATGTAGTTCTCCGAAATTTCCCATATCTGCATCTTCGTTCGCGACTTTCCTTCGTACCGCATTTCTATCGAAGTCATCAACACTTTCAGAAAGTTTCTGTCGTAATTTTCCTTTCTTGGGAGACTTAAAAGAGTGTATGGCCTTGTACTCACTTATCACACGATACACCGAAGAACGTGCAACACCTGTAGCTACAGCTGTTTTCGAAACAATGTCACTCATCGACTGCTCTGGATGTTAACAGTTCCGTTTTATACACATTAAGCACCATGTACTTCTCAGAAGAACTTAATGATTTCTTCTTTGCTCGCTTCTTTGGTGGACTCAGAACTGACACGTCGACCTCGCTCGCTGAATCCGTGGTTGACATAATGAGGACAGCCGTATGTGATGCTAATGACATAAGTGAATATATAAAATAAGAAACCATGCGATGCTATTGGATGCGCACATAAACAGTGAATCCTCAGCGTGAGTACAAACGCATATACTTACTCTAATAATAAACAACCAGTCTTTCAAGCGTCTTTACAGATGAACTTACGATAACCTCAAATCGCCGCTGTACAACACCCACTAACGAGCTCACATCTGCAACTGAGACGGCCACAGTGACTGAGCGCCGCGCTTGCGAACCGCACAATGCATCGCTCATAAAGGACAAATGGTTGCACTCATCGCATTCGAACAAACTACAAAATTAAATTCAAACCTTTCTGAAATTTTTCTCGCTTACACCCCCACAAAAAAATTTAAAGGGGAAAAGTTTGTCGCTTACTATATTTCGGATGATGATTTGGTAAAAGTTCTGCATCAGACGTGAGATTTTAATTTATTACTTCACTATTACTGACTCTATTGGGCATAAAATGTGCAGACGTCATCAACATATAGTACTGAAGTCAATTATAAAATTATTTTACTGTGCGACACACAGTTTAGGAGATATGGCGTGGTAAATATAGAGTAACGCGAAAAAACAACTTTTCCTGAAAGCTTAAATATTTCTCTTTTTCAGTGACAATAAATTTTAATGTAATGTAAAAAAGGTATCGGAAGGTAGTTCTCGGATCACTTTATCATGTTCAGGTGCCAAATTATAAAAAACACGACTTTCATTTTTTTAATTTCTGTCGCCCCTGCCTTGTACACCCCTCGACGGCACCGCTGTGATCACGCGCCTTGCCGTGTTTACAGTACGTCTCTTGTTTCGGTGAATGGAGTATAGTTCATTTCCGTGGACTTCTTGCCATATTCTCGTTAACACGTTCAATATTTTCCGACGAATAAACTTTCTTTGCACGGTTACGTTTGGCGTTAGCGACTAAACTTCTTGCTCTAAATTTAGAAATCAATTTCTGCACGACACTTTTAGCAGGAGCAGCTGTCTCTGGACATTTTATCGTGAACCTTTTATTTAACGTTTTGAATGATGATTAAGTCCAAGCAAATTTTTAGCAATAAACACTTTTTTCGATTGAAAAAGGCATTCTGCGGAACTGTATTCACAAGAAGTTTCGAACTCGCTACTGACGACGCAGGCAGCATTGATCACTTTATCGCCGCTCGACATCTCGTGAGCCCGCTCGAGCGCAGCCCTTGCATTAAGGAATAACATCACTCAGATAGCTTCAAATATCACGTTATTTATAGCACAGGGCCTCTTTTACCTTGGCCACTTCGTAATACTGTTAACACCGAACGAGGTGGCGCAGTGGTTAGCACACTGGACTCGCATTCGGGAGGACGACGGTTCAAACCCGCGCCCGGCAATCCTGATTTAGGTTTTCCACGATTTCACTAAATAGCTTCGGGCAAATGCCGGGACGGTTCCATTGGAAGGGCAAGGCCGACTTCCTTCCCTAATCCTATGGGACCAATGACCTCGCTGTTTGGTCCCCCCCCCCCCAAGCAATACTGTAACAGCATGGTTCAAATGTCTCCAAACACTATGGACTTAACATCTGAGGTCATCAGTCCCCTAGACTTAGAACTACTTAAACCTAACCTAAGGACATCACACACATACATGCCCGAGGCAGGATTCGAGCCTGAGACCGTAGCGGCAGCGCGGTTTCGGATGTAACAGCATGAGAAATCGTTTACGTATATTGAGAACGTTAGACGATAGATTCCGTGGAACACACAAAATCTTACTTTCCGCTTTTTGTAAAACATTTGCCGTCCAATATAACGTACTGGGTTCTACTGAATATTACTGCAGCAGTCTCGTATTTGTTGCTTTACACCTCAAATCTTACTTAACACCTACGATGTGGTTCAGAGTTGAACGTCTTTCGGAAGTCTGACACGACGCAATGTACCTGTTCAGCTGCATCTTTTGTTTGCAAGATGTCGCGTATGGGGAAAGCAAGCCGTATTTCACAAGACTGGTTTCTTTTGTTTCTGAATCAGTGCTAATTCTTTGAGAGAAGCAGCCCGCCTTTGCACCAAGCGAGGCCGTCGTCAAGTTTCCCCGGATTTCATAATACTTCTCTAACGACCTGTCCTCCCTGCACACATGAACGTCTCCGTGTAGCTTCAGAAAGCTAACAACATTGTCTCCCAGCGACTTCACAGCAGACACTAGTTCCGCTTCTCGCTACTGACGGTGTTTCACCATCAAGATCGGCGCACTGGCTTCTGTTTTCTAGGAAGTCTTCAGTTGCGTCGCCTGCTTGCTCCGCTACTTCGCCTTACCTCCAGTGGGAAATCATACAGTGGTATACGAGGCATATTCTGAAAGTAAGGCCCATTCGCCACAAAAAATTAGATACGGAAAAATCTGCTGATGATTTCGTTTACCGACGAACTTATTTCACTTTGGCACCTAATCGCTGTCCAGTTTTAATCTCTTTTCGTAGCGATTCACTCACTTGTTCAACCTCTTGCTCCACCTGGGAACTGAATCAGCTGACAACGGCGCAGCGTCTTGAGTTCCTCGTCACTTTCAGACTATTGTCCAGCAAAACATTATTTCAGACGCAAGAAGACAGAATAGTCCCTGTGTGAGATTTCGGGACTGTAGAGGGGGTGGTCGAAAAATTTGTGTTGGTCACTAGGCATTTTTAGTGACCACTTCGCATACTATTTGCGATATCTGAGCTTTCCTGCGATAATAGTGGCACGTCCACCGTGAGGAAACTCATCCGCTAGAGCGTCGACCGTCGATCGTCAATCGTCGATCAGATCGAAGCGTTTGGTCTACCTGTTGCACTATTTAATCGCTATGGATACTGGGCTGCTCTTGGTCATATGCATGTTTGTGGCAACTTTCAGCTCTCTGCGGCATTGAGCAAGCAACTGTCTCGTACCCATAAATTTAAAACATTTACGAGAACCGATCTTTTCGCATTTTTCAGTCTTTGTATCTTGTAATCGATAAGAATTTATATTTGCAAATCTTCTTTGTCGCGCATTTCTTAACAAGTAGGTGATACACAAGGTGTATCATTGTGCAGTTCAGTCCGTTTCTAGCTTGGCTAAAGAAATATACTTACTAATGAAGTCACAATGAGTACTTTATTATTTTACACGACAGCGCTTGAAAAAAAAGTACTGTCTACGACATACAAATTATATTTTCAATTTAAATATGAAACTTCTGAAAACAGTCTATTTCCGAGACAAAACGCTACTTGAGTGTACAGTATGTTCAGAGTAAAAAGCGGAGGAAACAAGACCGCCATGGTGTGAAGACACGTGAGGGGGGAAAAAATCATGCCTGCCCCTTGCAGTGCTGACGCCATAAACTCCGCTTCATGCTTCCGCGAATGCAGAAGTCACTCACGGAAGAAAAAATCTCTTAATGTTGTTCGTAAACTAAACTGAAATCGTCTTACGTATTGATCCTAAATGGAGCAATTACGCCCACTTATGGCAGGAAAAGGAAACATTGCAAAATGCACTGAAGAGCAGCGAAGTAATACATCAGACAACAACCTCACACAGCACTGTCAATTAGTTAATGTTGGCTGCTGCCAAAAACAAACTGCTACCGGTCGAAGCCTTCCGACTTTTACCTACTTGCAACGTTTCACGACAAAGAGTAGATCGGCCAACTAAAAAGTTAACACTCCGTATTGCACATCTAGGATGTTTATGCTAGCTTCTTTTTGGCGTCGCACAAGGCATATCTCCATCGTTTGGAGAGCTGTGATTGGTGCTTCGATGCAGGTCGTCGTTCTTCTGTCGTTTCGTTTGGCCTCCTGTATTCTACGACGTCGACTGCGGTTGTGAAGCTGTTACTTCAGAAGGTCTTTCACGGTCAATTATAACTGCTAGTCGAAACTCCTTCAATGTTATTTGCTGAACTGGTAAATTGTGGTGAATGACTTACGTATTCATACGGGAAGCATCAGCCTTGTAAAACAACGATTTTTGCCACAATGCAGTGATGCACAGGGAGGCAAGTTTTGCATTCTTCTGCATACGTTACTTATGTGACACTGTCCTACAATATGGCGACTAGTGTTTAAAGATCACAAAATAATGCCAAAATATAAAACAGAAGACCAATAGTGAAGATTCTGACACTTACTGGAAATAATCAACACTGTAGTTTCCGCTACTACAAACGTCGTCTGCTAGATGAAAACTATGAAAACAAGTACTCCAAACCGACATTTCACGTGAGTCACGTCCCAATGCAAATCTTTAACGCAACTATCTGTGTGACGTGCTTATAATTATGTATTATTTATATTTTAGGACAAATAATCAGTAAAAAACGCCTAATGAAAGCATGAAAGCCGCCTGAAGGTCAAATGTAATGATTCTAAACTGGTGAATAAGGGAACTTAAAATAAATTTGTGGCTGGTTGCTGTCTCAGCACCATCAACATTTGTCTTCAAATAACAGCCACGGTCTCCAACCATGTCTTCGTATGACAAAATTGCAATATCAGTGAAATTCTCCGTCAACGGTGTAACGAAGAAGTTATTTTAGTTTATTTTGGCGACAACCAGTTTTGGCTTTCCACTATGCGATCTTCAGGCCCTATATACATCTCTCAAAATAAACGATAATGCCATACACCGCAATATATCCCTGGGTTTCGTGAATTGAAACGTTTCATAAGTGCTTCACTCGATGACTTGATAGCAGTTGTTTATTTTGAGAGATGCATTTGGGCCTGAAGATGGCATAGTGGAATGCCGAAACTGGTTGTCGTGAAAATACAATAAAATATCAAAGTTACACGGCTGGTGGAGAATTTCACTGATATTGACAATAACTTAAGCAGCTGTTGTCCCTAGTCCATGATGGATCAACAGAGACTGAATTGTTTAAGCTGTCGATTCAATA
Organism: Schistocerca cancellata; assembly: GCF_023864275.1. Taxonomy (NCBI): domain Eukaryota; kingdom Metazoa; phylum Arthropoda; class Insecta; order Orthoptera; family Acrididae; genus Schistocerca; species Schistocerca cancellata. Next base: position 291,071,848 of record NC_064627.1, read on the forward strand.
AACAAGTGCCTGTTGTCTCGCATCTGGAATGAAATGGATTATTGTTTAAGCGTTTCTCGAGCAACGCTGTATTAGCATCAGCTAATGTTGAAGATATGGCACAGTGTCTGTGCGAACGTAAAACTTTGAACCTTACTCTATCCAGTGGCAGAGGCAATGAGTCTCTAACTTTCATAGTACGTCCATAATAAACAACTGAAATCTGTTCTTTCTTCCTGAATAACCCTTTACTTTACTAACGTAGAATTTTTGCGATCTTGCCATCCACACTTCCTTCTGAACTGATGTAGGAAAATAAAAAAAAAAAAAACCTAAATCACGAGCATGTGACTGGTATTGGAGCCTTCGCGCGTATCTTTCTCGGAAAAAGGAAAGATTATGAAAATTGTTTACGAAGTCTGATGAAATACTGTCAGTAAGAGACGTAGAAAGAGGGTGAAGAAGCGTTGGGCGCGATAAAGCGACTGACTTAAGCGTTGGCATTTCTCCTGTAAGACCTTGACTGGATTGAAGTCGGTTAAAACTGCCTCAGCGATCGTTAAGTAGTCCAGGTGTCGCATTCCTTTCCGTGTGGAATCCAGTAAAGCGATCCTGACAGGCATGCTAAGGCTCTGCACTGGTGCAAGACTTCTCACATGCAGATGGCGTCGAGATAGATGCAGCTTGGTGGCAAACGGCCTGACCGACTTACGAGGTGCGCTGAAGCCATATCGTGGTCTTCTGAGAGCACAATAACAGAACAAGGCTTAATATTTATATGGAGGTGGAGAAAAGGCTTGCTTTGGAATACGTGGCTGATGTAAATCGTTGTGGCGAACGAGGTTAGTTGATTAAAGGTCCGAAAAAATCGTGAAATTCTAGTCTTCTTTTACTGCAGTCCTTTGAGGGATAAAGTCTGTCTTACAAATTTACCTGAACTCATCTAACTGGGCTATGTAGCGGAACTGGTTAGCAGTATTATCCCGTTCTGCTCGAGTACATTAACCAAGTATTGGGGTTCCTATATTAACAAGATGTTTGAACTTGTTGAGACGATTCTTTGAAGATTTAACTCTCTCAATACCAACGGATTTTCGAAAATGTGTGTTACCAGACACACCCGATGTGTGTGTTTGTGTGTGTGTGCGGGGGGGGGGGGGGGGGGGAGGGAGGGGGGAGGCGGGATGCCTACCGCAAAAAAATTAAACAGAATTAGTTAGTTGTTGACTTTCATTAACAAAATTTTTAAAGAGGTAGTGATGTGTAGGGTCCAGCACAGGAAAGTATCTTTTACCACATTCTTAGCAATACCAACGCACTTTCAGGAAGTTAAGTGTTCGTTTTCCCGGCGCGCTGTTGGAGAATGGAACGGTAGAAAAATAGCTTGAAGGTGGTTCGATGAATCGTCTGCTGGGCGCTTAATTGTGAGATGTAGATGGAGGTACTTTGTGATCACCACAAAAATCAAAAGAAAATACAAATTTCGTTAACTATTGTAGACTTTTACTCACAACATACTTTGAAGAGATTCTGATATGTAAGTAGGGTCCTGAACCTAATGTTAAATACGACATCAACTGTGATAAGTCGTATCTACAGGGCTATTACAAATGATTGAAGCGATTTCATAAATTCACTGTAGCTCCATTCATTGACATATGGTCACGACACACTACAGATAGGTAGAAAAACTCAAAAACTCATAAAGTTTTGTTCGGCTGAAGCCGCACTTCAGGTTTCTGCCGCCAGAGCGCTCGAGAGCGCAGTGAGACAAAATGGCGACAGGAGCCAATAAAGCGTATGTCGTGCTTGAAATGCACTCACATCAGTCAGTCATAACACTGCAATGACACTTCAGGACGAAGTTCAACAAAGATCCACCAACTGCTAACTCCATTCGGCGATGGTATGCGCAGTTTAAAGCTTCTGGATGCCTCTTAAGGGGAAATCAACGGGTCGGCCTGCAGTGAGTGAAGAAACGGTTGAACGCGTGCGGGCAAGTTTCACGCGTAGCCCGCGGAAGTCGACGAATAAAGCAGGCAGGGAGCTAAAAGTACCACAGCCGACGGTTTGGAAAATCTTACGGAAAAGGCTAAAGCAGAAGCCTTACCGTTTACAATTGCTACAAGCCCTGACACCCAATGACAAAGTCAAACGCTTTGAATTTTCGGCGCGGTTGCAACAGCTCATGGAAGAGGATGTGTTCAGTGCGAAACTTGTTTTCAGTGATAAAGCAACATTTTTTTCTTAATGGTGAAGTGAACAGACACAATGTGCGAATCTGGGCGATAGAGAATCCTCACGCATTCGTGCAGCAAATTCGCAATTCACCAAATTAACGTGTTATGTGCAATCTCACGGTTTAAAGTTTACGGCCTCTTCTGCGAAAAAAAGTTACAGGACACGTGTATCTGGACATGCTGGAAAATTGGCTCATGCCACAACTGGAGACCGACAGCGCCGACTTCATCTTTCAAAAGGATGGTGCTCCACCGCACTTCCATCATGATGTTCGGCATTTCTTAAACAGGAGATTGGAAAACCGATGGATCGGTCGTGGTGGAGATCATGATCAGCAATTCATGTCATGGCCTCCACGCTCTCCCGACTTAACCCCATGCGATTTCTTTCTGTGGGGTTATGTGAAAGATTCAGTGTTTAAACCTCCTCTACGAACAAACGTGCCAGAACTGCGAGCTCGCATCAACGATGCTTTCGAACTCATTGATGGGGACATGCTGCGCCGAGTGTGGGAGGAACTTGATTATCGGCTTGATGTCTGCCGAATCACTAAAGGGGCACATATCGAACATTTGTGAATGCCTAAAAAAACTTTTTGAGTTTTTGTATGTGTGTGCAAAACATTGTGAAAATATCTCAAATAATAAAGTTATTGTAGAGCTGTGAAATCGTTTCAATCATTTGTAATAACCTTGTACTACTGAGACTCTAATTTACGGGTTAAGTTTAACAGAAAAAGTTAAAACATTTATGGAATTAGAAGAGTTCATTAAAAACAATAAGTATATTTTTCAAAATTGTAAACTGTAAAGTACCTGACTAGATTGCAATATTTTCAAAAGTTGGGCGTAAAAAATTCGCGCCTCCATCGTGGGCATCTTGTGAATGACTTCCTTAAGGATAACGATATCGCTCGACTAGAGCGCTACGGTCGCAGGTTCGAATCCTGCCTCGGGCATGGATGTGTGTGATGTCCTTAGGTTAGTTAGGTTTTAGTAGTTCTAAGTTATAGGGGACTGATGACCTCAGAAGTTAAGTCCCATAGTGCTCAGAGGCATTTGAACCATTTTCTATTCCAATTTTGTGTACAGGTTTCGGAACCGGGGTGATGCAAAACTTTTTTTGATGTGTGTGTTTACGTCAGCCAGGCTCTTCGTGTGTGTTAAGAGAATAGGGTTCTAGATACCAATCACGAGAAGATAATTGCAAAAGGGAATGACGTGTACCAGAATTAAGTTTCACAGTTAGTTTCATGTTCTACCATTACATATTCGCATAATTTCGTCATCGGAAATTCTCAGGGTTAGATTTCTCTCATGTTCCACAAAATGGTCTTTCCTTCGAGCGAAGCTATAGTTCCCCAGTGTCGGAGAAAGATAGCAGGTGTTTTCTGAAACTTAGTGCGTGCTCATAACTACTACCACTGATCGTAAAACAATAATAAAGTTCTGCCACTAAATTAAAAACTATACTTAAAACAATCCGTACTGTGCCTGATTTTACGATGAATAGAAGTGTCTATCAGTAAACTTTGCAACGCGTAAGATTTGGAGGAGGTACAGGGTGTTCTCGACGTCATCACGATATTACACAGGCTAGCCTTTAAATAGCTGCCTGCTTTTTCATTCAAAAAGCGAATAGGAGGAAATCGTAACATAGCTCCCTCCTTAGCTCAGTTATGAAACTACAACACATAATCCAAACGTATGACGTCCGATAACTGGTTCGTTGTAGTACAACAATTTCCTCCCCCCCCCCCCCCCCCCCCCCCGCTAGGTAGTAACTGAAATAATTACGTACCACACAGTGGTTAGAATTTCACGTTGAATCGAAAGTTCACCGGTGAGTCATTTCTCAGATCGGAGGAAATCATTTGCATTGTTCCTTGTAGTACCATATCTGGAACGAGACTGTGGCTTTTAAATCAGTTTCGTTATTTACTTTTATAGTCTACTTCTGTTTGAGACCCGGCAAACAGTTTTTACTAAACGAGATATATTAGAATTCGGGAGTCCTGTTGATGTCAGGTTCATAAGAGACTAAGAATGGATGTGTATGGACAAAAGCCACGGTAGAAAGCTGCCATGTCCTTGTTGAGAGAGCAGTCCCATCATTCGCCTCGAGTGATTCAGAGAAACCAATGAAAGTCTAACTCTGGCTGGCTCATTGGAAATTTCATCACTGCTCCTTGCAACGTAGCCAGTCGACATCCATATGTGCTACATGCCACATTTTTAATCACACTTCTTGAAGTAGTATATTATCTATTATAATTTTTGAGGATGTGTGGTATTTCTCGTGATGAGCCATGATTTTAGTTCTCTTTGTTGATATTTTAACGTTACTTTCTCTGTTTCCTAACTGATGCAATTTATAAACTGGTTTTTGTAGCTAAACTTCCATTTCTTCCAAAATGGTTGCGTCATCTGTATATATGACGTTAACATTTTTATTCCTATTATACTGTATACCCAGATTTGCTTCATGCCTCTAGATGTTAATCAGATCATTTATAATTGCATTAACGAGGTTGGCGACACGCTACATCCTTGCTTGGGTCCCTTATTGGTAATTATTTCTTCAGTTTTATTAGTACCAACTTTTATTATTATTTTCGTGTCCATGTATAAGCTTAAGCTCTTATAGCTTCAATAAGATGTCTAAGATATCCATCTTTAATCATTACGTTCCTTAGTTTCTTTCTGTTCACACTTGCAAAAGCTTTCTCGGTGTCAATAAAAGTAATATGTGTCTCTAAACTGAATTCTTGTCGTTTCTCTAAAATTCTTTGTATGGTAAATACAGTGTCACTTTCCGGAATCCACTTTTATTCTAATAGCAATCTCTGTTATGGTTTTCAAGCGATTATTGATTATTTTTGCAAATATTTATAGACTGAAATCAGGACTCTAATTCCTCTATAATTTTCAGATTTGTTTCTTTGATCCTTTTTAAAAACTGATACTACTTCTGATATTTTCCAAGAGTTTGTTATTTTATGCCAGTGCCAACATTCATTAAATGATAAGGGACGGGCATATTTTAAAAGTTCCTTATAAATACCATCTGGTAGATATACTTTCTTGTTTTTCATACTTTTAAAAACTGCATGCAGTTCTTCTGATGTGATTGAATCCACCGCAGAATTATATAATGTGATCGCTCCCCTACTATTCTAATTCTTGATCCTCTATTTGTCACAACTTTTTCTAAAATTTTTCCTCTTATCTTCGCTAATTATTTTTAGTGCTGCAGTATCTTTCTCCGTTCTGTTTAAGTATTTCATTAGTTTATAGGCAAAAATTTGCCTCTTGATGTGCTAGCCTAGTTATGTGTTTGACATGTTTTCGTTTTTGCTGATACATCTCTTCAGCTACTGCTGTTTTAGTCTGCAGGAGTTTTCTTGTTGATTATATGTATTTCTTCAACTGGCTTTGCTACATTTTCATTCCAAATCCTTGATCCTTTCTATTTCTTTAACTTACTTTTCCCCAATGCTTCATATGCCGCTCTTTCTGTTTTCTTTAACGTTTAGCCATTTTTTCTCTATATCCTGAACAAGAGTGTATAGCACATATTTCTGTAGCAGATTTCGATAAAATTTCCTGATAGTTTTTTGTTCCAGAAGACATACTCAAGCATTGTTTTTCTTCTTGCAGAAAGTTACTCCCACTTAGCTACCATTGTAACTGTTAGGATGAGTAAACAGTCATTCGAACAAGTATATCTTCCTTGGCGTACGTGTAGAGTGGCACCGAATTAAAAATGTTATATAAATTTTCCACTGGTAGTAAAGTTATTTTGTATATCTACTTGTTAGCTCCGTCTTTGATCACTTCAGTGTATATAAAGTGTATGTGATGTAAACAGGACAGAAGCCGCCAGGATTGCAGAGAGTGCTAACGGGTAGGCAAGCCAGCCACGGGCTGGTACCCACGTACCGCCTCATATGCATGACAAGCAAAATTTTAGGAAACATTATCACGCTTGAACATGAGATACATTACACGCAGAGAGACAGAGTACACAGATTTCTTCCCGGGGTGATTGGCGGCATCAAGAAGGGCATCCGGCTACCAGATGCTAGTAATACAACCAAAATCGCTTTGTAACAAAGCCGGCTCCGAAGAGAAAATGGAAAAAGTAAAGCGAAAAATAGTAGAAGAAAAAACACACGACCTGAAAAGGAGCCTGTGACCACTGAATTGTAGTTAAATTGGTTTTGCTGTTCCCCTATGGCTTGTACTGAAATAGTGTTTTCTGCTACCAGACAGTGCCACAGGTTACTCAAAATCGGTACGAACAATACATCCATGCCTTATTAACTGACATAAATCCACCTGTTGATGGAAGTTTAACCTCCGAAACACGTAGCGGAAATAAAAATATATTGTGCCTGGTTACAGTAACTTCAGCTGATATTTCATAACACTCACGACAAAGCCTTAACTGAAACGTTCTCATTTAAACACAAACTAAAAGAATGTTTTAGTGGGGTTTCTAAGATAACGTCATAGACGTAAACGACATCTCAGTTTTTCTTGCGGTTAATTTCAAGAAAAAAATACACTCTGTGTGTGTGTGTGTGTGTGTGTGTGTGTGTGTGTGCGCGCCTCTTACAACCCGGATGTATAATTGCTATCACCCTCTTATTTTCCCCACCTCCCGACGTGATTCCCCTCTCCGTGCGGCCATGTTTTCCATTTAAGTCGCTTTGAGCGAGCTTATAACGGTTCTGTGACAGGCAATCAGGTACAGAGCCCGATAGAAAGCTACCACGGCAGTGGACGGTTTTTGCCTGTCATCCTGGTGGCGGCGAAACCTTATCCACCCAGCCAGTCAACAATGCGGCGTCGTGCTGTAATCCCTGCGCGTCTTGGTCATACAGGAATTTATATAAAGATGTTAATAATTAAGATTCCTGTCGAGTGACAGTGCCCTAGCTTGCTGTAATTGGTGAAAGCGCCTCACCTTCCAAAACGAAAAGTGCCAGATCCCATGTCATTCAAGAGAACTGGCAACCTGTAGTTATTACACGGACGTGAGCATTTTTCTCGCAGTAAGTCCAGTAGTTAACGTACGATGAGAATTACGAGGGGCTGACTGATGCGTGTTTACTCCAGCAGTGGCGCACACACATTGCTTTCATTCTTAATATTACGGACAAATCCACACACAGAGTACAACAGACTACGTAGTCATGATTTGGAAACAAAAAATTCGAACATACGATACGTTGACAACCAGGACACCTATCTTCAGACGTGTAGTGAACTAAAATTGGAAAGTTTCAATAGAAACCGACACTCGCCTTTTTGTCTGGAATGTGAAAGCGAAACTACTTTTTATATTGTTCGTATCGCGGTGCAGGCGTACACAGCGGCTCGAACTGAAAACACACCACTGGTGATTTCTGTAGGAATGTATCCGCATTGTGACCAGTGTTGAATTACATTTCGTGTTGAGACAGTGCGATGAAGTACACTTTCTCCGTCATGGAATTTGATGAAAGAGCCGTTTCACATGGCTTTTTTTGTCGAAGTTTGATCATGCTCCCATGGTTTGAATAGTTCTCGAAACGGAATAGAAAAAAGTACTTACATCATCGAACTTTTTTATTTTTCAGTGTAGTCTCCTTGTAGAAAAATGTACTTGGTCCAACGATGTTCCAGTGGCTTGATCCCATCTCCAAAATGAGTTTCCTCCAGGCCTGCAAAATAGTTGTCAACTCCAGCTACCAATTCTTCGTTTGAAGTGAATCTTCGTCCACCAAGAAAAATTTTCAGTTTTAGGAAGAGATGGAAATGTGACGGAGCCTTATCAGATGAATAAGGCGGGTGTGGCCACATTTCATACCTTAGTTTGTGTAATTTTACCATGGTGACGGCACATGTGTGCGGGAGCGCATTGTCTTGACGGAAGGTGACTTTCTTCCTTGTTAAACCTGGACTTTTTTCTCGTATCTTTTGTTGCAGTTTGTCCAGGAGGTCAGCATAGTATTCTCCGGTAATTTTTTGCCCAGTGAGGAGATAATCTACAAAAAGAATCCCCTTCGCATCCCAGAACACTGATACCATGAGCTTCCGCGCCGAACTAATGGTCTTTGCTTTCTTTGGTGGCGGAGAAACAGCATGTTTCCACCTCTTCGAGTGCACTTAAATTTAATCTGTGGTCACAAACCGGCGCAAAAAATCTTCTCCGTTTCTCCTAAAACGGGCCAAACATTGTTCTGGTATGTCCATTTTCATGCATTTCTGATCCAGCGTCAAGAATCGTGGCACCCATCTTGCAGATAATTTTTTCATTTCTAATTCTTCAGTTAAAATGTGATATCCCCATTCAGATGACATCCGGCAAGCGTGAGCAGTTTCACGCACTTTCAATCGGCGATCCTCCGTGACCATTTTGTGCACTTTTGCAATGATTTCTGGAGTAGTTACACATCTTGGCCGATCACTGCGCGGACCATCATAGCTAAGCTCTCCCTACCAAATTTAAATTCATTTGTCCACTTGGCAACAGTTGAATATGAAGGAGCAGAGTCCCCCAGTGTATTCTGGAAATCGTCAAGAATGTTCTTTGCCTTCATATCTTTCTTTACGAAATACTTAATCACTGCTCGAATCTCAATTTTTTACATCTTCGCAAAACACTACACGGGAACATCAACAGAGCCAAGTCACCGCCACAGCTTTCTTCCAAGAGCACTGACGTGGCACGTGTTTACAGGCAACAGTCCAAAGAATATCACGTGAACAACTCGATGCGCTAGCGCTGACATCTCGTGGTGATTCCGAAAACTTTTCAAACCACCCTCGTAGTTAGCAATTCATAAATGCCGAAACCTGGCAATACTGGACTATCCCGTGTTGATACAGCCTGCGGACTTCTCACGTTAAGCATTGTGACACTCCTGCTTACAGGGGACAGGTAGTACTGAGCCTACGAAATGGTACGAAGTGGTATTAATTCAATCACCAAGTTTGACGAATTGTTAGTGAATCATTTGACTAGTCGGAGTTAAGTATCAGTTTAGTCGGAATTTTGTAACGAGTTCGAATCTGTGATCAGAATTAAAGGAATAATTTTATTTCTCTCTCGTCTTTTGGCAACGGCCTTGCCACAGTGGATACACCGGTTCCCGTGAGATCACCGAAGTTAAGCGGTGTTGGGCGTGGCCGACACTTGGATGGGTGACCATCCACCCGCCATGCGCAGTTGCCATTTTTCGGGGTGCACTCAGCCTCGTGATGCCAATTGAGGAGCTACTCGACCGATTAGTAGCGGCTTCGGTCGAGAATACCATCATAACGACCGGGAGAGCGGTGTGCTGATCCCACGCCCCTCCTATCCGCATCCCCCTCGGAGGATGACACGGCGGTCGGATGGTCCCGGTAGGCCACTCGTGGCCAGAAGACGGAGTGCTTGTTTTTCTCGTCTTTTGCGGTGAGGACTGGTCTGGGCAGATGCTGTGGCCTTGTCGCGTGCTTGACAGTCACTATATCTCTCCAGAAACCAAACCGATCTTCCTCAAAGTCAACTTCAACCAGTCTTTCCATTTTTCTGTACAGAATTCGTGTCGATACTTCGCAGTTATGGTCTGTTAAAACGTGCTTCTATAATATACGCCTTCTTTGGAATCGCAGTTATTACACTGTACATAAAATCTGAGAGACATTTGTCCGTAACTCTATTCTGACGAAACAGTGAGTGTGCTCGGGGTGACGAAGGACAATGAAGGCGTAGAGCGTGTAAGTTGGTACGCGGTTCATTTTGAGTGAGACAAAGAAGTCGGTAGAAGAGAGACGAGAGCGGAGCGGAGCAGAGGTAGGGGAGTTAGCGACCGCAGCCGTGTCGGCCACGGTGCGCGCCGTTCAGTTCCGGCCGACGACCGGCAGCACTAGCCAGCCAGTCCACAGCTGTCGCTGCGTAATGTGTTCCAGCACAGCCCTGCTTCCGGGGCCACCTGCGCAGCAAACACCACGTCACACAGGGGAAGCGATCCTCCAATCGATAAAAGCCTGCCCCTCCAGGGAAACATACCGGCTGCTCTTCGTGCAGAAGAGCGTGTTAAGGTGTAACGCACTAGTCAAGAACCCACTTCAAAGTAAAGAAGACTCAGGCTTCCTTGCTAGTGAGGAAGCGGCATAATGTAAGAGGAACTTCCGGCGTGCCTAGTGGAAGTGTATAGGGACCGTTGCTGCTCATTAACCCTAGCAACACCTTTCAATAACGTTTGCTACCGACGGGAGGGAGGGTCGGGGGCACTTCATCACCACAAAAAAACAGAAAAATGTAAAAAATGTCTATTTTTGACTTTCATTAACAGGTTTCTTTTGAAGATTTGCTGATGTGAAACTAGTGTCCAGAACCTGAAAATATATTTCAGCACTGTCCGAACAATACCAACGAATTTTACGTACTAGCCGGCCGGTGTGGCCGAGCGGTTCTAGGCGCTTCAGTCAGGAACCGCGCGACCGCTACGGTCGCAGGTTCGAATCCTGCCTCGGGCGTGGGTGTGTGTGATGTCCTTAGGTTAGTTAGGTTTAAGTAGTTCTAAATTGTAGGGGACTGATGACCTCAGATGTTAAGTCCCATAGTGCTCAGAGCCATTTTTTTGAACCATTTTGAACTAACAATGGTGCGAAGGGGACTTTTTGTTGCCTTTTATTAATAACAAACTTTATGAACATCTACTGATATGAAAGTAGTGCCCAGAAACTGAAAATAGCACTGCTTTAGCAATAACGACGCATTTTCAGAAACGGATAACATACGATAAAAACAGGGAGTAGGAGTACTTCATGATCACCACGCAAAAATACAAATTTCGTTACCTGTCGTTGACTTGTATTGACAAAATACTTTATAAACACATACTGGCGTATGAGAACAGAAATAAGCTACGGAACCTGAAAATAATAAATACTAGCGAACACAGCAATGGACAGCAACTGCTAAATATGAACGGTAGTTGGATATACGTCCTAACCTCCTCCTCACCCCTCTCTCTGTCCATCTCCTCCTCTTCCCCTCTCCGCCTGCTTTCTTCCCATCTATTTCTCAAACCTTGACGCCTGTTTATTCTTACTGAAAATGTAACCTTGAATGAGACTGAAATAACTTACACTGAAGAGCCGAAGAAACAGGTACAACTGCCTAATATCGTGTAAAGCCCCCGCGAGCACGCAGAAGTGCCGCAAAACGACGTGGCATAGACTCGACTAATATCTGAAGTAGTGCTGAAGGAAATTGACATTATGAATCATGCAGGGCTGTGCATAAATCCGTAAGACGGTGGTGATCTCTTCTGGACAGCCCGTTGTATCCCAGGTATGCTCAATAATGTTCATGTCTGGGAAGTTTGGTGGCCAGCGGAAGAGTTTAAACTCAGGAGAGTGTTCCTAATGTCACTCTGTAGCAATTCTGGACGTGTGGGGTATCGCATTGTCCTGTTGGAATTGCCCAAGTCCGTCGGAAAGCATAATGGACATGAATGGTGATCAGACAGGATGCTTATGTACGTGTCGCCTGTCAGAGTCGTATTTACACGTATTAGGGGTCCCATATCACTCCAACTGCACGCGCCCCACACCATTACGTAGCATCCACCAGCTTGAACAGTCCCCGACATGCAGGGTCCATGGATTCATCAGGTTTTTTCCATACCCGTACACGTCCATCCGCTCGATACAATTTGAAACGAGACTCGTCCGACCAGGCAGCATATTTCCAGTCATCAACAGTCCAATGTCGGTTTTGGTGGCCCAGGCGAGCGGTAAAGCTTTGTCTCGTGCAGTCACCAAGGGTACACGAGTGGGCCTTCGGATCCGAAAGCCCATAGCGATGATGTTTCGTTGAATGGCTCGCACGCTGACACTTGTTGATGGCCCAGCGTTGAAATCTGCAGCAATTTGCAGAAGGGTTGCACTTCTGTCACGTTCAACGACTCTTCTTCAGTCGTCGTTGGTCCCGTTCTTGCAGGATCTTTTCCGGCCGCAGCGATGTCGGAGATCTATTGTTCTACTGGATTCCTGATTTTTCCGGTGCACTCGTGAAATAGTTGTACGGGAAAATCCCCACTTCATCACTGCCTTGGAGATGCAGAGTCCCATCGCTCGTGCGCCGAGTACAACACCACGTTCAAACTCAATTAGATTTTCATAACCTGTCATTGTAACAGTAGTAACCGATCTAACAACTGCGCCAGACGCTTGTTGTCTTATATTGGCGCTGCAAACCGCAGCGTCGTATTCTGCCTGTTTACAGATATATGTATTTGAATACGCATGCCTATACCTGTTTCTTTGGTGCTTCGATGTAAAATGAACGGGTAAATAGGTTGGGATCACTGGCATGCTGGCATGCTGAATCTGTGAGGATAATAGCTTCATTGCCAGTATTTCGCATAGTTTTAATCTGCGGACGATTCAGATTCCATAGCAGTATTTTAATCATAAGCTGATAACTCACAAATACAACTATCCTGTTTCCTCTTGAAACTGACTGCGAGGAAGAAAATAAAACAACACACGCCATGGTTAAAATTTTTTGTTCGTTTTGCTTAAAATTTTGCCGAATGAGAAATAATACGTTCGAATTTGTCTAACGGTTTAAATGCCATGCTATTATAGTTAAAAATTAGTGCGAGAATGAATGCGAAACTGAAAATTTTTACAGCACAGCATTTTCTTTCTCGAAGTCTGTTTGAACCTGTACATTGTTGTTTAGAAAAATTATAAAGCCTATATCCGTCTGAATGTTTATTAGAGTAGTGTGTAAATATCTGAAGTAAATCGCCTAAGAACTATGAGATGTTTGCTACCAATGTAGGGTTACTCCGTTGCCCATACCGCTGTGTTTTATGCAATACGCAAAACCTTCAAATACCACGAGCGATATTTTCATATATTCTCGCACGCTATGAGCAAACTAATAGTCCTATAGAATAAATGAACAGAACCTTTTTGTAGTAAAGGTAACGGAGCTAAATTTTGTGATGCGTTTTCGCTAGAGGCTGTAGTTTTCTTTCAAGAAAACCGTACAAAAGTGACCATTAAACGATTTTTCTTGAAAAACTGGAAAACCGCGGCCTCCAACGCAAAGTTATTCCAGTACAAAATTTAACTACATTAAATTTCCTACAAAAAGTGCTGCTCATTTTTTCTGTAGGAGTAATGGTTTGCGCATAGCAAGCGAGAGAATAAGAAACTTTTGGGCGTGGTATCTAAAGGTGTTGCAAGGTGCATAAAAACCAGTGGTAGCTGCAGCTGAATCACGCTACGTTAATCCAAATGCATAGAAATCTGAAGCAGATGGATCAAGAACTTTTCGAGATTTTTGCTAACAATGTTAAACAAAATCTTGTATGTTCATAGTAATATAGACGACATTCGTTGTGAAAAGTTGCATCGACTGCTAATGGGTGAGGCCAGTTTATAATCACCTCAATTATACTTAAATTTTTGGATTAAGTTTAACTGGAGAAATTTAAAAAACTATAGAATCTGGTAGAAGAATTCGTTGAAAACAATTGTTTTTTTTTTGAAATTTTAAAACAAAGTGCATGACTAAATTCAGTCCTTACAAAAGGTGGACATAAAATATTGCTAGGAATATGATCTGGGATTGCAACGCTTTAGGTGTTGTAAAACTGGTACCATGTCATTGTGTGGTTCTAGACTGCTGACAAGTCATAGTAGCGACGTGGAGTGGAGCTTATGTGCAGTCCGACCAGTGCACTCAGGTAGTGTCAGCAGCTGTATATGGCATACTGGAAGAAACTTGGGGGCGCTCCTGCTCGCCGAATTCAGCCCATTGTCAACCCTAGAGGGAGTGGAACACGTAGAGACGTGACGGAATGTATGGAACTACCCATGGCCCCATTGTGCATGAATCTGTCCGATTTGTTGGCATATCTACGCGGACTGTCCATGTCTACAAGGAATGATGCACCACTAGTGAACTTGGTCTAAGAACAGCAATCGCGGAAACAGGGTAACTGACAGGGATTGGAGCCCAGTGTCATGCCTTGCCAGTGTCAATCTGCCTCAAAGCAGCCGGTGAATGCTGATCCCTCTCATCCAGTTTCTCAGCAAACATTATGGACATTTTGAGTAGGGTGCATCTAGCAAAAACCCTTTACTGTGGTATCGTTCAGAGGTCGCGATGCCACGCCGAAATCGGCAACGCGAATCGATACCACAGATATGAGCGATGGTTCATTGCAATCCGCAGTGATGTATGGGAGACGTTCCTGAAGACCACGCCTCTTCTCCAGCACTGCCGCACCCTCGTACTGAAGTAAATATAGTGTTGAGCATGCAAGAGCTCACCCCAGTTCGAGACCTCAGCTACAGCAGTCAACATCTTAGTACAGGACCAATGAGTAGTTAATCTGAACTTGTAGTGTTGTTAATGTTGAACTAGGTACCTCAACAGAACAGTTCGTTGATTAGTGCATCAAAAGATGCTTTGTTAGGCAATGACAGTTGTAAATTAGCCAATAATCCTGTGGCAAAGAAGTGTGTCATTCTTAAGTAAATCTTTTATATACTAATCTAATAAAGTGTTCTGGTATGATGAACCTTCTCCCAGAGCAATCAAAGAACCCCACAGTTGTGGCCTGGCGAATGTAGCTTCCCCTGGTCACAACATTTATTGCTGCAGCATACAAAGCTACACATCTTAAAATGGGCCAGACAACACAGTATCTGGGCTGTAGATGGTTGGAGGCATGCAGTCTGCTCCAAGTGGCGATTTTTACAAGACGTCGACGCACTGACGCCCCAATCCGCGGTGTGTGGACGGTGAAACTGAGGCCGGAGTTCGTCCTGCGAACTTTTGGACGTGCTTTTTGTACCATGATCTGAATCTATTTGCCGTTGAGGTTGCCGTGAACATAAACCAGGACGTGTATTTCTTCTCGCTCTCCAAGTGTCGCCTTTTCCCCTGCATCGTCAAATGAATGTACTGTGGGCACTCCCCCTTTTTCCAAGATGACAACCGAGTTCACAAGGCTGCACACACACACACACACACACACACACACACACACACACACAGAGGCGTTCTCAGTTTAACGAACTTTCAAGCCCCCCTAGTCACATTCACTGACCTGCAAATTACTCGATCTTAATCCCGAAGAAAACGTTTGAGACTATTCGGAACACAAGGTGTCTGGTCATAGCTGCGAGTTCTTTGATTGCTCTGAGAGATGATGGATCGGAGCTAAAACATACGAAATTTTATTTCAAATGAATCTATATAGTTCTAGACACCTTTCCAAATTTCAAACGTCTATGTTGTATATAAGTATGAAGTGGCGATTGAAATTTGTACCAAGGTCGGGATTCGAACCCGGGATTCTGTTCATTACTCCATCCTGGCACAGTGGCTTTGCACAACTGCATGGACTACCGTAGCACGCCTCCCTCTTCAATTCGAATTCCCATTCATGCCTCAGCCCATATGGTATTCCTATTAAACTCGAACACTGTTGCAGGGGCTCTCCAAATTTCTTGTTTACAATATCAGCTTATTCCCAAGAATTAGCATCTTTCACTTAATTAACACGAGGCAGAAATCCAGTCTGCACTTGGATCGCACTTCCTTGAGTCTTGCGCAGAAAGGCAACGAATATACTGCTGCATCAATTTTCAATTAGCTACCACAAGGATTCAAAAGACATAGCAGTAACCCACGCGCTTTCAAACCTAAACTGAAGAGCTTACTCATGGATCACTACTCCTATTAAATAATAGATTTCAGCTATCAGTCGCCCTTTGGAATTTTTTTTATTGGAAGATCTAGATTTCAGCTAGCAACTAGCCATTGTCAATGCACTATCCTTCTTTGGTCAATGCATGTAATGCCTGTTGGTCTGGCTTTGTACATAGTTCATTGAATACTTAATGGAGGGTAACCTGATACTCCTATTGTGTCGAGGTGTTCCTTGCAAGATTAAGCTGATTCTTGCGTGCATAAGCTTATGGCCTGTCTTTTTTTGGGTTCATAGACATTTTATCTGTTATTACTCGTAATTTTCTGTTGCAATTTCATGTGCTTACACGTTCCATGACCTTGGAGATTTACTCCTCAATTTGGTCCTACGGAACTAGAAGTGTACAACAAAAATTTAAAAAATCAAATATTGGTACATTTATTGCAAGAATCATAAAAAGATTTACTTAATTTAATACACTACATAGCCACGGGATTGTGCTGCATATTTACAAATGTCTTTGAATATTAAACATCACTTGATGAGCACATGTAGGTTCTCGGTGTTCAAAAATGCAGCTCCATTGGAGACAGGAGAAACACGTGAGCCCTAACCAGTCTGTGTTTGCATGATGGGGGATCACGAACTGGGCAGAGCTTTTCTCTGCTCAGCTGTAAACCGGATTCCGTGCAGTGGCGGCGCTGTGCAGCTGGCAGCGAGGGTGTGGCTGCGCCAGCGCCTCCCATTCGTAGGTGCGGATTGCAGCGAGACATGACTAACTCCTGTGGTGTCGATGCCAGTTCCCGACTCTGGTATGGCACCGCGATCTTTGCACTACACCACAACTGTAACGTTCCTTTCAACATACCCACAATTTAATAACTCTATGGGATCGAATCATTAGGAAGTGGCTACACCTGGATACTACACCCCTGAAGAAACTTTTGAGCCCTCTCTTTTGAGCCCTCTTCCTCGCCGAATTGAGTCATTACCAAGACTAAAAGCTGTGTTACACGGTGTTAGTGATATCTCCTTGAGGTAGGTAATTTTTGGTCCGATGTGGTTACGTCACGCAAGTTTGCCCAGACGTATTACGGCTGTGAAAAAGTGGGTACTTCTATCTCAGGCTGTTGGCGTAGGTAGGTAACAAATGAAGACAGTACCCCTTCGAATAAGACGTAACGGCGTAGGAGCATAGTCGAAGTTCGGAAATCAGTTGCGCATATTATGTCACGGGATATAGTTCGCTAAGTATGTGAACAGTCTTACACGCTAAGGAAGGGAAACAGTTATGCAAATTGATCACAAATTTATATTCAAGCAGGTATCGACGGAAAATTAAAACCTGTGAACCTTGCCGACTGGTGGACGAATGTCTGACGATGCAGCTCAATTTAACCGCGCAGCTAGCAATGATAATTAACAGGGGACTTGTCGATACCAAATTCTTTGCGAATTTCATTCCGAGCACGCAGTTAGAAAGCAGCTATGCCATGCACACAGGCGCGTGGACAATATACGCAGATTTAAGCATTTGAGAGAGAACGTGTAGTTGGGCTCAAAGACGCCAGTTGTAATCATCGGCGAATCGCTCGGCATTTGAGTAGGAGCGATGCGAATATTCGACGATGTCGGCAGGAATGGGTGAACGATGGGCAAACACAGCGTCAAGAAGGAAGCGGTCGACCTAGAGAGAAGACAGAACGTGAGGACCGAGCAAACGTCAGAAAGGCACTCAGGGCCCCGGATTCATCATCTATCCGGCGTGCAACTGGTGCTTCAGTGACTATAAGGGCCATTCACAGAAAGGGTGCTAGGCGCACGGCTCCCCTTGCGCAGACGGCCACTGACCTCTGTACGCCAACAAGCCCGTCTGCAGCTGTGTCGGAAAAACGCCCCTTAACTGAGTAGAACTGTCTTCAGTGATCAGCTCTGCTTGGAACTGAGCCCCGATACCAGCGATGACATGCGTCGAGACGCCCTGGACAGCGGTGTGATACTAACCTGACGTTGCCCGCCATACGACCACACAACAAGGAGTGATGGTCCGAGGTGCCGTTGCTTTTTATAGCATAACACCTTTGGCTATCATCCTCGGCGCTGGCCGTGGTGGCCGAGCGGTTCTAGGCGCTTCAGTCCGGAACCGCGCGACTGCTACGGTCGCAGGTTCGAATCCTGCGTCAGGCATGGATGTGTGTGATGCCCTTAGGTTAGGTTTAAGTAGTTCTATGAGACTGGTGATGTTAAGTCACGTAGTGCTCAGAGCCATTTGAACAATTTTTGAACCATTCTCGGCGCCCATACAGCACAGCAGTACGTCGACGATATTCTACGCCCCGTTTCGTTGCCTCTCATGGTAAGCCGTCCTGGGCTTACACTTCAGCAAGTTAATGCCCACTCGCACACGGCGAGAGTTTCTATTGCTTGTCTTCGTGTTTGCCAAGCCGTACCTTGGCCAGCAAGGTCGCTGAATCTCTTCCCTATTGAAAACATTTGGAGCATAATGGGCAGGGCCCTCCAACCAGCTCGGTATTTTGAAGATCTAAAGCGCCAATTTAACAGAATATGGCACGATATCCCTCAGGAGGACATCCAAGCCAAGTCACTCTTTGTGTACGGCCAGAAGAGGACCAACACGTTACTGACCTACTCAAATTATGAAGCTCTCTCTCTCACAAAAAAAAAAACTGAAATTTTCATCATTTGTTTGCCAGAAGAGGACCAACACGTTACTGACCTACTCAAATTATGAAGCTCTCTCTCAAAAAAAAAAAAAAAAAAAAAAATGAAATTTTCATCATTTGTTTGCCTGTACATCACATCTACAGATTTCCGTCCCATTCGGATAAATCCGTGTTGCAACTTTTTGTTTTGTCTTTTACACTGAAGAGCCAAAGAAACTGGTATACCTACCTAATATCGTGTAGGGCCCCTGTGAGCACGCAACACGACGTGGCATGAACTCGACTAATGTCTGAAGTAGTGCTGGAGGGAACTGACACCATGAATCCTGCAGGGCTGTCCATTAATCCGTAAGAGTACGATGGGCTGGAGATCTTTCTGAACAGCACGTTGCAAGGCATCCAACATATGCTCAGTAATGTTCATGTCTGGGGTTTTTGGTGGCCAGCAGAAGTTTAAACTGAGAAGAATGTTCTTGGAGCGATTCTGTAGAAATTCTGGACTTGGGGGTGTCGCATTGTCCTGCTGGAATTGCCCTAGTCCGTCGGAATGCACGTAATCAGACAGGTTGTTTACGTATGTGTCACCTGTCAGAGTCGCGTCTAGACGTATCAGGGGTCCCATATCACTCAAATTGCACAAGCCCCACACCATTGTAGAGCCGCCACCAGCTTGAACAGTCCCCTGCTCACATGCAGGGTTCATGGATTCATGAGGTTGTCTCCATACCTTTACTCGTCCATCCGTTCTACACAATTTGAAACTAGACTCGTCCGACCAGGCAACATGATTCCAATCATCAACAGTCCAATGTCGGTGTCGACGGGCCCAGGCGAGGCGTAAAGCTTTGTGTCATGCAGACATCAAGGGTACATGAGTGGGCCTTCGGGTCCGAAAATCCGTATCGATGATGTTTCGTTGAATGGTACGCACGCTGACACTTGCTGATGACCCAGCATTAAAATCTGCATATTTACGGCACACTCATGAAATGGTCGTACGGAAAAATCCCCACTTCATCGCTATCTCGGAGACGCTGTGTCCCATAGCTCGAGCGTCGACTGTAACACCACGTTCAAACTCACTTAAATCTTGATAACCTGCTATTGTAGCAGCAGTAACCGATCTAACAACTACGCGAGACACTTAATGTCTTTTATAGGCGTTACGACTGCAGTTCCGTATTCCACGCACGCTATACCAGTTTCTTTGGCGCTTCAGTGTATGTTGCGGCCGGCCGCTGTGACCGAGCGGTTCTAGGCGCTTCAGTCCGGAACCGCGCTGCTGCTACGGTCGCAGGTTCGAATCCTGCCTCGGGCATGGATGTGTGTGATGTCCTTAGGTTAGTTACGTTTAAGTAGTTCTAAGTTCTAGGGGACTGATGACCTCAAAAGTTAAGTCCCATAGTGTTCAGAGCCATTTGAAGCCAATTAACGAAATACACAAATCGTGAATGGACACTTCAGCGGCGGAAGTAATTAAAAAAAGCTGAGAGCTTGCTAACGGCTGTCGCTTGCTTCTGCGCCATGGAAACAGTGGGCGAAGGGGAGATAAAATACAATGCTGTGTTAAAACGATCGCTTGGCGGACTATAGGGTGGACAACGCGATGAATGTGTGTGACGGCAGCGGGAACCCGTCTGCGTAAAACTGGGGCGATCGTAAAACAGGTAAGCGCCGGCGACTGGAGAGATTGTAAAGCACTGTCCGCCGGTGGGAGTAACAAACAGACTATAACAGAGCAGCGGAAGGATACGGACAGCTGTTGCGAAAGCGACAGCGTGGGCGCGGGACACGAAGCAGAGCACCGCGACGCACAGCCAGACAGCCCCATTCATAACTCGCCACTCCAGAAAACACACCCGCCTTTACCGGAGCTCGTTCTTCCTCGTATCTTTTGTAACGAATAGCATTGCTCACGACTGTCCAATTCGGTAACAATAAATTCAGCACAAATTTATTTTTGGTATAGTTACGTGTCTTGACTACTTAGCCTTGATCAGCAAGCGATGCCAGCACAGCATTTAACATTAATCAACTGACATCACTGATCTGCCTACAATGAAACGACTCTGCGCTATTTGCATTTGAAGAAGCTGAACTGTGTCTGTACTCTAAAACAAATTAAACCTTCAATATATATAACTGTAACGTCTCCTTCTCTACAGATAACAGTTTAAAAAGAAATCTTGTACATTCAATAGAGATCGCCGGCGATTGGTTTTCCAATTCAGAGGTTAACAAACTAACCTGTAAAAACTGCCCTTCATATTATATTGGTCAAACAGGCAGGGCTGTGAAAACAAGATATAAAGAACACCTATTAGGTAAAAAAGGAGCGAATATACACAATTCTACTTTTGCTGAACACCTCCTGATAGCCAGTCATACGCCAAAACATTTAGAAGACACTGTTGTCCTACACAGAGAAGACAAAGGGCGTAGATTAGATCTGTGGGAAGAGTTACAAATTTTCAAACATCTTGAGCTTAAGGACGGTAATATACTGAACGAACAGTTGAAGCTTGCTTGTAGAAAATTTTTCGAAGGCTTTAAACCTGTACTTTTTACGGTATAACATTAATGCTGGTAACCTTCGTGGTTTATTTCCTCAGGAAGGTATGATGCACCTTCAGTACTTTAAGCTCACTACCCCTTATGTAATGGTGGTTTTGTCACGATGTATGTTTGCTACTACGAGGAGCATTCAAGTTCTAAGGCCTCCGATTTTTTTTCTAATTAACTACTCACCCGAAATCGATGAAACTGGCGTTACTTCTCGACGTAATCGCCCTGCAGACGTACACATTTTTCACAACGCTGACGCCATGATCCCATGGCAACGGCGAAGGCTTCTTTAGGAGTCTGTTTTGACCACTGGAAAATCGCTGAGGCAATAGCAGCACGGCTGGTAAATGTGCGGCCACGAAGAGTGTCTTTCATTGTTGGAAAAAGCCAAAAGTCACTAGAAGCCAGGTCAGATGAGTAGGGAGCATGAGGAATCACTTCAAAGTTGTTGTCACGAAGAAACTGTTGCGTAACGTTAGCTCGATGTGCGGGTGCGTTGTCTTGGTGAAACAGCACACGCGCGCGCAGCCCTTCCCGGACGTTTTTATTGCAGTGCAGGAAGGAATTTGTTCTTCAAAACATTTTCGTAGGATGCACCTGTTACCGTAGTGCCCTTTGGAACGCAATGGGTAAGGATTACGCCCTCGCTGTCCCAGAACATGGACACCATCATTTTTTCAGCACTGGCGGTTACCCGAAAATTTTTTGGCGGCGGTGAATCTGTGTGCTTCCATTGAGCTGACTGGCGCTTTGTTTCTGGATTGAAAAGTGGCATCCACGTCTCATCCATTGTCACAACCGACGAAAAGAAAGTCCCATTCATGCTGTCGTTGCGCGTCAACATTGCTTGGCAACATGCCACACGGGCAGCCATGTGGTCGTCCGTCAGCAAGCATTCGTGGCACCCACCTGGATGACACTTTTCGCATTTTTAGGTCGTCATGCAGGATTGTGTGAGAACACACAGAAATGCCAACTCTGGAGGCGATCTGTTCAACAGTCATTCGGCGATCCCCCAAAACAATTCTCTCCACCTTCTCGATCATGTCGTCAGACCGGCTTGTGCGAGCCCGAGGTTGTTTCGGTTTGTTGTCACACGATGTTCTGCCTTCATTAAACTGTCGCACCCACGAACGCACTTTCGACACATCCATAACTCCATCACCACATGTCTCCTTCAACTGTCGATGAATTTCAATTGGTTTCACATCACGCAAATTCAGAAAACGAATGATTGCACGCTGTTCAAGTAAGGAAAACGTCGCCATTTTAAGTATTTACAACAGTTCTCATTCTCGCCGCTAGCGGTAAAATTCCATCTGCCGTACGGTGCTGCCTTCTCTGGGACATATTGACAATGAACGCGGCCTCATTTTAAAACAATGCACATGTTTCTATCTCTTTCCAGTCCGGAGAAAAAAAATCAGAGGCCTTAGAACTTGAATGCACCTCATACATCTGCCCTTATGTGATTTTGCCTGGCTCTAAAATTTTGTTTTTCCTTTGAATGTGCATAAACAGGATCGTGCACCAGTGTTCGTAATTCTTTCTTGACAAGAGCCATTATTGTCAATTTTTAAAGTTCTGACATGTATACCGTTCGTGGGCTTCACTAATATAGTAATGTAATTTTTTATATTTTGGCTGTATATGCCTCTGGGCGTAAGTTTCTCGGCGTTAGCGCCACCTGCCTGCTTTTTTTGTGTATAACTACATTATGTGTACCAATGCTCCCATACTGTTATAACGGGAGTGTTAATTTCCTTCCTTTTTTTATTGTTACTCTACCTAAGGACGTTATTGATAATGGTAATTTACACGTTGCCTTTGTACGCCAATTGGCACATGTTTCTCGAAACGACCGCCACCTGCCCTGTTTTCAGAGTAACTACGCTCGCCGATTGCACTCAGTCGGTTGTGAGCTCTGTGAGATCCATGAGCTATTTTGTATTCACGTGACATACCCTAATTCTAGGGCTATATTTTATTTTTGACACATGGATCTATGCCGACAATTGTAACAACGGCGATGGTACATTACTCCTTACTAATGTAAAATTGCAAGTACCAGTCGTCGTTATCATACTTCTGTAATGCTAGAGTTCTCTAATTTGTCTTAAAACTTATTCTTGGCTTATAAGTTTCATACTTTTCTAATGTAAGCTATGATGTTCATTGCCCTTAGGTTAGCTTCTGAAGAAGACAAATTTATATTTGTCGAAACCTAGGTAAAGAATTTCTTTATCCATTGCAACTGGTCGGCTGTTTATAATTTTATTAAATTAAACCTTATTTTTTGCTCTCAACAGTCGCATTTCTTCTTTCCTATAAATTCAGTTGCGAAAGTCTTAACACAACGCGCCATGAACCTCATCTTGAAAGTCACATACAAATGAGGTTACAGTACAACTACTGTAGTATCGAGCAGTAGCCGTTAAGTTACTATCGATTTCTGCAATTACGTGCTTACGTAAAATGTACAAGTATTATGCGATCTATAGATATATTTTGCGTGTATATAATGCAAAAGATAGATTGTAGCTTCCGGTTACTGAACGACACCACAAGTTGAACTGCAGCCTTCAGTCTTTCTTTTATTTGTTTGGTGGTGGGGGGGAGCTGGTTATCAGTAAACTGACATGTTCGATGCGGCATACCACGACTTACTATTCTATGGCAAGGTCTTCAACTCACAGCAACACTTACAGTCAATGCCTTCAATTACTTCTTGGATGTATTCCAATCTCTGACTTCTCCTACAGTTTTTACTCTCTATAATTCCTTGCACTACCTTGTAAGTTATTCCCTCATTTCTTAACATGTCCTGTCATTAAAACCCTTCTTCTTGTCAGTGTTTTCCAAACGTCCCTTTCTTCACCTCCTCGTTCCTTATCAGTCCAACTAATTTTCAAAATCAGTCTGTAGCACCCCATGTCAAACGCTTCGGTTCTCTTCTGTTGCGATTTCCCCACTGTCCATGATTCACTAACATACAGACAAATATTCTCAGAAATTTCTTCCTCAAACCAAAGCCATCGTTTGATACTAGTAGACTTCTTTTGGCCATGAATATTGTCTGTGCCGGCCGATGTGGCTGAGCGGTTCTAGGCGCTTCAGTTTGGAACCGCGCTACCGCTACGGTCGCAGGTTCGAATCCTGCCTCGGGCATGGATGTGTGTGACGTCCTTAGGTTAGTTAGGTTTAAGTAGTTCTAAGTTCAAGGAGACTGATGACCTCAGATGTTAAGTCCCATAATGCTCAGAGCCATTTGAACAAATATTGTCTGTGGCATCCTGTTTTCTATGTTCTCCTTCCTTCGTCCGCCAAATGCTATTTAATTTCCAGAGTTAGCAGATTCCCTTCCCTTTATTTCGTAGTCTCCACTTCTGACGGTAAGTTTTATCGCTAATCTCATATCTGCTACTACTTATTAATCTCATTTTTCTTTTGTTCGGTTGTATGAGAGATAAACACTGTTGTTTGTAACGTGTTCCAGTAAGATTTGTACACCTAAACTTATAAGAAGAAAGAAGTGCACATATTAACAGGGCTTCAAATATTATTGGCATTAAATCTAAATGTGCATCTTCTGCTGATAGGTGAGAGGTAAAGCTGTCATCAGCCCGTAGGTTGGTTTGAACATCACCGGGCTTTACTGGGCACGGCCCTTTTGGATGTGGTTATCCGTTGACTTTCTCCAGGCTCTGAACTCACTCACAGACTTTTATACGAAAAGCTACAGTTTAACGTGGATTCCGAACCACGATGCAGCTTGGAATTCTTCACAGTATCTAACTTTGGAAGATTTTAAATAAACGAAAAAGTGACCTCAAAATCAGAGCCGTGTACGGGAATCGAACCTGGGATCTTCGGATTCGTAGTCTGCCAGTCTACCACTTAAAAATCGGTAAAGGTAATAAAACTGAAGTTATAAATGGTTCATGGTTGCTGCAAATCATTACTCAGTAATGAATTTCTGTTTCTCAATGTTGCAAAATTCGTTACGGAGAATATCATGATACGAGACCGTCAAACAGTTAATCTCGAAATGGAAAATACAGAAACGGTCCTTCGCTCAGGTAACTGTAATGTCGAATGAATAAGTGAAACTTAATCCTGTGTCACCGAGAAAGAAGACAGGCGTGCCAAGGCGGATTAGTCGTGTTTCGTTGCGTCCGGTATGTGGGTCAGAAACTCCGCAACCGCGTGGGGCGTGTTCCCCTGGCGTTCAATGAGCACTAAGTCCGTAACAGGATGTGGCTAACAGTATTATTTGAAGTTCGGCAAGCGCACTCGTTGAATGTTAATACTTCTGGTACAAGACCAGCCTTGGGCCGCAAGCGTTACGATGTTGTTACGTCGCGTAACTTCTGCCTGGGCATAAAGCAAAAACTCGTAGCTGAACCAGTCTTTCGCTTACGGTTCAGCCACCATCCATTCTGCTTCCTGTTAAGGCAGTCACAAACGCATGACGGAGGGTGCGTTTCGGATAGTTACAATCTGTTTCTTTTCTGATCCCTGTAGATGCCGCTGCAAAAATGATTGCCGAATCTCTTCGTAGCTGTTGCAAATATCCTTGCCTTCGTCCCCATGGGGAGAGAGAAAGGGGGGAGGGGGGAAAGGAGACTTATAGCACCGAAACTGAAGTATTTAACAAGCCATGGATATTTATTTTCAGTCATTTCATACGTTATTGTGATGACGAAATGTGTATAGTTAAAATCAAATACTGTAGAGGAATTTCAACAAGGGCCAAGAGTGAAGCATATTCTCACAGTATGCAGGTCATAATAAACAGTTCCAAGCGAAACGGAAACGCTGATAATGGAGCTTTTCGTACTGGCGTAGGCTTCAGTAAATCATGAAACATGATTTTTATTTCTGATACTTCAGTGGTTTCTGTAGTCAGTGAACAATGCGTAACAACACACTACAAGATGACATTCGTTCATCTGCGGGATTCTGACTGATTTTAAATTGACCAACTGACAACGTAATCCATATATTTCTACCTTGTACTCATCTTTCCACCCCAAAATGCAACCTGGTTGAACGGTGTCAAAAATCTGATATTCGCCAGTTTTTTTGGTGATCTACAGTACGTGCCTTTGGAATGTGTTAAAAGCAATGTATCCGTGTCCATATTTCAATCTGTGACAGCCGTATGTGTTTCAGCGATTGTAGGAACGGGCTGCATGTCGAGATCTACAGCGAATTGGTTCAATTGGCTCTGAGAACTATGGGACTTAACTTCTTTGGTCATCAGTCCTCTAGAACTTAGAACTACTTAAACCTAACTAACCTAAGGACATCACACACATCCATGCCCGAGGCAGGATTCGAATCTGCGACCGTAGCGGTCGCGCGGTTCCAGACTGAAGCGCCTAGAACCGCTCGGCCACTTCGGCCGGCAACATCACTACGCAACAGTATTTTTCACAACACACCTCGCTCTCCATGTAAGTGGTTACTATCCCTGACGTTTGACTCATTAATCAAGTTACAATGAAACTCTGTTTTTGATCACAAAATATGCCTTTTTATTCTTCCTTGGCATTTCCCATTTGTCAAAAGAACATAACACTGGTCGTACAAATATAGTTTCCAACTCATGCTATATTTGTATGATCATTATTCTGTTCCTTTGACACTAGCAAAAACCCAAACGCATAGGACTAAATAAAATTAATATTTTATGGTCAAGCCGAGAATTTCATTATAACCGCAGAAAATGACTGCGACGCCTCGTAAAGCTTTACTGCAGTATTCCAGGCGGCGCAAGCACAGTCCGTGTGCGTTGCGGGTTAGTCGAGATGTGGGACTGTTCCAGGAAGTTGCTAATGCAATGCTGTCACAATTTTACTTGGAGTAGTGTTGTCATGTTCGAAAATGGCTGGTTAAGATAACAGACGAACACAGAAATTTATGTTGTCCAACAGACCGATGCAGCCGTTCTCATTTAAGGCACCTGTCACAGCAACCAAATGTATTATTTCAAACTTCATGTCTCACTGTGCTACCGTAAGGTACTTTTAAGCCCCTAACGTGTTGTCACCAGGACAGTAATGGTATGATGACGCTCTCGCCGGCTGTTTTTTTATCTGAATTATAACTATAACAGTCGCTGACAGGTCATGCCTGCGTTCCCTCAGATTCTATTGCTTTCAAAGTACATCTTGTGGTGGGCTGCAAGATAAGAGTTAGGCATAAACGCTATCTTTTTACCCTCGCTCCATTTACGAGTGAAACAAGCAGTGCTACCAACTGCCCTCGCCCTTGTACTTTGTATCAGCTTCCCGTAGCGTGTGTCTAAACGCACAGAAACAGCATGACCTTAGAAACAAAAGAATACTATGCGCTGCAGCTGAGGGCCACGTAACGGCAACTCGGGAACACACCGCAGCGTCAGGGCCGCGTCTGGCGTCGAACTGTGGCGCGCTGTACAAAACATGAGTTGCGACAGGTAGGGCATCCCCCCCCCCTCCCCCATCTTATATTCACCTGAGAGGGATGATTTATCAAAAAATGGCTCTGAGCACTATAGGACTTAACATCTGAGGTCATCAGTCCCCAGAAGTTAGAACTACTTAAACCTAACTAACCTAACGACATCACACACGTCCATGCCCGAGGCAGGATTCGAACCTGCGACCGTAGCGGTCGCGCGGTTCCAGATTGTAGCGCCTAGAACCACTCGGCCACCCCGGCCGGCGATGATATATCAGTACCTTTATCAAGAGATCACTTGTTCTGAATGTCCGTGTTATTACACTGGCCAGACAGAAAGGAACCTGGCTGTTAGGTTTAAAGAGCAACCTGCCGACTAAAAGCGGTGATGGAACACGAGGATCTACATTTGCTGAACAGCTTGTTCAAATGGCCCATGCTCCCAAGTCTCTAAAAGACGCAGAACGTTTGCATAATGAAGTCAAAGGAAGTAAGTTAGACGCCTTTGAAGAACTGCAAATTTTTAAACATCTTATTATTGATAGAGAAAATTTACTTAATAATCAGCTGCAACTAAAAAATAGCAATTATTTCGAAGGATTTCAACGTTTACTCCAGTGGAGATGATCCACGGTCCTCTTCTAATGGTCGATGCTGTTTGCTATCTGCTTTGCCCCTTTTTTCATATTCAAATGGCTCTAAGCACTACGGGACTGAACATCTGAGTTCATCAGTCCGCAAGACTTAGAACTACTTAAACCTAACTAACCTAAGGACATCACACACATCCATGCCCGAGGCAGGATTCGAACCTGCGAACGTAGCAGCAGCGCGGTTCCGGACTGAAGCGCCTAGAACCGCACGGTCACAGCGGCCGGCTGCCCCTTTATTATAGTGCGTTTGTACATTGTCTACATATCTTTTGTATTACACTGGTAATGACATCAGTTGCAAAGGTGTTTCTTAATTTGCGTGTTTTATGTTCAAGATATTTCATGTTTCGTACGCCTGTGTCTCCCACACTTATTTTATTAGTTACTGTAGTGGGGTTTCGCCCTCTTATTATAATATTTGAATGTAAATTTTCATGATCTTAGTAGCTAGTTCTTAGGAAATAGTTTAATGTACTGTACCTTATGGTAGACATTTGTGCCGGCCAGAGTGGCCGAGCGGTTCTAGACGCTACAGTCTGGAATCGCGCCACCGCTACGGTCGCAGATTCGAATCCTGCCTCGGGCATGGATGTGTGTGATGTCCTTAGGTTAGTTAGGTTTAAGTAGTTCTAAGTTCTAGGGGACTGATGACCTCAGAAGTTCGAGGTGGCGCCGTGGTTATCACACTGGACTCGCATTCGGGAGGACGACGGTTCAATCTCGATTTAGGTTTTCCGTGATTTCCCTAGATCACTCCAGGCAAACGCCGGGATGGTTCCTTTGAAAGGGCACGGCCGACTTCCTTCCTCATCCTTCCCTAATCCTAACTTGTGCTCCGTCTCTAATGACCTCGTTGTCGACGGGACGTTAAACACCAATATCCTCCTCCGCCTCCTCCTCCTGCTCAGAAGTTAAGTCCCATAATGCTCAGAGCCGTTTGAACCTTTCTTTTTTACGTTTGTCCATTTGCAGGACTGTTTCCTGTCACATTTTGTTTACAATTTACGTTGCGCTAAGTAATTTTGAGACAGCTTGTCTCTAGCGCTCGCGCACGCGCTTGGCCGCTGGCCGAGCTTCGCCGCGGAATTGCTCGCGATGCCTAGTTTCATTGTTGCTTACGTGTGACTCTTATTCCTGGCCCAGTGTAGCTCCGTCTACATTTTTCTTATTGTTTTTAGTATTGACAGACATAATCTTATTTTTATGCGTCTTTATTCTGTATTAGTGTTACTCTGCGACATGGCCAACGTTTGGCTCTCAAAATAATTTAATTTTTGTAAGTATCATGATTTTCCTTATTATGAAATCACTAGATTGATGATGTATTTCAATGTTTAATGTATTTCCGATGGGTTAATTCATAGGTTTTGAAGAAGACACCATTATTGGCATCGAAACTTAGGTAAACTAAAAAAATTTTACCTTGCAACTGAAGGCTGAATTTCTTATTGTCTGAAAAATTCACGGTTGATGAAGCGCTGCATTATGTTAAAGATAATCGAGAGGTCAGTTTGTACACAAAATCCTGCCCCGGCAACACTTTAGCAATTATGGACGGCTGTAGAGGCAACATGGCACAATATTGCTGCAGGGTATTTACTAACGACTTGTTGAGTTATGCCACGTCGGCAAAAGGAGGTCCAATACGATTTTAGGTGGTGTCCCATGACTTTTTGTCACCTTAGTGTATGTAGATTGTAAACAATAACTATTCTCACTCTGCCTTGGGCTACTTCTGAAATAATATTTACATCTGTCGTTTTCGTTGCATGAAGAGAAACGCTTTGATTTCTATCCGCAAGGAAGTCTTGAATGCAGCCACAAATCTGGTCCAAACTTGGGAGCATATACTGTTTTCACTAAACGACGACGTGGATCTGTATGAAATGCTTCCTTGAAGTCAAGGAACACGGAATCAACCTGAGAGCCAGGCACATTATAGACGTACCCCCCTCGAAAATTCCCAGCATATTGCAAATTTCTGTCGCGGCCTTAAAAATTCATGCAATTGTCAATGTGTGTTGGCTGGTGTCTCGTAGCTTTATCGTTTTTCATGAAACCCCGCAGTGGTTTTACATCACAACTACAAGCAGCAACTTAATCGAACAAAACCGCCCTGTTAGCCATATCCAAAGAGTTTCGCTTACCGGACAAACTTCTGGACGCTCGTCGGAGATTGGTTTTCGTTTTATGGTCATAGTTCCACATCTCCGATCTATGGTTACTTCTCGCTTGATTGGACGTCCCCAACACTAATACGGTTGCAATATAAAGTCGCATAAGAGGCCGGCGATCATGATGAAAATGAACAGTAGTACTGCTGAACGCTGGATCAGTCTCTAATCTAAAAGCTGTGCTTCAAAAAAGAATGAGTTTGTTGCTCGTAATGTGACGCGTTTAAGACTTAAAAATCTTCAGATAGGTATGAGCAACAACCTGCGCGTAGATATGAAGGTTACAAGACGTGCACGTAACTAGTCTGCTGGTGGTTGTTACGTACACATCTTGTAGCCTTGATATCTACGTCCAGCATGCTGCTTCTAGGTATCTGAAGACGGCTAAGTCCGAAACGAGCAATAGTCGTTCTATTTTTGAAGCATGACTTTTTTTTATTAGTGGCCTACTAACCTTCCTGCAATACGACTATTCACGTCCCAAACAACTGTTGACATTGCTGTTACGTTGTTTCCCCTCCGCAATGTAGAAGTGATATTGCCACTTTTTGTCCAAAAACGATTTGTGGGTGATTAACTCGGAAAGCTGAAATTTTAAACCATCCACCTCTTATACAGTTCCACGCTTAAACAATAACTTGTTTACCGAATTTACAGTACTAAATGGTTCAAATGGCTCTGAGCACTATGGGACTTTACATCTGAGGTCATCAGTCCCCTAGAACTTAGAACTACTTAAACCTAACTAACCTAAGGACACCACACACATCCATGCCTGAGGCAGGATTCGAACCTGCGACCGTAGCGGTCGCGCGGTTCCAAACTGTAGCGCCTAGAACCGCTCGGCCACCCTGGCCGGCGAATTTTCAGTACTGTCTACATGGTAGTGAAGGGAGCTTACTCGGCTAGTCAGTGGCGAGGAAAGAAACTCTGCCAGGACCTTGTAAAGGAAATCACACCGACATTTGTCAGGAAAAGATTTCCTGAAAGCCAAGTAGGTGTCTTTAGTGGTGCGCCGCCTCGCCCTCTACCAACGTAAGCTGGCGGCGTCCACAGCTGTGGCCACTGAATGCTGCCTCGATCGTGACCGGTGCGCTGCTTACGGGCAGATCCGTTTCATCTGTTGCACAAGAAAAGCGAACGGACTCAAGGACTCGAAATTAACAATGAGAAAAAGATCGGCGCCAGCTGCCGCTGTGTTATGGCTGGCGTCACAGATTCTCCAACGGGAGCCTTGAAGCTTCACAATGCCGCGGACTTGACATTAGGTGGAAGTCCGGCCGTTGTTCGCGCGCTCAGATCGACGTCCTGCTTCAAGGTTCCTTTTATTGCAGGGGCTAATTTGGTAATGGGGCCATTACAGATTAGGCAACACATTCCATCGATCTGTGTGGCCAGGCCGCTTTTTTCCTTTTTCCTGAGAAGTTATGGTAAATACGTTAACGCATGCAGGGATTATTGTTCTAAGTAGCCTGATTAGGAAATGTTCACTTAGTTATAGGAGACACCTAAATCTGCATTTATAACAATCTACGCAACCCAGTGTACAGTGCATTTCGAAGGATACTTCCTACCACCATTAGCAGTTTACTTTCCTATTCCATTCGCGTACTGACCGAGGGAAAATTGACCGTTGTATGCCTTTCTATAAGCCTTCAATCTCTCTTATCATAGTGTAATGACCCCTATGGGTAATACGAGGGTCACTCCAAAACAAATGCACACTATTTTTGTAAAAATACAGTTTTCATTCTGCATGTGTGAAAGTTTTACAGTGTGTAGATACATCCTTCCCGCTTGTTTTCAAACTCATTTCAACCTGTTCCCGTTAGTGGCGCCGTCACAGCATGTCTTCAAGATATCTGCTACACTTGACGTTCGTCAGAAGCAACGTGCTGTCATAGAATTCCCGTGATGTGAAAAAGAGACAGTGGGAAACATCCACAAGAGGTTGAAAAAGGTGTATGGAGATGCTGCTGTCGATCGCAGTACAGTTAGTCGGTGGACAAGCAGGTTACGTGATGAAAGCGAGCACGGCAATATTGAGGAATGTCCTCGCTGCGGCAGGCCTCGTACTGCACATTCTCCAGACAATGTGCAGAGAGTTAACGAATTGGTGACTGCTGACAGACGCATCACAGTGAACGAATTGTCACGCTACGTTGGGATAGGGGAAGGAAGTGTTTGCAGAATACTGAAAGTGTTGGCGTTAAAAAAGATTTGTGCCAGATGGTTTCCCAGGATGTTGACAGTGGCTCACAAAGAAACAAGAAAAACGGTATGCAGCGAACTTTTGGAACAGTACGAGAATGGTGGAGATTAATTTCTTGGAAGAATTGTGACAGATGATGAAACATGGCTCCATTATTTTTCACCATAGAAGAGGAGGCAATCAATGGAGTGGCATCATGCAAATTCACCCAAGGAAAAAAAAAAAAGTTCAAAACCACACCCTCTGCTGGAAAAGTTATGGCTACGGTGTTTTTCGATTCCGAAGGACTCTTGCTTGTGGACATCATGCCAAGTGGAAGCACCATAAATTCTGATGCATATGTGACGACACTGAAGAAACTTCAAGCTCGACTGAGTCGTGTTCGACCACATCGGGAAAAGCAGGATGTTTTGCTGTTGCACGAAAATGCACAGTCGCATGTCAGTCACAAAACCATGGAAGCGATCACAAAACTCGGATGGAGAAACACTGAAACACCCACCATACAGTCCTCACCTGGCTCCATGTGACTATCATCTCTTTGGGAAACTGAAAGACTCTCCTCGTGGAACAAGGTTTCAAGACGATGACTCCTTTGTGCATGCTGCCAAACAGTGGCTCCAACAGGTTGGTCCAAAATTTTACCGTGCGGGTATACAGGCGCTGGTTCCAAGATGAGGTAAGGCAGTTGAGAGGGATGGAAATTATGTGGAGAAATGAAAATATTGTTCCTAAAGGATGTATCTACACACTGTAAAACTTTCAAACATGTAGAATAAAAGATGGATTAAAAAAAATAGTGTACATTTCTTTTGGAGTGACTCTCATATACAGGGTGTCCCAAGAGGAATGGTCAGTATTTGGGAATCGGACAGAAACGTTGACACAAAAAACTTGATATTGACATAGGTCCTATTCCGAATGATTTCCGAGATAGAACACATTTATTGCACATTGTTACTTATTTTCTGTATTATTGGTACATTGTCAGGTTTACAGTTAGTAAACATTCCACCAGGCATTTGGCGAGGTATCAATACGTCTAAGCATTGTCGTACACGTCACTTAACACGTGTAATACAGTTCACAATAAATGTTCGAATGTTCCACCGTCAACTTCAGTGCCTCTGCACGTTCACTAATGAGGGCAGCAGCGTCCATGATGCTACCAAACAGCTCATTTCGCGTATTCACGTTTCGTTTGTACACCCCAGAGTGCATCCAACCCTATGGACAAATATCTAACGGCGTTAAGTCTGGAGATCTTGGGGGCCAGTTAACTGTACCGCAACGACCAACCCAGCGATTAGAGAAACTGCGACTGAGATGTTCCCTCACACGCCTGATAAAATATCGAAGGGCTCCGTTATGCTGCAAGCACATTGCAGTTCGCGTGGCCAAAGGAAAGTCCTCAAGATATTCAACAAACGAATTTTCGGAAAAACGCAAGTAATTCTGCCCCGTCATTCGCTCTTATAAAATGACTGGTCCCATCAACATGTTGGCGATTATTCTCCACCAAAAACAAATGTACGTCACATGTGTTCTATCCCGAAAACCATTCGCCATAGGGCTATGCCCATATAATGCTTTTGCTTCAAGTGGGTGTTCCTGCCATATCTTTGTATACTGACAGTTCCTAAAGTGCCTTCAGGTCAAAAATTGCGACATTGTCTCGATAAGTAGGCTACTGTCAGCAGACAGCCGAAACGACGCTCCACTCTCCGCGGCGATAGAAAACAATGCTTTAAATTCCATAGTTCCTACAAAAACCACGTACAAAAACTGAAATTCAGCGTACATACAGATCTCTATGGAGAATACATTCACTAAGCACTTCAAAAATCTGCTCTTAGTTAGTGCCAGACATATATTTATTTCTTTTGAATAAGGTAATGTTTGCCCATGCGGGAAACAACTTGAAACTTATCATGTCATATCTCGAAAACTATTGAAGTCGCAGAAATACCTCTCGAGACAACGAATTTTTCTATTGTTACGCGTCTGTGGTTTTCTAGATACAACCTCCGGAAACGGCTTTCTTTTGCAATTTTTCAAGTATTTAGTTCTTGAGAAGTATGAAGTTTAAAGACACAAAAATTCTGAAAATAGACGGGGTCTAGATGTCTATAGAGCCTCTACTCGTGGCATTAAAATGTTGTTAATCTTAGTTAGGTAGTTAAGATTTATTACTTGACAGAGATGAAATTTTCACGTCCGGAAAATTTTCGTACTGGGAACTGGATGGTACGAAGGTAATTCCAAAAGTAAGGTCTCCTATTTTTTTTATAAGTACAGAACTCTGATTGTGTGGCAGTTGGTCACACTGTTATGAAGAGTGCTTCACGCCCTGTGTGTAAACATGCGCACGCCGCGCTGAGGCGCTCAGTCTTGGCTTGGCAGCCGTTGAGAATGGAGCTCCTGTTGGATGTTACCGCTAAGTGCGAATTGCGCGCAGTTATTCAGTTTCTGAACGCAAAGGGTATTGCGCCGATTGAAATCCATTGCCAATTGACGGAAGTGCATGGTGAGTTGTGCATGGACGTCAAATATGTTCGTAAGTGGTGCAGAGAGTTTGCAGCTGGTCGGACCGAAATTCACGACGAACAAAAGAGCGGGAGACCGTCAATCTCTGAGGAGAACAGGTACTATGAGACTGAAAAAACTCTACCGGGCAATTCAGAACCAGAGAAGAGGAATGTTGAGCAAGGGCGCACACATTCTCAATGATAACGCTCGCCCACACATAGCTCGGCAAACTGTTGCTCACCTGCAACAGTTTCAGTCAAACATAATCACCCACCCACGCTGTAGTCTTCACTTGGCGCCCAGTGACTATCACCTGTTCCCTACCTTAAAAGATCATTTTGCCGGAAAGCGATTCAGCTCCGACGACGAGGTGAGAGACGAGGTTCATAACTTTCTGAACAGCATGGCTGCGAGCTGGTATGACGTGGGCATACGAAAACTGCCACAGCGTCTACAAAGATGCATCGACAGAAATTGTGGCGATGTCGAAAACTAGATAAATGTTCTAACTGTAAATTGATGTAAACCATTGTAGAAATAAACAGGTCCACGTACTTATAAAAAAAATAGGAGATCTTACTTTCGGGATTACCCTCGTGCAATGCTTTGCGCAGAGGGAATGGTAATGCAACGGGAGTTGAGAATGCTAGAATCCCATTATTTATTGCTGACGGGAATAGTCCAGTTCACTAGCTGTCAGATGCCAAATGGAAACACTGCGAGAACTGCATGGGCGAATATACATGCAGGTGCTAGCCAAGCCTGAAAATTGCGCTGCTGCATCTGATAATGAAGGGCACCAATGCGATGTCCTCTTTGCAACTGTCAGTAGTCGTCAGAACAGCGTCCTGTGTAGTGGTGAGTGCGTTATGTCGGAGCTAAGTGGACAAATTGTTGGTGCTTGTGTGGTGGATACCTGCGTAAACAAGGTAGCTGATGTATTCGGTGTTTCACGAGGCATCGTATCGAAAGGAAAAGTGGAAAAAAACATTATCCGCTAAGTCATTACGCGGACAAAAATGTGTGTTGAGTTAAAGCAACGGACGGTCACTGAATAGGACTGTGACGAAAAATAAGTGGACGGTTGCTGCAAAAGTCATTTTATTGAGCCTTTGTGGTCTACTTTGAAGAAAACTGTTCGTGACTTGTATCCACCGCCATTGTCGTTACCTGAACTTGCCACTATTTTGTAGAACGAATGGCAAACACTCCCTTCAAAACCATAGAGGACCTGTATTTATCCATTACGAGACGACTAGCTGTTTTTTTGAATGTTGCACTCGGGAACCCTATCAGCGCGCCGGTCGAAGTGGCCGAGCGGTTCTAGGCGCTACAGTCTGGAGCCGCGCGATCGCTATGGTCGCAGGTTCGAATCCTGCCCCGGACATGGATGTGTGTGATGTCCTTAGGTTAGTTAGGTTTAAGTAGTTCTAAGTTCTAGGGGACTGATGACCTCAGAAGTCCCATAGTGCTCAGAGCTATTTGAACCTATCAGCGCCGTAATAACACGAAGGGCTGTCAGCGCCTCAACAACACGGAGGGAGGCTCTGTAAGTACGTAAAGTACGAAACTGCAAGGCAAGCGAGATTCAAAAACCACTCATCACTGATGCAAATGCCCTTAACAGGAAAACGTAGTGCCGGAGCCATAAAACGTGGGCTATGGAGCGAAGGAAATGGGAAATTTGTGGTAAGTTCTATGGGACCAAACTACTGATGTCATCGGTCCCTAAGCTTACACATTACTTAATGTAACTTACGCTAAGGACAACACATACACCCATGCCCGAGGGTAGACTCGAACCTCCGACGGGGACAGCCGCGCTAACCGTGACAAGGCGTCTTAGACCGCACGGCTACCATCGCGCGGCTGCACCAAAAGAAGAAAGTCATTTAGTCGGTGAGTCTTATTGCTCTGTTTCCAACTTCTGGTCGAGTTTACGTCCCAAGAATGAAAAATGGCGGATATTTGGTGGCGATTTCGCCAGCCATGTCGCTGTATTCCATGGGCCCTATGATTACTCCGCAAGATAGCATCACTCCCTAGGGTTATATGACCATTCTGGCTTATAAGATCTACCCCATGGTACGAAGTTTGTTCCCCAATTGTGAAGCTCCCTTCAGAGACGATAGGACCCATATTCGCAAAGATTTCATCGTCCAGGACTGTTTTTGTGAGCACGACGATGTCGTCAATCCCGTGGCTACCACAGTCCCGAGATCTCAGTTTTATTGAGCCTTTGTGGTCTACTTTGAAGAATACTGTTCGTGACTTGTATCCACCGCCATTGTCGTTACCTAAACTTGCCACTATTTTGTAGAACGAATGGCAAACACTCCCTTCAAAACCATACAGGACCTGTATTTATCCATTACGAGACGACTAGGTGCTTTTTTTTTTTTTTTTTTAATGCGTACGATTTTCGTACAGCGTATTTGGTATGGTACTGTGTTGTGTTTTTGGTATTTCTGTATTCTTGTCCATTCCAGTACTTCAAATGGGACTATAATTAGCGTCCTTATTGACTTTAGTGAAAAATAGGACAGTGCGCAGCTAGCACGTGGAAGACAACCACAGACTCAGACTCACTGGTCATACCGGACTCGAGAGTCCATTACCGCAGTAACGTATTTTCGCCATCTGTCCCTGCCTTGGGCTATTTCCTTCCATTCACCTTCAATACCTAGGCTCCTCAAATCAGCCTTCACATTGTCCTCCCATCTACGACTCGGTCTCCCCACAGGACATTTTCCCTCTAGGTGCCCTACCAGTACTCTGCGCGCTGCCCTGCCCTCATCCATTCGAGCTACGTGACCCGCCCATCGCAGCCTACGTGATTTAATAATACTGATTATGTCAGGGCTCGAATAGAGTTCGTGAACCTCTTCGTTATGCAGTTTCCGCCATTCTCCGCAAATGTCATCCCTTTTTGCTCCCAAAATTTTCCTCAAAATTTTGTTTTCAAATACTCGAAACGGCTTTTCATTTTGCACAGTGAGAGACCAAGTCTCACACCCATACAGCATAGCTGGTAGAATAATAGTTTTGTATATTGTAATCTTTAAATTCCTAGACAATATCCTTGATGAAAGTAATCTATTCAGTGAGAAGTAGCACGCATTTCCCGCCCGTAATCTCTTCTTCAGTTCGGATTCAATCTCATTTCTCGAAGTGATGTCCACGCCTAGATACTTAAATGTGTTCACTTTTTCAAACTGCATGTCTCCAACTCTTAACATTTCCTGATCTACTGCTGTTGGCATTCTAGTAGAAACCAGGTATTTAGTTTTGTCTTCACTTATCCTTAGACCTACGTCCTCACTAGCCTTGATTTACGCATTCGCATTTGCGGTTACAGATTCTTACCTATCGCTAATGATGTTTAGATCATCTGCCTATCCTAATATATTAATATTTCCATTTAACTCCACACCCTCTCAATTATCTGCTGCCATTCGTACAATATATTCTACGACTAAATTAAAAAGTAGCGGAGACAGGGCTTCTCCCTGCTTAAGTCCGTAGTCTCCATAAGAGCGTAGCGTTCCAAAGGATTGGAAAAGGGCACAGGTCATCCCCGTTTTCAAGAAGGGACGTCGAGCAGATGTGCAGAACTATAGACCTATATCTCTTTCGTAGATCAGTTGTAGAATTTTGGAACACGTATTATGTTAGAGTATAATGACTTTTCTGGAGACTAGAAATCTACTCTGTAGGAATCAGCATGGGTTTCGAAAAAGACGGTCGTGTGAAACCCAGCTCGCGCTATTCGTCCAAGAGACTCAGAGGGTCATAGACACGGGTTCACAGGTAGATGCCGTGTTTCTCGACTTCCGCAAGGCGTTCGATACAGTTCCCTACAGTCGTTTAATGAACAAAGTAAGAGCATATGGACTATCAGACCAATTGTGTGATTGGTTTGAAGAGTTCCTAGATAACAGAACGTAGCATGTCATTCTCAATGGAGAGAAGTCTTCCGAAGTAAGAGTGATTTCAGGTGTGCCGCAGGGGAGTGTCATAGGACCGTTGCTATTCACAATATACATAAATGACCTTGTGGATGACATCGGAAGTTCACTGAGGCGTTTTGCAGATGATGCAGTGGTGTATCGAGAGGTTGCAACAATGGAAAATTGTACTGAAATGCAGGAGGATCTGCAGCGAACTGACGCATGATGCAGGGAATGGCAATTGAATCTCAATGTAGACAAGTGTAATGTGCTGCGAATACATAGAAAGATAGATCCCTTATCATTTAGCTACAACACAGCACGTCAGCAACTGGAAGCAGTTAATTCCATAAATTATCTGGGAGTACGCATTACGAGTGATTTAAAATGGAATGATCATATAAAGTTGATCGTCGGTAAAGCAGATGCCAGACTGAGATTCATTGGAAGAATCCTAAGGAAATGCAATCCGAAAACAAAGGAAGTAGGTTACAGTACGCTTGTTCGCCCACTGCTTGAATACTGCTCAGCAGTGTGGGATCCGTACCAGATAGGGTTGATAGAAGAGATAGAGAAGATCCAACGGAGAGCAGCGCGCTTCGTTACAGGATCATTTAGTAATCGCGAAAGCGTTACGGAGATGACAGATAATCTCCAGTGGAAGACTCTGCAGGAGAGACGCTCAGTAGCTCGGTACGGGCTTTTGTTAAAATTTCGAGAACATGCCTTCACCGAAGAGTCAAGCAGTATATTGCTCCCTCCTACGTATATCTCGCGAAGAGACCATGAGGATAAAATCAGAGAGATTAGATCCCACACAGAAGCATACCGACAATCCTTCTTTCCACGAACAATACGAGACTGGAGTAGAAGGGAGAACCGATAGAGGTACTAAAGGTACCCTCCGCTACAGACCGTCAGGTGGCTTTCGGAGTATGGATGTAGATGTATTACAAATTCTTCTGACTCCAGTTTCCCCACGCGTACTCCACCTTTTGTGTTTTTCAAACTCGCTTCTATAAGTCAAACATACTTCTTTGGTATTCCAAGTTCCA
This sequence comes from Schistocerca cancellata, assembly GCF_023864275.1. NCBI lineage: Eukaryota > Metazoa > Arthropoda > Insecta > Orthoptera > Acrididae > Schistocerca > Schistocerca cancellata. The sequence continues at coordinate 291,112,060 of NC_064627.1, forward strand.
AAAGACAACCACAGTCTTGCAAATAGTTAACATAAAAAGATTGGCACTCTGGCTAAGGTCATCGCCGGTGTAGCGTTATCGATCCGCTCAACACGAGGCAGTGCGAGCAGAAAGGGGCGTGGCGACAGGAGTTGAGAACTAAGGCACGTAGGACAGTGGTGCGCGCAGAGCGGCCGCACCGTTACCTGCTCTTGCGTAACGGCACCGCCTCGCACTGACGCCGCCGCCGACCCGCACTTTGCCGTTACCGCAGCTTCTTCTGGGCCCAGATGACGACCGGGGCCCACCGACTTGCTGAGAATTTCGGGACAAGTCGCAGCGACGGAGTTGTTCACTTTGACCGTTTGAAGCTGTAGCAAAAGCGGACAAATGAATACCCGCGTAAGTTACACCTTCGTGGAAAATAAAATTAGAAGCACCAGCTTATTACAGTCCAGCACATTCTTACGGTTTGATGATTTCGGTGAGGGAATTTACTCTATGAGACACCAAAAATGCTCGAGAACCAGCCTGATCCACAACGAAGAAGCGCTGGTCAAAGCTCACTGGAATGTAATGTCGTGACAGACGTTGGCAAATAGCATGAAATCAGGGGACTGGGGGGGGGGGGAGGGGGGAAGAGGGCGGCAAACATGCACTTTGATGTTCGTATTCTTTCTCTGTCACCTCGACTTTCATACGCTGCTGCGTCTGCACCCTCTAATCATTGTGTGTGCTGGAATGAGATTTTCACTCTGCAGCGGAGTGTGCGCTGATATGAAACTTCCTGGCAGATTAAAACTGTGTGCCGGACCGGGACCTCTGCCTTTCGTGGGCAAGTGCTCTACCACTGAGCTACCCAAGCACGACTCACGCCCCGTCCTCACAGCTTTACTTCTGCCAGTACCTCGTCTCCTACCTTACAAACTTCACAGAAGCTCTCCTGCGAACATTGTAGAACTAGCACTCCTGAAAGAAAGGATATTGCGGAGACATGGCTTAGAGGTCCCGAGTTCGAGTCTCGGTCCGGCACACAGTTTTAATCTTCCAGGAAGTTTCATTGTGTGTGCTGTTGGCGTACACTTGCACTTATTGAGAAACGATTGTTGAAGAACTGCTTCCCTTGAGAGGCAGAAAACTAATTACCAAACTATACTCAACTTTATCAAGGGACTGCTCCTTTTTACGACTTCGTAGCTCAATTCGCAAAAATGGAACCCTTGGAGAATTAATTTGTCGTCAGTTTGTCGGTTTGTTTGTCTGTCTGTGCGACTGTTCAAACCCCTTCTTTCTCAGGAACGGATACACTTATCAAGTTGAAATGTAAAAGGCTTAAAATTTCGCTGGTGGATTTGTTACTCAGATGACATCCAATGACTTGCAACATTGGAAGTCCGGAGCTCTCCTGATCGACTCATTATGCTGCTACTACTTCTGCACCCAAAGTGCAATCCTTTTATAATGACGAGTCCGCCTCTCCTGTAATCTGGTGCTCAATTCCGCTTTATATGGGGGTGTCCGAATACTTTTGATCAGATACTGGAAACAATAAAATATACTATACAGCAGGAGAGACACCATTAACGTCCGATATTAGCAGACACTGCCTCTCCCCCCCCTCTCCCACCAGTTCCCCGCCCCCATGAACGTCAAAACTTCTTCTCGGGAATCTCTGACGTTTCGTCCCGTTGACAGCCTGTGTGAATACCGCCATTTGAAATGCCGTGTGAAATGTTCGGCGTTCCCCTCCCTGTGGGTCGACCTCTATTCAGTGACGCACGCGTTCTTCATAGTTCAGTATACAGAGGTGAACAGCGTCGTCCATGAGATAACCGCACAAATCCAACGGTACGGGATCTGCGTGGATCCTCACCACTTCCTTGTTGACATACTCGCGGCCTGAGTACTGTTAACAGGAAGCTGGGCGTCAGGACAAAGAAAGCACACTGCTACTGTCGCACCTCCAGGAGACAATGCCGCCGCCTGATGCCTCGCAGCACTCGGCAGAATGTAACGGGCCCACTAATGTGCGCGGCAGCCCGGTTTCCCACTGCAGGCGGTCCTGCATATTCACGAGGACGTGCTTCTTTGTCTGGGCCCACAAAACGCGGCCCCGCTGTTTAACTGACTCCAGCTGGTCGCGAAGGGACCGAAAGGTCACCGGGCCTCGATTTGCATCAGCTATGCGGCGGGGCCGATCTTGTCTCCAAGGTGACATGCGGCTCATAAAACCATGTTGCTCTCTTTTCTTGTAAGTTCTTGCGCACGCACGGGCACAATATTCAAAAAGAACAGAGAAAGAAACCACGAGATTAAAAAAAATACAGTGAAACAATGTTGTACTAGTGGATGGAGCGCAACTGACCATTTTTAATAGGGTTGGGTTGTTTGGGGGAAGAGACCAAACAGCGAGATCATCGGTCTCATCTGGTTAGGGAAGGCCGGGTAAGGAAGTCGGCCGTGCCCTTTCAAAGGAACCATCCCGGCATTTGCCTGGAGTGATTTAGGGAAATCACGGAAAACCTAAATCAGGATGGTCGGAAGCGGGATTGAACCGCCGTCCTTCCGAATGCGAGTCCAGTGTGCTAACCACTGCGCCACCTCGCTCGGTCATTTTTAATGGTCATGCGTAAAATCAGGGAGGCCAATGCCATGTAAAAGCACTCAAACAATGTGAATAGAGGAGACGGCTATAGGGGTGTACCATCCTGGTTTTTGCAGAAGTAAAGCTGTGAGTACCGGGCGTGAGTCGTGCTTCGGTAGCTCAGGTGGTAGAGCACTTGCCCGCGAAAGCCAAAGGTCCCGAGTTCGAGTCTCGGTGGGGCACACAGTTTTAATCTGCCAGGAAGTTTCATATCAGCGCACACTCCGCTGCAGAGTGAAAATCTCATTCTGGAAACATCCTGGTTTTTCTCAATTCAGTCTTCATTTTCTATTCCTGAAAGTTGGGTGGGCTGTTGTATAGCTTTTCTATTTTTCAGCCAATTATCCGAGCAGGCTGGTAGTGAGGCAGAGGGTTTCCCAATTGGAAATATTTGGGAAGGGGCTTCCAGTTCTGGCTTTCACCTGATAACTAAGGGGAAACCCTGGTCGGGCACGGGGGAGGTTTTTTTTTATCTTACAGGAGGCTTGGCGCAGTGGTAATTGAAGTCCGGCATTTACCTTACGGCCACGGGAAACCTCCGCTATAAGTGAAGCTGGGACTGATTGTGCGATTTGCCAGCCACCAGAGCGCAACATGCCGTATTAACCACTTGAGAAACTAGCGTCACCAGAGAGAAACTGACGAGCGTGTAAAATGTCCCAATGAGCAAAACAGCACTCACCGTACTCGTAATCTGAAGCCCATTCGCCTACCACTGCCGTTCATAGCTCATACCGACTGAGGCAATAAACTGCCCCATGACTTTTGTCACCTCGGTGTATATGCCTTTAATGGAACAAACGTGTGAGCAACTGACTGTCGCCTGTTGCCTTAGTATCTTATTATGTCCCCCACACTAGCGTCATGAAGAACAGTTACACCCAGACCTGCGAACAGTATACTAAGTCTTATTTCACAAGGCTCGTGTCACCGTGTGACACCAAAGTTGAGTGATAGACGAACTCCTTTTCCATGTAAGTAATTACCATTTTTAGCTGTAGAGTTGGAAGGAAAATGTGAAAAATATTTACGCAACTACAAGGACTGTACATTTCGTTTATCGACGAAATTATCTAACTCGAATTTTGCTTTTTACTCGGAGTGTGGTGCAACAATTCTTAAACCTAACTCAAGCAATGTGGAAGAGTTACAAAAGTATTTCTCCGCTGGCTGCAGAGAACTGATTGTCCATTCGAAAATATTCTTGCCGAACAGACGCACGTTCTAAAGGGAATATCGTATGACATTAACCAAGTTTCAAATTCTTAGGATTATGATATGAAAAGAGTAAACGGCCCCACACACGAGAGATAAATCACTGGCGATATCGCCTGCAGTCGATCGCTGGCTTTGCCCCTGCCATTCAAGTCGATTTAGCAAGCAGCTTCAACCACTATTACAAACAGCACTGTGCTGTAAACAGCTGCCAAGAAAGATAAACTACTGTGTTCAGCAGCGGTGGCAGTTGAACTCGATATGTCGAACGATGTCTGTAAAAAAATTGAATACAAATTACAATTTATTATAGTTGCTTCGGAACGTTGTTCTTGGGAATATAGGCTACGTCACAGAACACATTACATTTTCTATTTACGCCATGCGTGTTGTGTACATTTTATCAGTATATTTCACCAGTACTCCTTCAAGTCCAAGATTCCTACATCATTTATTAGTCTTGTAGCTAACTACAAATATTGACACAATGGCTTCACAATCTCGATGTATGTATAGAAATGTTACCAGCGGCAGCATTGCTGGTTTCTATAACTCTTGTTGTAAATTTTACGAGGAAGAATTAGAATTTACCAAATGAAAAGGGACTTAAGTTTAACTGTAGAATGTGGGTATAGCCCAAACATTTAAATGATCAACATTAGGAGGGGGCTTTCAATAAGTAATGCAAAACATTTTTCTGAAAGCAGATTGGCTTTATTCAGGATTCAAATGCAAGATATTACTCCACTCTTTTGGCTACAAAACCCTATTTTTCAGCATTATCACCATTCTATGTGACGGCCTTATGCCGCATTACTGGGACGACCTGCATGCCAGCATGGTACGAAATTGCTGCATCAATAAGCTCCCCGTCATCCACGTACAGTTTCCCGCGGAGGGTATCCTTCATTGGGCCGAACAGGTGGAACTCGGAAGATGCGAGACCCGAACTGTAGGGTGGATGAGGAAGAGCAGTCCAATGAACTTTTGTGAGATCCTCTAGGGTGCACAAGACTTGAATAAAGCCTTGCGTTGTCGTGGACAAAGAGAAGTTCGTTGTAGTGACGAACACTCTCAAGTCGTTTCTTCAGTTTCCTGAGGGCAGCACAATACATTTCAGAAACGATTGTTCCACCGAGAGGGAGGACACCAAACAGAATAACCCCTTCACAGTCACAGAAGACCGTCAGCCATGACTTTACCGGCCGAGGGTACGTCTTTTAACGTTTTCTTCGGAGGACAGGTGGTGTTGTGCCAGTCCTTGAATTGCTGTTTTGTTTCCAGTTCGAAGTGTTGTACCCATTTTTCGTCGCAGGTGACTATGTCCGACAAAAAATTGTCACGATCTGCGTCGTAACGCGCAAACAATTCCGCACAGATGGTACTTCGTTGCTCTTTATGGTCTTCTGTTAGGCAGTGAGGAAAGAAGTGTTGTATTACTTACTGAAAGCCCCTTGTACTTCATCGTGCTTAAAAGTTAAAAACTTTATAATGCGTCTGATCGTTTCATACATAACTCAGAATCACCAGCTGCAGTACGGCGTATTGTGACTGTTACTGGTAACTTTCCCACACATTTCTACTTCTACAGCACAAGCTTCAAAGTGGTAATCACTGAAAAATCTGAGGGTGTAAGAGTTTTTGTATTGGTATTGTTTCTTGATGTGACAATTCCTTCAGCTTCACTTGGTTTGTGCTTCCTGAATATCTATAAATTGTAACGTAAAAAGGCCTTTATCCAAGTGGGCATAGCGAACGAAACAAAACTACACAACCACGCTTAAGAACTAGGCAAGAGGGTTGCATCCTGGTAGACGCATAGGGCCGATTCGTCGCATTCGTTTCATCAGATTGCATGCGAATTCCAAGTGACCAGTGATCGATTGCTGCGATCTGTGATTTGGCCACACACATGCGGTCTACAGACTCATTACGCGACCAGACAACGAATCGCTGCGATCCGTCACTTGCATATGTGTGTTTGGGGGAGGGCTCAAGGCCCGAGTATAAAAGTATGCAAGTGGGAGGGTGGGTACTCACCGCTGGCGCCTAGATGTGACGTTTCTGCACTCGTTGCTGCTTCACGCTGCGGCGTCTACTGTCCTTCAACCTGGAACACAGCGAAAGAGAGAAATTAGTGGAAAAGGAACAGATTTGTCTGATGCGAAAGCAACATAGAAAGAAGAAAAAGTGGACCAAGAAAACGACGGATAGCCTTGACGAACCGCAGATTGTGCGTTATGGCGAGAGACAGCTGTTTGCGGTCTGGCGGCGTGCGTCTTAATTCCCAGATGACGTCTCACTACCAGCGACGTGACTACACAGCGCAGTAGGCAAGGCAGGCCCCCGTACTTTCGCTCACGAAACGCGGTTTCTGCGGAGTAGCGAAGAACACGCAAGGCTAAAGGTCAAACGAAGCTTTCACCGTTACTGAAATCACGGATATCGCGGGTGGCAAGAAAAAACATCCACGCACTTTGATCAGTGATGTCTATACAGGGTGTATCAGAAGGTGTATTACAAGACATGGTGGTTGGTATATGGCTACTATGTAAGCGAATTGTGCTAATAAACTTTTGTTACAAAACGCTTCATTTGCGTGCTAGCGTCTCTAAAATGTGGAGGACGTAGCAATTTTGACCACACAAGCTACGCAAGAAGTAAAGGAGACAATGCTCAGTACATTACTTTTACTAAATACCAGTTTAATTCACTTACAGAAGATGCTCAATGCCACCGCAACCAACTTCGCTACATTTCGTGTATGCCTGATGACGGCTTGCCAACCCTTGAAGATTCTCGGCGTATCTCAAATGACTCCAGCTGCTACTTGTATTGGTGCCACAAGATCTTGTGGTGACTCCACGGGTGTCACGAACACCAGGGTTTTCATGTACCCCAGAAATGAAAATGCAACGGTTGCAGGTTTGGCGAGCGAGGGGCCAGGCTACTGGTCCTGCACGTCCAAGCAATCTGTTGCCAAAGGTGTCACTTAAGTGACCAAGTACCTCGGTGTCGACGTGTGCTGTGGCGCCATCCTGCAGGAACCACATCGCAAGACGGATTTCCAAAGACAACCTTGGTAAGTCTCCTCGAAGAAATATAAGGTAATTGGAATCACCAGCACGCATAGCATGAGGTATGGACCTATGACTTGATCATCAATGACCCCTGCCCACAAGTTGACAGCAAACTGACTTGGTGGCCTCTGATACGCAGCTCTTGAGGATTTCTTCCGCCCAAACATGGCTATTTCTGGTGTTGAACATGCCGTCCCTGGTAAAGTTGTACTCATCAGAAAACAGTATCCATTTCAGGAAATGAGGATCTTGGCTACTTCGCTCGAGCAGCCATCGGCAGAGGTTGACACGACGAGGAAAGTCGTTCTGAGTCATCACATCAGCCTTCTGAAGTTTTAGAAATGAAGGTGCTCATCATGCAGAACATGCCACAAAGCCAAGTGATTCTAACCTAAGGCGTGTGCTGCAGCCCGGATGCACGTACAAGGCTGCTCTGAAAAGCGCTGGCTGGTGTACGGCGTGTCCGCGGCGTCCACATTGAGGACCGCTAGCACGTAAGCTGCCCTTTTCACGTAAACGTCTCTCCAATCTTTATATGGTGCGGGCTGGGTGACGCCTGTTGGGTTGAAGTGCTTCATGGGCGCTGCAACCCTCTTTCTAGCTTCCCCGTAAACAAGAAGCGCGTCGGTATACTCTGCAGCTGTGTGCACATCCGCCATTGTTCATTCCCGATTGCCTCACGAATGACTGAAAACTGTTTACAGTATGAAACTACGGAACAAATGGTTCAAATGGCTCTGAGCACTATGGAACTCAACTGCTGTGGTCATAAGTCCCCTAGAACTTAGAACTACTTAAACCTAACTAACCTAAGGATATCACACACATCCATGCCCGAGGCAGGATTCGAACCTGCGACCGTAGCGGTCGTGCGTTTCCAGACTGTAGCGCCTTTAACCGCTCGGCCACTCCGGCCGGCCTACGGAACATAAGACACTAGTGTACACTACGTTATCTTCGTAAGACTGTGCAGTGTTGTACGTATCATGTGACAAATGAAGCAGTACCACTGGTAAACACTCAGATCTCGCAGTGCAATGCCCTCTGCTCCTTGTATGGTACAGACTCGAATCGGAGGCACTTGCGCGTCAACGTTCTCGGAGCGTTTGCAGTTTACATTGCCCCCTTTCTTCCTTGTCTAGTTTCTGTGGTCGAAACTGCCGACGTGCTCCTCCACGTTTCAGAGACGCAAACGAAACGTATGCGAACATATATTTATTAGCAAAATATGCTTGCAGGGTACCCAGATACGAACTACCACACCTGTAACATACCTTTTGGTACATTCTGTATAATAGGTTTCAAAGATGGACTGTAGTATCATTTTCATACGTAAATAATTTCTTGTTTCTGGTGCGAAGACATTGTCATTTTTGTCCTGTTCCTTTATGACTTATTATCGCACCATCTCCTAGAGTTCTGCAAGCTGAAATGGGATCCAGTGGAGACGGCAGTGGTACACGCACGTCCAGTAAGCTGTCGGCGCAGTATCTATTTCGATTAGGAGTGGGTGCACCAGGATTGAAGGCGTGCCGTTTAACTGAGAGATCCTTAGCTATGTTAAAGAGGGGTGGTAATCGAACACATTGACCTATTTCTAACGTCCAAATAACATTTTCACGTGTTCTTACAAAGTTTTGCTTTTCATTGCAGTGGACTCTCAATTACATTTGTTTGGTTCAAATGGCTCTGAGCACGAGGGGACTTGACATCTATGGTCATCAGTCCCCTAGAACTTAGAACAACTTAAACCTAACTAACCTAAGGACATCACACAACACCCAGTCATCACCGGCTATAATTGTTTCTGGTGTTACCTGTTACTCATGTATATCATTGGTACATTGCTTTACTTTGAGCGTTATAATTGCTTTACTGAGTAAGATCAATACAAATGAATTTCAAAGGCGTCTTCCAGATTAGCAAATTTCTAAGCACATTTAGGTATAAAAAAATTTTCATTTATTAACCTAGTATACGCTTGCTGAATGCTTAGCTTAAGAGCCTCTTAATCGTGAACTCACTAGTAGCAACCTTTTTTTTTAATTTAAATTCCACAGTTACTAACAAATTTAGATGTTAACTGCGAACAATGCTTAGTTTTTTAAACAAAAGAAACATTTTCGTCTTTGTAATAACTAATCGCATGAAAAATGTGTCTTCACAATGGATCTAAATTTGATAGGAAGCTCTATACTTTTATTGTACAGTGTTACTGATCAACACAGGTTTTCCATGTAATAATAACGGATTTCATGTTTGTATCACCTTTTATTTTCACAAAACCAGTAAATAATAACGGATATCATTTTATTGAAAATTTGGATTCAGTATTTGTTAATTAAGACTTTCACTTGGTAATAAATACAGAACTGTAACAAATGTAAGGAAAAGCAGTTGCTTTTAGCGAATTTCGAACCAGTGACTCCACTATTACAAGACTCTTACTAATAATAAATTCAAATACTCCTCTGATTGGAATTAATTTATCTTGTAATAGAGAGACTTAATAGTTATTTCTATATCATAGGTACAGAAAACAAAATCTATTCTCACTCAAGCTACGAAAACAATACTCCAATTCATACTACCTTTAGAGTTACCCACAACTGCTAGAAGTTCATTCTCTTGCACAAAGAATCATACCAATGACCATAAAGGATATCGATGAAAGATATGACTTCTATGCTATCTATTAATCTTGAGTCTCTTTCTTTCTCTGGTAAATGTTGAACGGATGCTTTCAATGTATTCGTCAGTAGTGGAAACAATAATTCGCATTATGTCGTCTTAAAGACAAAAATTTATTGCTTCTATCGGAGTCTCCACCGAACGAGTCCTACCTTTGGTTTCAGAAAGAAGGATGATTATGTTACTTGCTGGAGAACACACTTTTTGTCGAAACATTGTTGTGTTCCATATTATTTCTCGTACCTTCCATAATAAAATTCAGATAATGAATTGGACCTATGTTTCTTATCATTACCTATTATACCGAGTTACTGTTGTCATTGTTTGCAGTCACGTTACAGATTTCATGATCACTTTCACCACAAGACACGTCCGACGACGACTCCTCTTGCTCCTCAAGTCACAGCAGAAAAATATTGGTATCTTTTGTCGTCTCCGACTTCCTGTGCTTCGACATTTACTTTTTACGTAGAGTGAATCCGGAAGAGATTGACCACTGTCTTCTTCAGCATTAAATTTGTGTTTTTCTGACCTTTGACTTATGGCAGCATGTTCGTATACAGTGTCATAAATTTAAGTTCAACACATCGCTGAGGGAGTGCCACCGAAAATACAAAACATATGATAAAATAAAAATATGCATGAGTGGTCCATCTGTCCCATACACCCTATGGGTACATGGTTGAGATGGACCAGTGTACTGGAAGAAATAACCGTATAAAAAGGCTATACATGAAGAAAAGAGTCAATTAATATTTGGAATGTGTTGTAATAAATACAAAAATATACTATTAAACATTTTAGTACAAAACAATTATATCAGTTTATAGGAAATTTTGATTGAACAATGGCTTTACTAATGGGTTGCTGGTTTGTGCAAGTTTTAACCTAACTTTCCCTCACAACTGCAGTTGCACTTTTACCAAATGTTGAACAACATTCACGTGGCCATCGTGAACAGGAAACATACAGAATGCAATCGTATTTTTTTTATTAGTTACAGACTAGATTTCGCGACACCCAACACATTCATCTTCATCACGTTCATCAAAGTTACTTCGTAATCTTCTACAATGTCATCAGTGTTGTAGCTTTCTGCATCTGATGAACACGATGGGTTGTTTGCAGTATTTTTCTTTTTTTAGCTGCTACGGTCTATTTTTCTCTTTACGAATATTTTCCTTTGGTGATATATTTTCTGCCTTTTTTCTGTTTCCTTTTTTTATCCCTCTTCTTTACAGTTTCTCTATTTGCAGCCGAGTTCAGCACTTTGGATACTGTTGCTGCCCTCCTCTTAAAATGCATGGATCTACCAATAGAAGGAACAGGTGATATTTTTTCCAAACGTTTTGTCGGTGTTGGCTTAGGAGTAGCCTGTTTCGAACGTGTAATTAAGGAAGTTTTAGGTTCAGCAGGAATGGTGTCCGAAGGTGTGTCAGTGGAGGAATCTGATTTTTGCAGATATACACTCCTGGAAATTGAAATAAGAACACCGTGAATTCATTGTCCCAGGAAGGGGAAACTTTATTGACACATTCCTGGGGTCAGATACATCACATGATCACACTGACAGAACCACAGGCACATAGACACAGGCAACAGAGCATGCACAATGTCGGCACTAGTACAGTGTATATCCACCTTTCGCAGCAATGCAGGCTGCTATTCTCCCATGGAGACGATCGTAGAGATGCTGGATGTAGTCCTGTGGAACGGCTTGCCATGCCATTTCCACCTGGCGCCTCAGTTGGACCAGCGTTCGTGCTGAACGTGCAAACCGCGTGAGACGACGCTTCATCCAGTCCCAAACATACTCAATGGGGGACAGATCCGGAGATCTTGCTGGCCAGGGTAGTTGACTTACACCTTCTAGAGCACGTTGGGTGGCACGGGATACATACGGACGTGCATTGTCCTGTTGGAACAGCAAGTTCCCTTGCCGGTCTAGGAATGGTAGAACGATGGGTTCGATGACGGTTTGGATGTACCGTGCACTATTCAGTGTCCCCTCGACGATCACCAGTGGTGTACGGCCAGTGTAGGAGATCGCTCCCCACACCATGATGCCGGGTGTTGGCCCTGTGTGCCTCGGTCGTATGCAGTCCTGATTGTGGCGCTCACCTGCACGGCGCCAAACACGCATACGACCATCATTGGCACCAAGGCAGAAGCGACTCTCATCGCTGAAGACGACACGTCTCCATTCGTCCCTTCGTTCACGCCTGTCGCGACACCACTGGAGGCGGGCTGCACGATGTTGGGGCGTGAGCGGAAAACGGCCTAAAGGTGTGCGGGACCGTAGCCCAGCTTCATGGAGACGGTTGCGAATGGTCCTCGCCGATACCCCAGGAGCAACAGTGTCCCTAATTTGCTGGGAAGTGGCGGTGCGGTCCCCTACGGCACTGCGTAGGATCCTACGGTCTTGGCGTGCATCCGTGCGTCGCTGCGGTCCGGTCCCAGGTCAACGGGCACGTGCACCTTCCGCCGACCACTGGCGACAACATCGATGTACTGTGGAGACCTCACGTCCCACGTGTTGAGCAATTCGGCGGTACGTCCACCCGGCCTCCCGCATGCCCACTATACGCCCTCGCTCAAAGTCCGTCAACTGCACATACGGTTCACGTCCACGCTGTCGCGGCATGCTACCAGTGTTAAAGACTGCGATGGAGCTCCGTATGCCACGGCAAACTGGCTGACACTGACGGCGGCGGTGCACAAATGCTGCGCAGCTAGCGCCATTCGACGGCCAACACCGCGGTTCCTGGTGTGTCCGCTGTGCCGTGCGTGTGATCATTGCTTGTACAGCCCTCTCGCAGTGTCCGGAGCAAGTATGGTGGGTCTGACACACCGGTGTCAATGTGTTCCTTTTTTCCATTTCCAGGAGTGTAGTTCAAATGGTTCTGAGCACTTCGGGACTTAACATCTGAGGTCATCAGTCCCCTAGAACTTAGAACTACTTAAACCTAACTAACCGAAGGACATGACACACATCCATGCCCGAGGCGGGATTCGAACCTGCGACCGTAGCAGTCGCGTGGTTCCGGACTGATGCGCCTAGAACCGCTCAGTCACAGCGGGCGGCTTTGTGCAGATAAATCTGCTCTTTGATGAACTTTGAAGTTGTTGGTTGGCCCGTGTGAGATCCTGCTCTTCTATTTGTTGACGCAGTCGTAGGTACTCACGAATAAGTAGAGCTTGTGTCTGTGGCCACATTCAGCGGATTTATCCGTTTGGTTTGAAGCTAAATTTAAGTGTGGTCCGTGTCCCTCAATAAACACTAGTTCATCTCTACCTGCAGCTGTGGTCCTTTTAGGTCAGTTTCACGCCTACACATTTGTCAAGCTCGCAGTAAAAAACCTACGTCAGTATTGTGCAAATTGTCTTATGTAACGGCACATAAAACTTTTCGGCTTAACAGCACAGGGTGTGTTATTGTTTCCCTAGAACTAAGACGAAAATAAGTCTCTCCCGCACTCACCCTAGAAAGACGCGCGGTTGACAATTCACTCCAACAAGCTATTGCGTGGGAATTTATTTCTTACTAAATGTAGGCGGGAAACAGAACTGTACTACTATTGCCACAACAACCACTTAACTACTGAAAGCAGCAACTCCGAAAACCAGCAAACACCGTTGCAAACTTGCGTAAAATATGACTGGAAAACATATTAAATTAGGGTTAAGTAACTAAGCAAGAAGCACTAGGCGGAAGACCCGACGGCCTTGCACTGTTTCGGGTGACAGGAACCACGCGCGCCGCGGAAGCCGCTGCAGTGGTGCATACAAAACCACGAGCGGCGGGTGAGGTGGCGAGTCGCTTCCTGGAGGTGCGGGTCGCTCACCGATTACCTGCCAGAGTGACACGTGTGGGCCGCGCGGGGCTTCAGAGGGCCCAGCCAGCCAGCCAGACAGCATACTCGCTGTGTTCCCGCAGCTGCGTGGTGCGTGCGGGAATCCCACCGAGCGTCCTCCGAATATCAACACACAGCGCGTCCCGGCGAGCATACGCCAACACCCAGAGCGCCGTGTCATTCTCTGCTCCTTCGACGGTGTTCCCAGTTCGCCTGGTATTAGGGCTCTATTTCTACAAACCGAAAACTGTAGAACTAATTTCGGGAGTACCCGAATTGAGCGTTATAAGACCGTATTATTTGGAGTTAATATACGACGTTCGACTCTTATGTGTGTGTGAGAAAAGTAATGAGACTCATTTATTATCTACCAAAGTTTTAATTTTTTTCAAAAAACAACATTGTCCCCTTCAAATTACACTACTGGCCATTAAAATTGCTACACCACGAAGATGACGTGCTACAGACGTGAAATTTAACCGACAGGAAGAAGATGCTGTGATATGCAAATGATTAGCTTTTCAGAGTATTCACACAAGGTTCGCGCCGGTGCCGACACCTACAACGTGGTGACATGAGGAAAGTTTCCAACAGATTTCTCATACACAAACAGCAGTCGACCGGAGTTGCCTGGTGAATCGTTGTTGTGATGGATCACCTACCATCACGTTTTCGACTTTGATAAAGGTCGGATTGTAGCCTATCGCGATTGCGGTTTATCGTATCGTGACATTGCTGCTCGCGTTGGTCGAGATCCAATGACTGTTAGCAGAATATGAAATCGGTGGCTGAAGAGGGTAATACGGAATGCCGTGCTGGATCCCAACGGTCTCGTATCACTAGCAGTCGAGATGCCTGTCATCTTATCCGCATGGCTGTAACGTATCGTGCAGCCACGTCTCGATCCCTGAGTCAACAGATGGGGACGTTTCCAAGACAACAACCATCTGCACGAACAGTTCGACGTTGTTTGCAGCAGCATGGACTATCGGCTCTGAGACCATGGCTGCGGTTACCCTTGACGCTGCATTACAGACAGGAGCGCCTGCGATGGTGTACTCAACGACGAACCTGGGTGCACGAATGGCAAAACGCCATTTTTTCGGATGAATCCAGGTTCTGTTTACAGCATCATGATGGTCGCATCCGTGTTTGGCGTCATCGCGGTGAACGCACATTGGAAGCGTGTATTCGTCATCGCCATACTGGCGTATCACCCGGCGTGATGGTATGGGGTACCATTGGTTACACGTCTCGGTCACCTCTTGTTTGCATTGACGGCACTTTGAACAGTGGACGTTACATTTCAGGTGTGTTACGACCCGTCGCTTTACCCTGCGATCGATCCCTGCGAAACCCTACATTTCAGCAGGATAATTCACGACCGCATATAGCAGGTCCTGTATGGGCCTTTCTGGATACAGAAAATGTTCGACTGCTGCCCTGGTCAGTACATTCTCCAGATCTCTCACAAATCGAAAACGTCTGGTCTATGGTGGCCGAGCAGCTGGCTCCTCACAATACGCCAGTCACTACTCTTGAAGAACTGTGGTATCGTGTTGAAGCTGCATGGGCAGCTGTACCTGTACACGCCGTCCAAGCCCTGTTTGACTCAATGCCCAGGCGTATCAAGGCCGTTATTACGGCCAGAGGTGGTTGTTCTGGGTACTGATTTCTCAGGATCTATGCACCCAAATTGCGTGAAAATGTAATCACATGTCAGTTCTAGTATAATATAATTGTCCAAGGAATACCCGTTTATCATCTGCATGCAGTTCCTTCCCTTAGGGAGCTACACACCGGCTGCGTCGTTGTTCCTAGTCTTCGTAGGTGCGCTGAAGGCTTTCAACTGGTAAGGTGTTTATCATATCAGTCACGTTCTGTTGAACGTTTCCCAGAGTTCAAAAATGGTGTCCTTTTGAGACTGTCTTCAATTTCGGAAAAAGAAAATAAGTCCACAAGGACGCGTATCAGGCGAAAAGGTTGCTGTGCAATAAAAGAAAGGTCAAAAATTCCGTGATGGAAGTGGCCTTGTGGCACGGGGGTATTGTCACGATCCAGCATCCACTAGTCTGCAATGTCTGGTCTTACTGAGTTCACTTCCTGAACCTTTCAAAGGACGACTTTGTAGAACACTTGGTTGACAGTTTGTCCCTTGAGGAACAAATTCCTTATTCACGATACCCTTACTGTCAAAGAAGGAAATGAGCATTGTTTTTATCTTTGATTTGCTAATTCGAGGTTTTTTTCGGCCGAGGAGATGTCTCAGTGTGCCAGTCCTCACTTTGCCGCTTTGCCTCCGGATCGTACTCAAAAGTCAGGTTTCATCACCTGTGATCACATGTCTGCACCATTCGTGGTCATTAGCAATCCTCTCCAGATGATCAACACACACGTTCCTTCAATTGTTCTGCTCAGCTGTGAAGTTTTTCGACACCATTTTGGTACAAATCTTTCGCTTGTGCAAATCTTTTGTCAAAATCTGATGTACCGTGAAAGTACAGGGCTATTACAAATGATTGAAGCGATTTCATAAATTCACTGTAGCTCCATTCATTGACATATGGTCACGACATACTACAGATACGAAGAAAAACTCATAAAGTTTTGTTGGGCTGAAGCCGCACTTCAGGTTTCTGCCGTCAGAGCGCTCGAGAGCGCAGTGAGACAAAATGGTGACAGGAGCCGAGAAAGCGTATGTCGTGCTTGAAATGCACTCACATCGGTCAGTCATAACAGTGCAACGACGCTTCAGGACGAAGTTCAACAAAGATCCACTAACTGCTAACTCCATTCGGCGATGGTATGCGCAGTTTAAAGCTTCTGGATGCCTCTGTAAGGGGAAATCAACGGGTCGGCCTGCAGTGAGCGAAGAAACGGTTGAACGCGTGCGGGCAAGTTTCATGCGTAGCCCGCGGAAAATTGGCTCATGCCACAACAGGTTGGTGCTCCACCGCACTTCCGTCATGATGTTCGGCATTTCTTAAACAGGAGATTGGAAAACCGATGGATCGGTCGTGGTGGAGATCATGATCAGCAATTCATGTCATGGCCTCCACGCTCTCCCGACTTAACCCCATGCGATTTCTTTCTGTGGGGTTATGTGAAATATTCAGTTTTTAAACCCCCTCTACCAAGAAACGTGCCAGAACTGCGAGCTCGCATCACCGATGCTTTCGAACTCATTGATGGGGACATGCTGCGCCGAGTGTGGGAGGAACTTGATTATCGGCTTGATGTCTGCCGAATCACTAAAGGGTCACATATCGAACATTTGTGAATGCCTAAAAAAACTTTTTGAGTTTTTGTATATGTGTGCAAAGCATTGTGAAAATATCTCAAATAATAAAGTTATTGTAGAGCTGTGAAATCGCTTCAATCATTTGTAATAACCCTGTATGTATGCGACTGAGCCTTTGTGGTGTACTTTAGAGGGAAGGTTACGTGATGATAGCCACCTCCATCATCGTTACCTGATCTTGCCAATGGTTTCCAGGAGAAATGGTATAAGAGTCCCTTGAAAACCACACAGGAGCTGTATTTATCCATTCCTAGACGACTGCAAACTTTTGCACGCCAACGGTTCTTCTACACTGTATTAGGTTCAAATGATTCAAATGGCTCTGAGCACTATGGGACTTAACTTCAGAGGTCATCAGTCCCCTAGAACTTAGAACTACTTAAACCTAACTAACCTAAGGACATCACACACATCCATGCCCGGGGCAGGATTGGAACCTGCGACCGTAGCAGTCTCGCGGTTCCAGACTGTAGCGCCTAGAACCGCTCGGCCACTCCGGCCGGCACTGTATTAGGCATGGCAATGAGTTGTGTTGTTGGTGTTTCCATATTCTTGTCCACCCCCTGTACCTTACGGTGTAAGGATGCGTCTGTGGTACATCTATCATGGTACACGGGCACACTTTCATGTGGCTGTTCGAGAATATGGAGCAGGAATGTTCCACAATTGCATCGATCGTGGCTCGTCAATACTATAAGCCCGTTTGATTTTTTTGTGTGAGATATGTAACTTTGGTGTATTCCAGCTCTGTTGACAGTCACTGATCATCGGTAACGCACTGTCAATGGATTCTGAACACGCCTACGATTTCTGAACGGGCACCAATGAAAGACGTGCCCAGTCTGCCTTCACCAGAAAGATAGCCTTATGGAAATTTTACTGTGTTTGTCCTCACTTGCATATCTGCAGTTTGGGTCCTCTGGGACTCTGTTATAGGATGTTCACGTACTCAGTAGTAATACGTCGTACCACTGGTTTCCGGACCTATGCTTATTAGGATTATTTGCTTGTTTCATTGCTCAGTACACATACCTTTCGTTTGTACCTATAACACTCCTAAATTATTAATCTAGGGATACTGTTGGATGCTACGGGAGGCTATTCGTGGATGATGCTATTGTTTAAAGGGAAGTTGCAATGCCAGAGAACCATAGCGAAATGCAGGACGATGTGCAGAGGATCATCGTGTGTTGCATGGATTAGCACTTGACCCTGAACGTAAATAAATGAAACGTATTGCACAGAAGTAGGTGAAGAGATCCACCATTGTTCGATTATACTACTGACCCCTGGGAACAGTAACTACAGCAGATTACTCAGGAGTAAGCATTCGGAGCTAATGTAAGTGTAATAATTACACAAAATAAATGGTAGGAGAATCAGATGCCAGACAGAGATCTACTGGGAGAATTCTTTAAGAAAATGTAATTCATCCACGAAAGAAGTGGCTACCAAAACATTTGTTCGACCAGCTCTTATACTGCCCATCAGCTTGGGATCCTTACCGGGTTGAGCTAAATGAAGAGTGTGGCGCGTTTCTCACGGGATCGTGTAGTTGGTTGGTCCGCTGATTTGGGGAAGGGTACCAAACAAGGAGGATATCGGTGCCATCGGGTGAGGGAAGGATGGTGAAGTAGGAAATCAATCGTGCCCTTTCAAAGGAACCATCCAGACATTTGCCTGTAGAGATTTAGGAAAACTACGGAAAACCTAAGTCAAGGTGGTCGGACGCAGGTTTGAACCGTTATCCTCTCGAATGAGAGTCCAGTGTGCTAACCACTGCGCCATCTCCCTTGGTGGATCGTTTAGTCGACTGCTTATCGTTGGTAGGACTTGCTTCTGAGAAGGTAAGACCAATTAACATAGGTTTACGTAGTTTTAAGTTTACTTAAAGTATGCTGATGTCAAATGTTATCTGTTTCTCCATTAATACGTTCCTGCCGAAGACGTGAGTTTAATAAAAGAGAAGATAAACACAACATTCTAAGCAGGAAAAAAAATTTGTACTATCAAATTACCGATATTATGAAAATAGAATTATTTGATTTAGGTTTGGTGTGTGTCGTCTCTTTCATTGATCTTTCTGTTGATGCCTGAAAGACTACCGCATATTAAAGATTTCTATTATTCTAAAAATCTTCTAAAAATTTCATCATTTGATACAGCCGGCTTTAAAATTTTCCACGTAATATCATCATAAAATGAAAGTATTTTGTGAACATTGCTACGTTTATCTGAAACAGCAACTTTATGTATCATGTTAATACTGTTTCGAGGTCAACAGTTTTTCAAAGGCACAACGAATTTTCGTATTTCTCTCTCTGATGGGTTTTATCTGATGAACTACAAAATTTCACTCGCTGTTTTCAATGCGTTTGACTTCGTTAGAATTTTTTCCAGAAAGGAATGCTTCTGTGTGTGGCTAACCCGTAGACTTCCAACCTGCTTCACTTACAGTACATTTATCTAATTTCAAATTGCCTTATACAGGTATGCTGGTAAAAAACAAACTTCAATGCGTTTATTTCCTGCTAACATGTAGTTAAAAATACGTAGTACACCTGGATTGAGGCACTCAATGTGTCTATTTTGCTGTCGTAGTTTTATACCCCAGGTTATTCAATTTGCAGTTACAGCGAAGCATTACAGGAAACCAAGAAAAATTTGGAAACATGAATTAACGTTCAGAAGATGAAATAAAAACTTTGAGATTTGCCGGTGATACTAGAATTCTATTACGAACTTAACTTTACATTAATTTTGTGAACATTTCTACTTGTTTGACAAGCAGTGGATTGTGGAAGTCTGTTTCGTTTCAAGATGATGTGTAGAGGTTCAGAAACAGACACACGGCCCCCGCCTCCGCCCCCCATCCAGGCCACAAGGTGAACGAAAAGACAGACAAAGTGCGGCCACAAAGCCTGGCGTCAAGCTAGATGTCCAGGTGTCACACAAAAACTGGAACAAGCAATCCCAGCGAGGAATGGTAGAGGCAAAAATTCACTTCTGTAGGTTATAATGGACCCTAGGTATCTTATCACAAACGTTCCTAACATGTACACAGGTTTGTTCATGTACAAGAAACTCGCGAAGTCGGTTACACAATGGGGACTGTACCCGTGCAAAGAGAACAAAATTCGGTCCTGACTGACTGTCTTTCTGGAAAATGTTATTCTTGCAGAGAAGCATTGACACGAAGCGGTTTATGTAGATGATTGGATAGCTAGTAAGCAATTCGTGAATAACGGAGTGTTCGTCAAGGACTTCGACCACATCACTACGTGTTTTAATAGTAGTATCATTATAATGTGGTGGATTACGATAATGTTACATTGTGGACTTTACTTATGACATGTGCATGTGTTGCCTATTTGGTAGAGAGCGATGTCGTTAAGAGTACTGTGTGTCTTCTTCCCCAGTTTATTTAGGGCATGTTTAATCAGTAACAGTCAGTATCAAGGTTAGGTTAGTTAGTATCCGCAAGTAGGTAAAAGGGACATACTAATTTTGATACATTTTGCAAACATCCTACTTCTGTGAGATAGCCTTTTCACCACTGCAAGTTATTAACATGAAATCCAGATAGCGAATGAATGTGGAGAAGTAGATGCGAGTCGCAGCTTCCGATCTTGTCCCGAGATTTGAAGACCTGGCGATGAAGAAGCAAGCCTATCCTTCCCATTGATTTCTTTCCAAGAATAAGATGTAATAACATTAAAAGTTGATTCAAATTTGTTGTTAACAGTTAGTAAAGAAATAACTACTCTTATTCATTTTTTTTCCAACCTTAAGTTTGTTGGTACCATACCTCGAGTCGAAAGTCGTGTGCGAAAGGAGCCGCGGGTGTTTATATTCAGATCAAGAACTCTGAAAACCACAGCTTTAATACAGACAATTGTTTGAATATACTCCATGAGGTGCCACCGACGACGGACCCTGGGAGACTGGAAATGTGTTTCATCGTCGGCGAACTCTTCTCGTGTGATCAGCCGAGAGATGATGTCGTGGTGTCGCAGTTTTACGATGAGTTTCTTAATAAGCCATCTTCGGGCGAAGACTTCGCCAGAAGATAAAGTGTGGAAACCTCGTCGAAACGTTGCGACAACACACGACAGCAATTCGGGTGATAACCTGAGAAGATTTCATCAATGAAATTCTCCGAGAGAGCCTACGATGTCACGTGTTATATTGTAAGAAAAATTTTCTGCCTCAACGTTAGTCATGTAGAACATGGTTTGCTGTTGTGGGGACTGTAACGTTGATGTCTCTTACATCCAGTACCTCGTATACTTCCCTGCCACAGAGTTTGGAAACAGTTACCAGTGTTCGTTGCGACGTTACTAATTAAGGGACGGAAATAATAATTTTTAACCCTAAGAGAATAATTTAAGTTTACACCATCAGAAAACTGAACCAATCTCCTTTGGGATAACAGCCTGAGCTACCGCACCGCTGCGGAAGACCGGTTA
Organism: Schistocerca cancellata; assembly: GCF_023864275.1. Lineage (NCBI taxonomy): Eukaryota > Metazoa > Arthropoda > Insecta > Orthoptera > Acrididae > Schistocerca > Schistocerca cancellata. The sequence continues at coordinate 291,133,293 of NC_064627.1, forward strand.
AACCATCACTATTCGCACGAATAACACAATCCATTTGCAGCCGTGTGTTACGGAGGGGAATACAAAGAATATCGGGGAACAAATGAGTGTTTTATTTACGATTAAACAGTGTCAGATCATGACTAGTTATGAAACTCATTTTCCCTGGCTGTAAAGCCACTTCACGATCCGCGTAGCCGCAGCCTTCGAAACAATGCTTTCCCAGCAGTAGAAGACGCTTACTTCGGCCGAGCCAGCAAATTCCTGTGGCCTGTGAAGGCGGGACGTTTGCGGTCTCTCAACAGACTTTTACCACCACAATACGGAAAGTAAAGATACAACTGCCGAAACATATTCTTGCAAAGTTGGTGCCATTGTTATTACAGCTGTTATCTGAATCGCATTTCGCTGAACTTAGGTGTCTCATGTAACACTTCCTGACAGATTAATACTATGTCGGGGTAGGACGACTCATCTGTTCGGAACCCAACTTCAGTCAAGTTCGTAGCCTTTCACGGCCAGTGTCAATATCAATAAAGTCATTTTGGATATTGGGCCGCGTCATTATGAAACACCGAAACAACTAAAATGTCGACGTTCCGACCGACTTCAGGTTGACTTCAGTGAATAACCAAAAGGATTTATGCAAACAATTTTTGTCTGTTAGGAAGTTTCATAATACTGTGCACACCTCTGCTGGGTGAATTATTCATTCTGGAGCATTTTGTGCTGTAAAAGTGCGTTCAAAATGACTGTTTCCGTATCTAATCTGGCCATAACTACATTCCTTCCACATTACAGTTTTCAGAATATATTTGCAGGGTCAAAGGCTCTGCGTTACGTACAAACATATATGCTGTGCCAATCATCACAGGATTGTGTAATATGAGCGAATATGATGTACGTGCACCCCAAAAACATGAATGAAATACACTTCTAGATCTCATATTTCAAGAATACATATACATCGCGCGATGACGGCCACAGTAACGTTATTCGTTTCATAAACACCTGGTTAAAAACTGGAAAACATAATGCAAATTACACATAATAATTATGTATTACAAAACAGAGTTTATTAGTTACGTGAGTTTATGTCCATTATAATTATCCGGGCTGTTATGCCGTGGTCGGTTGATGAATGCTGTGGTGATACGTGAGTTTAGTCCATAAGGGGGTGCCGTCAATTGCATTGGGATGTGATGACATCTACTGGGTTATCTGGACCTCATCACAGCTCTATAGGCCACAAGGTCCTGTGCATCCGCATTTTACTTCCTCTATCTTTTTTGCTCTGAACCAAAGTATGTTGAAGGATTTCCAGATTCCCAGTTTTCGAGATGGCCTGAAACTTGTTCTTTGGATGGCTCCCTCCACTGATCTTTTGCATTTGACCTCGGTTGCTCTGAGGATGCTATCTCTCGATTTCAGCCTCGGGATAGCCTCTCGAGTGCCCTAGAGTGCGTGATGTACCGATGTGGAGGACTTCATTCTCTCTTCATAGGCAATTGTCTCCCGTCGAATTGTTGGTGAAGCGATTGCAGTCAGGAGTAGGTTTTTGAAATAGACGGTGAATAGTATGCACGTTTCGTGCAGTCTGATGTTAGCTAGCTTGGCGTGGGCAGGACAGGGGAGACATTCGCTTACAAATAGCAAACTGCCAGCACTGCAGTCAGTGATTTAGCACTCCAGTTTGAACTTACAGATTTCCGGACGCAGTTGAAAGGGGGGGGGGGGGGGGGGGGAGAGTTTTAACGATACTGGTCCACCACGCCTTCTGCATTAAAACTATTCGGGAACTTTATATGCGTTGACCAGCAAGTGCAGTTTCAGCGACCTTTGCGGCTGGGCGACGTTCACTGAAAATGACGTCAGCTGGCGAAATTCACACGTCTTACGTGGCTATTCCGCAGCGCGCAAGCACACGATAATCACAGCTTGTGTTAGCTAGCAAGTACGACTTATGACAACGAACATAATGCAGAAAATGAATATTTTCCAGAAGGTAGCTGCCATGAAGGCAAGAAATTGTGAGCATAATGCTGCGAAAAGCAGGTTCCCTTCTATTTAAGTCTTCCTCTAGCAACTTGTTTTACTTTAGAGGACATATGACACGTGGAAACGACTGGTTATTTACGAATGTATTAATGTGGATAGTATGTGGTAATAAATGGAAAGGAAGGAGTGCAAAGCACAGAATATTTTCCTGAAGAACTGCATTTTCGTATGAACTTGATTTATGTTGAAGATAAATTGCAGTTATTTTTTCTATGCAAGTACCGATCTTTGTAGCTCTTGCGAGAGTCCGTGTTCATATGAAGCAGACGTGTGTCTTGGTCATTTTTTACCACCTCTCGACATCCTCCTTTGGAGGAGTCATTACATATGAGATATGGACATTAAGACAAGTGCGCCAGAACCTCCCGTCAAGAAGACTATCCCGGTTAAAATGACTCATGTACAGCGTGTGTATATTTGTTTCCGTGAAGTAAGCACGCTAAGCGGGACTGCATTATTCGCCAGAACTAGTTTTTTATTCCTATCAAGTCAATTCATTGTTACTGTCCGAAGTGAATGAACTTGGCAGGTCTGTTATTAGCGCACAAGCGGAAGAGTATCGGAATGGACATCTGCAGAATCTTGACTACCATCATGAAGACAATGGGAGAAAGGAAATTGGTGCCAAGTGTGAGAACGGAAAAAATTCTTCCCTTCAATTCGTGTTACACACTTTATTCTATTCGTATTACTTAGGTTGGTACCATTGCTTTGTAAAATCGTCGTATCACGTAGCTACTATTGCTCTCACAAGACAATGCGTTTAAGTCGTCTCATTTGTGGAGCATATTTTAAAATCGCATTATGTGCACGCACGCTAATTTTACTGGAAGCGAAAAAAAAAAAAAACGTTTCACATACCAATCAAATGAAATAGTTCAAATTTCTCGACGGTAGGACCTAGGTATTTAGATTATGTTCCGAAATTAACCATGTCGGAAATTTTCTATCAATGCATGAAAGCACCATTTTAATTTTTAAATTGCGCTTAATACATTTTGAACAAAATACATTTTGATCCAAACATGTTTTCACATAATAGAATTTGAAAAGTTCATTTCGATTTTTATTACTTTTATTGTTGGACATAGCCCATCACGTAAGGAAAAAAGTTGTTAACATGTTGCTGATAGTGATCGATGTGTTAAAGTCTTGCGCTTAGTCCCTCTTCCTCGTGCAAACAGTCTCTGTCGTCGTCCTTATGAGTCGGCCTACCAGTTTCAGCAGATCACGCATCGATGTTTAGTGCCGAAAAATAAAACTGCAAACTTTCAGCCTCTTGTTTTCAACAGGGTATCCACTTCCAGTTTCTTAGTGTCAAGTAGTACCCTCGGTGTATGTATTACGGGAGGTTCACGCACCTGGCCAATTCTGGTTTCAGAAGCGTTGCGTATCGCTTTGAGGAGTCGTCGAACCTGTAAGTCAGCTCTGTCTTTACTCTGACGTTATACTGCCCAACTTTCTTCAGAATAACTCTCTTCATTTCTTTAATCCCATCCAGTATCTTAAAATTCTTGGCAAGCATCTTTTAGTCTCTTACAAACCATTCTTTGCCTAGAAATTTCACAGCTCCCAAAGCCTGATAAATCTCTGAGTTTTTATGGAGTTAGTGCCAGTATTATAAAAAAAACACTCTAACCTACCTCATACGACACAACATTGGAATTTCGATGGCACTCTCATGCATAATGCTTTCCAGTTCTTCGTGGTTTGGGAGTCTACGATTTTCTTTCATTGTCTTCAGTATGCTGTGAACTTTATTTTTTGCTTTATCCATGTAAATTACTGGGATTCTTCCACCCTTGAATCTGCATTCTTTGTGATTACAAGGTAGCTAAAAGTTATTTAAATGTGGATCTCGTTTGAAGTACCTAAGACGAAATACGTTTCCTCACATCATTACCACAGATAGTGAAGCTCGGTCAAAGTGTAAAAGCATGCAATTATACCACCTTCCGCAGAAGAGTAATACATCAATGCACCGACATTACAATTTTCACTGAAAATGATCATTCATAAAATACATCAGGTGTTGTTACTGAGCTTCATTTACGCGCTCTCTTTTAGTTTTCGCAGCTCTAATTCTTATTCTACTTCCGTTCGATTGATCTCCAACGGGTAAACAGCCCTCCGTGGTAATCGAATTTGCTCAGTCGTACAATCAACACCACACTGTGTGCTACAGGATGAAAACAGCGGGAACAGCCAATAAAAGATTGGGAAAATAACGCAATCTGGGGAACAGGTCTTAACATAGTATGTTTCGAATCGTCGGCCGTGGTGTACATGTTTTTCAGCGCTAAATTACGACAGGAAAGAATTTGAAATGAAGCGCCCTGAAACAACAGCATTGAAGAGCATGCCACAATTGGGGTGAAAACGCAGTAAACTTAATTTTACCTCGGCTGTATTTAGTATTTTTTGAAACGATGCTTCTCATATACGAGGGTTGTTTGAAAAGTTCTCGGAACGGAATTGAAAAAAAAGTGCTTACATCACTGAAACTTTTTTATTTTTCAATGTAGTCTCCATGTAGATTAATGCACTTGGTCCAACGATGTTCGAATGCCTTGATCCCATCACGAAAATGAGTTTCCTCCAGGCCTGCAAAATAGTTGTGAACTCCGGCTATCAGCTCTTCATTTGAGGTGAATCTTGGTCCAACAAGAAAAATTTTCAGTTTTGGTAACAAATGGAAGTCTGACGGAGCCACGTCAAGTGAATAAGGCGGGTGTGGCAACAATTCATAACTTAGTTCGTGTAATTTTGCCATGGCGACGGCACACGTGTGCGGGCGAGCGTCAAGAGTCGCGGCACCCATCTTGCTGATAACTTTTTCATTTCTAATTCTTCTGTTAAGATGTGAGATACCCTTTCAGATGACATCTGGCAATCGTAAGCAATTTCACGCACTTTTAGTCGGCCATCCTCCATGACCATTTTGTGCACTTTTGCCAAGATTTCTGAACTGGTGATACATCTTGGCCGACCACTGTGCGAATCATCTAAGCTCTCCCGACTAAATTTAAATCCATTTGTCCACTTGTCAACAGTTGAATATGAAGGAGCAGAGTCCGCCAGTGTATCCTGGAAATCGGCATGAATGTCCTTTGCTTTCATACCTTTCTTTACGAAGTACTTATTCACTGCTCGAATCTCGATTTTTCCATCACCTCTCTTCCAAGAGCACTGACGTGGCACTTGTTTACAGGCAACAGTCCAATGAATATCACGTGAACAACTCGTTGCGTTAGCGCTGACCCCTCGTTGTCATTCCGAGAACTTTTCAAACCACCCTCGTAGTTTCAAACCCACATACATCTTTCGAACCTATCCAGAGTCCATACGACACTTTCGTAGGCGATGATTCGCCGACTCATAAGAGCTAGATGAGCCAGCAGCACTAGCAATATTAGTGTCTACAAGGAAATATTACCGTTGGTATGTCGTTAATAAACTACAGAACAATTTTGACGGACTTCCTGTTTGGTGGAATGAATATCAACTATAGTTAAACGTTGATGCATTCAGTATTTTGGGAGATGATGCATTCAGTATTTTGGGAGGGATCTGGTAAAAAGAAATATCATACAAGTCGGTAGTGCCACCTGTTTTGGAGTATTGCTCCAGCATTAAGACTGCCTGTTGAACGTGCATAACAGCAGACGTCAAATTCAGACAAGTGCTGTTAAGATCATAAGTCGTTATACGCCACACGAAAGCGTTACACGGATGTTGAGGGAACTTCACTTGGACTCCCGGAAGAAATGTGACTTCGTCCTCACGCAGGCTACCTCCACTTTATCAACGAACTGCGTTTTCTTTCTTTCTTTTTTTTTGTGGGGTGGGGTGTTTCGAGCTGAGCGCTACAGTATTGTGACATGGAGTTTTCAATTTTCACCAGGACTGCAAACTTGTACCCGCTAATAAATAATTTGAATAAAATTATTTCAGGTATTAGATCGCGTCATTATGAAACACTAAAGCAACTAAAGCGCCGACGTTTCGAACCTCTTTGCAACGGCCGTCTTCAGAGAGACCAACTGCTGGATTCGGATGATGGCCTTTCCCTATATACTTCTTATTTGGGTTGTTAGGTAGCTACCGACGTTACATTCTGGGATGCCGTTGGACAATTCGAAGTAATGATTGCTACCGAGGGCTGACTGTACAGTAGGCCGCGAACAGGAAGCTGTCCTGCAGCGAGACGTTAATGCTGCAAGGCAGTTCTCGTGCTGCCGCTTGTCTACCGTTGAACGCGGGGTCATGGGGAGTTTTTGCCTGGCTAACACAGATGGACTGTGATCACTGGCAGTCAAGTCCTCGGTACCTTGTAGCCAAACTTTCTGTTCAAGCTGTTAGGGCATTTAATTACTTCCATAGTCTCAGTCGCCCTGAAAAAGGTCTGCTGGAAAGATGATCGGAACGTCGGCATTTTAGTTACTTAGGTGTTTTGTGTGTTTAGGTGCGGTCTATTACCCAAAATACTTCAACACTGGCTGTACATTCTTACGAACTTAAACAAATAATTAATTACATAACTTTATTTTTCGATGTGTTGATAAAAACCTAACTACTACCCTTAGTAAGTAAGCCACATGTCCTAAACACAATAAAAAATATTTTTTTTTAACGTACAATGACAGTTCATTACGTAGTGCAACTTTTTTTCTCGGCAAATTTTGGTTGGAAAAAATTCGGAGTATGTTGTGGGGCATCGTGAAATATTCCCGCTTCATTAAGTTCTGACAGGTGGCGGCTCTACATGTAGCCTTCAAAATGACGTCTGTAGCCGTCCGTTGTGGCCGAGCGGTTCTAGACGCTTCAGTCCGGAACCACGTTGCTGCTACGATCGCAGGTTCGAATCCTGTCTCGGGCATGGATGTGTGTCATGTCCTTAGGTTAGTTAGGTTTAAGTAGTTCTAAATTCTAAGGGACTGATGACCTCAGATATTACGTCCAATAGTGCTTAGAGCCATTTGCACCATTTTTTGACGTCTGTAACTGAAGTGTTTTCCAAACAGAAAGCTGTCACTGAGTTTCTTTTGGCAGAAAACCAAAGCATCGCAGGTGCTTGTAGAATGTCTACGGAGACCTGGCAGTGAACAAAAGCACAGCGAGTCGTTGGGCGAGGCGTCTGTCATCATCGCAGTAAGGTCGCGCAAATCGGTCAGATCTCCCGCGTGTCAGCCGGCCGCGCACAGCTGTGACTCCTGTAATGTTGAAACTTGAGGACACTCTCATTCGAGGTGACGAACGGACTACTCGTACAACCGAACACCTCGCTGCACACCTGGACACCACTGTTGGTAGTCCCGACACACTCGTCCACAAGTTCGGGTCCTCAAAGGTATGCCCACTCAGTTTCTAAGACCAACGAACGGCCATCTGTGCGGAATTGCTTGCGCGTTACATGGCTGATCGTGACAGTTTTTTGTCAGACATCGTCACGGGCGATGAAACATATCAGTTCAATGCGGAAACAAAACGGCAGTCCACGGAGTGACACCACAGCACCTCGCCTCCGAAGAAAATGTTCAAAGCCGCACCGTCAGCCGGTAAAGGCCAAGACGAAGGTCTTCTGGGATCTGACGAGATTATTCTGTTTGATGTCCTCCCTCATGGTGCAACTGTCAACTCGGAAATATACTCTCCCATCCTCAGGAAATTGAACAAACTATTTCAGCATGTTCGTCGCCATAAAATTCAAACGAACTACTACTTCTCCATGACAACGCAAGTTCTCACACAAATCTGCACACACGAGATGAGATGAACAAAACTTTATCGGACTATTCTTCCTCATCCGCCTTACAGGCCGGATCTCGCACTTCCGACTCCCATCTGTTTCGTCCAATGAAGGATGCACTTCGCGGGAAGACGTACAACGATGATGAGAAGGTTATTGATGCAGCAAGACGTTGGCTCCAGCGTCGACCAGTAGAGTCGTACCATGCGGGTATATTGGCCCTTCCAGTAAGGTCGGGTATGTCGTCGCATTGGACGTAGATTACGTTCAAAACTAGGTTTCTGCAGCCAAGAGAATGGCGAATAACATGGTGCATTGGAATGCATAATAAAACCAACCTGATTTCAGAAAAAAAATGTTTTGCATTACTTATTGCACACTCCTCGTAGTTATATTTTTATGACACTGCCGCTCAGCCGGCCGTGTTTCCGAGCGGTTCTAGGCGCTTCAGTCTGGAACCGCGCGACCGCTACGGTCGCAGGTTCGAATACTGCCTCGGGCATGGACGTGTGTGATGTCCTTAGGTTAGTTAGGTTTAAGTAGTTCTAGGGGACTGATGACCTCAGATGTTAAGTCCCATAGTGCTCAGAGCCATTTGAACTGCCGCTCACTGGGACGAATTTAGGTATCCTAAAAGTATATCGAAAATCACCTAGAGTGATTGGAGAGTTTCCGGTAACCTAGAAGCTTTATTTTAGGTTAGCATTACTTCGTCACTTGTGCCTGCCTGCCAGACGCTGTGGTAAGTTGGAGGTCACAGCCTCTGCCGCTCCGTTGCGAACAGACGAGCGTTATCGCTAAGTGGTGACAGGTGGCTCGTGCTGGTGACACATAGGGCCGTATATCACACCCTGCGAAGCGCACGCGCGCCCGCTCGCTCGTGGCCCCCCGCCCCCCCCCCCCCCCCCCCCACGCTACACACACACACACACACACACACACACACACACACACCAAAACACAATACTTCCGTCTGTTCCGCGTGCCTGAGTCTGTATCCTCCGTGTAGGCACGTTGCGAAGCTGGAATAGCGCCGATGAAGGACGTGTCCAATGGGCGAAGGAATGATGGATCAAAATAATCTATACGCCATTTCCATGATTACACTAGCGCCGAGACCGAGGATGACATCACTGTCCGGACGCCAAAAGACAGATGTTGGGGGAATTAGTAGGAGAAGAGAGAATTAAATCATTATTGCTCACCAGAAGAGGGGAAAAGTGATAGTATATTTTAGTTGGTTGGTAGGCCACGAGGCGCTGGTTCAGCTGCCTAATAGGACAGGGTTTGCTTTAACTATTGAGTAAAGGTGACTGCAATGGGTGTGTTGTGTGGTAAAGTAAAAGGGAGACGGTAAATCACAGTGCTTGCTGTCCAAATTAAGAGTCCTGATCCGATAGAGGATCACCATCAACAGTGTCACACGCCCTCTGCGGATAGGTTTGGAATTTAATCTAGAACATTAGCGCCACGTCTGGCGATCAAGAACTTTACTCCGCCACCTCTCCTTCCTTTGAAGCTCAAATACTGGTGCGATATTTCTTTCCCCGCATTCGAACCGACTACTTCCGGGTGGAGAGCACCACGGCGCATGCGTGTGTTAGTGACCTCGGCTACGGAGGCGGGTCTTGCTCAGTAGAAGAAAGCCAACTGGACCTGATAAGATACCTGTACAATTATAAACAGTCTATGCCGAACAACTTGCACTCTTTCGGCAGCAACGAACGTTCCAAGCGATTGTAAACAGCCACAAGTCCTGACCATTTTTAATACCTCAACGTCCGCGGCCTTTCTACACATGTAACGATGTCTATAACACCGTAAATTTTCTTTGTACAAATCACAACAGTCTCCTGGAAACAGCTAGTGTCGTTCTTCTCTGAGATCCAGAGGTCAGCAGGTAAGGGTGTCAGTTATCCTGTAGCGCTCTTAGACTTTAAGACATACAATACTGTTCTGCACTGTTATTTAGTAAACAAAATAGGACGTTATCGGATATCGGATCAGATTTGTGTTCGGATTCGGGACTTCCTTTAGACTGAACTCAACACTTAGTTCTTAACGAGAGCTACTACTGTTCATGATCAGCTGGATATCATGGGAAGCTCCCGTATAATCTGTTGCGCTTACGAGGTAGAGGTAGGTGAAGGTACTGGCAGTTAACCTCTATGTAAATACACATAACGTATTTAGCATAAATAGGTGGATAGTGTAATTACGCGTTACACCAACCGTATTCCCTGTAACTGCGCAAAAAAAAATGAAATTCTGTAGATTAGCAGTTTAGATGTAAACAAGCAGACGTAGAAAATTGTCCAGACAGAAAAAATCAAATCAAATAAAACAAAATTTTCTGTAATATAGTTAAACATTAGACACAAGTTGGCAATTGTATGAAAAGAAAAATTATGAGAATGAACGACGTTTTCGTGACCACTTGTAGACTATCGTATCGGGACCTTCGGCCGACATTTGTTTAGTGATTTTTTTCTTAAGTTTCGACAGTAAGAGCGGGTGGCGTTGTCAGCGAGTCACCCTCCATTGTTGGCTATTACGAAACGCTAATTTAGTTACAAGTTATATGACGAAACAGAGGAAAGAATAATAATAAAAAAAAACAAAGCCCAAGGCCTCTTAGAGCTAAATACTCCGAAAGGGGATAATATGTCACAACTCTTTAGTTAATGTTGTGGTTTTAGGTGTCGTTTTCGTCGTTTTTTTTCTCGTGAAGTAGTCTTTATTATCGATTACTTTCTCATTTGAGCACTTTATCTCTGCCGCCGTCTCATTGTCAATTGTCTAAACTTTAACACGAAAGTCGGACTTAACTGTCTTCTCCGTGTAGCTCTGGAAATAAGCGGACGCAAAGAGAGGCCCAGTCACATCTTTGTGCCATATTTGCTATATAAACGGTGAGTGTCGAAATAATGTTAAGGACTACATTATTCAATAAACTTTTTAATCACTTTATATACAGGGTGATTCAAAAATGCATGTAAATATTTCAAGGGTGTATTTGTGAGGTAAATATAAGACAAAAATGTTCTATACAATTTTTTCCATACTTGGCTTATTACAGAGTTATGAACAAAACAGGATAATACATTCAATACAACGTAAGGTATTTAATTCCCAGAGTTCACAGTTTAATTACAGTGCATTTGGACTAACAACGCAAACTGATAAATAAACGTGACGTAACAAACTGAAACAATTCCTCGCGAACACTGTATTAATTTAGGTCCTGTTGATTGAACTACAGCAATGTACAATAACTAAGGAAAATTGAAGCATTTTACAGACTGTACTGTACTGTACTGTATTTGCACAAATCTTAATGTAATGCATGTTCAAAATGCTGTCCCTGAACTTGCAGACAGACCCGTGCTCGTCGCATCAATGATCTCTGCACATTACACAGTCCGTTCAACTCTCCACGAATAATTTCACAACCACCTTCAATTCTTTGTTGTAGCACTTCTCTGTTCGGTACTGCAGAAGAATACACCAATGTCTTTAGTCGGCCCCATAAATAAAAGTCTAAAGGGTTCAGGTCAGGTGATCTGGCTGGCCAAGCAATTGGTCCTCCGCGACCTATCCATCGATGTGGATACGCAGAATTGAGGTACGCCCTTACGTTGCGGCTGTAATGGGCGGGAGCACCATCGTGCATAAACCACATGGTGGCTCGTGTTGCAAGAGGGACATCCTGTAACAATCCAGGCAATTCTCCCTCCACAAATTCGCAGTACGCGTGCCCATTCAGCCTTGGAGGCAGAACATGAGGTCCGAGTAAGTAATTCCCCACAATACCACACCAAATGTTTATGGAGAATTGATGTTGATATCCACGCACAATTCTCGCGCCAGGATTCTCGACAGCCCACTGGTGCATATTATGCGAATTGATTACACCCGCACGAGTAAACATGGCCTCATCTGTGAATAATATCCGCCGAATGAACATTGGATCATTCAAATGACGCTCTTGTAACCACTGGCAGAATTGCTGACGGCGAGGATAGTCTTCAGGTGTCAACTCGTGCACTTTTTGCAGGTGAAATGGATGCAACTGTTGTCTCCGAAGCAGCCGCCATACAGTAGATTGTGGAAGTCGTACAGCTGCACTAATTTGTCTCGTACTGATAGATGGATCTTGGTCTACCAGGTCCAAAACATGTTCCTCGACGTTCACTGCATGCTCAAGTGGTCGACCTGAATGCGGCCCAGGACGAATGTCATACTCCCGCATACGTCTGTCCACAGATACAAACGTCTGATGACTTGGTAACCGTCTTCCTGGAAACAGCTCACTGTACCTTCGTCTTGCTGCAAGTGCATTTCCATCTGCTGCACCATACACAAGGTGCATATCAGCATACTCACTGTTTGAGTACATCATGTGCACGAAACCTTTGGCCTTCCGACGATGAATGAACGACAGGACGTACTTTTCCGTTACCAACAACATCAGCGCCATCTTCCGTACAGTAGGAGTAAACATCACGTGCAAACAAAAACAAACACTATTCATGCAGTTTCGAATCAACTGTTGGGAGATACGTATGTGAATTACGTACCAGAATATGGCATCCTGCTGCTTGCACTGCCGTCGTTTTGATACGGACATGACTTTCGTATTTAACGATAACTCTGGAATTAAACGTTTATGGAAAAACATTTATAGAACATTTTTGTCTTATATTTACCTCACAAATACACCCTTAAAATATTTACATGCATTTTTGAATCACCCTGTATATGTTTAAAACCTGAGAATATCCAACTATGTAACCAAAAGACTTCTTCCGTCGTTTTCAGCAGCACCACCAGTAGCTGGTCATCAGGGATGGGGATAAAACTGATAAAAATATGTAATGATATCGTTCTCTTTCATCGCGAGCTAAAACAAATTTCTTGGGTTTCCAGACGCATGAGTATCTCGAAAAAGGCCCGACGTTTCGATGAACGCCACGCCCATCATATTCGCGACAAGAAACGATAACAACTGTAGAATATGTAGTGTACGTTAGGCGCCACCTGAAGTGGAATGATCACACACATTTAATTGTAGGAAAAACAGATAGGAAACAGATTTATTGCAAGTATCTTAAGGAAACGTAATTCATCCGCAAAACACAATTTTGACGGCAACTTGGGTATCGCTTGTGTCTTACAAGGGAATGGTCAGACTTGTCATGCCGAAACATGTATTGATTTTTTTAGCACTGTTATTTAACTGTGCAAAAGGTCCGTTTGCAAAATTGTAGCTGCTGACATGAACTGGTAGTCCCTAAAAAAGAATCACGAACATGGCTGTGTTTCCTGCTTGGCGCTTGCAGTGACGGCTGGCCACCCCTGCAAATGGCGAGTCGCGAGCGTTGTGTGCATCGTCGGGAAGTGCGACCGTCTTATCGCGGCGTTCACTAAAGAGGAGTATCGCTGCAAGGTTTTGGTGGAAAGGGGAAACGAATATTCGTTTCTGTGGCATGCACGTCCTTTTAATTTCTGGTACGTATTTCGAAACATACCGTCCTGAAACTGGTTAGAGATATGAAAGATGTTCTGTACATGTTCATCTGTACTCCGCAAGCCACTTTACGGTGAACATTCAATCTCCCCTCACAGGTGATGGCGAACCCTGTAAATGTTTTGCTGCTTGCCATGGAGATATACCACAGACGCCAAATGAAGCAACCAACAGAAAACACGCGTGGAGACTATGTGTTGTGCGACATGGTTGTTAAACTTCTAGACGAGCATGTAAATGGCGCAGACATGTGGCTAGAAACAACTGGAACACTCGATATTGCAGACTGTGACTCTACAGACGGCGAAGACACCGACGAAAGTTGCACTCATGAAGACTCTTCGAGTGATAGTCCCACGTACCATCATCAATTATCTCCGAAAGTGACACCAGCAACTACCATTACCTTATCAGACAAAGAAAAAGCGGTGACGTATTGGTTGAACGAAAGTGGTAAGAAACGCCTACGTGTCAGTACTGTTCAAAATAAGTATCGCTTTGTCCGTTCTGAACGTGAATTTTATAGATGGAAAAAGCAAGTCGCTCGACGACGCAATAGTCGACTGGAAATTGCGACGGAGATAAATGCGCGACTTTTTGAGTTATTTACCGATGCCAGACAACAGTCATTTGGTGTGAGCAATACAACTTTGCGTGATTGCCAACGCGATAGGCGCTAAAGAATTCACAGCTTCTCAAAGTTGGATTAGTCGCTTCAAAACATCACATAAAATTGTGGCAAGAAAAATAACAAAATTTGTATCGAGAAACAGGTCGGAAAATGAAGTGACACAAATCGAAATGATAGAAGCTTTTCTTACGAATGTAAAAAAATAAGATCGCTAGTTTTAGTGAATCGTACGTGTACAGTGCAGATCAATCAGGTTTTCAAAAAGAAATGCGTGCGAAAAGAACACTGTCATTCAAAGGGGAAAAACATATTGAGGCGATTGCGCAGTCCACGACTGCACTCACCCATTCATACACTATAATGCCCATAATTAGTCTGGATGGTTCATTGCTGCCTAAAATATATGTGTGTCTTCAAGAACCAACTGGACGTTTTGGACCACTTGTCAAAAGAACAATGTTCTACGCAAACAGTCTTGTAGTAGACGCATCGAAGTCTGGAAAAATGGGAAACGACAACGTTACACTTTTCATGCGTCATGCTTTTCTTCCGTTCTGCGGGAACAAATCTCTTCTTCTTCTAGATTCGTGGTCAGGTCATAAAAGGTCTGATTCATTAAAAGCTGTATTTCGAGCCCACCTTGACAAAGAAGTAGAGATACATCAGATTCCACCCGGCACGACCAACGTAATTCAACCTTTAGACAGAGAATTTTTCCGCCGGTGGAAGGCATTTTACAGAAAACTAACAGAGAAAATTATTGTGTGCTGATGACTGCAATTTACTGTCTATCACCGTGACAATATTCTCAAGCTGCAATCAGTAGTACATTATCAATTTTCCACTCCACGATTTCAGAATTTGATTAAATATGCTTGGCACTCCTCGAAATATGCTGATATTAGGCCTGATTCATTCCTAACAGCAGCCCAGTTTTGTCTACGGACATCTAACAACGTCTGTGATTCGCAGGGCTGTCATATGTCGTCTTTGCTTGTATGTTCTTGGTGCACAAAAACCTATGTTTTGAACATTGTATCGATGTTTCGCATTTTTGCGGTAATTACAAGAAATAAAATTTGGACATGTTCTAAATCGTATATTTATTTGTGTCTATTTCATAGTTATTTGGAAAGAATGTCGTAGATAACATATCAGCCATATTTGTCAACGAATGTTTATTTATCATACGATCGCTTTCACTGGGGGAATCAGCTCTCTCACTGCTGCGGCAAGAGAGCGGCGCGTAGCTAACGCCACCTTGTCCCTAGATGGCGTTGGTATAACGTAGCGAGAGAGGTCAGGGTTGTACAAGAGGCAGTTATAAGCGCGGAAACCATGCGACAATAATGTCTTACTTCATAAAATTGTTTACAGACTTCCAGGTCATGCCAGCAGCTAAAATTCTGCATACAGACTTCTTGCAATGTTAACTAACGGTGGTAAAAAAAGCAACACAGGTTTCGACATGACAAGTCTGACCATTCCCTTGTTAGACCCTTGCCAGATAGGTTTAATAGAAGAGTTAGGGAAGATCGAAAGTATAGCAACACGAAACTTCCTGGCAGATTAAAACTGTGTGCTCGACCGAGACCTGAACTCGGGACCTTTACCTTTCGCGGGCAAGTGCTCTACCATCTGAGCTACCGAAGCACGACTCACGCCCGGTCCTCACAGCTTTACTTCTGCCAGTATCTCGTCTCCTACCTTCCAAACTTTACAGAAGTTCTCCTACGAAGCATGCAGAACTAGCACTCCTGAAAGAAAGGATACTGGCAGAAGTAAAGCTGTGAGGACCGGGCGTAAGTCGTGCTTCGGTAGCTCAGATGGCAGAGCACTTGCCCGCGAAAGGCAAAGATCCGGAGTTCGAGTCTCGGGCGGGCAGACAGTTTTAATCTGCCAGGAAGTTTCATATCAGCGCACACTCCGTTGCAGAGTGAAAATCTCATTCTGTATAGCAACACGTTTAGTAATCTCGAAAACATTACGGAAAGGTTTACTGTTTAATTTCTGAGAGCACACTAAAGTTAGACAAACAAAGACTTCCTCTTACCTGCGTATCTCGAAATGACAATTACGGAAAATCAGAATTAAACGACCTTTCTTCCCATTCATCATTTACGAGTGGAACAATAAAAAGAGGAAATGATAATGGTTCCTGAATTACTCTCCACCTGATATCACAGTGTAGCTTACGGATTCGATAAAAAAATGTTGTAATGACAACAGTCACTTAGAATAGCAAGATGGCATCTACAGTTTCGGCAGGAAAACAGTGTAATGGTGGTACTGAGCGTGTTTCTTGGGTGCTTCTACGGCGTTTACAGAGTGTTTCATACTGTTACGAGTAAACTTCTCTGGCTGAACTAGTGTGTACTTGAGGCTCCACACGCGATTTCACTTGGTGTTAGCCGTGTCGTTCGCCGACACACCGCCCCCGTATCACCAACAGAGAAAGTAGGATGTTCGGCGTTCGCGAACGTGCGATATTCCCAGGTGACCAGCGCCCGCTTTCCACGCCGGTATGCGGGTCGAAGTGTCGGCAGTGAAGGCCGGGCGATACACGATATACTGGTTGCAGGCGAGCTCGCTGATGACGTATGCTGCCCGAGGCCGCAAGCTGTGCGCAGCGTCGATTGTGCATCGCGTCCAGTCGACAGTTATCCACGTCTCGTCTGACGCCACGGGTATGCATTTCTTGTGCCAGACAGAACGGCGAGGTGGGGACGTCAATACTGTAGTCCGTGCAAGGACCTCTGCTCGTCCTTTAGTCAAATTCGGTGATATTTAACAAACAGAAGCATCACCAGCACAGGACAGAGCGACCAAAGTAAACGTAGAGATGGTTCAAATGGCTCTGAGCACTATGCGACTTAACTTCTGAGGTCATCAGTCCTCTAGAACTTAGAACTACTTAAACCTAACTAACCTAAGCACATCACACACAAACATGCCCGAGGCAGGATTCGAACCTGCGGCTGTAGCGGTCGTGCGGTTCCAGACTGAAGCGCCTAGAACCGCTCGGCCACTCCGGCCGGCTAAAATGTAGAGACAGATCGCGTGATACGATTATTTGTTGCATTAACAGTTTCACTGAACAAACAAGAGCTCATCCGACATTCATCACACTGATGACATCCTGTCAACTTCCGAGCCAAGCTCTGGTTGGACAAAAATCCAGAAATACCACGATAAATGCATGCTTCAACATATACGCATGTAGTAGCCACGACTACGAGTTGCGCTATTGTATTTGACAATGAACGCTACCAGTGTCAGTACCAGTCAAAACTATTTTCTGAGTAGCTGCGAGTGCGTTATGTCGGAGCTAAGTGAATTCGAACTTGGGCAAATTGTTGGTGCTGGCATGGTGGATATTTCCGAAACCGAGGGAGCCGAAGTGTGTATGGTTTCGAAAGGAACCGTATAGCAGGTTTCTATCACATACAGGGAAAGCGGACAAACATCATCCGCAAAGTAGCAACGCGAACGGAAGTGTGTGTTAAGTTTATTTATTTAATCGTATGGCTAGGGCCCCCCGTCGGGCAGACCGTTCGCCGGGTGTCGGTCTTTCAATCTGACGCTACTTCGACGACCTGCAGTCGATGAGGATGAAAGGATGATGAGGAGGACAGCACAACACCCAGTCCCTAGGCGACCCAGCCGGGAATCGAACCCGGGCCCAGAGGATTGAAAATCCGTCACGCTGACCATTCAGCTACCGGGGTGGACTGTGTGTTACGTGATTGTGACGGATGGTCGCTGAAGAGGATTGCGACGAAAAATAAAGAACGACATCTACATCTACATTTATACTCCGCAAGCCACCCAACGGTGTGTGGCGGAGGGCGCTTTACATGCCACTGTCATTACCTCCCTTTTCTGTTCCAGTCGCGTATGGTTCGCGGGAAGAACGACTGTCTGAAAGCCTCCGTGCGCGCTCGAATCTCTCTAATTTTACATTCGTGATCTCCTCAGGAGGTATAAGTAGGAGGAAGCAGTATATTCGATACCTCACCCAGAAACGCACCCTCTCGAAACCTGGCGAGCAAGCTACACCGCGATGCAGAGCGCCTCTCTTGCAGAGTGTGCCACTTGAGTTTGTTAAACATCTCCGTAACGCTATCACGGTTACCAAATAACCCTGTGACGAAACGCGCCGCTCTTCTTTGGATCTTCTCTATCTCCTCCGTCAACCCGATCTGGTACGGATCCCACACTGATGAGCAATACTCAAGTATAGGTCGAACGAGTGTTTTGTAAGCCACCTCCTTTGTTGATGGACTACATTTTCTAAGGACTCTCCCAATGAATCTCAACCTGGTACCTCCCTTACCAACAATTAATTTTATATGATCATTCCACCTCAAATCGTTCCGCACGCACATTCACAGATATTTTACAGAAGTAACTGCTACCAGCGTTTGTTCCGCTATCATATAATCATACAATAAAGGATCCTTCTTCCTACGTATTCTCAATACATTACATCTGTCTATGTTAAGGGTCAGTTGCCACTCCCTGCACCAAGTGCCTATCCGCTGCAGATCTTCCTGCATTTCGCTACAATTTTCTAATGCTGCAACTTCTCTGTATACTACAGCATCATCCGCGAAAAGCCGCATGGAACTTCCGACACTATCTACTAGGTCATTTATATATATTGTGAATAGCAATGGTCCCATAACACTCCCCTGTGGCACGCCAGAGGCTACTTTAACGTCTGTAGACGTCTCTCCATTGATAACAACATGCTGTGTTCTGTTTGCTAAAAGCTCTTCAATCCAGCCACACAGCTGGTCTGATATTCCGTAGGCTCTTACTTTATCAGGCGACAGTGCGGAACTGTATCGAACGCCTTCCAGACAGCTGCAAAAGTCACTGCAAAACTGAATGTGGGACTCGGGAATCCTGTCGGCGCCAAAAGAACACGAGGAGAGTTCCACAACTAAGGAATTACAGGTTGAGCCGGTATTAGGAAACCACTCACAGCGATTCAGATAGCTGTAAAGCGAGAACCATAAACCACATAACCTGAGGAATGGAGTAATGGAAGAGTGTCATTTGAACGGACGAGGCTTGTTTCATACTGTTTCACAATTTCTCGCAGCGTTTACGTTCCAAGAGTGAAACATGGGCTGCATTTTCGTAGTATCCGATGGACCCTACCCTACTCTGTACTGTCGAGTTATTGTCAAGGACTATATAATCATTATGCCTGATGAAGTCCATCCCATGTCCAATGTTTGCTCCCCACTGGTGATACGCTATCCCAAGACAACATGGCTCTTGTTCACTCAGTTAGCATCGTCCAGGACTAGTATTTTGAGCACCAGAATGGTTTGTCCCGTCTCCCCTGGCCACACCACACCAAATCTACTCTGAAAAAAAGTTCGCATGATCGCTGTCCACCTCCATTATCGTTACCTGACCTTGCCACTATTTTGCAGGAAGAATGGAATAAGATTCCCTTGAAAACCATACTGGACATTTATTTGCCCATTGCGGTACGACTGGAAACTGTTGTGAATGCCATCGGTTTTCCTACACCGAGTTGGGTTGGTTCAAATGGCTCGGAGCACTATGGGACTTAACTGCTGTGGTCATCAATTCCCTAGAACTTAGAACTACTTAAACCTAACTAACCTAAGGACATCACACAAATCCATGCCCGAGGCAGGATTCGAACCTGCGACCGTAGCGGTCGCGCGGTTCCAGACTGTAGCGCCTAGAACCGCTCGGCCACTCCGCCCGGCGGAAATTAAGGGAATTGAGTGCTATGCGTTCCACTCTGTTGGAGACTATAGACGTCAGAATTAATGAACATCTTTGTACATTTCTCAAGGCATTAGGAATGTGTATTTAGTCAAGCACCGAAAGTTTACAACCTGCGAGTATCAAAAAGTGTTTTCCTTTCTACTGTAGATATCACTGGAAAGACATTTTGGACCAGGGCTGAGCTTGAGAAGACCTGCAGTTCGAGAGTAGATGCGAATACGTTGACTCCGAGGCTTTAACACCAGGACGGAGAACAACCGAAACGAAGAAAGATAACGCCTGTAGGAGTGACTCCAGTTACTCAGAGCTACAGAAGACGAAATGGACACACAGACACACTGCAGTGGACAAATGCAGCTAATCGTACTTTAAGTTTATGCAGTTATACAACTTTCTTTTTAACTTAGTTATTTTCTCTTTTTGTAACAGCAGTAACATCGTATGTAAATAAGTCAAAACTGACTAGTGTTAAAATATACAAATTCTGGATGGCTGTATGGTCATGAAACCAAAGGTAAAAAAGATTTTCTGCGGTGTGAATATATCGCTTAAGCCAAATGCCGCTAAGGTTCCTCCCAGAGGAACTTGTCTAATCCGTGTCATCTCTGAAGTCTTAATCGTGGACGGTTTGTTAAGCGTCACCCACATTTCATTACAACAAAGGGGGAAACAGTTTATACTACACTCTAAGCAAGACGTGCGGTAGTTTTTCTGACTTATACATTATGATTTTACCAGCTATTCTACACAGCGCACCATTGAATGCCGGACATTTGCCGCGCCGGACATTTGCCACACTTGCCCCTTCACTAGGTAGCGATCCCCCAGGTAAGGGACGCCCTTCCCCGTACTTTTTCTGTCCGCTTTCAAACCGCCGTCTCCACATCTTACTCGATACAACCAGTACTTAAGGGACCTTCTTCTTCAACATCTTGGCGAAATACACAGCTTCTTTTCCGAAATCGAAATATTTATATCTTTTGGGAAACGAATTCAATTCCGATAATTATGTCAGTATGTAATTAGTTCTGCCAAGTATAAATATAGATCCCTCTGTCTGTACGGTAGCTTCCTTTCACGCTTACTGATTGCGATAGAAACAGTCTATCGCCATGGGAGCAACAAGAAAGGAATGCTGTAAAGAGAAAGCGAATTTACGCTAATCATTTCTTTTTGATCGCTGCATTTGTGCCTACTTTAATTACTACAACTGTATGCCCAAAAGACAATAAGGAAAGAACAAATGGGTATGTGAATGTTTGAAAAGAAGAATGACATACTCCATATTAATTTACTCTTTAAAATCCGATATCCCTTCCGGCGAAACATTAGTTAATAAAGTGTAGCGGGACAATGTTCAAAACATGATTGAAAGTACGTTCATAAACAGAGATAAGAACATCTATGATTGACATGTCATCTAAAGTCGACGTACAATTTTAAAATGTTAGAAATAAGGAAACGAAGTAATACAGAATGCTATGCTTGTAACGTACGTTGTTGTTCTACATTGTTTAGCTCTGGTATTAACAGGGTCACAGAGAAACCATCCTAGGTTTTGGAGGGAAAAGCCGTAATTGAAATGATCTCCACTACAACAGAAACAAGAAGCACAACTTAAGGAAAATTAATGTAATGTGTCTTCCAGCTCACAAGCGACATTGAAGCAGGTAGTTCCTGTGACTTCGTATGGACAGAGGTTATATTCGACATCCAGAATAAATCAATAACTAGCTCCTTTTACCGACCCCCGGTCTCAGATGAAACAGTTGCTAAACATTTCAAAGAAAACTCGAGTCTCATCGCAAATAGGTACCCTACTCATACAATTATAGTTGGCAGTGACTTCAGTCTACCTTCGGTATGTTGACAAAAATACATTTTCAGATCCTTCTGTAGAAAGAAAACAACCTCCAT